>NC_134708.1:104648322-105330822 GCF_043290135.1 Rhipicephalus microplus
GCAGATGACAACAAATAATTTAATAAAATTCACTCAGTTACTTTAGCTTGGTGCTGTCAGATTAGCATCCTGTCTCCCAAATGTTCAACAATATACTTTCTCTGACTACCTTAAACACCAACTTCATGAGTACAATTCACAAAACACCAATCGTGTCATTTCCGTACTCTGTCAATATTGTTTCGTTATGTAAGGTGTATGAGATCAGTGGTTTTGGTGATGACACTTAAAATTTTTCTGCTCACACTAAACGTCCTTCCCGCAGCTTTGTTTGCGGAATATCTCAAAATTCAGTTTCTTTAGAGCTTTTAACAAACTGTGCACATATATGTCTTCCTCAACTTCAGTATACATCTGTGATATGAGATCGTATGGCAATCTTCAGCAGTGACGCCATTTAGTGAGTCTAAAAAATCTTTTCAAGCATTTGCAGCCAACGTTTCGCTAGCAGGAACTCTGGGTCTTGTGCAAACACTGCTTGATCATCATCGTTGGCATAACTTCACCGACTATGAAGTCTTGATCACCTATTATTTCTTTACAAGCTAGTTCATAGTATAATGTCTTGTCATTTATTTTTCAATACCTTAATTTTTTGAAGCCCGCGTAAGTTACCGAAAAGTAATCGACCATTTTTTGCACCCGGCAGCGTCTTCCAGCACTAAACCGTTCACAGAATACAAAGTCTCTATAACGTTAACTTTCTTCTTCTTGACATCTTGATGTGTTTGAATGTCTGGTCATTGCTTTCATCCGAGCTTTGCACTGTCACAAGCAAGCTTTTCACAATGTACCAAATATTCCCGTTTTAGTTTTTAAGGCAGCATTGCGCGTTGTTTTTGTGTATTACAAATTATTTTTCACTACCATTCTATGATTCTTCTGCTTTATAGTTTTTTCTCTAATTGTGTTAATTTCTTTTTGTCTGTGCTTTTTGCTTCTTTTGCTTAATCCATTTTTTTCTAGAATCTTTGTACTGTATGATTTGAGCACGCGCGTGCAGAAAAACCTTATGGTAGTTCCTACACACTTAGACTGAGTGATTAATGGTTTCTTGATTAATTGGGAGCTATTTGCACTTACGCACAACTTTTCTTGAACCTCGACGGTAAGCCCTTTTTCATGTGCCCTTGCACGAGAGGTATTATGGAGCTGCCACAAGAAGAGCGAGCAGCCAACTGCGTAGGAGGTGGCAAGAAGGGCGCTTCCCTCACTGAGCGAAGAAATCACCCTTGTTCACGCTCCGAGTGCAAACGTTTGCACACTGTTTGTCCCTTGGAGGAGTAAAAACGCCCTTTTCGGATAACAATGTTAGTTACTGCGGAAAACCTCTTAGAGTGTTGTCATATGTTAGTTATCTATATCACTCATGGTTTGGTGCTATCAAATGGAAGAGAGATCCTGACGTCATGGCTTATGAATACACGATTATTAACAGAAATCAGTGGGAACTGCAATTGCAAGCACAGGTATACTTGTGATGGGGGCTGCTCAAGTGATGACGAAATATAATTCCTATCGCTTAAGAGCATACGCCATAATGAAATCATGAAAATGGGATATGTACCTTGGAATATACACATGCAGATAAGCTTTTTTTACCACAGTATTATAAGAACTGTTCATAACAGCGCTTGTGACATATGCTTATGCAGTGTGGACGAATCATAAATGCTAACGGAGGTAATCCAAATTCCTGAACAAGGGGCATCAGTGAAGCCGAGGTTTCGACAGGGAGACTGGTATCTTTGAGTCTTCACGAAGACAAGTACCATTCTTGAAACGTCAGCTCCGTTTCTTTCATCGCTTCAAGACTAAATTCTACCCTGAACTTCGGCTTTTTTTTTCTAGAATTGGTAGTGTTATTGAAGGTCTGAACGATAACATCATAGTTAAAGTTTGCATGTCGAACACTACCTAGGCATATTACTGTGAAGGTATTCACAATGCGTGAACTAAATAAGGTTGTCTCACTACGGTGCGGTCATACATTGGAGATAATTGATGCAATTAATTTATGCAGGTAGCGCACATTAATGAAAAAAAGAGCAAGTCAAATTACTTTTTCCTTCACTCCTCTTTCGGAGTCAAACACGAGGACACGATTTTCTTGCGGATCGAACGTGTATTCAGCCCCCACAGTGGTGTTGTAGCTGTAGTACTTTCCATACTCCTCCGCACAAACCTGTTGGATAAATAACACACAATATTACAATTCACAGAGGCATGGTGTTACGGTCGTATAAAAGCTTTCAACGTTCCACTGCACCCTCTCTCTGATGAAGGAACTGGCGCTGGTAAGCTCGAAGGCGAGGGTTGTTTCCGGGTCGTGGGATCACATTCCCAGCAAACGACTAAACGACAAAAATCCCACCCGTTACGGTGGTCTAGCGGAAATGGTGCCCCACTGGTGACCCGGAGGTAGCGTGATTCAGTCGTGGCCGTAGCGGTTGTATATCTACTGAGGCGTAGTGCTTTATCCCGTGCGATATTATTCAGAAGCACGTCAACAGTCACCAAGTGGTCAAAACTTCGCAAGCCTTTAACTACGGTGACCATGATTAGCATGACGAAGTTCGCGGGCATAAAACGTGAAAAACTAATAAAAAATAAACAAACTGCCAGGAAACGCCTTCATAAAAAATGTAAGCGAAAGTGAACATGGCAAATTATTAGCAACGTAGTTACGACTTGCCTGCACCTCGTATACAAGAAACAGGTACCGCTGAAGGAATTCGCTCATGTCTGCCGTAAAAGTAGTCCCAAATACTACACTGCGTTTATGAATAACCTGTTGCGTCTCACGATTTGAAACATTTAGGAATTCGCAATACTCACTGAGTACCTTGACGACCACTTTTGCTGCGGCTAGCACCATGAATAGAGGCATTAGCTACCACAATACCAAATAAAAAAAATACCCTTGTCTATTTCTACAAACAGCACACGCAAAAGCTATTTAACTGTAAGTTTTAAACAGTGCACTAACAAGAAATCATAGAAAGATGTGTCACCGCAGGCATATCGTCGCAGCATCACGACACGATTGAACAAAGCTAGAAACTGACAGATGAGCCGATTGCTCGCACATTACGACGAATGTAGCACATAAGTCTTGTCATGTACGAATGTGCTACGACAAATTCAGTACGTCAGGCCTTGCCAGGCCGAAGCTCTTTCGTTCATATTTTCCTCAATATCAATCAAAAAAATTATTTATTAAATGAAGTGTTTATTTCAAACACTTTTTTTTTCCATTTTTGTGTGTTCTCAAGGTGCACAGTTGTTGCACACAGATTTACAGTGCCTGAAAGCCTTTTATGGCAGCACTCTAGACAACATAAAATAAAATAATTATAGAGGTGGGCATGCAACTGCATCAATAGGTCTTCGGTAGAGTTATTGAAAAGCGAAAAGCAAGAAAACAACGCCACCTCATGTCATAATCAAAGCTACATATAAATTCTATATGTATATCAAAAAAAACAGCGATACTATTAGCAATCGTTTAGTGGGTCTGCGTACTTCTCACACATAGGCGTCATGGATCATTGGAAAACAAAAGAGATGTCTCATTTCTTTTCAGCTCAAGCTGCGAACATCAACACCTTTGTTTTCATACTTATTGAAAAACGAAGGGCCTTCGTAGACAAGTGATTTTAATAGGTAATTGCTACGCCTTTCGATACGAGCCGTTTGTCCCTACTACTGGTTTGATTGTCACTGAACTGCCATTTTAGTCCTTACAGGAGTTTTAGAAGCGAAGAAAACTTCTCATAAAAAATAAGTATGGATACAGCAAACATAAGCGATACACCTCAGCAACTCTTATGATGTTAAATTCAGCGCAAAGAGGTAATGTTGTGTAAAGATCTGGAACTTTGGTATGCTTCTGAAGAACAAGAAGTTTTTGTATGTTAGTATTTGTAGCGCTGTCCCACAGAAGCGTGCCGTAGATGTTGTGAGATCCAAAGAGTGTCTGATAAACTTCTAAGTTCAGCTTTTCCGGAAAAAAAAACTGCAACTTTTTGACAAAGCGCCTTTTGCTAATACCAAACATTGAAAAGTATGTCACCACGGTGTGTCAAATTCAGCACAGAATTGAGAACGACACCGAGTATCCTAAGTTTGCTGACAATCTCAATCAGTACAATATCAAGTTCGTCGCATGAAGGTATATGTCTGCCCCTGGTCCCAAAGGGGATCGCTCTTCATTTTTGTTATTATTTTTAAGGCCGCTTTGGGAGGACCTTTAAGCGGAAGCTGGAAAGGGGTGCGTTCGCCTAACGAATGCCCTCGTTAGTCTCTATACCCCGCCGCAGTGGTCCATTGGCAAAGGTACTCGGCTGCTGACCCACAGGTCGCGTAATTAAATCCTGGCTGTGCTGGCTTCATTTCCGATGGAAGCGGAAATGTTGTAGGCCCGTGTGCTGAGATTTTGAGTGCACGTTAAAGAACCCCAGGTGATCAAAATTTCCGGAGCTCTCCACTATGACGTCTATCATAATCATATGGTGATTTTGGGACGTTAAAGCCCACTTGTCAATCAATCCGTCGTTATTCTCTAGACCATAGCCAAAGAGGCTGGTATCATACGCATATAAAACCGTTGTTGTCATGTTCTGCATGACTGTCGTGTCATTATTATAGATGAAGAACAGAAGCAGGCCTAATACACTATACGGTGAGACACCTGACCTCATTGCCCTGTCTAAAGAAATAATATTTCCTTTGAGAATGCATTGCCTACGATCAAGCACATATGAACACACCAGGAAGTTAGCCGCTCCACGTATTTGGTAGGGCGTCCACTTGTAATATGATTGTTGTGTTGTCGATGGTCAAATGCCTTATTATAGTAAATAAATACTCAGAGATCTAGACTTTCTTTTTGTAGGTTATTGATAATTATTTGAAAAATTTGTAAATGTTATTCACCTTATGAGGCTAAATAAACAGCTAAATGAACGGCGGCCATGTTAAGTCAAATTCCAATTCTCACGTTGCCGGCAAAATGGACAGCTCCGGGAAGACCGCATCATAGACAAATACGATGCAGGCTGATTAGCTGTTTAAACAAAATGGCAGCTCATCCAATCGCTCAGGTAGATCGGATCTCACCGGATTGGTCGTCTGCACACAAGCAGACGCTTATCCAGACACTCCATGTGAGTAATATTTAATTTTTATCATATTCTCACACAAAATCAGCCAGAAAATACAACGTTTACGTTTGTTTGTTTTGGCTTTCTCTTTTCGACGCAGGGGGCGCATTGTCGCGTAAAATCTGTCCAGACATGTTCCAATTCTCGCACAGCATGGGCTCGGTGCTGTCTTCTAAGCAGTCTGCGTAGACTGTCTACGTGCTGTCAAAGAATTGGAACACGACCCAAGAAACGTTGTTGCCGAGTATAAAACACGTGGATTTTAAGCCAGCTGCCTGCTTCCTAGACCCGCCAATCCAACCGATGTTGACAGATTTGATGTTGTATTATCTCGATCGAGAGCAGACGACCGTCAAACGGAGGGATCGAAATAGCGGCGACACATTTCCATCCGTGCCATAGAGTTTCTTAATATACACTAGAGAGAACTCTGGCGCTAGTGTCTACGGGAGCTGCAACACACGGTGCTTCAGCGAGCATGGGAATGCTGGGTAGTACAGACATTTGTCTCGACTTTGTACTTCTGGCCTGCTTCTGGCTTTATTTGTGTTCGTGTGGCTTGGAGCTATTTTCTCACGAAACAAAAAATCAGCAAATGTTCAGTGCTTTTGATCACCACCTTAATTTTTAAAGCTTACCTTTTCAAACCAGGTCACGAAGTTCAAAAGGTTTTGTTCTTTTCCTTCAAACGAAACCGGAATCAGCAATAAACGAAGCCGCAAGTACGATTTGCCGCCCGCAAGTACGAAGACTAGGCAAATGTGTGTACCACCCATCATTCCCATGGTCGCTGAATGATGGCACCGCCGGAGTGTCCTCTAATTAATTTTAGGAAACTCTATGATCCGTGCAGCCAGCGGAGAATAACGGAAGAAGCGAGGACGACATGTTTTGATGGCGCGCACGTCACGTGATGCACCGTCGGCTTCAAATATTCCTCCTCCGTTCTCTTTTGTGAATACACCTTGAAAAAGCTCTCCCACCAGCACTACATGGCAGGTCAAAACATGCCTAAATATAGTGATAGTCGAAGTGTGCTTCAGTAACGCAAGGAGTCCGTTCAGGTGGTGTTAGTGTCTATTTCTGTGTATGTTGATTTTTGCATGTGTCATCACTTTCGCATAGTTTGATGTTTAATAAATTCCCGGACCATAGCGCGATTTCACCTGTCATCTTTTACTTTTGTCGCCACCTGAATTAACTCTCAGAAATGACTGCTAAAGCCTTGCAAAGACAGTAAAAATTATTCTCACTATACTGCTAAAAAAATACAGGAAAATATATGGGTCGTTTATCTTCTGTTGCTTGTAGTTTTCCTGTTCCTTGGCATTAAGAGAATTATAATTTGTTGAAGGCAACAAAGGAAAACTAAAAGCTTTAGGAGGAATGTAGTGTCCTATTTTCCTTTACATCGTGTACGTATTTTCGAACGCTCATCGTGTCACAGCATCTTTGACATAGGGCTCGCCTTCTGTGAAAGAAAGAGGAGGACACCTGTTTGCACTTCGTATTGCTTTGCATGTTTGAAATGTGCCAAGGCTTACGAAAATTGCTTCTTGTCAGTTTCAGTGTCATCAGCAAGAGCATCCTGCGCAATCTCTGTGGAAAAGATTCAGCAACTGCTTCACCTGTCCGCTGCTAAGGTGCAGAGCAAACTAAAGCATTGTGAGTGATGCCTGCTGCTGAGAACCGATCCAAGCCAGCACTGACCGGTGCTGCAAGCTGGCTAGTATCTGCTTCCAAAGGAGGGGTGGGGGAAGTCGCTCCACCCCACTTCCCCTTGTTTCTTTGGCGTAGATTATCGGTGTAAAGCATAGGCATTGATCACACCACAATAAGCGTTGGAAGTGCTAGGCGTCTGTCACGCCTACAATGCGTAAAGACGGAGTCGCTTATCAGCCCTAGTACACGTGAATGGTAATTGCACGGAAAAATCATGCATAGCTTACGCTTGTAAAAAAAACTTACAACGCATGCTTAGGTAAGTGTGTTGTTTTTCACAGTCATAGACAAGCGTACTGGGTACCGTATTTTAGTGGTGTACAAAAGTGTAAAAATGTACGACGCTGTAATAATGAAACCTGTCCGGCTATCAGCGCCGCTTCACGGCACAGCTACATAGACAGCGCAAGTGGTCACCAAGCCATGCGCACATCCTCATTTCCCCTCAAGATTTAGAATATCCTTTTCTTCGATGAGTAAATGTCCTTTTGATGCTTGTACATGAAGAGTCTTGCTCTGCGATCAGAGTGCACGTGTTCCTATAATGTAATGCTTGCTCCTGCAGATGGCTGTGCACTGCCAGAAATCGTCGCTTAGTGCGGTAGTGCTGGATGCGGCTCTATGAAACACAAAAATTATTCGCCCGCGTCAAGAACATTCCCATCAGTGTATCTCACTGAATAGAAAAAATGCAGCACGCAAGTGTGTGCGATATCTCTGTACCACATCTCTTTTGTCAACTGTTGCGCTTAAGACGCTCCTATAGTGCCATTCACAATGCGTCCACCAAATGAAAGTTGCCTCATTTAAAAGCGTAGGCTTGGAGACAAAATGGGGTGGAAGAATTCCTCAAATCAAAATATTTCAAACAAGCATTTTGCTGATATATAATGGAACTAGGAACGGTGAAAACACAACCAGAGGAAAAGAAGAAGCGGTATTAAACAAAAAACTTAAGAGTGGAACATATCTTTAGGCTTGCCAAATAGCTGTTGAAGCGGTCTGGGCTCAGTGCATGAAGGAAGGCGAAGAGGGGAAATCAGGGAGAGATAATAAGTAGGTAAAGTGAGAATAAAATGGTAAATGACACCCGTTTATTTCAGGTTACGTCTTTCTATTGTTAGTTCACAGGGGCGAGACAAATTTTGACGCTACCGACAGCTTCTGAAGACCGAAATTGTGAGCAACCTTTTTCATCGACGAGGCGTAATCGGAGCGTCCGATTTTAAACGGTGACAAATCCATGTTGTACCAGCGATGGACATTCCTCGCAAAGTTAGCTTGACCGCGCTGATCAATACGGTACTGCAAGTGTATGACGGTTTCTGGACAAGAAGGTGGCCATGACAGTTTTTGGCGCACGTATAAGAAATTAGTCATGAGGTTCATATTACCAACCATGAAAAATGACATAGGTCATTAAATGTCATCTTTGCCAGAAGAACAAAGTGAAGTTTAGGCAATCAACAAATCTTATAAGAAGCCCGGAACATTCAAGAGTGGCCTTCGAAGTTGCCCACGTCAACTTTGCAGAGCTCAGAAAGAACGGGGAAGGAGTCAGGGGAACGCAAGTTTTTCTGCTCTCCGTCGACGAGTGCACCAGAATGATCACGGCTAAAGCTGGAAGAGAAGATGCGAACAGCCTCATAAATTCACTTGATGAGTGTTTCAAGCACACCTAGACGCTAATATGCGACATGTAGTCTCGCTTCTTAAGGTGCCAAGCTAATAAATTGGGCTGAAGACCTAGGAATGATCTATAAATATTCTTCTTCATATCACCCTGAACCCGATAGATTAAACCCGATGAATTGGCAGAACGTGCCACAAGGTGCATTAAGCAGTTTTTTAAGAGGTATCTGCACTTATCAGACGGCAACAAATGCTGCCTTGTGGTTGCTGTCGAGCATCATTCCTACTGAAACGTTCCGTATGCGAGTCCAATAATTCCATATGTTTCCATAAAAATACATATGTTTCCTTTATATTTTTCATATATTTCCGTAAGATTCTTACGGAAACATACGGAATTATTGGACAACACTTACGGAATGTTTCAGTAGCGATAACAGATCATCCAAGAAGGGTCTAGGCAGCACTCATCATCTGTCCGATTTTGGGACAGCACCCAAGCCTCCTGCAGATCGCGAACTTGGACTCTAAAAGCTGCAACTTATAGAAGTTAAAGTGCCAAAAAACAAACAAACAAGACGTCCACAAGCATAGGATGAAGCAAAACTGTGACAAAATATACAACAGCCTGATACCACAGATACAACCGGGCGGTTACGTTATTGTGAGAAAAAGTGTTTCACCACACAATACCAAATATTATGGACCAATCCAAGTTGCTAAGATAGCATGTCAGCACGGAATATTAAAGAAAATGTGATACACTGGAGCCTCAGGACAAGAAGAGTGTGCCACCATTGGGAATGTATTCAAACATTACACCAGGATGTATGTATAAAGAAGTCGGAAGGCGTGAAGCGGTCTGCTCTTAGCGCATGTAGGAAGACGAACAGGTGGAATCACGGGCAGAAGAAGAAGTGAGAATGAAATGGCGTATGGCATTCGTCCATCTCAGGTTACATTTTTTTAATGTGTTATTCAGCAGGAGGAACGTTACGATTTTTCTGAGCCTCAAGCATGCCACCTCCTTCTCCATGCCGGTAGATTTATTTCATTCGTCCGCCTTCTGAGAAATCGTAGCTTGGTTGCGTAGCTTGATAGCTTGGTCGAATCGTAGCTTGGTAATCGTAGCTTGGAGAATCGTAGCTTGGTAGCTTGGTCCGCCTCCTGAGGAATCCGAGCTTGGTTCTACGATTCTAAACCCAGAAAAGCTAAACCATTTTCATGTTTAAAGCCGCTCTTTCGGGAGATAAACCAACCGAAACTGCATAACCGGACACATGGCTATCGTCAGACTCAAATAACTAAACAAAAGAGATAGTTCTTGTACGCCGACTGCCTGCTGCGGTGTATCTTGCTAAGCGCAGTTTTCCCGACTAAATCTGTTCAATACAGACACCCGTGGAATGCATCCTTGTTAAGGCCAGTAGTTTTGTCATACAGCAGGGCCATTTGAATTTGTGCCTATCAGATTCGCTGAATACTGCTTGCACGCCATTTTAACTTTGCGGCCCGTTGATAACAGTGCGTGCATTATTATGGTAGTGCAGCCAAGGACGCCTTCCGGGGAATCAGAAACACGTTTCTTTGTTGTGCTGCGGTTTAAAAACAAACTAACAGGCGCCTTCTCGCTTTGCACTTCTTCTGCGGTTTTCTTGTGGTTGATGCAGTAAAACGAGCGTACTTCAAATAGAATACCTTTACAGCACTAATGAACGAGAATACAGAAAAAAACTAAGACAAACAGACTAAAAAACGCAGGAGCAGCGGCTGCAAAAGCAGCCCCCGACAGCATATATTTACGCTCCACACGTGTCACCTTCCATTGCGCGGCAAAGAAATGTCTCACCCAGCCACGCAGATTAGCCAAAGAACACCTACACACGCAAGATTGACTGTTTCTAACGATGCTGAAATGCCTACCTCAAGTTGAGTGGTGAACTACCACAACACCAAACCTTTGTCACCCTTTTTACTATGCATATCAAGCCACTGCCATGATCCTAATACTTATGCTTTTACCCGCACTATCGCGAGGAATTTTAAGGCCCCTATACAGCCACGCCACATATCATTGTCTGCATCTGTACTAATCAAAATGACGCTCTTTGGCCATCAATTGGCCCTTGCGCGACAAAGCGCCACACATCATCATCAACTACCACAACACCATACTTCTACGTTTTACAAACTGCCAGAGCTTTCCTTACGCGCCAGGAAAGCGCCATGTCCATCTATACAGCTGCACAGTTTTCGATCATCCGGCTGATTTAAGCTGCTGACTCCTTGCACAATTCAAACAGTTGACATCTGGTGTGATTCCACAATTCTGCCATTGATATCACATTAGTTAAAAAGACTCTTCTTGCTACGTGAAGTTGTTATAGAATTGTTTGAAAAAGCAGTTTTGAGCACCGGCATGGCTCCAAGGTTGAACATCTGCTAGACGAGCAGATGGCCTTGTTCCAATTCTAAACCAGACTGAAGAATTTTTTATGGTAATTTCTATGCATCTATCCTAAATTTTCTTTCAGAGGCAATTCCGACTTTTTGCACACAAACAACGTCGCCTCTGCCGACACCGGCATTTCTATGAAACAGCGCTGTCGCGTAAATAGAAAGTGTTACGTTGACATGGTGGCAGGTTTAAGAAAACAGCATAAATATGCCGTGAGCGATCGTAGTGAAGAGCATGTTTCCTAAGGGAGAATATCATTCACTCGCTCAAGCTGTGATAACGCGCAAGCTACCGCACAATGAATGAGTAATTAATAATACTATCATTTGGAGTTTATGACCGAAAACCACCATGCGATTATGAAAGGAGCCGCAGTGAAGTTATCCGAGAATTTTCACCATCTGGTGTTCTTTTGCATGCTCTGACGTTACACATTACATGGGCCTCTATCATTTCGACTTCATTGAAATGGGACCACCGCAGCTGGGACAGAACCGGCGACCTTTGGTTTATAAGCCGGGAACCATTGCCATCGTTGCACCGAGGCGGACCGAATGCATAAAGAAAGTGAAAATAAATATGCTTGCACGTTTCCTCAAACGCAAAACTACTGCTTCTTTTTTTAGTCATAGTAAGGGTAAATCAATATTGTTTTATTAGCGTGTGTAATGAACAGACTGGACAGCTGGGTTGTCGAGAAAGAAGTAAACCCCATTGTTTATTCTGCGTTGGTAGTTATAGTCAAGGTGGAAAGGGTTAGATAAGGTGAGGGCCAGGAGTAGGCACGAGGCAATCATGCCTGTAGATAGCACATGTGCCTTCATCAGATATGATACATCCTCCTTCCAAACAGTTGACGAAATTAATGCCGCTGGCTTGTTTGCTGGAACTGCTTCTCATAACCCAGATGGTCTGGCGGCCGCGTCTGTCGTCGACTGCGTCTCAGTGGTTGAGGCGACGGCTGCTGAGCTTCCGCGGGCGAGGCTGCGATGGTCGATGACGCCTCACATTGAATTTGATTGATTTGTGGAGTTTAACGTCCCAAAACCACCATTTGGTTATGAGAGACGCCGTAGTGGAGGGCTCCGGAAATTTTGACCCCCTGGGGTTCTTTAACGTGCACCCAAATCTGAGTACACGGGCCGCCTCACATTGAAATGGAATGTGGTTGTTGGCAAAATTTTCGTCGTCTGATGAACCAACACTATATGATTTCTTCGTCACCAGAAGGTGCCGACGGTTGCGCCTCAGCAGGTTGTTGTTCTCTAGGCGTACGTAGAAGGACCGTGGGCCGGCTGATCCGATCACTTCAGCTTTCGTTGCCCATGATGTCCCATTCAAGCGAACCACGTCATTGTCGCAGAGGCCAGGTAGGGTGAGCCTATGATGACTTCTCTGCCGGTGTTTCTTGACAAGTGTTGCTGACACTTGATTGAAGTCCGGCAATCGTGCGCGCAGCCGCCTTCCTTGCAAGAGTTCGCCCGGAGACCGGCCATCTTCAACAAGATTCGCCCTATAATTCAACAAGCCCAGCCAGAAACACTGTCCTGCAGCTTTTGTTTTCTTTAGGATGCGTTTTACAACTTGTACACCATTTTCTGCGAGCCCGTTCGATTGCGGGTACTGCGGGGTTAATTTCACATGCTTAAAGTCGTAACGCTTTGTGAAAATATTGAACTCTTGGCTGCTAAACTGTGGGCCATTATCAGTACAAACCTCGGTTGGTATGCCGTACCTTAAAAATATTGCACTCAGTCTGTCGATGACAGTACTGGCTGTTGTATCGGGCAGTCTCCACCTCAGGGAAATTGGACAACAAGTCATAGGCGCATAAATAATGTCTTCCCGAGTACTAAAAAAGATCGACACCGATACGGTACCATGGCTGAGTAGGCGTTGGTTGCATTATTAAAGGCTCCGATGGCTGCTTATAAGCGTATGTCTTGCAAGTTGGACTTCTTTCGATCAAGGACTTAACTTCCAAGTTTATATTGTCACGGGGTCGTGACGTGGCCGAAGACAGGAGACTTCGTGTTGGGATTTAACTGTTTATTTGGGCGAACCTGTGCCCGGTAAACGAAAAGTCCAATTACAGCAGCAGTCTCGCACAGATAGCAGTCTCGGACTGATAGCGGCGAACGGAGCGTCGGCCTTCGATCAACAACTGACAAGCGGCGAAGCGCGTCGGCATTTATACTCTTGCCATCGAATGTTCTAGCGTTATCGCTGCCGGTGGCGTAGGTTCCAGAACAATCTGTACTGTTCGCACAGTGGGCGTGATCTTATAGAAATGATCTACTACAGTCCGGAACCTTCTCGAAAACTGCAGGCGCGGTTTTCGCTGAGAATCGTGTGGTGTTTTGGGATGATAACAAAAACTTGGGAAATGAAACTTGGCATTATTAGGCCAGTAAACCATTTGTCTTGCTCTAGCTTTACACTTTACCTTGCCAAGGTGGCCTGCGTAGATCCGTTTCAACATGTCGCTACGCATGCTTGTCGGTATCACCACTTTAGTGCCTTTCAATAGTATGCCATTTACTACGGATAGCTCGGCGCCCACAGGTTTCAGGGGGCCATCAACAGGCTCTCCTTTGGCAAGCTTTCTTCGCACTGTGCCAAGATATGAATCAAGAGTTGTTTCCTGTGCAAGTTATCTAGCTGTCGTTTCGCTTACGAGTGCTGATACGACCGTGACGGCATGAATCTCGACGTCACTCGTGCCTGCAGCTTCCTTGATTCCAGGAACATGTTATCGGGGCAGCATATCAGCAAGGGCCATCTGTTTACCAGGAATGTACGTCAGCGTGTAATCATATTTCATCAATCTGAAGAAAAATCGTTGCACTCTGGGTGGCATATCGCTTATGTCTTTCTTTGATATGTCTATCAGCGGACTGTGATCATTCTCGAGGAGGGTGGGGTGGCCATAAACAAAATGATTCAATTTTTCACAACCAAAAACTGAGGCCAAAGCCTCTTTATCAATCTGTGAATATCTTTGCTCCGATTCTGTTAAAGCTCTCGATGCATAGGCTACCGGCTGCCAGCAGTCTACATAACGTTGCAGAAGTGCCGCGCTGACCCCACTTTGAGAGGCATCTGCAGTTACCTTTGTCTCCCGATTTGCATCAAATACAGCAAGCACTGGGGCATTAATAAAATCCCGGCACATAGCCTGCCATTCGCTTTCATGGCTTGGTGTCCAGTCAAAGAAGGCACCACGTTTCATGACGATGGAGGCGGAAATGTTGTAGGCCCGTGTGCTCAGATTTGGGTGCACGTTAAAGAACCCCAGGTGGTCTAAATTTCTGGAGCCCTCCACTACGGCGTCTCTCATAATCATATAGTGGTTTTGGGACGTTAAACCACACATATCAATCAACCACGTTTCATGAGAGAACGTAAAGTAGACGTACGCTGTGAGAGAGCTGGTAGGTACTTGCTGAAGTAGTTAACTACTCCCAGTAGCCTTTGGACAGCCAATTTGTCCTGAGGTCTTAACATTTTCAAAAGACCATCAACAAGATCAGGATTCGGCCTAATACCCTTGTTGCTAATGATGTCACCCAAAAAGAGCACTTCTTGTTGACCGAAGCGACATCTAGATGCATTGAAGGTAAGGCATGCTTTTTCAGCTGTTTCTAATGCTCTGCGCAGCCTCTCACCGTGCTCAGTCCTGGTCCTCCCCAAATTAACACATCGTGTACATACACGCATACACCAGCAAGACCATCAAAAACCTCGTTAAGGGCCTTTTGAAACACTTCGCTCGCCGACGCTATACCGAATGGTAGACGAAGAAAGTGATACCGGCCGAAAGGTGTCGCGAATGTGCATATCTTCGACGATTGTTCGTCTAGTGCGATTTTATGAAATACCGCATTTGCATCGAGCCGCGAAAAGAACTTCGCGCCTGCCAAGTCTGCTTCAATATCCTCTTGGTTTGGCATTTGGTAGAGTACCCTCTTGATGTTTTCGTTGATGCGTCTAGGCTCTATGCAGACCCGCAATTTGCCGTCTTTCTTTAGTACAATGACAAGGGGGCTTACCCAATCTTTGGGGCTGCTGACCTTCTGGATGATGCCCTCTTTTTCCATTCTGTCCAGTTCAGTACGTGGAGGCTCACGCAGGGACAGGGGAACCCTCCGAGCTGGCTGGGCGACTGGCACGGCATCCTTGTGCAGCTGAATCTTGTATTCACGTGAAGCGCATCCTGTTCCTTGGAAAAGACGAGGAAACTCCTTGACAGTTTCTTCAGTGCCATTCGTCGTCACGTTGTCAACAGCCCGCTGTACGATTTCAAGCTTCTCGCTGGTGTCCAATCCTAAATAGTGCTGTGGTCCTTCTTTACTACAAAAAATTCTGCGCACGCCTTGCGACCACCAATCTCGATAAGCGCTGAAAACTTGCCGATGCGCTTGATCATGTTGCCACCATATGATCTCGAAACTGCGCTACTGGGCAGACGGGTTCTCGTCTTGAGCTTGCGAAACATCGAAAGTGGCAGAACATTGGCCTGCGATCCTGTGTCCACCTTAAAGGGGATGTACTTGCCACCAACGCATGCGTTCACACGCCAGTCTCTCTCTCCGCTTGCGCAGCTGCTGGTGACATTCAGTACTTCGAAGTCGTCGCTCTAATGTTGCACTTCATACACGCGCTCTTTCTCACTGCAACAAGACGCGAAGTGGTTGCGGCCATTACACGAGTAACATACTTTTCTGTACGTCGGGCAGCATCTGTAGGCATGCCTTCGGTTGCAACGATTGCATTTTAGGTCGCTCCTGGACCCTCTAGGGGTGCTCTTACTCGCTGTGACAGCATTCATATGAAGTTCTTCGTTTGTTTTCTGCCAGAAAAAATTTTGACGAGTTGATGTTTCTGCCGCCTTGCAAAGAGTGATTACTTTTTCCCAAGGTCAAGGTTTTGTCCCTGAGCATCTTTTCTCGAAGCCTTGGCGAGTTTACTCCAAAAACAATTTGGTCTCGCACCACGTCATCCGCCATGGTCCCGAAGTTGCAGTGCTGTACTTGTTTTTTAAGCTCGTGTAGAAACTGCTCAAAGGACTCCGCCTCACCTTAACTGCGGTAACGGAACACATATCGCTCGTGTATTTCATTTCGTTGCTCCAGGCAGTATTCTTCGCATTTGGCAATTACCGTGTTGAAATCCTCCTTGTTTTCTTCACCGCTGAACACAAAATTGTAGAGAACGTCCAAGGCTTCCTCCCCCGCAACGCTGAGGAGCAGGGCCGTTTTCGCTGCTTCCGACCTCTGGTTAGCTTGGCATGCCATCGTTCGCAGAAAAAAACTCAAACTGCTGACAAAACCGCGTCCAGTTCCTTCCTCCATCAGCTTTCAAACGTAGCGGTTCAGGCGGCCTCAGGTGATTCATGTCGTTGTTTACACGTTGCCCATTTCTGACACCATGTTTCATTCGCGTGTGTAATGAACAGACTGGACAGCTGGGTTGTCGAGAAACAAGTGAGCCCCATCGTTTCATCTGCGTTGGTAGTTATAGTCGAAGGTGGAAAGGAATAGAAAAGGTGAGTGCCAAGAGTACGCACGAGGCAATCATGCATGTAAATAGCACATGTGCTTTTGTCAGATATCAAACAAAAATGAATTACGCATCGCACTGCAAAGATAATGCATCGTAGATTTGTTAGCATTGGTATTGTTTTAAAGTCTACAGAAATTTTAGATATAAAACAATGTGAAGGGACTCCGATAAGTTTCCATAATACTACATTGTCGAAGCTGTTTACAGGCAAACGACGCCGTTTCACGCATTCGTTTTAAACGAAGGAAGTGCATCAGTTTACCAAACTTATTATTCTCTTTGAACCGCGCATCTCAAATTCACTCGCCGTTTTTTGTTCTTACGTAAACCAAATGAAACACAATGACGCTCAATAAAAAAAAGAGTTCTGCACATACGCGTTTCGATTAGTTGATCCAGCTAAGCGCACTCACCTATAAATGTCCTCTATGACCTCTAGAATTATACGAAGTGTGAATTCAGTACAGTATATCTTATCAAGTCGCATGAGCTCACGGGCTTCTAAACAAAATTATGTGATTCCTACCTCTAATGCACCTTTAGAAGAAAAAAGAGAAGTAGAAGGGAGGTAGGTCACTATAGAAGGTTACCTGTTTTGGAGGAAGGTCCCCTTGATATGCATAATCGTCAGGTTTTTCGATTGGTTGAAACAGACAGTATTGTGCTCCTCCTTCAGGGCCTGCCGTATCTTTCCGCGAGGCATCATTAACCGTGAAGTAGTGGCCTCGCATGGAGAATGATATGTAGAGGAACACGTTCGCGTGCTTCTTCAGATACCGCAGGCAGTCCAAATTTCTTACCTAGAAACATTGAGGAGAAGTGATCCCAATCTTAGTCGATGAGCAAAAAAATTAAATCGTGTTTCAGAGCGTATAAGGCCCAGTGTTAAGCCATAAAACACCTAAGTCGAACCTATTACCTTACGATCAATAATCTGCAATCTCTGACCTTTAACTTAAGCCGTCATAGTATAATTTCGGGGAAAACGGTTAATTTGCTGATGCTATTTGGTATGTGTTGCGGTGGCCCGCCACGGTGGTCTAGTGGTTAAGGTACTCGGCTGCTAACCCGCAGGTCGCGGGATCAAATCCCGGCTGTGGCGGCTGCATTCCCGATGGAGGCGGAAATGTTGTATGCCCGTGTACTCAGATTTAGGTGCAGGTTAGAGATCCCCAGGTGGTCGGAATTTCCGTAGCCCTCCACTACGGCGTCTTTCATAACCATATGATGGTTTTGAGACGTTAAACCCCACAAATCAATCGGCATGTGTTATGGTGATCTTGAACCTCACAGCGGCAGTTAAAAAACTAAAAAAGAAAACGTAAGTTTTATTACTTCTTCATAGATATTGCTACGACACGACATTAAAACATGCCGTCAATAGAGCATTTGAACGTGTACTGCACGTTGATATAACAGATCTTGCACTATTTCGTTTTTTTCGCTGCCTAAAAGCTACAGCAGGGTTCAACGCGGTTGCCCACGCGTTGTCGCTTGGTGGCACATCACCTTCTCGATGATTAACGTCCGTAATAAATATTTATGCTACGCGGTAGAGTGAAATTAGAACAGGAAATCCCTAGTCGTTCTTTCGTGATTTAGAAAGGGTGTCCCTTTGTGCATATTTTGAACATGCGTGCTTTTCTTAAACATAATTTTCGTGGCTCGAAACTCTTTTGTTTTGCGAAAGCAACTAGCGAGTGAAAAATCACACGCAAACCCCTCATGTGCCCTCAGTGATTATGGTCGATTTTCTCAAAAAATTTTCATGTACTAAAGTCACAACGCTCTTCTAGATTGAGCCTCGTATAAAAATTTGTCAGATAGGGCAGTCCGAAGACGCTGTCCACATTTTTAGGAACACTTTCAGCTCCTACTATTTTGTTATGTCATGTGTTTGTCATGCTTGTCAATAAGCTTAAAAGCTGCGGGTTAAGGTCTTCAGAAAGTTTAATTTGTTCGGCAAACCTACAGTTACTTTGTTAACGTGAAATGAACGCCAGTCATGTACTGAGGTCTGAACGGTTATTCGGTAAGCTTTCCACTTTTGGAGCTCTCAGCCTTTTCAGCATCCTTCGAGGCAAATGTAAGAGAATAGTGACAACTGGTGCGCTCTAATGCAAATGAATATGTATTTATATGAAATATGTTATGTATTTATATGAAATATTGCATAGGAACGTGTTAGTGTAAGAGTTCAATTAATTGTAATTGAGTAGCAGAGTCTTTGCTATTTTTGTTTAGGTTCACAATTTTAATATGGTGACATTGGGCATTGATTGTTTGTTGTGGTAGTAATACACGAGCCGTAATTCTGAAATAGCTAAAATGGAAGACTGAACAAACACTAGCCAATTTGATGGAAAGCATTGACCACATTCGACGATTTATTGTGGGAAAAGCTGCGTCACATTTCGCAAAAGAAGCAAGACAAGCATTGCAAGACGCTCGGAAGTGAAGAATTCGCTTTGCAATAATTGTGACCTGTGGCTACTAAATATTTTATTCAGTAGCTTGTGGCTACCAAATAAAAGAGTTGATGAGTGTTTGTGATGAAGTTTGGTAAATTTCCAGCCGTTTTCTAACTTTCAATTGAATTATCTCAAAACGTCGTTTTCTACTGTTTCAGCACCATTATATTATGTTCCACGTATTCTAAAATAACACGATATATTTTTTGCTATATATACCTACTGAAGCTGAATTAAAGCTATGCAGTTTAGAAGTTATGTGGTACAAATTTCTGATGAAGCCAAATAAATGAAAACATGAGTAGAAGTGTTGAAAAATTCCTAAAAGTTTTATTGTTATGCTGATCCTAATAGATTTTCTCGAAATAAAAGATGAGAAAAAAAGTCGCTGGATATTGATGTGCAGATTAGGTAAATATCTCTTTTAGCCTATAAGAAAGCGCTAGCTAAAAAAATGGCAAAAAATGCCTGGAACGTATACAGCTTACCTGGTGCCGTACAAATGTATGTCCTAGCTGTAGTAGTAAATGGTGAGAACACAGAAAAAGCGGTGTGATAGCAAGATGAGTGTCAGTTACCAGACGCAGAGCTTGAGCTAAGGCTGCAATCTTCAAGCCAGATTAAGGTTTGTTGAAGGACGAGAGTAAGTGGAGAACGCCGTGCTAAAGGGCCACTCACCAGGCCCCATACCAAATTTTAGTTACAGTGGAAGTAGTTGGGTGTCCGATGTGGAACATTTTGCCACGCTAGCATAGACGCGGTAGAGTATATGAGCACAATGAGTGCGCGAACGCGAAGGAGCGTTCCACAGCGGTCGTCTGCTCAATGCGTTGACCGCGAGGACACCAACGCATGCAAAATTCTGGCACGTTAGCCCCGCATCTCGTAGCATATTACGGGAAAAAATGAAAGAAAACGCGCACAATTTTTATTGCGTCTCATTATTTCTTTTTCAAGCTTTATAATTTTATTAAAGCAGCGAGAACTTAAACTACGCATGTTGAGTTAAATAATTTTTGCCATGTCACGTGGTATACGGTTGACAACGTCAGAGCAGACTCGTCTACGTAGAGACCAACGTCACTGCATTTCCGTGTACGTAGAGGCATTCCTACGCCTACGCCATGCCCTCATTCTCTACGCGTGCACCGGCAGAAGAGAGGGGGAGCAGCTTTCATCTTGAAATTCGACCCGATTCCGTGGCACGAAGCGTTGAAAAGTTTGGCAGACGTGATCATGAGCGCCTCGTCTATGCATTGCGCTTGTCAGCTCAAAATTGCCAAACCTGGTGAGTGGCCCTTTGAGGTCAGGTGAAGCACGTGTGTGGCACTGGAATATTTTGGGGGCAAAGCTCCTTGAGGTTGAGGCTTGCTTGGTGCTGTGAGCAGTAGCCGTGATGACTATGATGAGGGCGCTCACGATCAGGGACAATGACCGGCTTGTTCTGTATATGACGTCTCTATATGCTCTACGAAGCGATTCGTAGACTCCGTCTTTGCCAACTCAGCCTATATCCGGTACCACAGAGCAGTAATAAGGAAAACAGAACACCCTTGACAGATCAACGTTACATATCATTCATGAGCAATAAATCTTGTACAGAGCTGTCTCACTTATTAACGTGCTTCAGTGGCCAATGCCTACAGGTGATTTACGGTAACACCGAACGACACTGAACGATCCCAGTTCTTCACCTACTCTTCATCTCTCAAGTCAAAGTAATGTCCAATGACTATAACTGCATTACGTAGAGCAGAAAGTTCCGCAGCCGTCGATGTCATCTGGTGAAATAACCAAATCTTCATTGTTGTCGCTGTCACAGAAAAGATCATCGGCCCTTCAGACCTATTCGTTTTAGTTGAAACGTCAATCGATATATGGTTGTGCTCACTGTGCTTATCATAATACAAGAGAAGAGAAAGCTGCTCTAGCACTGGAGACGAGAATCGGGCTTTTGACCGTATGCCTGGAACCATTAGTTTAACCTGTGGATGTCATAGACCATAGGGAACTTGAAATGCTGGATGAAGTTGTATATCCCATGGGTATACGTGTACGATACAAGACTAATTGGAAAAAAGTCCACGAGGTCGGTTTTCTGGTAGTGAGGCTAGATGATGGGCAGGGGCGTAAGTAAGATGCCTCAGGTGTGCTCTGAGCACCTCCATTGCAATATGCGTCTTTAGCGGGTAGCCATTTGCAATCGCAATTGTCTTAGCTGTAGACGGACATCGGTATCCCCAGAAAAACTCACAGATACATAACCTGAATGTTTTCAAGAGCGCGAATGCAGGTTCTGCAGGTATTGGCCAAATCAGGCAAGCTGTACTGCAAATAGCCGAGAAAAAGTGTCATGTACAATTCCATGATTGCATTTACTGAAATACTCCAGGTTCTTCCTCCGAGATATTGAATAGGTTAGCAATGTTTGTTAGCCGCTTCTTCAAGTAGGCCACATGTGGGCCTCAGCAGACGTTTCTACCAACGAAGACACCTGGAAATCTGTGATTCTTGAGATATGCTATTACTTGGACGTCAATAGATGTAACGTATGGTCCCATTGGCTTTCGACTAAAAGCAATCATTATTCCGCTGACAAGAACACCAGACCCTGTTCATTGAGATTCACTGATACCAACGTCACCACTTTCTGAATCCTTGCGCGTACCTGACATCTTCTCACGCCAGATTCCCAGACGCAGATGTCGTCAGCGTAGAGACATTGATCATTGTCGGTAGTTGTTTCACACAAAAACAATGAGAACGAGGTTGAAGATGGCAAGGTTGAAGACGCCATCTCACGGAACTCCACAATGCATGGGGTGTTGGGAGGTTCGACCATCTGTATTGTTCGCAAGTGTGGTCCGCCGATGTAAATAAATACGTCTCCAACAATACAGTTATCCACCTAGGCCATCAGACTCAAAGGTTTCGAGGATAGCGTCATGAAAAACTTTGTCGTAAGCGTCTTTCATATCAAGGAACATGGCAACAGGTCATTCCTAACAGGCCTTTTGATGTTCAACATACGTGACAAGATCGATAACATTGTCGATGGAACAACGGTGACGGCGAAAACAAGCCATGTCGTTCGAATTTGTGTCGTAGTATTCAAGATACCAATGAATCCTGGCAAAGATCATTCGCTCGATTACCTTTCCAACACAACTTGAAAGTGCGATCAGTCAGTAAGAGGTGATGTCAAGGAGAGATTTGCTAGGCTTAAGAAGCGATACCAAACAGCTCCAAGGCAGCCCTTCAAAGCTTGGTACTCGCCTTACGCCGGGACCTCATGAGCAACTAGTGTTGGAAATTAGAAAGCTGCTCCACCACCAGTTCGACGAAGGACACGAAATCACGTTTCAGTGGCTTCTTAGTCACTGCTGCATAGTGAGCAACGAAAATGCCAATGCAGCTGCTCGATCAGCACCCGAAGATGGTGAAGAATCTATTCAATTCTCAAGGCCTAATGCTGTACTGAAAATCCAAAAATTTGCTATTGAAGAAGTAAAATCCCTGTGGTACGCTGAGTGCTTATGGCACACACGACTGCATAGGCTGGACACGTCTCGTAGGCTTTGGCCTCCGTCCAGACTCTCTAAACTTGAGACAACGGTGGTTTGCCGGCTGTGGCGTGGCGTCGCTTTCAGCAAAGTTTTCACCTTCTGAATTGGCATGGAAGAAAGTGCCGCTTGTGATCATTGCGGCAGCGATGAAACAATAGAGCACTTTCCCTGTCACTGCCCTCGCTACAGCGTGCAAAGACGGCCGCTAGCTGCTGCATTAACTCGCCTTGAAGAAAGACCTTTGTCAGAACATTCAGTGCTTGAAAGCCGACATGATCTGTCTTCACACTGAAAATCAGTGAAGGCCTTACTGAAGTATTTGCATGGTAGTGGCCTACTTAATCTGCAAAAGCACCCCAGGTCACTGTTTTCTTTTTCGCTTGTCTATATTGCTCTTCGCTTTCTTTCTTATCTTTCTATCCCTTTCACTTAGTGCAA
Organism: Rhipicephalus microplus; assembly: GCF_043290135.1. Taxonomy (NCBI): domain Eukaryota; kingdom Metazoa; phylum Arthropoda; class Arachnida; order Ixodida; family Ixodidae; genus Rhipicephalus; species Rhipicephalus microplus. The sequence continues at coordinate 104,671,340 of NC_134708.1, forward strand.
GGTAGCTATTCGGATGCTCCAATTTCTGATTAACCTCCCTGCTTTTCCCTTCTTTTAATCTTCGTCTCTCTCTCTCTCAGAATTAAGTGTTTTAATATTATTATTAATAAGAAAAATAATATTAATACCTTTTATTTCTTCAAACAAAAGAGTACCCGCAGGGGCGCCTGCGCAAGTAGGCGTTTGGTGTGTAGCGACACCACGGATCCGAGATAACAGGGGAGTTTCTACTACCTCCCACGCCTAGCCGTGCGTAGCTTTGCCGTGTCCGGGGAAAAGGGGATCCCGGGGGTTGAGCCGACGCTGGGTGATTGGACCTTTAAGGCCCCCCGGCAGAGGCAACACACCCCTTTGGCCCCAGCTTCACGTAGATGGCACCCCTGGGCTGACCCACCCAGGGGAAATCGGCAGTCGCCTTTTCCCATCTCTCTCTCCCCCACACCTTCCTCTTTTCTCCTCTTTAAAACTATCCTGTCTTCTAATTTCTTGTGTTACTTCCCCATTTTCATGGGCGGCTTGGGTTAACCTTGTGCAACTAGCCAACCTTGGCCTACGCGCATTATGTTATCGAAGTGGTGTACGGCTGTCGTCTGCATTTCATGAACCTTGTAGCGTCCCCTCGTTGGGCTCCGTGGTGGGTGGCCACCATCGTTACTGAATTACATTCCTCTATCATGCAGAGAAGCTTTCCACTCCTCAATGATCATGCCGCTGCAAAGCGCGTACGCACCAAAGAATTTTCCTTTTTCAGCCGAACCAAAGAAGTATTCCCTCTCCCCGTTCATAGTATCCCGGTCCCAGACAGCCACATTAGGTGATGGCTACAAAGTTACAAAAATGGCTAGTGGTGACCTTCTTTTAGGACTCCGTGACAAAACACAATTTGACAAACTAAAGAACCTTGCAACATTTGTTCAAATTCCCATCAGCGTAACACCTCATCGATCCATGAACTCTGCACGTGGAGTTGTTTCTGACACAGACCTGCTTGATCTGACGGAGGCTGAACTCCTGGAGGGCTGGAAAGAACAGAATGTGACCAATGTGAAGCGAATCGTCATCCGAAGGAACAATCAGGAAACCCCCACGAAACACTTGCTACTGACCTTTGCCACCAGTGAACTACCACAAATAATAGAAACTGGCTATACAAAGACTTCGATCAGACCCTACATACCAAACCCCGCCGATGTTACCAGTGTCAAAGGTTCGGCCATGGCTCTCAGAGCTGTCGTGGTCGACCTGCTTGTGCCAAATGCATGGCCCAAGGCCACATCTCTGACAAATGTAATGAAACCCTACATTGTGTAAACTGCGACGGAGACCACGCGTCATATTCACGTTCTTGTCCACAGTAGAAAAAAAGACATTATTACACTGAAGATTCTCAAAATATCTCCTTCAAGGAAGCACGCCGAAGGTGTTCGGCTTTTCACGGCATAACTTACGCTGATGCGGCGCGTCAGGGGGCAGCGTCGCATCACCCTCCGCCACTACCTAGGCCCACGCAATGTGAGCCATCGGGTGTGGTTGCCGCCCCCATGGTGGAAGCAGCCGAGCCTGCTCCACCTACCAAGCCAGAGCCTCAGGCGACTCCTGGGTTGTCGGGTCGACCGACCACTTCTCACCAGGCGAGGTCGCAAATACCCAACAGCAGCTCGCGTACGTGGGCGTCCAGTGCTTCACGTGAGGCAATGGACACAAACACGGTACCTCAGGTGCCGGAAATGCGGCGTGGCTCCCTAGAGCGCGCTAAAAAAACCAAGAAACCAATAACAGGGCCCGACGACGGCCCTGCTACTTAAGTTACAATTTCCCACTTGAACAGCCACTTTATTTCCGTACACACAGCACCACTATCCATCAAATATGGCACCCGCAGGGGTGCCTGCGCAAGTAGGCGTTTGGTGTGTAGCAACACCACGGACCCAAGCTAGCGGGGGGATTTCGGCTCCCTCCCACGCCTATCCATGCGTGGCTTTGCCGTGTCCGGGGAAAAGGGGATCCTGGGGGTTGAGCCGATGCTGGGTGATTGGAACTTTAAGGCCCCCCGGCAGAGGCAACACACCCGTTTGGCCCCGGCTTCACGTAGACGGCACCCCTGGGCTGACCCACCCAGAAAAAATAGGCAGTCACCTTTTCCTATCTCTCTCCCCTACAACTTCGTCTTTATCTCTCTTTTTTAGTCTGTCCTGTCTACTTCTCTCTTCTGTTTACTTCCAATTTTCTTAATGGCAAGGGTTAACCTTGTGTAATTACTCAACCTTGAGTAGTTATATTTGGTTATAGTGGCAATGTACGGCTGGCGTCTGCAGCCTTATGCTATTAAGTGCTTCAGCGTCCCCTGGTTGGACTCCATGGTGGGTGGTCGCCATTGGTGCCGAAAAAAAGTACACTACTATGGGAACACCTGCATTTCCCTGTCTCCTAGATCGTCCTCCGCCTAAGAGGGGATGCACCGATGACATATCAATTTTCAGCCAGCCCAGACAATGCTTTCTTAAATTCCATGTTGTGCACAGCAAAAATTCAACAAAACAAGCCAGAGCCATATCTTCATTTCTTGTTGCGAAATCTCTGACTAATGTCTTTGGCCCAGGATACAAGGTTACAAAGATGGCTAGCGGAGACCTTCTTCTTGAGCTGCCTAAAAAACATCACTATGAAAAACTTGGCAGTCTCGTAGCATTTGGTGATATCGCAGTATCCGTTTCACCTCATAGATCAATGAACACCACACGCGGAGTTGTTTCAGAAGCAGACCTTCTTGAATTGTGTGAACAGGAACTGCTTGAAGGGTGGAAAGAGCAAAATGTCATGGATGTGAAATGAATCGTCATCAGACGCGACAACAAAGAAATACCTACCAAACATTTAATACTCACTTTCGCATCTAGCACACTGCCTTCATCTATAGACACAGGCTACATCAAACTTTCTGTCCGTCCCTACATTCCCAATTCAAGGCGGTGTTATAAATGTCAACGATTTGGTCATGGCTCGCAGAACTTCCGCGGTCAGGAAACTTGTGCAAAATGTGGTAGCCACGGCCACCCATCTGATAACTGTGTTACTACGCCTCATTGCGTGAATTGTGACGGGGAACACGCCGCGTATTCGCGTTCGTGTCCTAACTGGAAGATAGAAAAAGAAATAATCACTCTTAAAGTCAAAGAAAACATCACATTCAAAGAATCAAGACGAAGATCGTCGCCATTTTACGGCGTAACATATGCTGACGCGGCACGTCAGGGGGGAACGCCGCACCAGCCCTCGCAACCCCTTCGGCCAGCGCAGAGTGAGCCATTGGCTGGGGCGCCTGCCCCAAAGGCGGCAGTAGTTCAGTCTACTCCGCCTCCAAGCAAATTGAGGCCGGAGACTCCAGGGTCCTCTGGTCTCAAGGCCTCACCTCACCAGGCGAGGCCTAAAATCCAAACCACCAGCTCGCATGTGCCGGCATCCAGTGCCTCTGAGGAGGCAATGGATACAATGGTACCCTTGGTACCAAAAGAGCGGCGCGCCTCCTTGGAGCGCGCTAAGAAAAATAAAAAACCAATAACGGGGCCGGACGACTGTCCTGCCACCTGAAATAACGAGCTCACTCCAACACAGGAAACTATTTGTACACACAGCAGCATCTCTCGTGTTTATATATGCACACAGAAATATTACAGTGGAACATCCGAGGCCTTCTTCGAAACCTTGATGACTTACAAGAACTCCTCCATGAACACAATTCAAGAGTGCTGTGTGTACAAGAGACACACTTAAAACGAACAAACACAAACTTTTTACGTAACTACGTAATCTTTCGAAAGGGTAGAGATGATGCCATGCCACCATTCGGTGGTGTAGTGGTTATAGTTATACAAGGTATAGCATGTACACAATTACCTCTTCAAACATCCCTCGAGGCGGTGGCTGTCCGAGCAGTTATTCTAAACAAACTTGTCACAGTCTGCTCTTTGTACATATCCGCACCACCGTCTTGAAAAACTTCAATTCCAGTCTTTAATAGACGAACTACCTGAACCTTATCTGGTCCTTGGGGACCTGAACGCACATAATGGTCTGTGGGGTGACTCTCGCTGTGATGCATGAGGTCGTCTCATTGAACAATTTTTCATTTCATCGGGTGCTTGTCTGTTGAATAGGAAAGAGGCAACATACTATAACCTTGCCAACAAACCTTACTCTTCCATAGACCCCAGTATCGCATCTCCTTCACTTGTACCATTACTTCAATGGAAAGTCACAAATAATCCATACGGAAGTGACCATTTCCCTTTAGTTTTGAGTACACCAATAATAAGTGGATGTCCTCTCCAGGTGTCCAAATGGCTGGTAAACAAAGCCGACTGGGAACAATTTCAAAAGCTAACTCAAATAAACTGGACTGACATATGCGGATTAGGCATAGATGAAGCTTTGCAGTACTTCACGGCTTTTCTTACCGACGCAGCAACCAAGTGCATTCCACAAACATCTGGATTGCCCGGCAAACGACACGTTTCGTGGTAGAACACTGAGTGTCAGAATGCGCGAAAGGAACAGAACAGGGCATGGAGGTTGCTGCGGAACTCGCCGACAGCGGAAAACCTTGAGAACTTTAAGAAAATAAAATCTCGAGGCAGGAGAACGCGTAGGCAGGCCAGAAAAGAAAGCTGGCACAAGTTGTTATCAGGGATAAATTCATGTACACAAAAGGCTAAAGTCTGGAACATGGTTCGTAGGGTAGCAGGAAGACAAGTACACTTACTCCCACTCGTAAACACACAGGGTGACAGCCTAGAAGATCAAGCGAACTTCCTCGGTGCGCACTACGAGCAGGTGTCTAGCTTGTCACACTACACTGAAGCTTTCCAAAGATATAAAGCAAGGACAGAAAAGCAGAAACTAGAATTCAAGTGCACAAATTACGAGGCATAAAACCAACCTTTCAACTTAGCTGAGCTACAAAGATCACTAAACATTTGCCGTAATTCCGCTCCAGGCTACGACCGTGTCACATATGAAATGTTGAAAAACCTGCCGCTCAAAACGCGAAAAACTTTACTCTCTCTATACAATGCTATCTGGCTTTCAGGCACCATACCTGCTTCCTGGAAAGAGGCTATTTTTATCCCTACTTTGAAACAGCGCAAGGACCCTTCCTCAGTTTCAAGTTATAGGCCCATTGCACTAACCAGCTGTCTTTGTAAACTTTTTGATAAAATGATAAACCGCCGACTTTTACATTTCCTTGAAACACACAATCTGCTCGACCAAGTTCAGTGTGGGCTTCGAGAGGGTATATGCACCACCGACCATCTGGTGCGTATGAAGGCACAAATCCGAGACGCTTTCGTCCACAAACAATACTTCATCTCAGTGTTTCTCGATATCGAGAAGGCCTACAACACAACATGGCGTTTTGGCAAATTAAGAGACTTGTCTCACCTGGGTGTGCGCGGTAGAATGCTTTCCATATACGAGAGTTACATGTCCAATCGGAAATTCCGTGTTCTTGTGGGCAGTATTCTCTCACAAACATTTGTGCAAGAAACGGGAGTATCGCAAGGTGGTGTACTTAGTTGTACACTTTTTATTATTAAAATTAATTCCTTGCACCTGTCCTTCCCCCACAACTTGTTCTATTCCACATATGTCGATGACGTCCAGCTTGGCTTTAAGTCATGCAACCGAGCAATGTATGAGCGGTAGGTTTAGTTAGGTTTAAACAAGGTCTCCAAATAGGCAGAGGAAAACGGATTCCGGCTGAACCCAGGAAAAAGCACGCGTGTCTTGTTCTCCCGAAAGAAAGGCATGCACGCTGAACCCGACACTGAACTTAACGGCCGACGTCTGTCTGTCAATGTGGAGCATAAATTCCTGAGCTTAATCTTGGACAACAAGTTGACCTTCGTACCACACATAAAGTATTTAAAAACAAAATGTTTAAAAGCCATGAATGTTATAAAAGTGTTGTCACGTACGACGTGGGATAGTGACGGGAAATGCCTCATTCACTTGTATAGAAGCCTCATTCGTACCCACTTAGATTATGGGGCCATTGTTTATCAGTCTGCGCCTCAAAGTGCTTTGAAGATGCTGAATCCCGTGCACCATTCGGGCATCCGCCTTTCAAGGGGTGCTTTTCGCACCAGCCCCGTAGAAAGCTTTTACGTTGAGTCAAATGAGTGGTCGCTTCATCTGCAAAGAACTTACATGTCCTTTGTATATTTCCTTTAAGTGAAAGCAGACAAGAGGCACCCCTCATACTCTACTATTAATGATTTGTCGAGCTCCATTCTGTTTCTAAACAGGCCTTCAATGAGGCAGCCCTTCTCAGTTCGCCTGAAGAGTCTAGCTGAGGACACTGGAGTGTCACTCGAACACAGTTTAATGGCTCCTGTAGCATACCTGCCACCGTGGCAGTGGCAGACTATGGATTGCGATGTGTCTTTCCTCGAAGTTACTAAACATGTGCATATTGCCCATATCCGAACATACTTCCTGGAACTTCAACACAAATACACACGTCCTGAGTTCTTTACAGATGCCTCCAAGACTAACTCCTCTGTGTCCTACGCTGCTGTCAGCCATCCTTTTCGGATGCTGGCCCTCTACATCCACGCACAAGTATCTTCACAGCGGAAGCTTACGTGATACTTGTGGCAGCTAAACACATCAAACAATTACAAATACAAGAAGCAGTAATTTATACAGACTCCCTCAGTGTGGTAACGGCTCTGCAAAGTCTTAAAAAACAAAAAACCCGGTCCTTGTCTCACTTTACTCCATTTTATGCACACTCTACACACTCAACCAACATCTTGTTGTGTGCTGGGTGCCAGGGCACCGTGAGATTCAAGGCAACATGATGGCGGATCAGCTTGCTGCATCCGTCCACGAAAGCACCGCCATTACACCCATATCAATCCTGGCCCTTGATCTTAAGCCGTCTCTCAAACGAAAGCTCAGGGACTACTGGCAGAGCAAGTGGGATACACTCACACAAAACAAACTACACGTTATCAAGCCACACCTTGGCCATTGGCCACCAGTATGAAAATCACGTCACACAGAGGTAATATTAACGAGGCTCAGGATAGTACACACATACACGACGCACTCATAGCTTTTGTCCGGTGGCGATCCACCATTGTGTGACAGATGGGGTGAAGCACTAACAGTTCTTCACATTATAATTCAGTGCAAACAATTGGACACTCTAAGAAAACAACACTTTCCATCACCCTACCGACAACATATACCTTTACACCCTGCAATGTTCGTCGGTAGGGATCCGCTTTTTAGTCACAAATCATTGTTAGCGTTTTTAAAAGAAATTCATAGCTTTCATGTCATATACCCGGGCATACCGTAGCATGACCTCTCCAGAGAGGTTTTCGCTGCGGTGGCTACACAGTAAAGCACTTGCCTCACGGCCCTTGGACGCAAGGGTATGAAGGAGTGAGGCACTTGTGCTAATGCCATACATGTGCACCATCGTTTTTATTATCATTAACTTTTGTCATCTATTCGCACCTCACACACCTCTCACGGCATGGTCATGATTTTATTGTATGTCTTTACCCGCATTACCACGAGGAATTTATGGCCCTTTTACAGCCGCTAGTCAAAATAATTGTCCACATCTCTTGTCCCATGAAATGGCGCTCTTTGGCCATCAAATGGCCCTTGCGCCAAAAAACACCATATATCATCATCATCATCAAATATGGAAACACAGAATGTACAATGGAATGTCAGAGGCCTTCTCACAAACCTCGACGATGTCCAAGAACTTCTACTCATTCACTCACCAAAAGTGCTGTGTGTACAGGAAACACACTTAAAATCTAAACACACCAACTTCCTACGCAGTTACATTATTTTCCGAAAGGACCGTGATGATGCCGGGGCATCAACTGGAGGTGTAGCTGTTATGGTTAAGCGAGGTTTAGTATGTAAACACTTGAAACTCCAAACGTCTCTTGAGGCAGTGGCTGTTCGATTGGTGCTTCTAAACAAACTCGTCACCATTTGCTCTATATACATACCTCCACATTTTCAACTACACAAACATGAATTCCAGTCCTTGATAGATGAACTTCCCGAACCCTATCTTGTTCTAGGGGACTTTAATGCACATAACAGGCTATGGGGCGACTCTCGTTGTGACGCCCGAGGTCGACTGATTGAACAGTTTCTTCTCTCTTCAAGCGCGTGTATCCTGAATCGAAAAGAACCAACCTATTATAACCTCGCTAACAATACCTATTCCTCTATAGACCTAAGCATAGTATCTCAATCGCTTGTGCCTCTACTTCACTGGAACGTCATCACTAATCCCTACGGAAGGAACCAATTCCCGTAAATTTGAGCACACCTACGTGAACTGAATGCCCGCCCCAGGTTCCAAAATGGCTATTAAGCAAAGCCAACTGGAAACAGTTCTATAACATCACTCATTTAAACTGGCGCGACATATGCACTTTAAGCATTGATGCGGCGGTCGACTACTTTACAGCTTCTCTGATTGATGCAGCAACAAAAAGCATACCACAAAGGAATGGACATCATGGAAAACGACGTGTGCCATGGTGGAACTCAGAGTGCCAAAATGCACGCAGGCAGCAAAACAAAGCATGGAGGGCGCTTCGGAACTCACCGACAGCCGAAAATCTTGCCACATTTAATAAATTGAAGTCTCAGGCCAGGAGAACGCATCGGCAGGCCAGAAGAGAAAGCTGGCACAAGTTTTTATCCGGGATTAATTCATATACCCAAGAGGCCAAATTCTAGAACATGATTGTTAGAGTAGCAGGAAGACAAGTGCATTCACTCCCACTCGTAAACACACAGGGTGACAGCCTGGAAGATCTGGCGAACTTCCTCGGTGCACACTTCGAGCAAGTCTCTAGCTCGTCACACTATACTGAAGCTTTCAAAGATATAAAGCAAAAATCGTAAAACGGAAACTGGAATACAACTGTACAAAATACGAGGCATACAACCAACCTTTCAACCTAGCTGAGCTACAAACATCACTAAATTCCTGCAGTAATTCTGCCCCAGGCCACGACCATGTCATGTATGAAATGTTGAAAAACCTGCCGCTTGAAACGCGAAAAACTTTACTCTCCCTATACAATGCTATCTGGCTTTCTGGCAACATAACGACTTCCTGGAAAGAAGCCACTGTTATCCCCATTTTGAAACAGGGCAAGGACCCTTCCTCTGTCTCAAGTTATAGGCTAATTGCACTAAGCAGCTGCCTTTGTAAACTTTTTGAAAAAATGATAAACCGCCGACTTTTATATTTCCTTGAAACAAACAATCTGCTTGACCAATACCAATGTGGGTTTCGAGAGGGTAGATCCATCACCGACCATCTGGTGCGTATCGAGGCACAGATCTGAGACGCTTTCGTCCACAAACAATACTTCCTCTCTGTGTTTCTCGATATTGAGAAGGCTTACGACACAACATGGCGTTCTGGCATATTAAGACACTTGTCTCACCTGGGTTTGCGCGCCAGAATGCTTTCCATATTCGAGAGTTACTTGTCCAATCGGACATTCCGTGTGCGTGCGGGAAGTGTTCTCTTCCAATTATTTGTTCAAGAAACGGGAGTACCGCTAGGCGGTGTACTTAGTTGTACACTTTTTATTATCAAAATGAATTCGTTGCACCTTTCCATCCCCCGAAATATGTTCTATTGTACATATGTCGATGACGTCCAGCTTGGGTTTAAGTCATGCAACCTGGCAATGTGTGAACGGCAGGTTCATCTAGCTTTGAACAAGGTCTCTAAATGGGCAGAAGAAAATGGATTCCGACTTAACCCACAAAAAAGCACATGTGTCTTGTTCTCCCGAAAGAGAGCTATGCACTCAGAACCTGACATTCAATTGAATGGTCAACGTCTGTCTGTTAATGCCGAGCATAAATTCCAAGACCTAATTTTGGACAACAAGTTGACCTTCGTACCGCAAATTAGGTATCTAAAAACAAAATGTATAAAAGCCATGAGTGTTCTGAAAGTGTTGTCACGTACTACGTGGGGTAGCGACAGGCAATGTCTCTTGAATTTGTATAGGAGCCTCGTTCGAACACGCTTAGATTATGGGGCCGTTGTTTATCAGTCTGCGACTCAAAGTGCTTTGAAGATGCTGGATCCCGTGCACCATTCGGGCATCCGCCTTTCTAGGGGTGCTTTTCGCACCAGCCCCGTAGAAAGCTTTTACGTTGAGTCAAATGAATGGTCACTTTATCTACAAAGAATTTACATGTCCTTTGTATATTTTCTTAAGGTGAAAACAGACAAGAAGCACCCTTCCTACTCCACTGTTAATGATTTGTCGAGCTCTATTCTGTATCAAAACAGGCCTTCGATGAGGCAGCTCTTCTCAGTTCGCCTGAAGGGCGTAACTGAAAAACTGGAGTGTCACTTGAACACAGTTTAATGGCTCCTGCAGTATATCCGCCATCGTGGCAGTGGCATATTATAGACTGCGATGTGTCTTTCCTAGAAGTTACAAAACACGCACCAATTGCCCATATCCGAAACAACTTTCTGGAACTTGAACACAAATACACACGTCCTGAATTCTTTACAGATGCCTCCAACTAACTCCTCCGTGTCCTACGCTGCTGTCGGCCCATCCTTTTCGGATGCTGGCCCTCTACATCCAGGCACGAGTATCTTCACAGCGGTAGCTTACGCGATACTTGTGGCGGCTAAACACATCAAGCAATCACAAACACAAAAAGCAGTAATTTATACGGACTCCCTCAGTGTCGTTACGGCTCTGCACAATCTTAAAAAACAAAAAAAAACTTGTCCTCCTCTCTCACTACTCTATTTTATGCACACCCAACACACTCGAACAACATGTTGTAGTGTTCTGGATGCCAGGGCACCGTGAGATTCAAGGCAACCTGAGGGCAGATCAGATCGCTGCATCCGTCCGCGAAATCAGTTCCACCACACCCATATCGATCTCGCCCCTTGATCTTAAGCCGCCTCTCAAACGAAAGTTCAGGGACTACTGGCAGAACAAGTGGGATAGACACACACAAAACAAGCTACACGATATTAAGCCACACCTTGGCCATTGGCCACGAGTATCAAAATCATGTCTAACAGAGCTAACACTAACAAAGCTCAGGATAGGCACACATATACGACACACACATATCTTTTGTCCGGTGGCGATCCGCCATTGTGTGACAGATGTGGTGAAGCACTAACAGTTCTCCACATTTTAATTCAGTGCAAACAATTTGACACTCTAAGAAAACAACACTTTCCATTACCCTACCGACAACATAAACCTTTACACCCTGCAATGTTCGTCGGTAGGAAACCGCTTTTTAGTCATAAATCATTGTTAGCGTTTTAAAAAGAAATTCATAGTTTTGATATCATATACCTGGGCATCCCGTAGCACGACCTCTCCAGGGAGGTTTTTGCTGCGGTGGCTCTACAAGAAAGCACTTGCCTCACAGCCCTTGGACACAAGGGCGCTAATGAGGCGCTTATGCTAGTGCCAAATATTTTTACACGTTTCTATTATCAAAACTTTTGTCACCCTTTTTACTATGCATAGCACGTCCCTGTCATGTCTTTATACTTATGTTTTTACCCGCATTATCGCGAGGAATTTCAAGGTCCCTATACAGCCACGCAACATATCATTGTCCACATCTCTATACTCATTGAAAGGGCGCTCTTTGGCCGTCAATTGGCCCTTGCTTCAAAAGTGCCACACATCATCATCATCAAACAAAACAGTACATGTTAGTAGGCCTGCGAAAGCCATTTGGTGGCTCGAGTGGCAGAGCCTGGCAGACAGCGAAACAAACCGGACGCGTTACATGATTGTATTTCATGGCCTAAGAGGGACGACAGGACATAAAACAAGGTGCATATAAGATTATAAACAACAGGGCATACAAGCAATAGTTACAAGCATTATACAATAGTTACAGCAATTGAAAGTGAAAAGGTATAAAGGAAAAAGAACAGTATTACAGCAAATGTTTCTTAAGCAAAGTACCACACTTGATGATTGTGCCGCATCATGCTTGCGAACGAGTGTATATGAAATAACACTCGACATGCATTACAATTGTAGGTAGATACGCCGTAGCAGTTTCTTTACTTTTTATTTTGTTTTTGTGCGAAAAAATGCTGGGGGGTAGTACATTGAAATAGGTTAGGACATAATGGACTCGTATTCTAGTTCCATACTTTGTTGAACACTGCTTCCAGTAACGTACCTTGGGCCCTAAAGAACGAGAAGTGACATACGGAACCAGGAATTTTTTGGACCAGAAATATTTTAAAACAACCGTTCGAATCAAAAGATCATTGAAGTTTGGCCTAAACAGCGTTCTGAAAATGTCTCTCTCAGAATTTGTGTTCATGTCGTAAGATATATTTTTTAAAATCAAACGCAATATTCTGTTTATTTTTTGTGCCATCGGACAGCACAGTGTCCGTAAATGGTTATTCCGTAACGCAGTATACTATAACCTAAAGCGTGTGCTATCATCTTAGGCGCTGAAAACGGCATGTAGTATCTTATGGTATATAATAGACATGACACAGCGCGAAGTCTTTTGCAAACATAGGCGAGATGACTATTCCAGGAAAGGTCGCTGTCAATGTAAAATCCAAGGTATTTCACAACAGATGAATACTGTAATGGCCTACAAGAGCAGGATGAACAGCGACAACAATGCAAAACGAAAGGATAGTCAAGGGTTGCTTTCTTCAATGGATTATGGAGGCAGATTAGATTAGTTTTAGACACATTAGTTTCAGACACAAATGCCACGTTCCATTTTTTAAGTTTTGTTATCGCCCCAAAACACTACACAATTCTCAGCGCAAAACGCGCGTGCCCTTTTCGAGAAGCTTCCAGACTTTACTAGATCATTTCGATTAGATCACGCCCACTCTGCGAACTGTACAGATTAGTCTTGAACCTACGCCACCGCCAGCGATAATGCTAGAACATTCGATGGCAAGAGTATAAATGCCGACGCACTTCACCACTTGCCAGTAGTTGATCGACGGCGGACGCTCCGTTCGCCGCTATCAGTCCAAGACTGCTAGCTACTGTAATCGGACTTTCCGTTTACCGGGCCCAGGTTCGCCCAAATAAACAGCTAAATTCCAACACAAAGTCTCCTGTCTTCGGCCATGTCACAACCCCGTGACATCTGGTGGAGATGCTGCTTCTTTGATGCTCCGGACGCGCCCTTCAAGCCGCGACCCCAGCCCAAGCGGTAAAGAAGACACGGAAACTAACCCTGAACAGCGAACAAGCCGCAGGCAGAGGGGACTACAACCAGAGTACGGGCCCCTTCCTGAAGCAGTCAGGCAGCCCCGTATGCCGACATCAACTACTGCAACCATGACCATCCCCGTGCAGCCTGCACCACTCCTGCTCCGGCAACCCAAAGAGTCGCCGACATTCCGCAGTTCGCCACTGGAAGACCCGGAAAGCTGGATCGAAAGGTTCGACCGCCTCACCGCCTTCAATGACTGGACAGACGATGACAAGCTTCGGCATGTGTATTTCGCCTTAGAAGGTGCTGCCCGGAGCGACCACCACGCCTTGTGTTGGCTAGCCTCCTTGAAGGACCCTTCAGATCGTCTCACACGATGGAGCCTGAGACTTCAAGAGTATCACACCACTGTCATTTACAAGTCCGGCAAGAAACACTCCGACGCCGAGTGTCTCTCTCGTGCGCCTGTCGACCAACCATTACCCGATGGCCCGGATGACGACTACTTGCGAACAATAACTACCGATGACTTCGCTGAACGACAGCGGGCCGACCCGGAACTTAAGGCCTTAATAGAATACCTCAAAGGCAGGACCGCCGAAGTCCCGAAGGTATTCAAGCGCGCACTTGCGTCGTTCTTCCTGCAAAACGGTCTTCTACAAAAGAAAAACTTTTCACCGCTTCGAGCCAAGTACGTCTTTGTGGTGCCTTCAGATCTGCGACCAGAACTCCTGCAGGCTCTGCACGACGATCCGACGGCAGGGCACCTCGGTGTTTCTCGCACGCTCACGAAGATACAAGAAAGGTACTACTGGCCACGTCTTACCACCGACGTCACCCGTTATGGGAGCACATGCCGGGACTGTCAGCGACGCAAGGCACGCCGACAAGGCCAGCGGGACTTCTGCCGCCAAATGAACCACGTTGCCGACCTTTCCAGCAGATTGGTACTTACCTACTGGGGCCGTTCCCGGCGTCGGCTTTCGGAAACAAGTGGATCGTGGTAGCTAGCGACTACCTCACCCGCTACACCGAGAGAAAAATCCCTGCCCAAAGGCAGTGCATCAGAGGTAGCTAAGTTCTTCGTCGAAAATATCGTCCTACGTCAAGGTGCCCCAGAGGTCCTTATCACCGACAGAGGAATGACATTTACTGCCGACTTAACTCAAGCGATCTTGGCATAGAGCCAGACAAACCTCCACCGGATGACATCGTATCACCCACAGACTAACGGCCTCACCGAGCGGCTTAACAAGACAATCACCGACATGCTGGCAATGTACGTCGATGTTGAACACAAGACGTGGGACGCCATTCTTCCGTACGTGACCTTCGCATACAACACAGCGTTGCAGGAAACGACGCAAATATCTCCATACGAATTTTTCTACGCAAGGAGCCCGGCAACGACGCTCGATGCCATATTACCCAACGTCACCGACAAAAAAAACCTCCATGTGAATGAGTACTTTCAACGCGCCGAAAAAGCCCGACAACTCGCGCGTCTCCATATCCAGAATCAACAGACGACTGACAACCGCCGTTACAATCTTCGACGACGCTTCGTGCAATACCAGCCCGGTGAACGTGTTTGGGTGTGGACGCCTATACACCGACGTGGACTAAGTAAGAAGCTTCTGCGACGGTACTTCGGACCGTGCAGGGTGGTTCGACGTCTCGGCCCACTTGATTACGAGGTTGTCCCCGACGGCATCACGAACTCTCAACGACCCTGATCGCGACCTGAAGTCGTCCATGTCGCGCGCCTCAAGCCGTTTCATGCGCGTTAACAAACTGAAACAGTGTTTTTTGTATTATTATTGTATCGTAATTTATTCATTGTATTTTCTTGCATTATTGTTGTGCCTTCATCTATAGTTAACGCATCGGGACGATGCCTTTTTCAGAGGGGGGCAATGCCACGTTTCATTTCTCAAGTTTTGTTATCGCCCCACAACACTACACAATTCTCACCACAAAATGCGCGTGCAGTTTTCGAGAAGCTTCCGGACTTTAGTAGATCATTTCGATAACATTACGCCCACTCTGCGAACTGTACAGATTATTCTGGAACCTATGCCACCGCCAGTGATAACGCTAGAACATTCGATGCAAGAGTATAAATGCCGACGTACTTCGCCGCTTGTCAGTAGTTGATCGATGGCCGACGCTCTCTTCGCCGCTATCAGTCCAAGACTGCTACTGTAATCGGACTTTCCAGTTACCGGGCACCGGTTCGCCCAAATAAACAATTAAATTCCAACACAATGTCTGCTGTTTTCGGCCACTACATGGCCCCGTGACAATATTAATAATGTTATCTCAAAACCAATCCATGGCTATAATGGCAGCTGACAGAAGAAAAGTAATCGCCTCATAAAAGTTGTTTGCAGTCGTCACGATCACAGTATTGTCGGCGCATTGATATATTGAAACCAGTATTGCGGAGTGAAGGTCATTTACAAAAATATTTAATAGCAGCGAACAAAGAATTGATCCCTGTGGAACGCCGGTTTTGATGATTTGAACGGGCTGTGAGATTGTTCAACGGATACAAGTTGACGCCTGCCTCTGAGGAAATTTGCCAACAAAGACCAGAAAGCACCCCTAAACCCTAACTGAAGAAGTTTATCTAATAACAAGGTATGATGGACATGGACATTATCGAAAGCCTTGCTGCAGTCAAGAAATAGCGCACAGGCAACTTTGTTGTTATCGAACGCCTCGTTCAACTGATCAGAGAAGTCTTCCAATAGGTCTGAGTGCTTTTCCCCAGTCGAAAACCATACTGGCAAAGCGATGAAATGTTGTGACTATCGAGAAAGCTTGTCATCGTTAACAACAAAAGGTTTTCTAGTATTTTTGCTATAGAAGGCAGAATTGACATCGGATGATAATTTTCAAGTTTATCGCGCACACCGCTTTTGTGTAGAACTACAACTATTGATGTTTTCAAGTTTATGGGATAGATGAATGTAAGACCAAAGCTGAGGTTTGGGCTAACGTCGCCACAGCACGGTGTGCTAAAGAGTTAACAAAATTGGCAGATCCCAGGTACAGTGAGAATGGATGATATGCGAAGCGTGAATGTAGAAGGGTGATAGGTCACTTTAAGATCAGCACAACGTTACGAGGTGGAGGTAAATGATGCCGTACATGACTTCCGTGTCATGATTACCAAGTTTAAATGTGTCGTCACGTAATATCAAACTCGGTGTATGGAAAACTAGCGCAACAGCCGCGAGTGTGCTATGAGGGTGGTATATGTCATGTTCTTACATGACACGCGTGTCAGGATTATTATGTTTGCACCAGTCATATATTTAGTTATTCATTGTTTCACGTAACACTAAATTTGGCATATGTGAAGCTAGCAAAACGGCCGCGACTGCATCATGAAGGGCTCATTATACCTGTAGCGTTGACGCACACGCACACGCTGGGCACAGCGACGCTACGTTAGCAAAACGCGAGCACTCAGTACTCTGACGCCAGGCACGACCAGCGTCCATCAGCGCGGCTCGATGGACGCCGGTGCGGAATGAGACATGCTGGATTTCACGCCGATGCGTAACCCAGACAACACTGCGTCTCCCTCTTTTCGTGACGGAGGGACTCCGGACGCGCTGAAACGCACATGCGTCAAAGCAACGCAGAGCGGCGCGCGCCTGCGAGTATGGGGCAGGACCGGCGCCTGGCGTGGTAACGCTGGCGTGACGCGACGAAATGAACGCCGGCCAGCACGTGCACTACGTCACGTAGAAATATACGGCGCCTTGACTGTTGCATGTAGTCGTGTTCTAACATGACACGCATCTCATGATTATTATGATTGCACCAGTTACATACCATCGTAATCCATTGGTGTCACGTTATACCAAATTTGCACATGTGAAGCAAGTGAAACGGCCATGAGCACATCATGAGTGTGGCATGTAGTTATGTTGTTACATTACACGCATCTCATGTTTATGATGTTTGTACCAGTATCATATATTCGTCATCCATTCACGGCCCGTAATATCAAATTTTGGTATAAATGAAGCTAGCGAAACGGCTGCCAGCGCATCATGCGTGTGGCACGTAGTCATGCAATTACATGACACGCATCTCATGATTATCATGTTTGCACCAGTCCCATCCCTACGTGATCCATTCACGTACTGTAAGACAAAATGTGGTATATGAGACGCTAGAGAAACGACCGCGAGCGCATTACGAGCGTGGCATATAGTCATGTTGTTACATGACACGCATGTCGTAATTTTCATGTTAGGGTCTGTCGCTTGTGTTCGCCATGCAATCATGTCATACTATACCAGTTTCGCAATATGCCGTGTGAACGAAACCTAGGCAAGAGCTGCAGGACCGTGAAATGTAAATCATAAGATTCGTGATATAGGTATTATAATTTTCATGCTATGGCAACTCAAACATGTTCTTTATACACTCATGTTATGCCACACCCAGTTCTGTATTGATACCATTATCGAAACAGCCAGGCGAGCTAAAAGTCGTAGGCGGCTAGATGGATAGATAGATAGATAGATAGATAGCTAGATAGATAGATAGATGGATAGATAGATAGATAGATAGATAGATAGATAGATAGATAGATAGATAGATAGATAGACAGACAGACAGACAGACAGACAGACAGACAGACAGACAGACAGACAGACAGATAGATAGATAGAT
Source organism: Rhipicephalus microplus (assembly GCF_043290135.1). Taxonomy (NCBI): domain Eukaryota; kingdom Metazoa; phylum Arthropoda; class Arachnida; order Ixodida; family Ixodidae; genus Rhipicephalus; species Rhipicephalus microplus. Next base: position 104,689,328 of record NC_134708.1, read on the forward strand.
AGATAGATAGATAGATAGATAGATAGATAGATAGATAGATAGATAGATAGATAGATAGATAGATAGATAGATACGCTCAATGTCGCTGAATTTCGCTAAGAATTGCTTTGCACTTAAATATTGTTTTTATTTTATTTTATGAGCATATCTACGAGAAGAATGATGGAGAGTGGGGCGAAGCTGAGTCCGCGTGACACAGCCACGCCGCTTCGATCTCCCATTGTCGTACTGCAGGGTCCTCGCGGTGCCGCCGCGCAGCTTCGCGGCACGCTTATGCCCCGCGCGCCCACACATCGCGGTCCCTTCTTCGAGCGTGGGCCACCGCCGTTCTGCGCGCACGCCGCTTAGCAGCCTTTTCTTTCTACCGCCACCGAGCCTCCGAATGCGTGCGCGCGCCAAAACGAAGCTTTGGATGGATGGATGGATGGATGGATGGATGTGGCTGTACCCTTTAGATCGGGCGGCGGCTATCGCCACCTAGCCGTGATACTTAGTGAACTAACCATTACATTTATCTTTTTTTTCCCTTTAAAAAATGAAGTTGAGGATTCGTACTTCGCAGTGAAGGGTTTAATTTTCACTCGTGCCTTGACTTTAGCCACCAATCAGATAACCTCCTTCTAGTAAAGTCTACCCGCTTAAAGTCTATTTTGCCCTCGCTGTCCCTAAATCCCAGTGCTTTGAAAAACTCTGCGAGATCATCCTGAACTATAGGGTGAAGCCCTTTACAGAACATTATCAAGTGTTCGGCAGTTTCTTCTTCCTCTCCACACGCACTGCATACTGTGTCGACCCCTTCGTATTTGGCCCGATATGTCTTGTTTCGCAGTACTCCCGTCCTGGCCTCAAACAGTAGAGAACTACCCTGAGTATTATCATAGATCCTTTCCTTGGCAATTTCCTGCTTAAAAGTTCGATAGATCTCTAATGTGCGGACTTCTTAATCATGCCCATTCTCCACATGTCAGTCTCCGTTTCCTTCACTTTTTTCTTAACCGATAGTTCCTTTTGGTTTGGCCACCTGCTGTTTTCTAAGTATTTACCAGTCAACTTCCTGGTTCGCTTCCTCCATTTTGTATCAACATTCTTCATGTACAAGTAGCTGAAAACCTTCCTAGCCCAACGCTCTTCCCCCATTTCTCTCATTCGCTTCTCAAATTTTATCTTGCTGCTAGCTTCCCTGCCCTCAAACGATGTCCATCCCATATCACCTTGTACTCCCTGATTTGGTGTATTCCCGTTAGCTCCTAAAGCAAGCCTACCTATTCCACGTTGCTTAATATCTAATCTTGCTTGAGTTTCTGATCTCATGCTCAACACCGCATTGCTGAACGTCAGCCCAGGAACCATGATCCCTTTCACAACATCATACCTATTGTAATTCCACAGTGCCCTATTTTTCATGACTGCTGCATTCCTGTTACCTTTAGTCGTCACGTATATTTCGTGTTCCCTCAGATACTCGGTCCCATTGCTTATCCATACGCCCAGATATTGGTATTTATCTGTTATCTCTAGCGTGACCTCCTGTATTCTAAGCTCACTACCTTTGTTGTCATTGAAAATCATGACTGCTGATTTTTCCCTACTGAATCTAAAATCTAACCTATCTCCCTCATTACCGCAGATGTCCATCAATCTCTGCGAAGCTTCCTTGTTGTTGGCCATTAGCACTATATCATCTACGGACATTAATGCTGGTTGTGCCTGATCAATACGTTTTCCTTGTTTGACTAAAGAGAGGTTGAAGCCCAGTCCATTTCCCTCTAATTTTGCCTCTAATCCTTGTAGGTACATCATGAATAATAAGGGTGACAGGGGGCACCCCTGCCTAAGCCCCCGTTTTACCTCTGCAGGCTTGGATACCTGTTTTTCCCACTTTATAACTACCTTGTTACCTTTATAGACACCCTTTAAAAGATTAGTGACTACATGTTCCACGCCTAGTGTGTCCAGTATTCCCCACAATTCCTCTTGAACCACACTATCGTACGCTCCCTTGATATCCAAAAATGCTAGCCACAGGGGCCTGTGTTCTTTTTCTGCTATTTCAATGCACTGCGTCAGGGAGAACAGATTGTCTTCCAACCTCCTGTGTTTCCGAAACCCATTCTGCAGTTCCCCCAGCACCCCCTCATCCTCTATCCACGCCTGCAGTCTTTCCTTTATAATCTGCATCGCCAGCCTGTAGACCACTGATGTCACTGTTATAGGACGGTAGTTGTTTATGTCAGCTTTGTCACCCTTTCCTTTATAGATCATGCTCATCCTGCTAAGTTTCCATCCATCGGGAACTTCACCATCGATTATTATTGTACTCACTGCCTCTCTCAGAGCCTGCTTAGACTTCGGGCCTAATGTTTTATCAGCCTAATTGGAATGCCATCTGGGCTTGTTGATGTACTACTAGGAACGCTTTTCTCAGCCCTTTCCCACTCTTGTTGTGAAAATGGAGCCATTGCACCACTTGATTCGTCTTTGTCTATTGTGGTGCATAAAGTACTTCTTTGTTGAAATTTTTCTGTCACCCTTGTTCTTATATATTCAATGGCTTCGTCCCCTTCTAGCCTAGCACCTTGGGCTGTAGTTATAAAGTTCTGCTCTAGGCTCGTCTCATTTCTTAGGGAGTTTAGATGGTTCCAAAATTTCGCAGCTGCCTTTCTATCTTTTTTATGTACTTCTGCCAGCCACTGAGCTCCCTTCCTTCTAATCTTTTCATTGATCAGAAGGGATGCATCCCTTCTACAGCTTAGAAAGGTTGCCCATTTTCTTTCCACATCATCTGTCGGTTCACCCCACTGCTTAGCATGTCTGTGTTCCCTAGAGGCTTCCTGACGTTTTGCTATGGCTCTCTTAACTTCCTCATCCCACCAACTTTTGGGTTTGTGTCTTCTTTTCCGGGGTGACTTGTCACGCGTCTTAGCAAGCTCTAGCTCAAAGAGTCTAATTAGATTCGTGTATGTCCACACTGTCTTATTATCCTCCGTGATTACTTTCTCAATTTGTTTAGTGGCTATTTCAATTTGCCTTTCTGGATAAAAATTTTCCTGTAGTTGCTCATCTTGTCTCCTTCCCACTTTCACTGCTCTTCCAAAACTTAGCTTGATACGTTTGTGATCGCTACCCAGACTTCTGGAGCCACCTTCATCTATGTGCATTTCCCTGAGCTTATCATACATCCTATGTGACATCAGTTCCTAATCTATCGTCGACTGAAGCCTTCCTACCTCCCATGTTATTTGCCCTTCACACTTCTCGGTACTGTTGCAAATGATCAAATCAAGCCTTTCACACATATCCATGATCATTTTGCCTGTCGGGTCGGTATACCCATCTATATCTTCTATGTGCGCATTCATGTCTCCTAGTATAATTATCTCGCACTCTCTTCCTAACTCCTGAATGTCCTTTGATATACACTCTACCATTGCCTGGTTTTCCTCTCTGGCCTTTGCTCCCGTCCACAAGTACACGAAACCGAAGAGTGTCATTTGACCTGCCACTTTCCCTTTTAGCCATAAATGTTCCTTGCACTCCTGCTTAACCCTTTGCCAGTCTGTACTTTTATGAATGAATGCCCCAATACCACCCCCCTTTCTGCTGCCTTCTGCTCTATTACAATACTCCCACGCGTAGTCCGGATTGTTCGGAGATTGTTCTATGTCCCTGAGATGTGTTTCTACAAAACCGTATACCATCGGCCTCTCTTCCCTTAGCTGTTCTATCTCTTCCCACTTCAGCCTGTTCCTACCACCCTGCATGTTAATATACCCTATGTCTGAATTGGCTCGGCGCTCGTGGCTACGTCTATTTATGCCCCGGACTCTACGTATCTTAGATATTGGTGCCACTTTGGAATTGTATCTGTCCATACCACCTGTCGAAGAGTCTCCCTGGTTGTTTTCCTCGTTACTAGCTATCCTGCACCCCGAAGGGCTCGCTTGCCCCCCAAAAAAGCTACTGCGCGTCCTGCAAGTCGCTAACCCACCTCATGACCTAGCCGCCCATCGAAGTGAATTCTGTCTCTTTGAAAACCCCCCCACCTATGCACCTCTCTGTTTATTTCCACCACCTCAAAGCCTTTCTCTCGACTCATCCGCCATATCTCTTGGTTTGCGTTGACCACCGCTCCTTGCAGGTTGTTATCATGTACCGGTACCTCCGGTATCGTGCATATCACTCCTGCACCTTAGGAGAAGTGGCGCGCATGTCATCGACGCCTTTCGCCAGTGTGGCTGCTAGTCCTGCTGCATCTTCATTTAGGACATCGTTTAAACCGCCTGAAATTATCACGAGGTTGCGTCTATCAGCTGTCGTTTGGAGCTTTGCGCTCGCTTGCTTCATGACTGCTTCCAGCTTGCGTCCTGGGAACGCCCCTACTGCAACCCTCTTGTCACCTCTTACCCTCTCTTTGATGGCTTCTGTGCATCGATTTAAATTTGAGTCCCCGGCGATTATCACATGCTGTGACTTTTCCGCTGGAGCGTTCTGCACCTGGGGGCTACTTGCACCTGTGACGCCGGCTCTTTTGTTCTCTTCCTGCCCCACCACTACCTCGCTGAAGCTGGGCCTTGCGACAGTTGAACCGGCTAAACCTGTTTTTTCCAAGCTTGCTTGCTTTTCCTTCTCCACCGTTCTGGTTGCCGGTTCCCTACTGTTCTCTCGGTAGGTCGCTTCTTTGTTCAGCTTCGCTAGCACTTCCTCGGCGGACTTCAGTCTTTCTCCCATTGCCCTCGTTTTTTCTTGCTCTGTCGCCAACGCAGTCTCGAGTTTGGCGATTCTCATCAGCAGTTCACTCTGGGCAACCATCATTTTCTCCATTTTTTCCTCGACCTCACATTGCCTACACTTCGCGTCAGCCTCTTCTCCATCCGCTTCTACGCTTGGGTCCACTTTCAAACCCACTCCACATCCTGAACACTTTACAGTGTTTTTAACCATGCCTTTCTGACACCAATTGTCCCTATACTCGATAATTACTAAACTCGAGCCCTGCACTACGAAAAAAAAAAGAAAGTCCAAGCTCTACTACAAAAATTTGCTTGTTCAATGTACGCGCACCTCCCCAACGGGGTGGCAAAAGAAAAAAAAACAACAACAGAAAATTCAAACACACACACCCGCACTAACTAATAAATACCTGGTGACTGGCCCCCGAAAAATTCGTACCATAAAATAAGTGCTACGAAGATTTCAACCGCTGCCTTATAATTATAGAGACAAGCTCAAAACATGCACAAACACTTATCTGCGCAGTCGATTCGGAGCGCTCAAAAAACACGTCCATCCACCTTGACAGCCTGAACTGAACTTTTATTACACTATAGAGCGCCCCCTGGTGTACGGCGCCACCGAAGAACACGCGATCGTAGTCGCGCGATTGTCTCTCTTTCCTTCTGTACTGGTGAAATCAATCCTTCTTTTCTACAAGTAACGCCCTCTACTGTCGTGCATTTGCATTTTTCAGAGTATAGAACAAGTGCCACCCTCTACGGCCAGCTCAAGATTTCACGGGGGTGGTTAGCCACAACAGGGACGAACAAGCTACGCCATAAGGAGCTTCGCCCCTAAAAAAGTTTTCGCATTAGAAACTCCCCGAAAAAAATTGATTGGACCCTCAGCATCAACCAGTCGCAAAACTTAATTGCGGAGGCCATATTTATGATCATATATAACTTCACTATGCTTTTTTTTCAGACGCAAACACCCCACCGTTAAAGATAGCATTGCCAAAAGAAAGTGGTAGAATGAAGGTGCTTGCAGAGCCTCCTGGGTGTGTGACCTTGGCGCAGTGAATAGCGTGCCCAACGTGCGTTGTAGCGAACCAAGAAGTCGCTAATTATACTCCCTTTGACGAGTTTGTGTAGTTGCTGTATAATAATGCGCATTCTTTCAATGTGATTACCATGTAGATATAAGCCGGAGACGTCCTTGTGTACCTTCACAGAATCAATTTTCAGGCAGAAAACAAAGTAACTATATATGTGTCTAAATTCAGAAAACAAGCAATACACCTCTTGTGAGGGGTCGACATGAGCTGCATTCTCGGAGCACACACGTTCACAGTAACGCTGTGGCGCAAAAAATACCTTTTCATTATCACTTTTATGAGAGCGAACTCATTAGCCAAATATAAGATATATGCGTTTTAGGTGCACATACTCCATATGCTCAGATTGGGGTGCACGTAAAGAACCCCAGGTGGTCGAAAATTCCGGAGCCCTCCACTACGGCGTCTCTCATAATCATATGGTGGTTTTGGGACGTTAAACCCCACATATCCTTAGGCGCACATACTGCGAAAACACTACTCAGAAAAAATGGCACATACAGTACGCGCATTCGTGCGACTCAGCACGATCACCAATGGGCACGATTCACACAATCATTGACTACCAAAATATACATTCGTACACGTATACTGCCATATCCCAAAAAGATGCGCCACTGTTTTCTGTGAACCAGCCTAAACTCTCTCCCGCCAGCTGGTGTTGCTGGTGCCACTATGCCAACAAGCTCTTAAAGCTAAAAGTGCCCTATTTACGGGACGTGCGTGTCTGCGTGAAGAAAGGCAAATTACCTTCAAATATGTAGGATTTTATGTCCCAAAACCACAATATGAATAAGAAAGACGCCGTAGTGGAAGGCTCCAGAAATTTTTACCACCTGGAGAGACAGCTGACTTTATAGGCAGTGATAGTATCCTCATACCTTAACGTCACCAATTTGAAATGTGCAGCATTTATTCGCGAACTTCGGCGACTTTGAGCGTATCAATCAATCAATCAATCAATCAATCTATCTATCTATCTATCTATCTATCTACCTACATATGTAGCCACCAACGACTTTTAGCTCTCCTGGCCGTTTCGGTGGTGGCGATACCAAAATTGGTACGAAATAACGTGATGGTATGATGAGCAATATTTGGCTAGTCACTCATAACACTAAAATCGTGACATGTAAGTCATGAATATGACGATGTATATTTTATAGTCATGCTGCTCTTGCGGAGTTTTCATTACCATGACATATTACAAAACTAGTATGGTATGGCTTGACAGCATGGAGAACATAAGTGACAGACCGTAACGTGTAAATATTGACATGCGTGTCATATAAGTCACGCCTACACACCACGCTCAAGGCACACTCATGGTCGTTCGGCTAGCTTCTCATATACAAAATATGGCACTACGGGACGCGAATGAATGACGAAGGTGTATGACTGCTTCAAACCTGATAATAATGAGATGCGTGTCACGTAAGAACATAAAGACATGCAACGTTCATGATGCGCTCAAAGCCGTTTTTCTAGCTTCGCATGTACCAAATTCGGTATTATGTGACGCGAACGAGCGACTAAGGTAAATCAGACGGCGAAACATGATAATCATGCTATGCGTGTTATGAAAACATGACTAGATGCCACGCTCATAGCACGCTCACGGTCGTATCGCTAGCTCCATATATACCACATTTGGTATCACGTGACGTGGATAGACGACAAAGGTAAATGACTCGTCCGAACATGATAATCATGATATGTGGGTCATGTGAAACATGACTACATGATACACTCATAGCATGATCGCGGCGCTTTCGCTAGCTCCGAATACACTAAGTTTAGTATCACAAGACGTGAATGGACTACGAAGGTACAGAATACGTCCAAATAAGACAATCACGACATGGAAGATATGTGCGGCTTAAATCACGTCCACCTTGTAACGTTGTGCTGTTCTTAAAGTTACAAACCAACCTTTTTCAAGCGCGCTTAACAAATCAACGATGTCTACTATACATGGGATCTGCCAACTTTTCTAACTCGAAATATCTAAATACACCAGCAAACGAAAATACCAACATCGGATTCTGCTGTCCTGCAGAATCGGGAGTGAGTGGTACTGAAGTACTTATCAGGTAATGAATGATCCCCCCGCCGCGCTGGTCTAGTCACTAACGTACTCGGCTACTGACCCGCAGGTCGCGTGTTCGATTCCTGGCGTCGGCGGCTGCATTTCCGATGGAGGCGGAAATGTTGTAGGCCCGTGTACTCAGATTTGGGTGCACGTTAAAGAACCCCAGGTGGTCAAAATTTCCGGAGCCCTCCACTACGACGTCTCTCATAATCAAATGGTGGTTTTGGGACGTTAAACCCCACAAATCAATTAATCAATCAACTTAATGGATGATCCATACGATGTGATGATGAGGTCACAAATTTTCGCGTCCCTTTGCGCGGTGTAACGCCACAAGACGCCGTGTTGGCGCCCTTATTTGGGCGGCAGAAATTCAAAGATAGCGTGAACTCAAGAAAAGAAATTTAAGAGATTTTTGTTATTGTGGTGCCAGCGGTCATGGCTCAAGTTACCTGCTTCTCCACACACCGACTAAGCAGAAAAAGAACATGGGTTTCACCTAGGGGTCACCGTACAATATTGCACAGGTAACTGAATTTTATAAGCAACTTGTTGTGCGCGTGTTTTTTTTAATCACGAAATTGTTTTATGCCGGAATTCAGCGTGTCTTTAGTGACGCATTTCCTTAACAGATATTGCGTAGTAAAACAAGCGCTACCAAATGAGAAAGAAAAGTTTGGCAAATCCCACGTACTGTGGGAATCGATGATATGCGAAGCATGAATGAATAAGCTTGATATGTCACAATAAAACCAGCACAACGCTACGAGGTTGATTTAAATTATGCTGCAAATGACTTCCTTAATGTGATAACCCTGTTTGAGCCTGAAATTTGTGTGCAAAATTCTTTTATGTACATCGCGTGTGCATCATTCTTTCGCCTGGCATTTGTGTGCATTGAGTCATACCAAATCTGTTATATGTGAAGCTAGCAGAACGGCCATGAGCGCGCCATGTGCGTAGCGTGTAGGCATGCTTACATGACACGCATGTCTTGATAATCATGTTTGGACATGTTTACCTTCGTCGTACATTCACGCCACGTAATACCAAATTCGGTATATGTGCAGCTAGCGAAATAGCCGGAAGCCCATCATGAGCGTGGTATTTTGTCACGTTGTTACCTGACACGCATGTCATTTTCATTATGTTTGCACCAGCCCTATATCGTTGTCAATCAATCACGTCACAGAACACCTAAGTTTGGTAAATGTGGAGCTAGCGAAATGGTCGAGAGGGCACTATGAGCGGGGTATTAGTCATGTTTTGCTTGACACGCATATTATGATTATCATGTTTTACCAGTCATATACCTTCGTCATTTACTCCGGTCACCTATTACTAAATTTAGTATATGTGAAGTTAGTGAAACTACAACGAGCGCATCTTGAGCGTTGCATGAATTACTGTTTTTACATGACACCCATGCCATGATTTCTACGAGAGGACCCTTCAGTTATGTTCGCCATGCAGTCATGTCGTACCATAAATGTTTTGCAATACGTCATGCGAATGAAATTGTCGCAGGAGCAGCAAGACCACGACATGTAAGTCATGACATATATAAGTCGCTGAATTTTGCTAAGAAATGCTTCGCATTCAGAAGTTTTCGAATAAAACTATGGAATATAATATAAGTTGCTGAAACAGAGATGTAAAGAAGCCAGTATATCCACTGCATGTGCGTTTCTTTTGCCGCAGCCCTCAGGACCAAAGCGTTGAAAATGAGAGGCCACAGAACCTGATTGGTTTAAAAATCGACTAAGCGGCCATGACGTTTTATTCATGCGCACAGTTTCCAGCTAGTTTAAGGAGGAACTAGCATCCTGGTATTTTTACAACAAGATTTTTTCAGTCAAAATATTCAAATGCGCGTGTTCAAGTTACGCATCGCACTTTCGAATTCATTTAAGCAGCCCCATTGTGATTGGGCTCGACATATTTGAAGAATTATCTATATTGTGTATTTTTAACCAACAGTTCAAACTTTCAATGAAATAACTTTCTCAACTTCCAGAAATATTTATTAAGAATCTTTTTAGTCACATTTCACGAAAACTTAAACATCCAGAACTCCAAAAGGTAGACTTACAATTGAGAGAAGGAACAGGTAAGAACGATTCGCAGGGTGTGTCATCATTGACATAGGTTGAACCCAACCGGAACTGTAGTAGCTCAAAGGGTATGTTAGATGGGTCACAGCGATGAAGTGCGTAAGCCGCAATGTTCTGAAAGAGAGCACGTGATAAATTGTAACTACATTAACGCGATTCTGTTTTTCAGCGTTGACCAGAACATTATTCTTACGTGGCTTCTTAACTACACTCTCAATCAATGCATACATGAAATATTAGCTGTAGCCGGAAAACTACACGAGAATGAAAGTTTTCGTGGTTTTACCTAAGACACCTTCCTATTTTACGCGTCAGCAAAGTTTTCAGATAAAGGCTTACGTAATCATGATGGCATACAAGGGACATACAAAACATCACCCTAAACACAGGACAAACCCGGTCGCAGAAGCCGCTGTCCAAAACTCTTCATTTAGCTTGATACAACTGGTAATGCCGTTCACTAGATTTTCAGCTGGCACACGTATATATGAAAGAGGACGCTATTTCTAAGCAGACTAGATTTTTCACCAACCTAATCACTTTTTATGGTGTATGGTGTGGCAATGGGTGTTTCAATGAATTTACGTTTTATTTTCCACGCAAAGTATTTTAAGCTGACTTTGATCTTACTTTATTATTTTTCAGTTTTAATAGTTGCGGATGGTCATATAGTCGAAGTATGGTTTGTACTTGTGAGCTGACTGCTTCCGCTGTACACATTATAGGTTATCTGGTTCCATCAGAATATTAGCTGCAACATGTGGATATGAAAATAACATCTGGCGCAAGTAAAAGTGTTGGATGCCTTAGAGAGGTACTGACACCAAATTCCATGGCCGAGATAGCCTGTGTTAACAATTTCCGTGATTATGTATATATTATCTGCAAAATATCAACAGCGAATACACCATGAAAAATATTTTACATCAGTTGATGAGTTTTATTTATGAAGGCATTCGCAGCGTCAAAAGGGACTCTTGGTGACCCCCTTACTTCTTTTATGCCACCACGCTGCACCCAATTGAACAAGTTTCAAAGACTTCATAGCCGTCTTTTTTTTCTTCTTATGTCACCTTTGCTCGAGCGGCTGGTCGCAAGTGCGTCGCTGCTGTGCACGCGTTGAAAATTATATGGTTGGTGACATTGCCGTTCTTTTTTCTATTCGAAAGGAATTATTCATGGTAATCATGCGAAAGTGTGCCACAAATCTGTATGCAGACGTGATCGATTGCTGCACACGCAAGGTGGCGATAGTTGCACGCGGCGGCTTGTCTTTCTGGAGCTCTTTAAATTGATTTGTTGGGTGCAGGAGCAAATACTTTGCTGTATTGTGACTAACCCCACCCCCCCTGCAATACAGAGCAACAAAAACGTGAGGCAAAAGTTTTTTATTTGTATCCCTTTAAAGAACTTGTAAAGTGCTTGTAATTTGTACCCCTGTGGTTATCGGTACTGGCCTCCTCCTTAAAGTTGTACTATTAGAAAATCTATAGTATTCTTGTGTAGGGAGCTACAAGTACAACTATACTACTATGAAATACATGAGACGAAACTAACACCCCGGAAGATAGTTTTATTGGGCAATGTAGATTACTACGTCAGTTCACAGAACGTTTCTGCTAAGTCTTCTTTCCCACCGATGTACACAAGGCGAATCATATGTATGCTTTTCGATTGCTGCAGCGCACTATAACTACTCAATTACAGTCTGAAAACGATTTTTAAAACAAAGGGTTGATAATCGTGAATGTGAAATAAACATTGCGGATGATGATGATATATGGTGTTTTTGGCGCAAGGGCCATTTGTTGGCCAAAGAGCGTCATTTCATCTTACTAAAAATATAGACAATGATTGTGATAAGCGGCTGTATAAGGGCCATAAAATTCGTCGCGATAAGGCGGGTAAGAGCATACAAGTAATAAAATGATCACCATGCCGTGAAAGATGTGTGTGGTGTGAGTGATGACAAAAGTTGGTGATAATAAAGACGATGGTGGATATGTATGGCATTAGCACAAGTGCCTCACTCGTTCATACCCTTGGGTCCAAGGGCCGTGAGGCAAGTGCTTTCTTGTGTAACCTCCGCAGCGAAAACCTCTCTAGAGAGGTCGTGCTACGGAATGCCCGGGTATATGATATGAAAATTATGAATTTCTTTTAAAAACGCTAACAATGATTTATGACTAAAAAGCGGTTCCCTACCGACGAACATTGCAGGGTGTAAAGGTATATGCTGTCGGTAGGGTAATGGAAAATGTCGTTTTCTTAAAGTTTCTAAGTGTGTGCACTGGATTAATATGTGAAGGACTGTCAATGCTTCACCACATCTGTCACACAATGGTGGATCGCCACCAGACAAAAGATATGTGTGTGTCGTGTATGTGTGTCCTATCCTGAGTCTCGTTAGTATTACCTCTGTATGACGCGATTTCAATACGGGCAGCCAATGACCAAGGTGTGGCTTAATAACGTGTAGTTTGTTTTGTGTGTGTGTATCCCACTTGCTCTGCCAGTATACCCTGAGGTTTCGTTTGAGAGACGGCTTAAGATCAAGGGCCGGGATTGATATGGGTGTAGGGGCAGTGCTTTTGTGGACGGATGCAGCGAGCTGATCCGCCCTCACGTTGCCTTGAATCTCATGGTGCCCTGGCACCCAGCACACTACAACATGTTGGTTGAGTGTGTAGAGTGTGCATTAAACGGAGTAAAGTGAAACGAGGACAGAGTTTTTTTTTGAATTTTAAGACTGTGCAGAGCCGTTACCACACTGAGGGAGTCTGTAAAAATTACTGCTTTCTGTATTTGTAATTTTTTATGTGTTGAACTGCCACAAGTATCGCGTAAGCTTCTGCTGTGAAAATACTTGTGCCTGGATGTAGAGGGCCAGCATCCGAAAAGGAAGGGCCAACAGCAGTGTAGGACACAGAGTAGTTAGACTTTAAGGCATCTGTAGAGAACTCAGGACGTGTGTATTTGTGTTGAAGTTCCAGGAAGTATGTTTCAATATGGGCAATAGGCGCATGTTTAGTAATTTCTAAGAAAGACACATCGCAATCTATAGTCTGCCACTGCCACGGTGGAAGGTATGCTACAGGAGCCATTAAATTGTGTTCGAGTGACACTCCAGTGTCCTCAGCTAGACTCTTCAGGCGAACAGAGAAGGGCTGCCTCATTGAAGGCCTGTTTTGAAACAGAATGGAGCTCGACAAATCATTAATAGTAGAGTATGAGGGGTGCCTCTTGTCTGCTTTCACCTTAAGAAAATATACAAAGGACATGTAAGTTCTTTGCAGATGAAGTGACCACTCATTTGACTCAACGTAAAGGCTTTCTACGGGGCTGGTGCGAAAAGCACCCATAGAAAGGCGGATGCCTAAATGTTGCACGGGATCCAGCATCTTCAGAGCGCTTTGAGTCGCAGACTGATAAAAAATGGCCCCATAATCTAAGCGGGTGCGAATGACGCTTCTATACAGATTCAAAAGGCATTTCCTGTCACTACCCCACGTAGTACGTGACAACACTTTTATAACATTCATGGCTTTTAAACATTTTGTTTTTAAATACTTTATGTGTGGTACGAAGGTCAACTTGTTGTCCAAGATTAAGCCTAGGAATTTATGCTCCGCATTCAAAGACAGACGTTGGCCGTTCAGTTCAATGTCGGGTTCTGAGTGCATGCCTCTCTTTCGGGAGAACAAGACACACGTGCTTTTTCCTGGGTTTAGCCGGAATCCGTTTTTCTCTGCCCATTTGGAGACCTTGTTTAAACCTAACTGATCCTGCCGCTCACACATTGCTAGGTTGCATGACTTAAAGCCAAGCTGGACGTCATCGACATATGTGGAGTAAAACATGTTGCGGGCGATGGACAGGTGCAAGGAATTCATTTTAATAATAAAAAGTGTACAACTAAGTACACCACCTTGCGGTACTCCCGTTTCTTGCACAAATGTTTGCGATAGAATACTGCCCACACGGACACGGAATTTCCGATTGGACAAGTAACTCTCGATTATGGAAAGCAATCTACCGCGCACAGCCAGGTGAGACAAGTCTCTTAATATGCCAAAACGCCATGTTGTGTCGTAGGCCTTCTCGATATCGAGAAACACTGAGAGGAAGTATTGTTTGTGGACGAAAGCGTCTCGTATCTGGGCCTCGATACGCACCAGATGGTCGGTGGTGGATCTACCCTCTCGAAACCCACACTGAAATTGGTCGAGCAGATTGTGTGTTCTTCAAGGAAATGTAAAAGTCGGTGGTTTATCATTTTTTCAAAAAGTTTACAAAGGCAGCTGGTTAGTGCAATGGGCCTATAACTTGAAACTAAGGAAGGGTCCTTGCCCTGTTTCAAAATTGGGATAACAATAGCCTCTTTCCAGGAAGCAGGGATGGTGCCTGAAAGCCAGATAGCATTGTATAGAGAGAGTAAAGTTTTTCGCGTTTCGAGCGGCAGGTTTTTCAACATTTCATATGTGACACGGTCGTAGCCTGGAGCAGAATTATTGCAAGAGTTTAGTGATGTTTGTAGCTCAGCTAAGTTTAAAGGTTGGTTGTATTCCTCGTAATTTGTGCCCTTGGATTCTAGTTTCTGCTTTTCTATCTTTGCTTTGTGTCTTTGGAAGGCTTCAGTGTAGTGTGACAAGCTAGACACATGCTCGTAGTGTGCACCTAGGAAGTTCGCTTGATCTTCCAGGCTACCACCCTGTGCGTTTACGAGTGGGAATGAGTGTACTTGTCTTCCTGCTACCCTACAAACCATGTTCCAGACTTCAGCCTCTTGTGTATATCAATTTATTTTTGATAAAAACTTGTGCCAGAATTCTTTTCTGGCCTCCCGACACGTTCTCCTGCTTCGAGATTTTATTTTCTTGAAGCTCTCAAGGGTTTCCGCTGTCGGCGAGTTCCGCAGCAACCTCCATGCCCTGTTCTGTTCCTTTCGCGCATTCTGACACTCAGTGTTCCACCACGGAACGTGTCGTTTGCCGGGCCGTCCAGATGTTTGTGGAATGCACTTGGTTGCTGCGTCAGTAAGAAAAGCCGTGAAGTACTGCACAGCTTCATCTATGCCTAACCCGCATATGTCAGTCCAATTTAGGTGAGTAAGCTTTTGAAATTGTTCCCAGTTGGCTTTGTTTACCAGCCATTTGGGAACATGTGGAGGACATTCATTTATTATTGGTGTACTCAAAACTAAAGGGAAATGTTCACTTCCGTATGGCTTATTCATGACTTTCCACTAAAGTAATGGTACAAGTGAAGGAGATGCGATACTGAGGTCTATGGAAGAGTAAGTTTTTTTGGCAAGGTTATAGTATCTTGCCTCTTTCCTATTCAACTTACAAGCACCTGATGAAATGAGGAATTGTTCAATGAGACGACCTCGGGTATCAATGCGAGAGTCACCCTACAGACCATTATGTGCGTTCAGGTCCCCAAGGACCAGATAAGGTTCAGGTAGGTCGTCTATTAAAGACTGGAATTGAAGTTTTTCGAGACGGTGGTGCGGAGGTATGTACAAAGAGCAGACAGTGACAAGTTTGTTTAGAATAACTGCTCGGACAGCCACCGCCTCGAGGGAAGTTTGAAGGGGTAATTGTGTGCATGCTATACCTTGACTTACTATAACCGCTATACCACCGGATGGTAGCATGGCATCATCTCTATCCTTTCGGAAGATTATGTAGTTACGTAAAAAGTTTGTGTTAGTTCGTTTTAAGTGTGTCTCTTGTACACACAGCACTCTTGGATTGTGTTCATGGAGGAGTTCTTGTAAGTCATCGAGGTTTCGAAGAAGGCCTCGGATGTTCCACTGTAATATTTCTGTCTGCATATTTAAACAAGAGAGATGCTGCTGTGTGTACAAAGAGCATCCTGTGTTGTAGTGAGCTCGTTAATTCAGTTTGCAGGACGGTCGTCCGGCCCCGTTATTGTTTTTTTTAGTTTTCTTGGCGCGCTCCAAGGAGGTGCGCCGCTCTTTTGGTACCAAGGGTACCGTTGTATCCATTGCCTCCTCAGAGGCACTGGGTGCCCGCACATGCGAGCTGGTGGTTCGGGTTTTTGGCCTCGCCTGGTGAGGGGAGGTTTGAGACCAGAGGACCCTAGAGTCTCCGGCTTCAATTCGCTAGGAGGCGGAGTAGACTGAACTACTGCCGCCTTGGGGGCAGGGGCCACAGCCGTCGGCTCGCTCGGCACTGGCCGAAGGAGTGACGAGGGCTGGTGCGGCTTTGCCCCCTGACGCGCCGCATCAGCATATGCAGCGCCATAAAATGGCGACACTCTTCGTCTTGCTTCCTTGATTGTGATATTTTCTTTAAGTTTCAATGTGATGATTTCCTTTTCTTTTTTCCAAAATAAGCAAGACCTTGAGTATGCGGCATGATTTCCGTCACAGTTCACACAGTGTGATGGTTCTTCACAATTGTCAGAATTGTGGCCTGACACTCCACATTGTGCACAAGTTTGGTGACCACGACAGCTTTGTCAGCCGTGGACATACTTTTGGCATTTAAAACAACGACGTGGGTTAGGTATGTATGGTCTGATCGACGTCTTAGTGTACCCTGTTTGAATACTTTCTGGCAGAGAACTGGAAGCGAACGTGAGTATTAGGTGTTTTGTTGGTGTTACCTTGTTGTCTCTTCTAATGGTGATCCTTTGTACATTGGTCACATTCTGACTCTTCCAACCCTCCAGAAGTTCCTCTTCAGTCAATCCGAGCAAATAAGCATCAGATACTACTCCACGGGTTGTGTTCATGGATCTGTGTGGCGTTACAGTTTTGGGAGTGTCACAAAAAGTTGAAAGATTCTGTCGCTTTTCATACTGTTCTTTTTCTCGAACTTCAAGGAGGAGGTCTCTGCTGGCCATTTTGGTAACTTTGTACCCGGCTCCTAGAGTTTCTGTGAGACATCTGGCTACTACAAAGGGGGATACAGTTCTGGCTTGCTTGCTGCTTATCTCACTATGCATAACATCAAAATGGGGGAAGTTTTCAGTTGATCGGTTTAAAAATCCTAAGTCTTCGGTGCGTACGCGCTTTGAGGCAGTACGATCATTTAATAATGGTAATGCTCTATGCATGCCAGTTTAATTTTCTTCGGAAGCGTTGGCGGCCACCCACCACGGAGCCCAACGAGGGGACGCTACAAGTTTGCGGGTGCTAAAACCTGCAGACGCCAGCCGTACAACGCTACTATAACCCAATGCGCCTAGACCAAGGTAGGCTATTTGCACAGGGTTAACCCTAGCCGCCAGGAAGTTTGGAAGTAAACAGAAGAAAGGAGAAGATAGGACAGATCAAAAGTGAGAGATAAAGACGAAGATGTAAGGAGAGAGAGATAGGAAAAGGCGACTGCCGATTTCCCCTGGGTGGGTCAGCCCAGGGGTGCCGTCTACGTGAAGCCCGGGCCAAAGGGGTGTGTTGCCTCTGCCGGGGGGCCTTAAAGGTCCAATCACCCAGCGTCGGCTCAACCCCCAGGATCCCGTTTTCCCCGGACACGGCAAAGCCACGCACAGCTAGGCGTGGGAGGGAGTAGAAACTCCCCCGTTAGCTCGGGTCCGTGGTGTCGCTACACACCAAACGCCTTGCGCAGGCGCCCCTGCGGGGATAAACATTGCAGAAGTTACAAAATTAGATATACCCTCAATAATGGTTGATTTTAATTAAACCAACCAGACGAATCGGCCGGACGAAAAAGTTGTACCTTTGAAGAAACGCTTTCTCCGTTGGAGTCTTGTCCTCCAAAGGAACAACGTTTTATCCGGCACAAGAAAGGACAAAGTGATGCACCTGCCAACAAACTTTGTACTTTAGTTTTCATTGTAAAATCGGAGCTTTACCTTCTTAGTAATTTCTTCGGTGTACTGAATGGTTGCCAAGTGCGGTTAACCTATTATGTGTTAATATGGTTTCTGTCTTGCGTAACTTTCAATAGGGAAGATGGTCAATTGTTTTCTTTAGAGTGTCTCTCAGGGGTACAAATGCAATGGAGCTCTGAATTCTGAGTTGTTTTATGAGCATCCTGTTTTTGACAAACATGGGGAGATGACGGCAGATTCCTTTTTTTTTCTTTATTGCCTTCTTGACTACAGGTCAAGCTAATATGCCGATCACTATTACACGTGCTTCATGCGTGACAACGCGTCAAACAAAGATATTACATCTTCATTAGAGTCGATAGTCTTATACACATCTCGCACTTTTATAACAGCTTCCACGAAACACTCATTAACAGATAGAACTCTCACATCACAGTGTCTGTACGATAGCATACTACGCCAAACCGAATGAAGATCAAGTACAAATATAACATCCAAATGTTGCACAGAACTATCACAAGGCAAAAAACGAATTCCATATGAAGTAAGAGGTAAATCTTTTTTTAAAGTTCTCTGTAAAATGTCCCAAAAGAAAATAGCGTTCTTACAATCAATAAACACATGTTCAATGGTCTCAGGTTTGTTACACAGGAGACAGCTGCTTCCCCATGATACATACATCCCTCTCTCTTCAAGCCACATTTTTACTGGCAAGGTTCCCGTATGAAGTTTAAAAAAGAAGGTTTTCACATTGGGTGGTATACACATGTTTTTCACTCGCTTTAGTACGTCATGACCATATGATTTTTCATACCTTGAACGGTACAGGGGCACAGGAAAAACATTCTGTATTAGGTCTTTCATAAGGCGCTTTCTTTTCACATTAGTTAGGTAATCTATCGAAAACCTCGCCCTTAAGAAACGATATGAGAACACAACTTCGCGCAAGAACGGTGACAAGGTGTTTCGTTCTCGCCTGTCTGAAGATACAAAGAAGTCAGGCATGTGGTGTAACAGCGTTGTTTGAAATAAAGAACGTAAAAAAGAGTCTCTCTGGTCTCTAATGAGCAGGAAACGTGATATTACTTGGTTAAGAAACAGATGGCACAGAGACAGCCCTCCTTGCTTAACTCGCCGAAACAAGTTCGTTCTAGATGTTCTCTCCCACGTAGAGCTCCAGATGAACGTGGCGAATATCCTGTGGACTTTGTGAATGGTTTTACGCTTACAACTAAGTACTTGCAAAAGGTACATAATTTTAGCAGCCAGAAAAACGTTGCATACAGCTGACCGAGAGAAAATTGATAAGCCATGACCGCCCCATCCTTCGGCGGTCGCGCGCAGTTCTTCAGCCTTTTCAAGCCAAAATGCTTCACTGTCTTGATACCTGTCCAATGGTACCCCAAGGTAACGACTAGGCGTCGTGAGCCACTGAATATTTCCAAAAGAACTGGGCGTAAGGTCCCAATTACCATGCCATAAACCAATGCTTTTTTCTTTGTTCATTAAACTTCCACTCGTGTCACAAAACCTTTGAGTGATTTTTAATAACGAAGTGACACTCTCTCTATCAACTGCAAAAAAGGCAATATTGTCGGCGTATGCCAAAACACGCACTTCACATGACTGCAACCTGAAACCATTAATCCCTGCATGGTGAATCACTTTCTGACACAATGGTTCCAAAAATAGAGCGAAGAGCAAAGGACTTAGAGGACACCCCTGGCGCACGGAGGAAAGTACATGTATGCGCTGTGAGAGTTCTCTATTTACAATTAAACTTGTGGTTGAAATTTTATATGCCAATTTAATACCTTTACATATGATCGCACCAAGACCAACGTACTCAGCTAGCATGAAGAGTATATTGTGTGGAACCATGTCGAAAGCCTTGGCTAGATCAATTTGCAACATAGCTACTTTTAGTAGCGCAGCGTCACAATACTCCAAAATGCTCCTGGCAACATGAATATTCGTGAATATGCTCCTACGCTTGATGCCGCAAGTCTGATGTGACCCGACCAACTTGTATATAACTCCTTGCAACCTCCTAGCCAGAACTTTCATAAACACCTTATAATCTACGTTTGTTAGCGTGATTGGCCTGTATCCTGTCACTTTGCGTAAAACATGTTGCTCTTTCCCTTTAGGAATCAGCACGGTGTGCGCTCGATTAAACGATGGAGGCAAAGCTCCGCGATCTAAAGACTCTGAAAAAACCTCATGCAATGCGGCGGCCATATCCTCTTTGAACGCCTTGTAAAAGGCGGCATTAATGCCATCTGGACCAGGTGATTTGCCCATGCCGAGATCATCGATAGCCTTCTCAATTTCCCCTATACTAATAGACATTTCCAATAAATGTGTGTCCTCAGCATTAAGTGTCGGCATTTCTATCAAGAACTCATCTACAAAACCCGGCTCCTTTGGTTCGCGATAAGCAAACAAGTCCTGATAATAGTTTTCAAAAGCTGTCATAATATCTTTATGTTCTTTCAATATTTTACCATTCCATTCTATCTCTAGTATGTTGTGAGCTCGAGCATATGCCTTTTCATCTGACAAGGCTCGCTTTGCCGGGGCTTCACCTACGAGGTATCTCTCAGCTCTTGCTCGTATTGATGCGCCTTTATATTTATCTTCTTCAAGACATTCAATTTTGTTTTTGACAACCTGCAGTTGATGTGTGAATAAGCCCGGGTTTTCTGCTTCAATATTCACCAAATCATTTAGCTCTGCCCGTAGCTCACGTTCCTGTTTTCGAGCTTGGTACTGCATGTAGCAACCACACTCTATTGCATTCATTTTTATCTTTTGCTTAAATAATTCTCATCTTTCCGTGGCACTCCTTCCTGCGTTTTTGAAAAAATTCTCGATTTCCATCTTTGTCTTATCTACAAACCCTTCGTGCGTAATTATCTTAGTATTCAGTTTCCATGTTTCCCATACAACCTTCTTTTTGCACTTTCTACCTATCTCAAACAAAACTAAGCAATGATCACTGAAGGAAACAGCATAAACGTCATAGCTCTGACATAAAGGTACTATCTCAGAACAAACATATGCTCGATCTAGTCGTGCGTGACTCGAACCTTGAAAATGTGTGAAGTGCTGGCGACTGCCACCCATCGCAAACAGAGCTACGTCATGTAAAAAGTACTTATTAAGGCTGTCTCTAAGCAACCCAACGCTTTCATCACCTAATTAAGCAGTATACGTGCAATCTTCTTGGGTCAAAACACAATTGAAGTCACCCAACAGAACCACACATTGCTGACATTCAAAGTACGCTTGCATTTCCCGAAAAACAAACATCTGTCTCTCAAATTTGTAGGTGCGTATACACAGATAACTCTAAATTTAGTGATCCCGTAACAAAAGACACACAAAACAAAACGCCCATGTAGGCGACTTTTGACCTCTTCCACTACAATACCAGGAGAGTTCTTGACAAAAATAATACATCCGGCTGATGCTCCCACTGCATAGCTCACACACGCATTGTACCGCAATGAAAATTCTGCTACCAAGCTATCAGTCGCGTCCTCAGTACTAACTTTAGTCTCCTGGGCCGCGAGCAAGTCAAGGTCTTTTTCTTGCATCAAGCGTTTCAACTGGTACTGTTTGCGACGCGTTCCTAGACCGCGTACATTCAGCGTACCAATGTGTAAAGACGCAGTCATGCTAGCCATGTTGATGACAAAGATGAAAACTACGATGCTGCGCTTACCGTGTCTCGTATACCGTGCAGTGGGAAAACCGGGGTCTTACGCGTCTAGATCGTGTCCCCGAACCGGCGACGCTGACGCCGACCGGGTTTCGAGGGCATATTTTTTACTCTTAGCGCCCGTGACGCGATGCCACAGACGCTCCGGGCGTTTCAGGTTGCGTTCCGTGCTCTCCACTCGGTAACGCTTGCCGCGTCCCGTGGTCGCTTCCGGAGACTATGTGCCGGCTTCTGGCGTAGCGATCTCGCCACTGGTACCCATATCTTCCACCATCGATTCTTGAATGTCCTGCTGGCCGCCTGTTGCGGCCAACTCCTCGGATTCTTTCGTTGAGTCTTTGCCATCTTGCGTTGTCGCGTCGGCTGTCTCTTCTCCAGTTGCCTGAACCGCGGCGTCGGGTCCCACGGCGTTGCTGCCAGGGGCCACCTTCTCAGCCTCTTCGGCGTCCATTAGATTATCTTGGGCGTCGTCTGTTGGCAGCACGGTCTTCGTAACTCTGGCATAACTCCTGACGCAATCTTGACTTTCATGACCAAACGCTCGGCATACACCACAGCGGGGAGTCTGGCAGTCTCGTCGTATATGTCCTTGCATGTGACACCTTAGGCAAAGCGGTGCCCGACCCGGGGCCACAAGAAGGACGGTGCCCCCTCCAATCTTAAAAAGGTGCGGCAAGTCTTCTAGCACCACGCCTTCCTTCAGTTTCAGTCGCACCACTCTCGTCGTTGATATCGCGTTTTCAAAGCCAGCGACGGTCCAGTTGTCGTTGGAAACCTCCAGAACTTCACCAAACTCACCCAACGCTTGTCGAACGCTCTCATTCGAGACCGCAAAGTCAACCCAGTGGATTTTCACGGTTACATCATGTTGGATAGGGTCGATGATAGCACAGAAGCCACCCTTGACTCGGAGTCCACCTGTTTTGAGTAATGCTTCTTTGTCATCCTTGCTTCGCATCTTCGCCAGCCAGATGTGATTCATCTGGAAGGCTCCAATGCCAATGATCGCCTTGATGAGTCCCGCTTCTTCCAACGGGGCCCGAAAGTCTTCCAACCGGTATGGTCTTTTTTCCAAATCCCCGTGCAGAAACACACACTCTTCCATACTGTCACCCGACGGCAATGTAGGCAACAAAAACCGGTAATCCGATGGTGCAGAAGGGAACCTAACACCGCGGCCAGCAGCGGCCGCCGAAGCACTTCGCACGGAGCGAGCCATCACACGTCCGTCTCCCACCGAAGCCGAACGCAGAGTGATGACGGCAGATCAACTAGCGCGTGTGCGTGGTGTGGAGTTGTGGCGCCAGTATCGTTGTTTCCCTTGTATCTGTCTGTGTAAGGTTCTTCGTATGCCACGGCTACCGCAATCGTAGACTTCGACACCCTGCAGTCATGAATATGAGGCCTGGTGTACTCACAGCACACCCCTGGCGCTTGGACAAAGGAAGGAAGCAACGAGGAGCGAGCGGGAAAGATTTGGTTTGGTATCATTAGCAATGGTTTGGAGAACTCCCCAAACCCCAAACACCGACGCTTCTGGCGACCTGTGCAGCTGGTCACCCTCAGGTCGAATCTCCAACAGGCAGAGGAGCTGTTAGAATGACCTCTTGAGCCAAGTAGAAATGGCTGATCGCAGTAATGCGAACAAGTTGCCGAAACGACGCTGACCTGCAGACAGCCATCGAGATATTGGTATTGTCTTCTCAGCCTGTAAGCGAGGCGCATGCATTCGCGACGCTTCAAAGTGCACAACGAGACGACCGAAATGGCTTCGGTGGAGACAGCCTTCTTGAAGAGATGGCGGCGACAGCATGGTTGACAATCGGCTCTGCGAATTTAGCTTGGCGAGCGGGGTTTCTTTCAATGATGTTGTTAGTACTAGTGTAGCGGCCGGGAATGTCGGCTGCGGGAGGCAGCGAGAAAGGAGACGTGAAGCTGGTTTGGAGTTGCAGGGCAAGACTGTTTATTTCCACTCCGTGCGAGTGACGAGAGTTCCCCTCGACGAGGGAGAGAAGGAGGCACCCCCGCGTTCTTCTACAAGAAAGAGGAAAAGGGGGCCCCCGAGCGAGCAGACGTAGCATGTTGCCGGTGCTAATTCCCGGAGCCGGCCCCGACAACACGTTGTTCCCCGAACACGAAGGAGGAGGCGCTGGCGCCGCGAGTAGGCGCGCTGTCGACGGCCGGCTGCAGACGGGATAGAAAAGAATGCGGTGGTGCTGAGCAGCTTCCGCTACACTAGCATGGGACCCAGCTCACAGCGTTATCGATAGTCCAAGGAAGAGACTACTAGGTGCTGGAGGGGGAGTATCAAGGTTAAGCCGTGGTCAAGGACGTGGACCAAGGAGACTGTTAGTGGCCCCACCAAAAGTGATGTGTGTCCGGTGGTTGGACTTCGAAGTTTAAAGACATTCCCCTATCTTAGGGTGAGGGTAAAAGGGACTCTTGATAAGCAGCAGCAGTGCGCTCATCCGACATCCTTTCACGAATCGCCACAATGAAGGGCGACATCTTCGTCTAGATCTTCGTCTAGATATTCGTCGTGTGCGAAATGCTCGCCTGTACATGTACTGTAAAATAAACCTCTGTACAGGTTTCCTCATCCGTCTCTTCATGGTCGGCGTCTTCCTCACGAGTCCCCGCGGCCGGTAAAGGCAGAGCTCCCACAACTTAACAATGGATAGAGGCTGGGGCATCCCTGTCAAACCCGCGGTTTCAAGGGATTCTAATTTGTGTGCCGTACACCTAATACTAGAGTAGTGGAATATAAATTGAAATGTTGCTCACTTGAAAAAATTCAGGGGCAGGAAAGTGTAGTCTGAAAGGAAATGCAGGCCAAGTACAATGTACCCGTCTGGATAGCGAGTACGAGCGTATTCGGCGATGTCCTGCGTTGGAAAAAAAGATATTTAAAATTAAGTCACGTACGTAGAAGTTACACGTGCACATCATCACTAATAGTACAAGTGCAAAGAAATATTGACAAAGCGTAGCCCTTATGTGACTGTAACGTAGCCGTTTTCCCACGATGTAGAGTGAAGGTGGCTTCTGAGTGAGCATAACCACGTGAAGCTAAGTGGGTAGGGTAACTACGTCCTCGTGGCAGGTTCTATATTCCGGCATGTATGTCTCTATTAGGCAAATTATTGTTTTGCACAGTTAAACACGCAAGTGATATTTTGGTACTTCAAAGCCCAAACCTTTATTTCTTGATTTCTGTGGACATTAGTGGACGTACGAGGCTTAAGATGTTGGATCATTGCCCATCTGTCTGCACAATAGAAAATATGGCAGGTTTACTTTGGCATTTGAACACGACTTGCTGCGAAAATGATGTCTGGCGCATTACAGTGAAACGTGGTAGATTATACCGATGATGCGACTTGTGCGTGTGAGAAAGTCTGATTGATTGATATGTTGGGTTTACCGTCTCAAAACCACCATATGATTATGAGAGACGCCGTAGTGGAGGGCTCCGGAAATTTCGATCACCTGGGGTTCTGTTGACGTGCACCCAAATCTGAGCACACGGGCCTACAACATTTCCACCTCCATTGTGTGAGAGAGTTTAGCGAAAGAGAATGAAGAAGACATAGTTGTGTTGGATTATGTTCACCTGAGTCGCTCTTATTTCATTATATACGGTCATTTGGCGATGTCGATCTACCGCGTGGCTTTCAGTATCTGAAATCACTTGCATACCTAGTTCAACTACTGGTGTCCAGCAATATTGATAAACCTTTTGTAGAAACCTACAAATATTATTATTAACTTTGCCACTTCGTATTTATAGAGACTAAACGAACATTGCGATGGTTGACGCGCACGCATGAAAATGGTTAGGTCGACGCGTGCAACTATTCATAATCTCATCAATTGACGT
Source organism: Rhipicephalus microplus (assembly GCF_043290135.1). NCBI lineage: Eukaryota > Metazoa > Arthropoda > Arachnida > Ixodida > Ixodidae > Rhipicephalus > Rhipicephalus microplus. The sequence goes on from NC_134708.1 coordinate 104,714,798, forward strand.
CAAGTTGTCAAGAATGAGGACATTTTATTATTCCAACGCAGCAGCGTGCTTCTGCCGTACTTCAAATTATTCATAGGTGACGGTACTGGCAGGTATAGCCATATAAATGTTGAAACATTGCAGTTAGGCCAAGCCAACGTGCCGTCGTCAGTCTTCTGCCACAAGCACTACCGAAACACAAAAACTCAGGCATGAGCTCGCCCTTTTGCGATCTCAGAATGAAAAACTAGCCAGCGAACTTGACTCGCTCAGAACCAACCTCACTACTCAGCCCTCGTTGAGCGGCGAAGACGAAAATATAACAGACAGGGAGATTCCTACTACTGTAGAGAGTCGCGTCGCGGCCCTGGAGACCCAGGTGAATGCAATGGAAACACAATTGGCCGACCTCCCCAAAATTATCCACGACACCATCGCGCGTCATAAGAAGACTGTCATCGCACAGGTGACACAAACAGTAACTCACATTATCCAAAAGTGGATACAAGGCAATCCACGCGTCCTTAAGCGCGTAGGGCCCATTAGGGACGTTAATCGCCCCTCAAAATTTAACAGAGTGACTCCAGATGAGTCTGACTTTTCTGAAGACTCCAGCACGTCAGCACAGGGTGCTAGTGAACTGAGTAATCTTAACAACACAACGCCACCCTCCATCTCCGAACATGGCCTCCAACCCTAGGTCGCGAGCCAGATGTCACAGAACGAGCGCTAAAAACGGGTGCGCCGCCAAATTCCTGCGATAACGCGCCCAGAGAGACGCGGCGAGGTCAACGAAAAAAAAGACAAAAGAAAAAACAAGCATCCAAGGCTCCCAGGGTGCGCGACGCCTCTCCTCTCGGAAGTGTGGCTTCGCCGATGAACCTCCTCACCCCACAGCGGTGGCCGAGATAGCCCGCGAAAGTTCCAGAACGAAAGGGGCGTGGTCATACCGAGTTGCCGCGGAGGGCGTTCCAACCGTCTCGCCCTCTTCCCAGCCTTCGCTGCGTATCGCGCCGACGAAATGACGAGAACCGTCTGGAATGTCGCGCGCAAGGTATTTAACCGAGCAGCCGAGATGAGAGATCAGGAGAAGACGGAATTTAGCGCCAGAGTGCGTAGGGATCCCGCCGTGTAGTCGGCGAAGGTTTGTCCGTTGGGACGAAGCAGGAGATGAAGAGGATTTCCACCTGGAGGGTGAAGGCTCGAGCTACAGGCAAGAGAGTGTGTTTACCGCTATCGAGCGAAGACGCGTGGCGACAGCTGCGTGTGTGAAGCTGACGTGTTCGGGCGAAGAAGTTTGAAGCTTGGAGAGTGGCCAATTGAAGACGCGAGGTTTCCTGGAAGAGAAACTTCGAGGGCGCGGAACGACAACAACGCTGGACTTTGAGTGAGTGATTCTCGGAAGAGTATCATTCAGACTTTTGTTCCAAGGACTTTGGACTGAATAGGTTTTATATCTCTTTAGTCTTTAAGTGTCTTGGTTGTTCAATGCATGCGACTGCATTGTAGTGCGTATCGTTGTCTGTGTCCGTTGTTTTGAGTGTGGCTGATTGTACTGTGTAGTACGTTGTTTGATTGGTGACGTATTGTAAGTAACTATTGTGGAGTGTGCATTCTTGTGTGTTGTTTTCGATCTGCCATTTTTGAGAATATAATATTTGTTTTGTTTATCAACTCTCGGCTCTGACTTGTTCTTTGGGCCACAGCCGGCGTCTGCTGGCGCGCCAAAAAGGACCACTTCTAAATTGTCCACGCTTTCGTGGTGCGGTTCGGGGGGCCAATACTTCAGCCCTTGGAATTAGCCCGGCGATCGCCTCCCTAATAAACGGGACAGATGTGACAATTAATCTTGCGTCCGCGACACAGGACCTTTTGGTGCACAGTGTGTCCAAAGTAGTGAGAAAGAGCCTCGAGTTGGGATAGTGCTATCGGAACGATTTTGTGTGTTGTTCGGTGTTCTCGTGACCCAGTGCAGGGAACTGTTCCGATATACTGATTTAGGCAGATATTTTTTGCACGTGGCAAGGTTTTAGTTGCGAGACACAATGGATCTCGAAAAGTTAGTAGCTCTTGGCGAGAAGATGGGTCTTTCTGGCGCCGAACTACGGAAGTGGGTCACCCAGAAGGAAAAAGAAGAAAAAGAGAGGGCCAAAGAAGAAAAGGCAGCTGAGCTGGAAAAAGAAAGGCTGGCGGTCGAAAGAGCCAAAGCGGAAAAAGAAGCTGAGTTGGAACGAGAGAGGTGGGCAGCTGAGAGAGCCAAGGAAGAAAAAACAGCTGAGTTGGAACGAGAGAGGTTGGCAGCTGAGAGGGCGAAGGAAGAAAGAGAGCAACAGTTGAAGTTGGAGCTGGAGAGAGAAAAGCTGGCCGCTGAGAGGGCGAGAGAAGAAAGAGAAGCGGAGATGGCTGAAAGGGAACGGCAGGGGCAGCACGAGATGGAACTCGAGCGGCTCCGGTTGCAACAGCGAAGAGAAACTCCCGTCCAACCTAGAGTTGAAAGCAGCGAACGGGAAGATCATGGCTTCCGCTTGAACCCAATCAAGCTGCTCGTGGCGTTTGATGAAAGGAAGGACGACCTTGACGCGTACCTTCACCGATTTGAGACGATTGCGAAGAGCCAGAATTGGCCGGAACATCAATGGGCAACTGCTTTGAGTACTTGCTTGAGTGGTGAAGCGCTCAGTGTGTACGGTAGGCTGACGCTGACCGATGCAGCCAACTATGCAAAGGTGAAAGCTGCTTTGCTGAAGCGATTTAGATTTACTGTAGAAGGGTTCCGAGACAGATTTCGGACAGGAAAGCCAGCTGATGGTGAGACGGCTACACAGTACGCCGCCCGACTTAGCCATTATTTCGACAGATGGATTGAACTTTCAGGGACAGCGCAGGAGTACGATGAGCTTAGAGAGCTCCTAATTAGAGAACAATTTCTTACTAGTTGCCACCCAAGCCTGTCGCTGTATTTGAAAGAGAGGAAGGCTGAGTCACTTGAAGGAATGCTTGAATTGGCTGATCAATTCTTGGAAGCGCAAGGTGAAACTAATTTGGCCAAGGTCAAGAAGGAGTGTCCCGATGATTCGAAGAAATTGGCTCCAGAAGAAAAGAAGCGTGCACCAGAGAGCATTCCGCGATGTTTTCTGTGCAACCGAGTGAGTCATCGCGCGAAAAACTGTCGAAAGATCTTTACGAGCCCTACGGCAGTAAAATGTTTCAAGTGTGGTCAGACTGGGCACAAAGCAGACGCTTGTCGGAACGGAGTGAGTCAAACTCACCAGGTATCCTGTGTGCAAGTGGCACCGAAATCTGATAATAATGCCGTCCCCGATGGATTCGTAGAGTTGAAGAATGAGGAGAAAATTTCTATTGTGGGTGCTGTAATGTCAAAACCGCCAACCGGTGTTACGAAGGGTATGCCAACGCTGCCTGGAAAGGTTGCAGGCAAGAAGATTACGGTTCTAAGAGACACCGGTAGCTCCACGGTTATTGTGCGGAGAAATTTGGTACGGGAAAGTGAGTTGACAGGCAGAACGAAACCGGTTTGCCTAATTGACCGTACAGTCCGGATGCTTCCCGAAGCAGAAATTGAGGTTGAAACCCCGTACTTCAGCGGGAAGGTTACTGCTTTATGTATGACGACCCCCCTGTACGACCTTGTCATCGGAAACATCGACGGGGCGCGAGGACCGAATGATCCGGAATGTTTGGGAGAAGACCCGAAGATAGAGCCCTCGCCAACCCAGCGACCGCGAGATACAGTGGAGGAGCATCCCGTGACGGATCTCACTAGAGCCCAAGGGGAAGCCGCGGCGCAAGAGACAGTGAGTGAGAAGTTGATCGTGTTGAATGAGTTCGCGGGCCGAGCAGCTGGACGTACGTCGGCACGACCCCAACCGACCGACAGTGTAAGGGAGACGGAGTCGGCCAGCCAGGCCAAATGTAGAGACATGAACAAGCTGGTAAATAAACAAACCGGACCCGTCGAACGTCATGACCCGTTAGCAGGGTCGGAAGTGACAACGATGGCTGAGACGCCGCCTCAGATATCGTCGTTGGAAAAGGCTCGGCGAAAAAGAACAAGAAAAAACAAGAAGAAATCGAGCGAGCACCGCAAGAAAGGACGCAAGCGCACCTCGAAATACACAGGATAAGTGCTGAATTCGAATCAGAATGTGTTTGGCAGTGCTGAGTGCCATATGTTGTGTTAATGTTGTGTTATGCTGTGTCACAAGTGTCGAAGTGTCTGTGCTGTGATGTGATGTATAGTGTCGTATAATTTTTGTAATGAGAGAACTTTGTACGTTTGTATTGTTTGGAATGAGTGATGAAGTGTTGTAGTCGTATACCTGTGGCTATATTTCATGTGTTGTGGAATTGAACTACAATGTAAGATTGTACTGGGCGATCTATTGCGAATGTGACGTGTCATGAGCGACGGACTATGTTACAGTCTTTTAGTGTGTGGGGACTGTTCGCGCTCGTTTTTGTGGTTTTGAATATTATGAGATAATATTCTTAAAGTGGGGGGCAGTGTCACAGAACGAGCGCTAAAAACGGGTGCGCCGCCAAATTCCTGCGATAACGCGCCCGGAGAGACGCGGCGAGGTCAACGAAAAAAAAAGACAAAAGAAAAAACAAGCATCCAAGGCTCCCCGGGCGCGCGACGCCTCTCCTCTCGGAAGCGTGGCTTCGCCGATGAACCTCCTCACCCCAACGCGGTGGCCGAGATAGCCCGTGAAAGTTCCAGAACGAAAGGGGCGTGGTCATACCGAGTTGCCGCGGAGGGCGTTCCAACCGTCTCGCCCTCTTCCCAGCCTTCGCTGCGTATCGCGCCGACGAAATGACGAGAACCGTCTGGAATGTCGCGCGCAAGGTATTTAACCGAGCAGCCGAGATGAGAGATCAGGAGAAGACGGAATTTAGCGCCAGAGTGCGTAGGGATCCCGCCGTGTAGTCGGCGAAGGTTTGTCCGTTGGGACGAAGCAGGAGATGAAGAGGATTTCCACCTGCTGGGTGAAGGCTCGAGCTACAGGCAAGAGAGTGTGTTTACCGCTATCGAGCGAAGACGCGTGGCGACAGCTGCGTGTGTGAAGCTGACGTGTTCGGGCGAAGAAGTTTGAAGCTTGGAGAGTGGCCAATTGAAGACGCGAGGTTTCCTGGAAGAGAAACTTCGAGGGCGCGGAACGACAACAACGCTGGACTTTGAGTGAGTGATTCTCGGAAGAGTATCATTCAGACTTTTGTTCCAAGGACTTTGGACTGAATAGGTTTTATATCTCTTTAGTCTTTAAGTGTCTTGGTTGTTCAATGCATGCGACTGCATTGTAGTGCGTATCGTTGTCTGTGTCCGTTGTTTTGAGTGTGGCTGATTGTACTGTGTAGTACGTTGTTTGATTGGTGACGTATTGTATGTAACTATTGTGGAGTGTGCATTCTTGTGTGTTGTTTTCGATCTGCCATTTTTGAGAATATAATATTTGTTTTGTTTATCCACTCTCGGCTCTGACTTGTTCTTTGGGCCACAGCCGGCGTCTGCTGGCGCGCCAAGAAGGACCACTTCTAAATTGTCCACGCTTTCGTGGTGCGGTTCGGGGGGCCAATACTTCAGCCCTTGGAATTAGCCCGGCGATCGCCTCCCTAATAAACGGGACAGATGTGACACCAGAGCAACTCAGCCGTTGTTACTAACACAGTGGAACTGCAGAGGTCTCAAGAACCACAAGAAGCGGGCTCATTTCCGCCTCTATCTTGAGACCTTTCAGTTCCTCGTTGCCGTGGTTGCCCTTCAGGAACCCGGCACGGACGTCAAACTCACAAATTACACTACATTTCAACACAACCCGGAGACATGTATACTTGTTCACAAGCAATATACCGCCCAGAAAGTCACACTCCCCACAACACTGCCTTTCCCCTACACGATGGTGTCGGTGCTGCCTATAAGGCGATCTGACCCACCTGTTCATATTTTAAACATTTACTGTCCCCCAAAGCTTAAGAACGTCACGTTCAGTGCAACTTTCACACAAGCTATGCAGGTGGCAGGAAGGGACCCCCTCCTGATCGTCGGCGACTTCAATGCCCCAAGCAGGTTATGGGGTTACCCACGAGAGGACACGCGTGGAAGGAAGCTTGCGAAACTTCTTTGTACACTTGGACTCACCCTCCACACTGATCCCGCCAGCCCAACAAGTGTAGGCGACTCTGTTCAACGAGATACTCGCCCGGACCTCACAATTACACGCAACATACGCCATGCCGACTGGCTGAACACACAGGACACTCTCGGTAGTGATCATTCTGTATTAAACACAACCGTGTACATGCGTCCCTTAAAACGCCCACTTACACTAGCTCATATCCCAGACTGGACAACTTTCCGCTCCACTCTACCTATTGTAGACCCTCTCCAGTCGGGATACGACACCTGGTCTAAATCACTGACGTATACACTGAAACAACACCAACGGCTGATACAGCTCACGGAAACTCCAACGGACGTGGAGTTTCCACCTCCTCCATCTCCTCCATCTCCTCCATCTCATCCACCTCCTCCATCTTTGGCAGGCCCACCGCAGCCTCACCAAACGATGGAAAAAACAGAAACATAACAGACGCCTCAAGAAACGCATCCTAGAACTCATGGAGCAAGCTGCGGAATATGCTGCTCAGCTAGCCGACACTAACTGGGTGGACAGGTGCAACACGGCTGCACGCCAGATGTCTGGTCGCAACACGTGGCGCCTGTTTCGCGCTCTCGTCGATCCAACACAAACACGCACGGAAACTCAATGTCACTTACATAGGGTCATGCACAACTTTACAGGAACGACAACACAGCTGGCAAACACGCTCAGGGACCGATACCTGTGCACCACCAAGGACCCCGAGACGGCCGCATACTCCTACGCAGGCAAAAAGAACACGCAGTTGGACACCCCGTTCCAGCTCCACGACCTCCAGGCAGCCTTACGCAAGATGAAGCGTGGCACTGCACCAGGGCGTGACCAGGTTACGGTCAAACTGTTGGCCAACCTTCCCGACGCAGCCTACGCCACGCTCCTCAAATACATCAATAGCATTTGGGACGGAGAAACTCCTCTCCCTCTTGAATGGAAATCAGCTCTCGTGACCTTCATCCCGAAGGCAGGTAAACCTATTGACGTGGAGAACCTTCGCCCCATCTCCCTTACGTCTTGTGTCGGCAAGCTGATGGAAACGATGGTGCGCGACAGACTCTCCGAGTTTCTAGAAACACAGCACACTTTTGCGGACACCATGTTTGGATTCCGCCCACAGAAGTCAGCCCAGGATATACTTCTACAGCTCCACCATGACATATTAAATCCTGTTGAATGCCCCCACAATGACAAGGTAGTCCTGGCCTTGGATCTTAAAGGGGCATTCGACAACGTGAAGCATGAGGTAATCCTTGACCACCTCAGTCAGACCAACTGTGGTTATAAAACATTCAATTATGTTACACAGTTTCTTACAGACCGTCACGCCTACATACGCATACAAGATGAGGAACATGGGCCTTACGTCATCGGCTCGAGGGGAACTCCTCAAGGCGCGGTTCTCTCTCCCCTCCTATTTAATATAGCCATGCTTCATCTTCCCCCCAAAGTGGCTTCTTTACCAGGGATACATCACGCTCTTTACGCGGATGATATCACGATCTGGGCCACGCAAGGTAACCTGGGTCACATGGAGTCATGCCTGCAAGCAGCAGCGACTGTAGTCGACGACTACGCAACCTACTGCGGACCCCAGAGTGCCTCGGCTAAGTCAGAATTTGTGCACGTACGTCCCTCCCCTCAGGACACAACTCAGCTCTATATCAGCCTTCCCTCGGGACCGATCCGTGAGGCCAAGGAGATCCACGTCCTTCGCCTCTTCATACACCACCAACGCAAGGCCGACACCAAAATAGCCAAACTTCGCACGGTGGGAGACCAGGTGGGCCGTATGGTCCGCCGGGTCTCCAACAAGCGGGGCGGATTACGAAGCAGGGATGCAATGCGGCTTGCCCATGCTTTCGTAACGAGTAAAATACTCTACTCGACTCCCTACTTGCACCTACGCAAACACGAGGATGATCAACTCGAGGTCATCCACCGTAAAGTTATCAAGCGGGCTCTCGACCTCCCTATCACCACGTCCAACCAGAAACTTCTGGCCCTAGGCGTGGTGAATACCTACCGGGAACTTCGAGAAGCCCACCTCGTTAACCAATACACGCGCCTTGCACAGACCCATTCCGGTCGCCGCCTCTTGGACCGAATACACATCAAACACGATTACTATATCGAGGAAAGGGTGAGAGTGCCAGAACCTTGGAGACGCGCCCTCCGGGTCCGACCCCTTCCCCGCAACATGTCCAAAGAAAACCACAGTGGTCGCCTCCAGGCGCGCGCGGAAGCGTTGCAGCGACACTTTGGTCAAGAGGAACACGTGTGCTACGTGGACGTTGCCGGCCCGCACCATGGGGGGTGGTATACTGCGGCAGTCATACACAACGCAAACACCGTAAACGGGCTTACTTTGAAAGCCTACAGAGCAACACACGCGGAGGAGATTGCCATCGCTCTGGCTCTCACCTATCCCTCTTCTAAACATATCATCACCGACTCACGAGGGGCCTGTCGGAACTATCAGCTAGGGTGGGCTTCACCGCTTGCTCAGCGCATACTGGAACCTAGCTGCCGATACGTTAATCCAACTCCGCGAAATCTGGTTTGGGCACCCGGTCACCAAGGACTCAGGGGTAACGAACAGGCCGATCAGGCCGCCCGCGCACTGTCTTCCCGGGCTATCTCCCTGTCTTTGGAAGCCTACTCGCAATCAGACAATTCGGCCTTTTCATTCAAAGATATTACCAATTACTACAAGGAGGAGCACCTGCGCTATCCAGACCCTTGTAAGGGACTGCATGGCGCTGACGAGCGCCTCCTTTTAAAACTGTTTACCAATACTGCACTGTGCCCGGCGGTGCTAAAACATTTCAATTCATCCTTTGATGGCACGTGCCAGTTCTGTGGTGAGGTGGCTGACACCTTTCACATCGTCTGGGCGTGCCAGTCTAATCCATCTATCCCCCCCAACCCCAATCCCACGAGAGAGGACTGGGAGGCGGCCCTGCTCGGCTGTCAAGACCTGAAGGCCCAAGAGGCTCTGGTTCAACGGGCGCGAGTGGCGTTGCTTGCCAATGGAGCCCTGGAATAGGGGTTCCACCTAGTGCTGTGAGGGTAGGAGGCCAATAAGGCCCCAACCCAATCACCTCTCTGTAACCATTTAATGGTTATTAAATGTTTTCACCACCACCCACCGTCATCAGAGACCGAACGTGCAACCATCTAACTCACTGGTCAAAATCGTCAGCCGTGGCAACGGCTGCCGTAGCTCAATCGGTACAGTATCGGACACCTAATCCTAAGCTTGCACGTTCCGTCCATGCCTATGGTGAGTTGTCGCTTTGTTAAGCGAAATTTATTCCCAGTTATGAGGCAATTTTTCAGAAGTACTTTGCCTATACCTTTCCTATTTTCCTTGACGGCTGGTTTTCATTAGCTTGGCATCTAATAAACCTAAAAAGAAGCCTCTAAAAGCCGTTTCTTTCACCAGTTTCCAAATTATGTGTGTTGAAAGTGCTCGTGGTGCACCCACATTTCAAAACAAAGCAAATTAGCAATATATTTTATTGCATCGTCAAATAGTTTTTCACTAATTTTTGAGTATTCACTCCCTATGCAGCCCAGGTGGCTAAATATTAAAAGAACAAGACGCTGATATAGTAAAAGCTCCGTCTGATATGTGGTGTTTAACGTCCCAAAACCACCATATGATTATGAGAGACGCTGTAGTGGAGGACTCCGGAAATTTTGACCACCTGGGGTTCTTTGACGTGCACCCAAATCTGAGCACACGAGCCTACAACATTTCCGCCTCAATCAGAAATGCAGCCACCGCAGCCGGGATTTGAACCCGCTACCTTCGGGTCAGCAACGAGTACCTTAGCCACTAGACCACCACGGCGGGGTCTCCGTCTGTTATTAGTAAACTAGCACGCTGTTCAAACTTTTGTGGGATTATTGAAGCTAGAAAAATAATAAAATGAGTAAGTCTGGCTTTAAACTTCACTGTCTTTGAAGCCAATGGGTTCTCATTCCACTAATATTATCACTTTTATTATGTTCAGTCATAACAGCACTAGAAGAGGCACTTAGGCTAGTCGGTGGCTCATCGTTGTCAAAGAAAAGCAGCGCTAAAGGTGAGGGCTACGAAAGACGCGTGAGGGCTACGGAAGACGCGACACAGCCAACAAATCAAAACTAAGAATTTATTGGAAGGCACGAGCACTCATATATAAACCGGCCGACCTAGTCACTGGAAACACCATTGCACCTCTGCAGAAGAGTTTCAGGACTGTTTTTCATTCCCATTTATAACACACATTTAAAACTTGTTGGCAAATAATGATAGAAATATCAGGGGTCAGCATTCGAAACCCGCCATATATTTATGAGATACACCGTAGTTTAGCATGCCGTAAATTTTTGGCGTCCGACGTCCTTTCACGTCCACCCAAATCTGAGTTTGTGACAAAGTAGCAACTCGAATACTTGAGTGAGTGCTATAATCACTCGAAAGTCAAAGCAATTGCTTAGAATGGTGTGGTCGCCGCTCAGTACAGTCTCACCTTAGGTTACATAATTTTGGTATTAGTTCTATGGTGATATAAACAGTGATTGCGCACGATTACTATTTGCGAATGTTTGTTTGAAATAGATGAGAAATTGGAGAATAAGGGGTTCTCGTAAATATGAGTACCTCGCTTTTTGAAATATAATAAAAGAGGTATTCGAGATATATTTGTAATTTGTATTTACTATGATAACTATTTCATTGGTGTTTGGTTAGCGTCTAAACTTTATTACTGGCAGCCTCCTAAACGAGACTCACTTCACACAAAGTGGTTGTTAATATATACCCTCAGAACGATCAGGCCTTCCGATAATCGAGTGCTATCGAAGTCGGAGTGTCCGACCAGGTCCAGCATGCCGAAGTGCTTGACTCCCATGGCGAGCAGCTTGTCGAGACCATCGTGCAGGAGGCCATGGTTGACGTCAGCGGACAGCTCACCACTTCTGCTCAAACGAAAAAGTGCTGCTTAAGCAGTCATAGCAGAGAAGTTACTGAGAAGTATCTTTTAAACAGCACTGCAATAACTTTAGTATGCTAGCCTTAAATGCCTTAACAAATGCGAAAGCTGACGGGCGCCTCACGTCTGCGTACAACTGTGGCGGCGCTAAGGTGATAAGGCGTAAAATCGTCCTCACGTGAGGACGTCCTTCTATGTTGTAAAAAACCGCAAAATATTGTCCAACCATAAGAAGGCCCTCATGGCGTCACTGTGATAAGCACGAAAGGACGATACCGCCTGTTGTAATCACAAGGCATCATTATCACGTCTAGGTCCCAAATGCAGTGCGAAAGAATGCAATATGCATAGGCATGATATCGGCGTCGATCCAGGAGGCACTGAAAAACGAAGTAGGCTTTTGATAGCTTTGGGAAGTTAGTGTAAGTTGAGACTCCAGGTGCAGTAAATGGACTCAGAAGAAAAAGAAGATGGTTCTTCAAGTCGACTCCGACCTGTGCATAAATAGCTGTGAATTTCAAAAGCAAATTTTGCGTTCACCATTTCCTCTTCCTCCTCAGTTTCCATTGAATATTATTATTTGGGTTTTGATTGATTGATTGATTGATTGATTCATTGATTAATTGATATGTGGGGCTTAACGTCCCAAAACCACCATATGATTATGAGTGACGCTGTGGTGGAGAGCTCCGGAAAGTTTGACCACCTGGGCTTCATTAACGTGTACCCAAATCTGAGCACACGGGCCTACAACATTTCCACCTCCACCTGAAATGCAGCCGCCAAAGCTGGAATTCGATCCCGTGGCCTGCGGGTCAGCAACAGAGTACCTTAGTCACTATACCACCGGGGTGGGGCAGTATTTATGGTTCTACGTTTCAAAACCGCGACGTGAGTATGAAATACGCCGTAGTGGAGGGCTCCGGAAAGTTCGACAATCTGATGTTTTTTTACCAAGCCCTGACTACGCACAGTACTCGGGCCTCTACAACGTCGCCTCCATCAAAAGGCGACCAACATGGCTATGATACGCGAACTTCGGTGAAGTAGTCAAGCCACATTTTCACTGAGATGGATGTATTCTTCAACCTTCTTCGGATTTCTTGTTACAACTGTGGTTGCCTCAAATATTCTCTCCGTGAAATCTGCCTGAATCTATGCATAAATAGTTGTGGTAAATTGAGCTAAGTGGTTGAGAATAAACCAACCAGTTATAGTGCCGTCTACGGCACCCACAGCATTTATGTTGTCGGTAGCCTTTATATGTAAACGTTGAATGATGTCCTTAGCCAATCTGATACACCTAGCCGCTACTGGGTACTAGGACTCACTCTTCGAGTTAAGATGCCACGAAGCAGTCATAACTCAATCGAATCGAACATCCATCGAACCGGTCACGACACGAGAAGTAAAGTAAACCATAAAGAGAATGCAAATAGCCAAAGAAAGCCACTTGTAAATAATATGTATACCGCATCAGACCTACAAAAAAAATGGTGAAGAGACTGCTAGAAAAAGTGACCTGGAAGGGGAGGGTATCATAATCTTCGGGAAATGTGGACATCTTGTTAAGCCATAAAAAAGGGGAGGTCAAGACTTTGAATATTACCAGGCTGATCAGCGCACTCTCCATTGTGTACAAGCTATTTACAAAATGTTCGTTAAATATATTCGAGTTAATTCAACCAAAAGACGAAGCACAATTTCGTGCAGGTTATTTAGCAATTGACATTATTCGTATTTTTCATCATGTGTAAGAAAAATGCGGGGAATAGAACGCCCATTATGGATTACCAGAAGGCATTTAATTCGTTCGAAATATCAATGGTCCTATCGGCACTACGTAATGGGGCCATCGACGTAGCCTTCATAAGCGAACTGCAGGAACTATACAGTAGATATACAGCTATCAGAGTGCGTCATAAAGAAAGCGTCAGAATCGCAATAAAGAAGAGTGTAATGCAGCAAGACACAATAACATCAATGCTATTTAACGCGTGTTTACTGGAAGTTTTCATTGCCCTAGAATGAAAAAGTTAGGGTCAAGAATTAATGGTGAGTACCTCGTAACCTGCGTCTGGCAGATGACATTGCATTGATGAAAGACTAAGGTAACGAATTGCAGCTCTTGATTGACAAACTGAACAGAGAAAACAGAAAGGTACCTCTGAAAATCAATATGCATAAAAGTAAAGCAACATGGAACAGTCTGCGCAGAAAACAGCGCTTTCTTATAGGTGGCGAGGCAATGTGAATTGTAAAAGAATATGCTTACTTTTGACTGGTATTCAACGCGGAGTCGAACAATGCAAGTGAAGTAATTAAAACTAAGAAGGGGTGCCCCGCTTTCGGCAAGCATTGTCAAATCACGAATAATGGTTTACCATTATATCAGATTTGGGCGCACGTTAAAAAATCCCAGGTGGTTGAAATTTTTGGAGCCCTCGGCTACAGTGTCTCTCGTAATCAAATTCGGTCTTTAGACGTTAAACAACACATATCAATCAACTTAGCACTATCTCTCAATACGAACATATATAACAGCTTCTTTTTGCCGGTACTTACTAACGGAGCAGTTACCTTGATGCCCACAGAAAGGATTTTCCTCAATTTGAAAACGACGCAGCCAGCGACGAAAAATAGACAATAGGTACAACCTTAAAAGACAGGACGAGGGCACAGTGGGTCAGGGAACAAGCGACGTTTAAGGATATTTTAGTTGTAACGAGGATTAGATATGGGCCGGTTACGTAGCGCGTTGGCAGGATAACCGCAGGAAGGGTAACTGACTACCTTCTATAAAAGGGGAAACTATTAAGGTCGAGACTGAAAGCTATGTCGACCGAGATGATATTGAAAATTTCGCAGTTATAACATGGCAGCAGCAGCCGCAATACCGGCTTGATTGGATATTCATGGGAAAGGCTTTGCGCTGCTGAGGGCATAGTCAGTATATTGATGATGATGATGATGTGAGTACTGTGCATTTAAATCTATTACACAGTTACTGGTTAGCAAAGTTCACAGACAAGCTGTAACACTCGGTTATTCTTTCTTCTTTCAACTTACTCTGGAGAGTAGGAGGCCCCAATGCTGGTATGCTGCATGCTTCTCGCGAGCTCAAAAAAGTGGTCCAAACCCGTGTCATTCCACTCGAGTGGCTTGTTCTTCACGTAGAACGACTCGTAGAAGATAATGTCACATAGGCCGTCCGCCGGCAACAAGGTGGACTCCTTGAAATTGACGCTCACAGTACAGATGAACAGACCTCGCTGGCCCAGTGGACTCCTTGTGGGAACTGAAATAAGATGGTGGTATAAAGGAGTTGTAACAACTGTATCTCTACAAACTGCAAACAGAGCAGGAAGCAGAGTCAAAGGCAAATTCAAGATAATAATAGATCTATCTGAAGTTTTAAATTTCGATTACCGCTTATGAATACGAGTAACATGGTAGTGGAGAGCGCTTTATATTTTGAGCATGTGGTCTTCCTTAGCGTGCACTACCATCACGAAAGCATCGGGACTCTTATTTCACCTTCACAGAAACGGCATCATCGAAGCCGTGTTCGAATATTTGATACTTGAACCAGCAGCCGATCACCTAACCACTGTGCTACCATGACGGACGCTCCAGCCTCAGTATACATCAGCTTCTTCTTGTGCAGTCCCTCAGCAGTGGCAGACTGCAAGTCGCCAACAGGAAAGGAAACATCAGGAGAAATTGCAGATATGTACGAAGTTGTTTCTTGATGTTGACTTGCTATAAGACTTCAAAATTCAAACATATTCTAGCCACGCGGAATAAGAGAACGTGAGCAAAAGGGTCGCCGTAGCTATCACCAGAATAAAAAGCATCAGCAAACGTTCTGTTTCTTGAGTGACACAAAAGTAATCACCTACACTCCTATGCTTGTTACCTCGCTGCCATACAGCTTTTTTAGCTTCATTAACTCTATTGTTTTCTTGTTTTCTTCTTATCTCCAAGCTCGCGCAAAGAAGCTTGAGTGTGCGCACATGCGCCTTATTTTACTCATACTTCGTATTCTTAGTAATTACGATTCAAAAACCATTCCAGTGAAACAGGAGCGCCAAACAGGTGATGACTCGTAACTTAGTTTTGTATTGGTTTGAACCCCTCTCAATAAGGCGTGCCGAGCGGACCGTAGACATGGCTGCATTCGAGGAGCAACAGTGGGAACGTACCCCCATTATCCACCTTAACTCATCCCATTATTATGACGACCTCACCAAACACTTGCATAGACCATTTCCTTGAGAAGCGGGCATTGTTGCATCAAGTTGAACAGTCGCCTTCTCTCCGAATGCATTGCATAACATCGACTCCCAAGATACGTGGGAGCCGAATTTTTTCAAAGAAGTTTTAAGACTTACGGTTTAGGATACAATAATTGACTGCCACGTAGGGTTTCATTCCAGCTCTCAGCATAAGTTTTTACAGGTTTTTCTAAGGCCCCGATACCTTTGAAACCATACAATATGCTTCCAACGCCAGTGCATTTAAGTTAACCTGTTAATGCATCTTATAAATTTGTACAGATCATAAAGAAATTTTGAAACACAGTAGGTGACTCTAGCCCCTATCTGCAGTCGCATAAGGCCATGGCTGATTCCTTACAAAAAACGTGCGTCGATATCGATACCCGTGTAGTTTCTTAACGTGAATGAGAGCAACAACTTGCGCACAATCGCACCGGTTACTCTCGAACAGCGTTGGTTAAATTTTGACTCTTTTTGCCTCTAATACTCGCCATGTAAATGATAATGCGGGCCGCTACGCTAAATTATCAATAACGATGGCTCGTGAAGTGCACGTATTGTTAATTGGCTGGTCTTAATTGATGCTGCAAATGAATCACTATCTACTGCCCTTAAGAAAATTTGTATGGTTTGTTTCTCACTTGTTGTGCCTGCCGACATTGGCTTTAAGAACCGGCAGGCAAAAATACTCTGGAGTAATACTCACTCAGTGTCATACTAAACTTGCTGATAAGACGAGTGGCTCAAGACGAGTTTGTAGCGCATTTTCAAGAAACTACACAGCAGCGAACATTGTACTAATAAAACAGAAGGAATCAAGAACAAGCGCTGGCTTGCACCCTTGTGAAATACCGCAAAAGAATACGACACTAAAAGAACAACACAGCAGCGGTATTCATGATAAGGTAACGATGAAACACAAAAACAGGAAACACGGGCGATGAGGAAGACAAAAAGTTTTATTCAACATCAATGTTCATGTCTTTGTATTTCGGCCGTCGTATTACCACGACCCCTTACGACCTGACCAATATACATACGATCGCTACAAGACAGGTGCTCATCCCGTGTCGTTCTTCTCTAGTGGTTCTTTTTTTTTGCACCGTTTTTATCATGACGGTAAACTCTATAGCGCATTTCTACCATGTTTCAAGTGAGAACACTGCCGCAGAGTTTCGGACCAAGTAATACTTACCTTTTCTAAAATGCGAAACGCGCAATCATCATCCCTTTCATGATACTTCAAGCAATTTGTGACCGGGATGATGTCCCTGTTGGGGCGGCTGCATTTAATATGAAGGCAAATATGTCTTAGACCCATGTACTCAGCTCATGTACTCTTAGGATCATGTACTCTTAGGCCCATGTACTCAGGTTAAGCATTCCCAATTGTTCGAAATCTCTGGAGCCCAAAACTAGGGCGTCTATCATATTCATATTCTGGCTTCTTCGGCGTGAAATTTCACATTATATTAATTTGGAGCGCTCACCTTTTGGCGTGTCCGTAGTATACGTGCTCTTGGAGTAGCGGGGTGTGTCCGTCACATCCGAGGCATTCGTGGTCGCCAGAGGCGTACTCGTTGAAAGCGTCCCAGTTTTGCTTTTTGTCTGTGTGCTCTCGCCTGTCTCTGTGCTGTCACTCGTCTCAGTTTTGCTTTTTGTCTGTGTGCTCTCACCTGTCTCTGTGCCGTCGCTCGTCTCAGTTTTGCTTTCTGTCTCTGCGCTCTCGCTTGAAGTCGGCCGTTCTGTCTGGACAGGTTCTGGAGGTATGGTAGGTTGAGGTGAAATGAGACCCCAGGCAAAATGCAACATTTTAATTTGTCTGGCCTCTGTCCCCAATACAAAAGCTACTTTTCTGTGTTTCTCTTTTTCGGCTATAACTTCCGACCATAGTGTACGTTTTCTTGTGTAAACGTTGATCATTGCTCAGAGCGTTCACGCCGAAATAATTAGGCGGCTGCTATCAGTGTGTTAGTGACCCGTCAAGTAAGAGCGAAATTCTGCTCGGCCACAATTTCGAATCCATTCATAAAGGTACTCCTGCGTCAGTACAGCTACGTAAAAATTTGATTCACGACTTCAGACTACAGAATACGGAACACTAATAGTCTAGTTCGTTTGGCTCCCAGAGACAAAACGGAATTTGTTTTTATATATACGGCATGTGAGACCTCAAAACGCCTCAAAAAGGCATCTATTTGCCTTAGACAGTATCATAATGAGTAAGGCGTTTGCCTACACTGATTACATATCATATTTATTTGTTTAGGACGGTTCGTACATACAAGAGATTATCATATCGAGCTTCCTGAGAAGAAAACGACATTAAAACACTGATTGCGGTTCGGGGCATAACTTCCTCTATCCGCGCTGCATCAAGGTTTTTCGGTGTCCACAAGGATTCTCTCAAAAGACACATAAAAATAAGAAAGTCAGGTAAGTCAAGTCCTTTGAAAACACGTGTTTGGAATGAGGTTTAACAAAGTTTTTATAGTCGCCCCATTGAAAAAAACAAGCGTTTGAAATTGTGAATCTGGCACAATTTTAAATCCTTTGTCTCAGAAAACTAGGCGAAGTTACAAGCCATGAAACTCCTGAGCAGTTTTGCAAAAAAAAACCGCAAAAACGAGTGAAAAAAATACGTCAAAGATTATATAGCCTTCACTTGTTGAATAATACATTGAAATACAAGTGTTCAACAAAATTCAACATTAGCTTAAAGAGAAAGTAGTGGTATTTGATGTTCGAGGAGTTTCAGAGCAACACACCATCGCGTTCTCTCTAGATTCAATGCACGGAGTCGAAAGACTGGTCTCGCGAGGACTGCGTAGGGGTCCACAAAGCCAACTTCAATTTTTTTCTATCGCAAAACTTATAGAATAGCTTTTTTCTCCACAGTCTCGTGTTGCCCCACGCAGTGTCTAGTTTTGCCCCGCAGTTTGGGGTAAAGTGAGGCATGTGGAGTATTTCTATTTAATTTTAATATATTGTCGCGAGAGGAAACGATACACAGAAACTCGAAGTGGACGACTGTTTACTAAGCCACAGCAGCCATACTCTTCTACCACTAACACAGCGTGGCATCACCCTATTCCCCAAGAAAAAAAAAAAGAAGCATCGAATGAATGCCACGGCTCCAAAACACAACGCAAGGTAGTAAAAAATGCCTGTGTCCATTGAAAAAAAGGAAGGAGGTGGAAAAGATAGAAACGAGAAAGAAATGTACAATTGTCTTGAAGGCAAGTGCCACATCTCAAAGTTCTTGACTGGCAGTCAATGCGAATAGTAAGACTTCATCCTGAGACGTGAACCACATCCGAGGAGCGTGGTCTACGAAAATGGCGGGACGTGTCTGCTGGGACAACTTCGTAGTTAACTTCCCTGAGGCGATGAAGAACTCGGTAGGGTCCGAAGTACCAACAAAACAATTTTTTCGGAGCGTCCACGTTGACGTACAGGAGTCCAAACCCAGACCTCTTCAGCTATTATTCAGAGTTTCGCTTCCAAATTTGTTCGCTTCTTCTACGTAGATTTTTCGGCCACTGTTGGCGTGGTAACCAGATTTCGTGCAAGAAGTTATATCACGTTGACACGCCACCTCATGGTTTTCTTGCGCTATTGGTGAAATAGGCGAGTGCGAATCTTTTTTTATACCAGAACTATTTTTAGTATATTGGCCCGGCTGGTATACTTCCGTACTGTACAATTTTGAGGCCCCCAGTTCAAGCAAAAGCCGAAATAAATACATTTTATTGTACGCATCAAGAAAACTGTAACTTGCCCCGCCGCGGTGGTCTAGTGGCTAAGGTACTCGGCTGCTGACCCGCAGGGCGCGGGTTCGAATCCCGGCTGCGGCGGCTGCATTTCCGATGGAGGCGGAAATGTTGTAGGCCCGTGTGCTCAGATTTGGGTGCACGTTAAAGAACCCCAGGTGGTCTAAATTTCCGGAGCCCTCCACTACGGCGTCTCTCATAATCATATAGTGGTTTTGGGACGTTAAACCCCACATATCAATCATCAATCAAAACTGTAACTTGTCTACACAAAATTGCGCGCACGGCAACGGGTAATTTCAATTGAAGTGACAGGTGCATTATTTATTTACATGTTTTTTTAGTAGGATAAGGGCAACAAACAGCATAAAGTGCCTGAGACAGACTGATCGGTGTATCAATAGGACAGCTGATGTTGGTCGAAGGTGCCTTGTCATCATGTTAGATTTAGGGTAGGTAATGTGTACGTCATGTCCCGTGGTATCACGTGCTCCTCTTGGTATTCGACATCTGAAAGATGAACTATGAAGAAGGAAAATTTAGCCTTGCCCGTTTTGAAGAAAAGGTTGTACAAAATGAACAAATCATTTTGCGAACTATTCACTTTGCATTTAATCTGTCTTCGCGTCAATGCGTTCATCCGTCCGTCCGTTCGCCCTTCTGTCTGTCTGTCTGTTCATGTGTCGCTCTGTCGGTCTGTTCGCCTGTGCGTCCATCATACACCACATACACCACAAGGGGGGGGGGGGGTGAGGATCCCTTCTCATGCGGCAAGTACTACGTAGGGCAGACTGGTCGATGCGTCAATGACAGAATGAAGGAGCACGCAGATAATTTGAACAAGGACATAGTTGCATGACCTTCTGCGCAATGAGAATCGTGCATTTTTTATCCAAAGTTTCATGAGGTTAAGATCTTGGGTAGGAGTAGAGATAGAAAGGCGCGTGAACTCTTAGAAGCCTTTTTTTATCAACATCTATCTGGGGCGCTATGCAAGATCGGCCGAGTTTTGCGAAACTCGGGATCTTCGCAATCTCTGGTGACACCCCCTTATGAACGAGCCAACAGAACGAAAAAGTCAAACCCACCCCTCAGCGCGCTGAGTTTTATTGGTTCATGAAACCAGTCATCGCGTCAAGGACAGTCGACTAAGTTGGACGGTCTTTTCAAACCAGAAGCCACTGAGTGGCTGTTTCACTGAGTGCAGAAGTGCACCCTGTCATCACTGGGAACTTGAAGTGCAAGAGACACCCATAAGCTGAGCTCTCTCAAGCGGTACTCGCCGACGAGAACGCTGTCTGCGTCTCACAAGAGCGCGGGGCCACTCCTAAGTGCACTATGAGGAACGTGCACCGGCGTGACAGTGACATGCGGTCCGCGGCGCACACGAACGCTGTGACACGGAGCCGGCGTTTCAGGAGAAGCGCGTGCACGGACAGAGGGGGACGAAAAAAATTGGCAGATCCCACGTAAAGTGAGAATCGATGATTTGTGAAGCACGATTGCGGAAGGTTGATATTTCACTTTAAAATCAGCACATAATTACGAGGTGGAGGTAAATTATGCAGTACACGACTTCCATGTCAATATTATCATGTTTGAATGCGTCGTTTACATTGGTCATCTATTCACATCACGTGATGCCCAATTTAGTATATGTGGAGCTAGCAAACTGGCCGCGAGCACCCTATAAGTGTGGTATGTTGTCATGTTCTTGCATGAAATGCGTGTCATTATTATCATGTTTGCACCAGTAATATACCTTTGTCATCCATTGAGGTCACTTAACACCCAATTTGGTAAATGTGTAGCTAGTGAAACAGCCACGAGCGCATCATAAAGGACCCAATATACTCCAACGTGACGCTGACTCGTGCGCACTCTGGGCGCAGCCACGACATACGTATAGCAAAACGCGGCAACTCTATAGTCTCACGTCAGGCGTGACCAGCGTTCACCTGAGCGGCCGGATGGCAAACGGCGCGAAATGCGACTTGCTGGATTTTGCGCCGATGCGTTACCCAGACAGCACTGCGTCTGCCTATTTTCGTGACGGAGGGACGGTGGATGCGCTGAAACGCGCATGCGTGAAAGCAACGTGGCTCGCACCTGCGAATGTATGGCAGGACTGGTGCCTAGCGTCGCGCACGCACGCCCTGTCACGTCGAAGTGTATTGACGCCTTGACTGTGGCATGTGTTCATGTTGTCACATGATATGCATCTCATGATCATCATGTTTGCACCAGTCACACACCTTCGTCATCCATTGACGTCAAGTAATACCAAATTTGGTATATGTGAAGCTAGCGAAACAGCCGTGAGCGCATCATGAGTGTGGCATGTAGTTGTGTTTTTACATGACACGCATGTCGCGATTGACATGTTTGGATGTGCCATTTACCTATTTCGTCCGTTCGTGTCATGTAATACCGAACTTGGTACATCTGAAGCTAGCAAAACGACCGTGAGTGCATCATGAGCGTAGCATGTAGTCATGTTGTTACATGACGTGCATCTCATGTTTATCATGTTTGCTCCAATGTCATACCTTTGTCATCCATTCCCGTACCATAATACCAAATTTTGTACAAGTGACACTAGCGAAATGAGCGCGAGCGAATCTTGAGCGTGGCAGGTAGTCATATTGTTACATGACACGCATGCCATAGTTTTCAAGTTAGGGTCTGTCACTTGTGTTCGTCATGCAATCATGTCATACCACGCCATTTTTGCAACACGCCATGTGAATGAAACCCCCGCAAGAGCAGGAAGACCAGGAAATGTAAATCATGACATTCATGACATACATAATTTGATTTTCATGTTGTGACTAGCCACTTATGTTCGTCATCCACTGATGTTACGCCATACCAATTTCGGTGTCGATACCATTATGGAAACGGCCATGAGAGCTAAAGTCGTAGGCGACTAGATAGATAGATAGATAGATAGATAGATAGATAGATAGATAGATAGATAGATAGATAGATAGATAGATAGATAGATAGATAGATAGATAGATAGATAGATAGATAGATAGATAGATAGATAGATAGATAGATAGATAGATAGATAGATAGATAGATAGATAGATAGATAGATAGATAGATAGATAGATAGATAGATAGATAGATAGATAGATAGATAGATAGATAGATAGATAGATAGATAGATAGATAGATAGATAGATAGATAGATTCGGGCCTTCACAGAATCAACGAGTTTGTATCCGAGTTCACAAGTCCATCAGTTTGATTGACAGACGCCCACGGTCAATATCGAGTCCACCCACCACTTTTGCTCTCGCCGAGCAGCAGTGCTCATGCCGCAACGCCAGCGAGCGCATGGTTCACCTACCAGCTTAATCGTGCAAACTATGCAAACTCACACGCAGAATTAAAGGTTATGCGACCACGTGGCTTCTATAAGAGATGTTGAGAATAGCGCACCGCGAGCCCTTGTGGTGCGGTCGCTGCCACTGCGCATGCGTTGCAACGCGAGCCGCCGTGCGCTTTCACGGCCCACCCACAAAAAATCCGAAATTGCGTGCGGTGATCGCGTCAAGCGAGTTCTGTGAAATGGTGTGTGTAGCTTCCGTGCATTTTGATTTGCGGTCGGGGCTTAAAGTGCCTAGACTTTCCTCTAACAAATGCTGTTCTAAAAGTCATATGACATCCGCAACTGAATCAATGCCCGCATCACCTGTGAACATTATTCAAAACCACCCTATGTCTCGTATTCAATTTCACTGCGCTCACGACATACGCAATCACAGCCATGTTGCCGACAAGATGCCAGCGGCCCTGGTGACCACTTGTCAATAAATTTGTCCACAGTACTTGATAGAAGCGCTGGTTGTGCAGCCTTGCTGTCTTCCAGAAAGGAAAGTTTCATGTCGCAGGTTGAACGAAACCTGGGCGAAAGAGCACATACGCCCACGAACACGCCTGTGGGAGGCACGTGTGGAGTTGGTAAAAATACAGTACAACAATCACGCTTACGTTGCTGCACTTCTAAAACGTTGAGTGAGTGGCGACGCTGACGTGCTCGCACACGGTGTTTCTTCGATAACCACCACAAATGTCCCACATGCGTTTCCGACGCAACGCGCTTTCGTGTAGCCATTTTTTCAATGCTGCCATCACGTGCTCCGCACTGTCTTCATGCCACGGCCACCGCAAGCGAGCTCGGAGCAAGCTCGGTTCATCTTGCATCCCACCCCTGGTATTGATTCTGTCAGACGTCTGTTGTCCTGCTTGCTTCGAAACAAACGTCTTTTAAGTGATACTGTTGATGCGTAATCATTGCGTAGCGCCCCCTGTAACCAGCCGGGTGCATCCCTCGCGCCTGCTTGGTTGAAAGATATATTATGTGCCTCAATTTTTTTCAATATTGTTGTCATCAGCGCTTGTGATGAGTCGTTTCCCGTGGCCGTCTTGTCGTTTTTACGCTACATTGTAAATGTGATCCGACACCGACTGGCCCAGCAACAAGTTCTTTTGCAGAAAAACCCTTAAGAACAGTGACTAACTCAAAAACCGCTTTCTCACCTGGTGAGGAGAGGAGAATAATGGTTATGAATGACGCAAGGAAGAACACAGTTCCCAAGATGCATCCGACGATACACATGAATTCGTCCTGCTGGCTTTGTCTGCGCATAAAAAAAAATGCGTAAGGAGAAGCAGTTTCAGAAGCTGGTTCGTTTCGTTCTTGTCTATGAAAAAAAATGGCATGCGCGCAAGCGTTAAACGCAAGTGCGGTAACTACAGAACAAGAACAAATTTGGATATAGCAGCACGGGAGAACCTTCGTGCCCATTCATAAAAGTAATAAACGAAGAACAAGGCCCTGGTCACGTTATAGAAAAATCGCTTCTATTGATCTGCTTGCTCTGGTTGCGTCTGCCGCGGGCCCTGCGTGCGTCTTATTCTTGCCAGGTGACACCACTACTTTTTTTTATCTTCACAGGGATAGTTAATGGAGCTATAACGGCATCAGGCAAAGGGGAACTATTGGCTGATGGGCATAATAATTATACGTTGCCTTACGAACTCTGTAGTATCAAGCGACAAGGATACTGCAATGAAGGAAAGACCACTGGTATGAGCGACTTCAGTGGAATCCCTCAATGTGGCGGTGAAAACTGCGAAGCAGACTTCTAAAAAAATTTAATTATTAACGTTGGGGCATCGTGCGCCAATTGAATAATTGTCAAATTTCCTTGCTTTACCCCCTTATTCCCAAGTATGCATAGACGAAAACAGCTTTTTTATAACTGTATTATTTACTATCTGCCCTCAAAAACAAACGCAGAAAAATTATGAATCCGAAAAATTGAATGGTTGTCACAAAATTTGATGGCGCCCATTTGCGTACTCCTGATCCTTCGAAGCCTTTAAGACTTAGTGCAACAAAAATATGAGACCAAAATGACTTTCAATATATTGTACAAGGCATCCAAAGCTAAAGTAAGACACTATAGACAATGTCGTTCACGCTACAACTAAAAAAATGAAAAGTTTCACTTATCACAAAAACGCGGCCGAGTGCTCGTGCAGTACTCAGTCATTTTTGTTCGCTTGTTGTGCAAATGTGACTAGACAAAAGGCATCACTTCTTAGAACTTCGTTAAATTAACTCATCTTTATTAAGCGAAAACAATGTTGGACACGCAGATATGTAGCCTTCAGAACAACGGCACCCAATTGGGTACCAGAGACCGAGGAGGTTAAACAGCACTGAGTGGCTTCTCTGCACAGCTACGTGAAGCTATGTTTTACGTTACAGAGTAGACTAAGCTGAGTAATAGTAACAGCCTTTTTATGTGTTGCATGTCCAAAAACCACAATAAAAAATATGGCAGAAGCCATACTGTTCAGAGCTTGGGTTATTTCGACAATTTCGGTTCCTTCCCTTTCACCTTTATAAGGTTTTAACTCTTTAGCCTTCATAATAAAGTGGCCGTCATAAGGGGGACTTCTTCCCGCGACTTTCATGTCAGCAACCAGACACCATAGGCAGATGCGAATGGTGCAAATACGATTCGGAAATAGGTTGTGCGAACAGCAATAGGTAACGTCCGACATCCTGGCAGCAGTTTTTTTTCCACGATATGGCCTTTTCTCAGGGTTTTCTCATGTCACAAGTAAATTCGACAAAGGTGCCTCTTAACGTGCATTGGTGTGTTAGATTTAAGCTGGTGAGATGATTTGGACAGACTTTTATTAAGCGGTTCGTCATTTTTGTGTTAAAGGAACGAATGATCCAGCATACCTAGAATTTCCAAAGACTTCAATATAACCTGTGGGCATCGCAAGTCATTCATTTCATGAAATTTGGATACTCGTTGTACCGCCAAATGATTACCAAGCGTGCAGAAAGTTTGCGCATAGAGGCACTTTTCGCGCATTTCAACACTTACAAATATTTGCATTCGTTTGACCTAACCAACTCTGTCCCCAAATATTTGTGTGTACTCACATTTTGATTAATGCCACTGTAAAGGAAAATGCAGATGATAAAATACAATTAAATGCCACTGCGCACACCTGTACTGAACCAAGCATTCTAAATGTGGTCTTACCCTCATTGGTTTTCATAGAATAGGGTCCTGTGATAAGAAAAATAAAGAACACGACACGTTCAGTATTACACATCTGTAGGCGAGTTCGCTGCTTTATACTGAAGCAGTTATTCATCCATCATGAACGTATTCAGCCGTCTCCTTCATGAGATTTCCAATGTGCTCTAAACACTTTTCACCAGGTAATTTTTCTCGCCATGCATGCCTGTAGGTTTACAACATCATTCTTACACATTAAAACGCCCACAAAAGAACCAATTTATATTTGTGTAGAGACAAGGCTGCTAGGACGAAGATTGCGGGATGTTCCAGGAGTATTATCCCCGAGAAAAAACACTGGCAATCACTGCTGTCGTGGTCATGTGACCTCACGGAAGAGACTTACCTGCGCCACCGCCGCTTTTCGCCCTTTTTTGCGCACGTTGTATGCAGGTTATTAGGAAAATGGTGTTGTTTACTCATCAATTTTGTGATGAAAATCTTTATAGGTAGTAGGTATAACGCTGCGTAACTTGTGACAATCATTTTACCAGTGTGAAAACTATTCAGCTGTAAATAGCTCTGATAATATAGCTGAAGGTGGGCAACCGCTCCTCTGAACAGGAGATTCACTGTGAAAATTCTGATGCAGGGCCGCAAAACGCGTGTTGTTATCCCTGCGTACTCCGAAAATTCACTTCTATAAAAATAACGTCACAAAGTGGTTCTATTTTCAATATACCGAGCCGTAGGTTACGGTGTTAAACATGTGTGCTGAAGCAAAACAAGTGAAATTGAGACATTGTCGATTCATCACCTACGTCGCGGCTCACCACAAAAATTACGTCTACCTACACAGAACGTGATCTTATAGAATGGCGTTTTCTCTAAGAAAAAAATTAACGTCAATCTCTCTGTCAAAAACAGTAACTTGTTATATTCAAAATATTCAACAAAATAATACGGCCGTACACACATAAAAATTGGAAATGCTGAAATATCTATTTACTCAGGTCCTATCTAAGGTTTCTCCTCAACAGTCATCAGGCGCTATGCAGTCGTAAACCCTAAATTGGGTAAATGCTTGTCCCATCAACTGTCATACTACAAATGGTATGGTTAACTTTATGTTAGCTAAAAAAATTCCATGGCTGAAACGATCTGTTGATGTCAATTGTAGGCAGCACGCGTACTTAATAAACACTTTTGATGCTGACCATTTCATGGTTGCATCATATCGCGCATCCTGTGACGGTGGCGCCGTCCACAGCCCCACAGCGCCACCTGGCTTCTTCAGTCTATTGCCGCGTGCTCGCGCCTCGTGTCATTGCCTCCTGGAGCACTTACCTGCCTCCATTAGAAAAAAAACAGCTACCACACCCTTTCTCTCCTTCATTTTAGAACAGTGTCAGTCACTAGCGCCACTCGTCGCGGACGGTGCAACAACTCAACATTTTGCAAAGCCTCCAAATTGGTCGTGTACAGAAGCATGTCCCGAATAACTCTCGACTGAGGCGCCCCTATAGACCGCAGGGGGAAAATGCTTCGTGACGACGTTCGCGCAGCGTGCAGAGAAAATACGCGCAGTGTGCGGTTTCATTTGATAACTACTGCAGACGAACAAACAACTAGTATTATGACAAAACTGATCGCAAAAAAGATAAATAATAAGTTCTAAATGGCGGGAGGTACGTTACATTGTCTTTTAAACTGTTTGTCGTCGTTTTGTGCGAGAGAAAATGACAGCTAGCAGACGTACATTCCTAGTGCATTCCTAGGCAGTGCGCACGCTTGCATCACTGCTACTACCTGCTCTCTTCTTTCGAAATGTTTGTACCTGCCTGTGGTGTCCGTGCGTCTCATCCAACCATCTACACTCGGGCATGCGCTATTGTTGCATGCCAAAGTGGAGGTCTATTCAGCGGCAAAACCAAGACGATGTATTCTTTCATGAGATACCAGCTGAAAGCACTTCAGGTGAGCGATTGTTAACGGCCACCTTTAGGGAAGAGTGAGTGCAAACAGTACCCTCAAACTAGTCTGTGGTTTGTAGTCTGCACATTCTTCGATCGGAATTCAGAGACGGTTGCACAAGACGATCTCTAAAACCGGGTGCTGTTCCAAGCGTGTTTGACGACCCGACTGCAGAGACCGCCGACATCGAAAGGGACGCAGTAAGGCGGGACGGAAGAATACGGGAAAGAAAGCATGACCCTTCTCTGAGCAATGCCGGCAGTCATGACAAGAATGATACCGCAGTCTTGTATACTGTAGGAAGCGAGAAGGAAGCAAGTGGTCCTAAAACTTAGGAGTCACCAACAAGTGATAACGCGAGCCTGAGAGAGCCCGTGCAGTAAAGTACCAGTTTATTCAGTGGCAATCACGACGTAGGGTTGCTCACCATCACAGGGCCTGCAGTGGTGATGAATTTCGCAACACGCGCCCTAAATGCAAACAAGCAAGATGTGCTTGTCGCGGTTAGCGCAACCAAGAGCGCCAGAAGGAAGGTGACTATGCCCTACAAGCGCTTTCTGAAAACTCAGACAGCCCCAAGCGGATCTTCACCGCAATCGATAGCTTGAAAAGGAACGTGGTCTGAAAGCCAAAAATGAAAGGGTGTGAAAAAGTGCAAATGCCTACAAGAACGAGCTCGAAAAACTTAAAGAAGAGTGCTCTGTAAGCGCATTTTTGGTGGTTGTAGCTGATGCCGAAGAGGGAGTTACAAAAGCTGTGTAACGGTTAGATCAAATTAAGTATCGTAAGAAAGAGAAAGCGACGTGGTAAGAAACAATGATCAGACACATCATCGTCAATCGACATTTATTGACCAAAGCCGATCAATACATTAGGTTCGAGAATTTAACTTGGCCATGTCACACTACTTTGCCGAAATATCTTGGCAGCATCTCCGGAGAAGTATTTTTCAGCATGCTCTTTCGCCAGCGCCTCCAAACAGAACTAGAAAATTGAGAGACACCGAAGTCTAAGGTTTGCGGCGTCATTGCCGATGAGATGAGGATACAGCAAAAACAGACGTACAACTAGCAGCAGGATGCCTATGTTGGCGACGTCAACATCGGTCCTGAATTGCAACAACTAGCTCCCAAATGAGAAGAACATCTGGCTGGTTCCTCCTGGGTAGCCTAGGCGCAAGGTTGAAGATAGCTGTCGTGTATTTTTTTTCTACAAAAGCTGAACCGGTAAGAAACTTACTCTGGTCATAAGTCGCGTGCTGAAAAGACAGTAGACGCTAGTTTTGACGTTATCCGGCTCGTGACAGACAATCACAAGATCAACGTGCAGCCATGAACATCATATTTATTGGCGAAGAAGCCATTAGTACCCCACATCCCGCTGACTCTGCTAAAGAAATATACCTCTTTTCTCACAATAGTCATATCGTAAAAATTTCAGATCTCTGTTCTTGGCAAAGGACTTCAGTAGAGATTAGCAGGTGTCATCAAAGCATGTTAAACAATCGTATAAGACGCAGACGTATTCTTCAATGAGTCCAGCGAGATTGCTAACTCGCAAGCATGTGCACCCTTCAAATATAGAGACAATTAACGTTAGGCACGCTCTGCGGTTGTTGTCGGCAGCAGTTACAACAGCTATTAGCTGCCTCAAAGACCAGGCCGGACACATCTGTGACTTGGAGTTCGCATCAATGGAGCCTACCATCAAGTTCATAAAAATGATGCGTAATTGACACACGCTCATTGGCGTCAGTGAGTTCCAACAGTATATACATTGTAGCAACGAAGACGCTCGACTGTTCGCAGACGGCCAAGACCCGAGGCTTCAATAATTAGACACTGTCTTCCTCAATTACATCGAAGACTTGAAGAATGAAAGCTTGGCAGGAAACTCTTTCAGTAAGGAGACGTGTATTGCTATTGTCTTCGCAACTGAATCAAACCTGAACTGCACACGCCATTCACTTACCGTGACGCATTTTAACGTTGTCCTCACACTCAAGTTGTCAAGTTTTCCAGTCACACCACACTTTTGGCTTTTTACGACGAAGTTTCGGCTGCAATGATATGCTGGACGGGAAGAACGCTGTAGGCGCTCTAAAGAAAATTTTGAAAACTCGCTTTCTTGCGGCTCCGAAACAAAAGAGCGTTCAAAGCTCGACGAACTTTGCATCGATACACCTACTCTTTTTTCAACTAAGCCCGACCACTAACACGAAATCGCCTGAAAAGATCTTATACATGGCAGTTGCCCCGTTAAAGCAGCACTGCCTTTTCAGAAGGATCCTGGCGTTCAAAACCTGATGTTCGGAGCGTGACAATGGTAGGAGGGTCAATTGTTCAAGCTGCAAGTGAGAGTATCTCCGAAGTAGTGCTGAAGTATGAGAAGTTGGGCTGAGGAAGAATAGCCCAACAGGTACATCATGGCACAGTTATAATATCGCACGCCTTGATTGATACTAGTATGCATACCACATTTTACTAGTAATTGTTGAACCATCTATACCCTATTGCATGCTAAGTGCAAGTAACCACGTATAGGCGCACGGGTTTTCTGTCTCCCTCATCTAATGAGTGAAGGTGACGAGTTCGGCTTCGGCCGCTGCAATTATTGCGTTGTGTACACAGCCATGTACTTGACCAATTAAAACGCTCACCGCGCGTATTTCGAGAAGCGCGTTCCATCTGAAGTATTCCGCAGAAGTTTACATTTAACAATGTACATAGATGAACCATGTATAAAACAACATAAGGCCTGGTTAAAGAACATCAGAAGGCAGGCATAGCAGGAAGTCCGAAAGACTGGAAATCTATGATTCCGTTGCTCTGGCCTGCGGCTGCTGTAATATTGATGGCGGCAGAAATACTGATGCCTTTGTGCTCAGATTTGGGTGCACGTTAAACAACCCCAGGTGGTCAAATTTTTGGAGCCCTTCACTACGGCGTCTTTCATAATCATATGGCCGTTTTGAGACGTTGAACACCACATATCATCATCCGTTGCTGTGGCGCACCTCAGGAGGCGATGAGCGTAACGACCTGGAGTGCGTTGAAGAAGGAAGAGCGAAGGAAAGGAGAGGCTCATAATGGCGGCCGTATAAAGTCTGCCACTAGCCGGTTTGTGTAAACAGTGTACTGTGTACTGTAACCTCTATTATGACGCGACAACGCTCGATATTGTGGACGGGTACTAAAGGTCATTTCCGTAACCCCTCATTTAAAAGTCAATTTGTGCATTTTCCAAAATTGTTAATACTTCAAAGGTTACTAAACGGCTTTTACTTTATAGGTACACAAATTTGTGAAAGTGTACTTTTAGTAAATGTTACCGCGCCTAGAGTGTAGCGACGCGCATGGACTGACCACTGCCGAGCGAGAAAGAGTACGCATCGGAGCGAGGGTCGCCTGTCACACTACAATCGGAAGGCAGCAAGGGTCGCAGCTCCATCTAGTGAGTGCTCCGAGTATTAGCTGTGGCTAAGGTGACGCTATGGCAGACAGGCCCACGTCATAAGGATATTTGCCCCTAAAAGCGAATGAAAACAACGAAACCACGTACTATATATAGGTAAGCGCATGTTATGTAGGCGTGCAACGGTGGGCGTTCAAAGGCCTTTGACGTGATGTCACTCACACCTACAACCAGGCGTCACCACTGCTACCTCTTTGGGCTAATGGGACACACTGCTAGGACAGAAGAGACAGATTTTCAAAGTTTTGCAAATACACTTGTCATGGCTAAAGGGTAGATATTTTCAAACATGAGAAACGCGTCCTAAATTCACTCTAATTTTTGAAACAATCTTTCCATTGCGTGTTTCTATGTCTTTCATGAGTAACGAATTTCATGGCGGTTGAGAACTTTCGCTTTTGAAGGACACTACAATTATACTGGTTTCTATAGGACGATTTGATATTTATTAAGGTGCCCGTCTTCCATAAAACTAGTTGGAATGGAATATTGGAGCAAGTTGTATATTTGAACTAACTTACCCGCTGCTTAAGATAACAAGACTTATTGCACTTACTGTTTGTGTATGAGTCATTTGTCATGGATCCATCAGAAAACCTTCTTCCTAAAACAAAGAAGAAATGAAACACGCTTTCAGCACGTGTATTTTCTTTGTTTATGGGCATCAGAAAAGCTCATATCAATAAGTGTGGCTATTATGCTGCCTTGAAACGCAGTTTGTGAAATGATATATTTATACTTCAATAAAAAAGTGAGCAAAACATTGAAGGTTCCTCAAGCTTCACCTTTAGGAGTGGAACGCGATAGCAAAATCCGGACCCTAGTGCACCCTTTAAGCGGTAACACACACACACACACACACACACACGCGCGCACACCCACACGCACACACGCACACGCACAAACGCACACGCACACACGCACACGCACACACGCACACACGCACACACGCACACGCGCGCGCGCCACATTTGAATAGCACCTGCAGGTTTTTTATCCTAAGCAAGAGTCGCATGGCCTCCTGCATACACGCCACGCGCTTGCCATCTCGAAGGCCATAAAGGATCTCGCGATGCCTCACAGATGGCAACACATTATACAGCGTTTGCTGTTTGCTAGGTCAATGCCTCTGGAGAGACGTGAAGTGTTTTCCGCTAGGTGGAATAGTCATCCATTTTTGGAGCTGTTTGAAAGTTCCTAAGTGTTTTTACCGGCGATTAATGCGCTATCCTTGCATTTTTCGGGCGTAGTTTGAAGGTCTCCGAAATGCGCCTAGAAATCGCCGAACGGGTTCGTTTTCGTCGTAACACCTGTCGAACCAAATGCGATAAGGAGACTCCTTCCGCTACATGGCATTCATGTAGTGCTTTTTTTCCGCAGCAGCTGCAAATAGCATCGTGGCTTTGTGGCAGGACACCTGTTTGCCGTGCGAACGGCTTGGGTTGAATAGTCAAGGGGATTGAATTTTTTTGTTTATTTTATTTGCTTCTTCGTCAATTTTTTGCGCACAACCAACGGTGCCGACGTCGATGGCAGAATTTCTGCTGCATGACCTCTCTAATGCTATATCGTTAAAACCCTTGTGTTTGTTAGTTTTGCCCATATCAATGTGAAGACGCATTACACGACATTAGCGGTCTTAGCATCATTGTTTATCTGTATATTCCTCGTTTTCTACTCTGTGTACTCACGCCCAATCTTGGTATGATGAGTAGGTGAGTAGTATAATCCATCATCCACACCCTATATTTTAAGCGGTATGCGCAGAGCTGTTATTGATGATGTAGCGGAAGTGAATGCCGGTGGCCCCGACTATTTTTGTTGTGGGCACGTACCAATTTAGATGCGAGGGTAACGGCGCATACGCGCCCTACCTACCTCATGTTATCTCCGGTGTGCCGCGGGCGATAAACAGCGCGCCCCTTTTGTATTATCACATTTTCGAGCCCTATTTTCCGTGACAAATAAAGTAATGTTGTCAAGCTTCAAGAAATGTAGGTGTGTTTGCTTTTCGCTCCTAGTTGGGGGCAAGTATGCAACAAAGTTGTGATCCGTACGTTTGCAAAAACAGCAGTCACAGTGGGAAGTTCTGAACATGCGGACCCCTTACGTCGTTAAAAGGACAGGGTCGACCGGCTGGCTGCCGCAGTCGAAAACCTGACTCCGTCCAACAAACACCGTCTTGCACGGCAGCATTCGTCGTCACGTACTCGAATTCCGACGCACCGTGACATCTCATGACTGAGCAGAGCGTCTGCTGGTACCACCGCCATTTCAGAGAGCAAGCCACTCGCTGCACCCAACCATGCTCCAGGACAGGAAACCCACAGGCCTCCTGTCGCTAAAGGCAGAATGCGACACGGGCTATCGCTCAACCCGCCTCTTCTTCGTGGTCGACCACATCACCGGCACACGCCTCCTTGTTGATACCGGAGCTGAATTACCTATTCTACCGGCAACTGCTCAACATCGCTGACGCGGCATGTCTATTTCTAGCCTAATTGCAGTCAATAATACTCCTATTGAATCATATAGAATGCATTCAATGAGGATAGATATCGTACTCAGGCGCATATTTCGTTGGCTCTTCGTTGTGGCCAATGTCAGAATTGCCATTCTGAACATGAACTTTCCGAGCCACTTCAATGTTGACGTTTACGTTCGTGAGCATCGTCT
Source organism: Rhipicephalus microplus (assembly GCF_043290135.1). Lineage (NCBI taxonomy): Eukaryota > Metazoa > Arthropoda > Arachnida > Ixodida > Ixodidae > Rhipicephalus > Rhipicephalus microplus. The sequence goes on from NC_134708.1 coordinate 104,748,675, forward strand.
CAAAGACAAGGTCACTTCGCTCGCAGCTGTCGGACGAAAGTCTGACCTACTCTCATGCGGCATTTGCACTTTCAACCCAGCGTCACGCTTTCAAAACAATCTGGTGGAATCGCCTGATATTACCGAACCTCAGAACGCCGAACTGCCAATAAATCACAAGGATACTCATCACATTGTCACCATCGCACCCCCCGTCAAGGCTAGACCTAGGAGGCTCGCTAGACAAAGACACAGATTTGCCCACCGTGAGTTCGATCACATGGTCCAACGCGGTATTACCCGGTCTTCTTCCAGCAACTGGTCTTCTGCGCTGCACATGGTGCCAATACAAGAGCCCGGTGACTGGCGGCCTTATGGCGATTATCAGGCACTCAACGCTGTGGCAACGGCAGACCAATATTCTCTCCCTCACATCCATGACTTCCGCGCTCACCTCGTGGGAACGACCACCTTCACTAAGCTGGATAAGATGGCCGCTTATCACCAGATTCCAGTCGAACCAAGCGACGTCCCAAAGACGGCCTTGACAGCATCTTTTGACCTCTTTGGATTTGTTTGTATGCTGTACGGACTGAAGAATGTGGCACAGATATTCCAGCTTTTTATGAATACACTCACTCGCGGACTGCCTTTTGTCTTTGTCTACTTGATGGCATTTTGTTCATTAGCAAAACGTCGGAAGAGCACAAAAACCACCTGTGGTTCCTATTCAAGCGTCTCGAAAAGCACGGTCTGGTTTTGAAGCTCCAAAAGTGCGTGTTTGGTGTTGAAAAAAAATTTTCTAGGTCATAGAATCACCCCGCAGGGCATCTTGCAGCTCGATTCACGGGTAAAAGCAGTTCAAGAATTTGCCACGCCTACCTCTTTCCGCAAGTTGCGCGAGTTTCTCCGGCTGATCGTTTTCCATCGGCGCTTCATTCTATCCTGTGCGCACATTCTACAGCAGCTAATTGGCTTGCTGCCCCGAGATGCAAAGAAAACGCCCGAGTTTCGCTGGTCCGCGGAGTGCGAAAAAGTCTTCAGGACGTCAAATCTCGGCCGGCATCTGCAAAACTTCTGATGCACCCGCTTTCCAACGCGGCTTATGGTTGATGCTTCAACGACGGCAGTGGGAGCAGTGCTGCAACAATACGATGGCAAGGACTGGAAAGCGATACGTTTTTTTTTTTTTTGAAACGGCTGAAACAGGCGGAAGTGCGCCACAGCACATTTGCAAGAGAAATGCTGACCATTTATTGTGCGCTAAAGCATTTCCGTTTCTTTCTCGAAGGCCACACTTTTCACACTTTAACGGACCCCGAGCTGCTGACACATGTGTTAAAGAACAACAGTCAATCATATTCAGAAAGAGAGCTGAGCTGCGCCCGCTTTCTTTTATTTCCGAATTTTCTATGGACAACCGCTACATAGCGGGGATCGAAAATCAAGCAGCTGACTAACTTTCCCATATCGACACTGTTTCAGCGTCTGTCAACTGCAAAATTGGTTACCGCCTACACCAGTTATTTAGGATTTGCAAATAGTTCTAAACTTTGATTTGTTCGTGTAGTTTGGTAATGGCGGCATAGACTAAGACGTCATCTGCGAAAAGTGTAACATGAACACCCTCTTATGGCACACTATTAATATCATTGATGTACAGGACGAACAATAGTGGTTACAACACAGAGCCAAGGGGTACTCCCGAAAGTACAGCCAAGGGTTGTGATAAGTGACCATCCAGTTTCACTACCTGCGTACGATGTGTTAAATAAGCTTCAGTCAATTTGATTACGAATCCATTTATTCCTGCACGACGTAATTTGACGATTATTGGATATGGGATACTTTATCAAACGCTTTCGCGAGATCCACACATATCCCATCAACGTGTTGTTTTATATCTATAGCATTCGGAAAATCAAGAATGGTTCCTATTAACTGGGTCACGGTTGATAACTCCGTCCTGAAGCCATGTTGGTAAGGGTACCGCAAAGCGTTCTGATCCAGAAATGCGAGTGTGTGTTTTGCAATTATGTGTTCAAACACTTTGCAAGCAACGAAAATGAGTGATACTGGGTGGTAATTTGTTGCCGGTTTGTGATTCCCACCTTTAAATACAGGATTGACGAATGCAGTGCGCCAATCTCGTGACGGTGAGTGCGTTGTATAAGATTTCTTTAATATAATTGTCAGATAATGTGACATTCATTTGGCGTATCACTTGAGGAATACAGTTGGTACATCATCGGGACCACTCGATTTTTTTCGTATCTAATGTGAGCATCTGGCGAAATACCTCCTTCTTAGCTATTCCAAGTGTTTCCATTGAAACAGTAGGACAAAAAATTAAGGCTTCTTTCATATTTGCTTTAGTTTTTAGTGCATATTTGGTAGTGTGTGCGTACCAATTCAGATGTCAAAGTACACGGCGCATACGCGGCCAACCTTCCTCATTTTATCTCCGGCGTGCTGCGGGTGATAAGTAGCGACGCCCCTTTTGTGTTATCGCGCTTTCAAGCCCTGGATTTTCGTGACAAATAAAACAGTCTTGTGCCAAGATTCAAGAAAAAGTAGTGTTTTTTTTTCACTCCTACTCGAGGCAAGTGTGCTACAATAGTTTCTCAAACTGCGTTCTGTGAAAGCTAGGGTTTTCGTACCGGTCTCCTTAGGGTTTCCTGGGTGGTCACAACGAGTGAAGTTCACTCCCGTTTTACCCCCAGCTCAATTATTTTTAGACAAAAAAACTTTGCATCGTGTTTGGACTTAACGATGTAATCGTATGCCGAATCCGCACATGGTGATTCTACGAAAAGGGAGAGACCCACGTGGTAACAGCAGTAGTCTTGTCATCTAGGACACGCCATGAAACTTTCCCAACAAGTTGAACAGCGGTGACTGAACCTGCTACGCGTTGGTAATTTATGTTCGTGAGAATTGAAACAGGTGCAAACGACAGCAATGAGGAAATCGACGTTTCAATTGTGGTTCACGTTACGTCGATGATCCGTGGCAAGGTTTTCATACATGGTTATTTGGGACTGCTTTATGTAAAATACGTAAGTAAACCATGCACCGAGTGTTTGATACGTGTTAAAGGCATCTCTTTGGAACGGTTGTGGACTATACAAGCATTCAGCCTTATTCAGGCTTAACTTTATCTCCGTTGTAGTGGTCGACATCAGCTTCGCTTAGCGACTAGGCCACCTCTTTTTTTTTTTGTTTCTTTCGCAAAAGATTTAAAAAAATGGTCTCTGCACGGTGGGTGCTTCATTTTCGTGAACAGATTCCTTACGCAGTGCGGTGCTGACGCATGCATTTTATGGTCAGCAGGTAGTTTATGCGATACAGGGGGACTCGCGGCTCTACTATCGAGAGTTCAACACCAACAACGATGACTTCGATGTTGAAGAACAGACAGCAGCTGAACGCAAGTACTGTTAATACATGCTCGTGTCGGGAGGTGTTATCACCTACCCTTTGAAATTAGGTGTTCCGTGGCACATTCAAAAAGCTGTTGGGCTTCCTCAAGCCCCGATAGTTTGACAAACATCTGCTGTAAGAGAACACTGGCTGTCTTCAACTCGTAGTAGGTTATCAAGGTGGGGTACGACAGTTGGGCTTACCAACCCCTGGATCGACCAGATCCAAAACATTATTTTTGAGCTCAATTTTAATGTTGGCAATCTGCAGTATGAACTCAAACTGAAAAATTACTTACGCGCTTGCGGGGTTCCCAGGGGAGACGCAATATTGTAAGGAGACGGGGCTGACATCACCAACGGGTTAGCCATACTTTTCTTTTTCTTGTTCGCAAATGAATTGTGGCGCAGACCCACTGTTCGCAATAGGGCAAGGAAGTATTGTGGTTGCTTTCTTGCATGTTTCTACCTAGGTTGTTGCTCGAACCCATTACGGGGGTTTGTAAATAAATTGGAGGTAATTATGATGGCGCAAAAGAATTCAAAGTTAACGTGTAGAAAAATGAATTATTCAGTCAATAAAGGACTGTCAATATTACCAATCAAGGGGGTAGGTAGGAATGAATTAACTACCAGACGTTCGTTCTATGGCGCAGCGTTTTTTTCCTTCTTCAACAAATTATGGCTCACACCCAATGCTGGTGATCACACTTGATTCTGTGGCTATGTTCCGATTCTTAGACAGCTAGTAGACAGTCTACGCAGACTGCTTAGAAAACAGCACCGAGTCCATGCTGTCCGAGAATTGGATCACTTCTGGACTGATTTTACGCGACGATGCGCCACCTCGCGTCGAGAAGAAAAAGCGGAAATAAACAAACGTAACAGCTGTATTTTCTAGCTTATTTCGTGTTGAAATCAAAAACAAATAAACGTTTCTCCCATTGAGCGTCTGGGGAAGTGTCTCTTTGTGTGCAGATAACATTCCGGCGAGATTTGATCTATCTGAGCGACTCGCTGAGCTGCCATCTTGTTTAGACAGCAAAGTAGCCTGCATCGTATTTGTTTAAGTTGCGGTCTTCTCGGAGCTGTCTATTTTGCCGGCTACGTGAGAATCGGAATGGGACTTAAAGTGGCCGCCGTCAATTAAGCTGTCTACTTAGTTGTCTATGGCGAGTATTGGAACACAGCATCTAACGTGCCCACAAAAACTCATAATGTGACAATGCTCACTACCCACTGTAGGTTATGCTGATGTAGTTAAAGATTCAAGGTTCTCTTGTGTATTCACTCAAGAGAAAAAAATAGGACGGGGTACGCCTAGCATCCGTGAGCTAGTCTTGTGTTGCGAGGGAGTGACTACTTCGATGCCAATGCCTCGTCGTGCTCCACACTATAGTAAAGTCACATTACGCAGCGTGCTCGTATTTTCGATGGCTGACCTTTCAGAGTCAAACGTGACACTTCTTCCTCTGCTTGGGCTCTTACTCGCTAAAGGGGATTAACCAAGAAGAACGCGGTTACCTAACTGAACAATTAGGGACGTGACCCATTCTCGTAGATCTTTTTTTATTGCGATAGCAATTATATGGACATTCTCCGCTCGATTCAGCCACCGGCGTTGGCAGGGGCGTCATCAGTACTCAGTATAAGGTGCACGTTGCTATATATATACGAAAACGCAAGAAAAAACAAAATCCAGAGACAGACTCCAGCGCGCAAAATCAAACATGGGACCTCCGCGTCTTGAATGCGAGGCGTTAAGCACTGAGCAGCTGAGGGGCACCTCCTTCAATGTTCAAACGGCAAGCTATTTATATCTACCATTTACCGCTGTTGGCGGGCTTCTTAAGGGGCGAACTACCGCGTTTTCAGCATCATAAGCAAGATGGCGCGATAAGGAAGCATGGGCTCTCATCTCTCACGCGTACTTTGGCCCACGGAGAATAGGGGAGTGGACGATCTCTAGCGCGCTCTTATCTCCCGGTGAGCAGAATCATACGTCTTGGTTGGCCTAGGGCTTGCACTGGAACGATTCTGTTGAAGTTAGGGGGGGGGGGGGCACAAAGGTCACTGCAATTGTCACAGTCTCCGTTTGCGAAAAGGGCGCAATTTTCAGACACAGCGAAGCAAGAACTGAGTCACTTATTCGCGTTCATCTGTACCTGTGAGTACGTATCGTGTGTGATTTGTGGGTGAGAAGCGAGGGTGTCTTGTGGGTGAGAAAACAAATTTGCTTGCCGCTCTACGCGCTACCTTCCAATTTGTTGTTATTGCGTTTAATGATTCGCCTTTGCTGCAAAGCTGCGACTTTCTTCCTACATAAGAAGGCTTGAAGGTGAACAACATAATTTACATGCGAAACTTCTTCTAGTCGAGATCAATCTGGTGTGTAGTGTGACCACGCTTACTGCGCATGCGCGCCTCCTCCCCCTCTATCTCCTCTTGTATGCTAGCTCCTCCTTTTTCTCCTCTGGGCATCCCTAGCTGCGGCATTTACATCCTTATCGTGCATGCGCGCTCATCCCATCCTTTCCTACGCTCCCCTCCTCTCTCGCCTCGCTACGCCGGCGAAGGCAGCATCTGCTATTTCTGTGGTAATGCAGTTAAGCTTACATAGCAGAGCCACGCCGTTTAGTGTGTCACTGCGCAGCTGTAAGTAGTTACGTTTAAATAGTTTTTGAGCATTACGTGATCATTCTAAAATGTGCAGTTATCATTTTAACCGCTAATTGATATTGTCGGGAACTGTTAGTAATATTACGTGAAATAGCTTTAGATTTCATATTTTTAGGGTATTTTTAGCTGCCACGTGCCCCATTGCCGTCACATCGGCTCTCTTCGTTCACTGTCTTCCCTCTGAAAAAAGAAAATTCACCTCCACATGGTAAATGCCTCCTTCCTCGCATTGCTCGCCCATTCGCTCGAAGGCACAGGATATTCAAAACTTGAGTACAATAAAATGTCTAAACAAATGATGCAATTTAATGGCAACGTAGTTGACCAAGTGAAACTGGCACAATCTGGACACTTCGTAGCTTCCGTGTATCGTTCGGTTAGCTGGCTTACCGGCGTGAGCGAGCGTGCTGTCGCACAGGTCAAGGTGGATGTTTTAAAGAATGCCGTTATATTATCGAAGCACAAAAGACTTTGTTTCGCGGCTGAGTCACCACAAAAGAGTTACAGTAACCTGAATAGTGCAGCAATACGATAGTTTTACCCTGTCTGCTCTTCACGGGATTGTACATCGGTACTACATTCGCAACAAGTGCCAACAGCAGAAAACGTCCTCAGCAATTTATTCTACCACATGAGGCAACAAAGCAGCTGAGTGTCAGAAGAATGCGCAAGCTTATGAATGACATTGTATTTGCGTTTTGGAAGCAAGAACATACTTTGCACAGGTCAAAACGGACGAAATCATCCTGTGGTGGTGGAAATATCTGCGAACCATTTGAGAATCGCGAGAGAAGAAATGGAACGTACAGTTACTGCTTTCATTTGTTCGAGAGCAATAAAAACGTCATTCGTTTCAATAAAACCAAAAAGCCAGATGTGGAAATTCAGAAATCGAAGAGTAGAAAAAGAGAATTACGATGGAAGTTCTCGTACAACATAATATGTAATTTTTAATGCACACATCCGTATGCCTGTTGCGTTCATTTTTATTTGTATCTTTGTATGGCTTGCTTCTGCATCTGTTGCTTTTATTTGCATTATGCCTGTTTTTCTGGTTATGCAACCAGAGTACGTAACGACGTGTTCATGTTCTGATGATATATGGTGTTTTTTGGCGCAAGGGCCATTTGATGGCCAAAGAGCGCAAGTTCATGGGACAAAGAATGTGGACAATGATTGTGATTAGCGGCTGTATAAGGGCCATAAAATTCCTCGCAGTAAGGCGGGTAAAAACATGCAAGTAATAAAATCACGACCATGCCGTGAAAGGTGTGGGTGGTGTGAATCGGTGACAAAAGTTGGTGATAATGAAAAACGATGGTGGACATGTATGGCATTAGCGCAAGTACCTCACTCGTTCATACCCTTGCGTCCAAGGGCCGTGAGGCAAGTGCTTTCCTGTGTAGCCACCGCAGCAAAAACCTCTCTGGAGAGGTTGTGCTACGGAATGCCCGGGTATATGATATGAAAATTATGAATTTCTTTTAAAAACGCTAACAATGATTTATTACTAAAAAGCGGTAACCTACCAACGAACATTGCAGGGTGTAAAGGTATATGTTGGCGGTAGGGTAATGGAAAGTGTTGTCTTCTTAGAGTGTCTAACTGTTTATATTGAATTAAAACGTGAAGAACTGTTAATGCCTCACCACATTTATCCCACAATGGTGAATCACCACCGGACAAAAGATGTGTGTGTGTCGTGTATGTGTGTCCTATCCTGAGTCTTGTTAGTGTTACCTCTGTTAGACGTGATTTTGATACTGGTGGCCAATGGCCAAGGTGTGGCTTGATAACGTGTAGTTTGTTTTGTGTGTGTGTATTCCACGTGCTCTGCCAGTAGTCCCTGAGGTTTCGTTTGAAAGACAGCTTAAGATCAAGGGCCGGGATTAATATGGGTGTAGGGGCAGCGCTTTCATGGACGGATGCAGCGAGCTGATCCGCCCTCACATTGCCTTCGATCTCACGGTGCCCAGGCACACAGCACACTACAACATGTTGTTTGAGTGTGTGGAGTGTGCACAAAATGGAGTAAAGTGAGACTAGGACCGGTTTTTTTTTGTTTTTTAAGACTGCGCAGAGCCGTTACCACACTGAGGGAGTCTGTATAAATTATTGCTTTTTGTATTTGTAATTGTTTGATGTGTTTAGCTGCCACAAGTATCACGTAGGCTTCCGCTGTAAAGATACTTGTGCCTAGATGTAGAGGGCCAGCATCCGAAAAGGATGGGCCGACAGCAGCGTCGGACACAGAGTTGTTAGTCTTGGAGGCATCTGTGAAGAACTCAAGACGTGTGTATTTGTGTTGAAGTTCCAGAAAGTATGTTCGGATATGGGCAATAGGTGCATGTTTGGTAACTTCTAGGAAAGACACATCGCAGTCTATAGTCTGCCACTGCCACGGTGGCGGGTATGCTACAGGAGCCATTAAACTGTGTTCAAGTGACACTTCAGTTTCTTCAGCTAGACACTTCAGGCGAACTGAGAAGGGCTGCCTCATCGAAGGCCTGTTTTGAAACAGAATGGAGCTCGACAGATCATTAATGGTGGAGTACGAGGGGTGCTTCTTGTCTACTTTCATCTTAAGAAAATATACAAAGGACATGTAAGTTCTCTGTAGGTGAAGCGACCATTCATTTGACTCAACGTAAAGGCTTTCTACAGGGCTGGTGCGAAAAGCACCCGTAGAAAGGCGAATGCCCAAATGGTGCACGGGGTCTAGCATCTTCAAAGCACTTTGAGTTGCAGACTGATAAACAACAGCCCCATAATCTAAGCGGGTGCGAATGAGGCTCCGATACAGATTCATGAGGCATTGCCTATCACTACCCCAAGTAGTACATCACAACACTTTCATAACATTCATGGCTTTTAAACATTTTGTTTTTAAATACTTGATGTGTGGTACGAAGGTCAACTTGTTGTCCAAGATTAAGCCTAAGAATTTATGCTCGGCTTTGACGGACAGACGTTGCCTGTTTAGTCGAATGTCAGGTTCCGAGTGCATGCCTCTCATTCGAGAGAACAAGACACACGTGCTTTTTTGTGGGTTAAGTCAAAATCTGTTTTCATCTGTCCATTTGGAGACCTTGTTTAAACCCAGCTGAACCTGCCACTCACACATTGCCAAGTTGCATGACTTGAAGCCGAGCTGAACGTCGTCGACATATGTACAATAGAACATATTGTGGGGGATGGACAAGTACAAAGAATTCATTTTGATAATAAAAAGTGTGCAACTAAGCACACCACCTTGTGGCACGCCTGTTTCCTGGACAAATGTTTGGGAGAGAACACTGCCCACACGGACACGGAATGTCCGGTTTGACAGGTAACTTTCGATTATATGAAACATTCTTCCGCGCACACCAAGGTGGGACAGGTCTCTTAGAATTCCAAAACGCCATGTTGTATCATAAGCCTTTTCGATATCGAGGAACACAGAAAGAAAATATTCTTTATGGACGAAGGCGTCTCTAATCTGTGCCTCGATACGAACAAGGTAGTCTGTGGTGGATCTACTTTCTCGAAACCCGCACTGAAATGGGTCGAGCAAATTGTTTGTTTCAAGGATATGTACAAGTCAGCAGTTTATCATTTTTTTCGAATACTTTGCACAAGCAGCTTGTAAGTGCAATAGGCCTATAAACTTGAAGCTAAAGAAGGGTCCTTGCCCTCTTTCAAGATGGTAATAATAATAGCCTCTTTCCAGGAGGTTGGGATAGTGCCAAAAAACCAGATAGCATTGTACAAACAAAGTAAGGTTTTTCGTGTTTTGGCTAGTAGGTTTTTTAACATTTCATACACCACACGGTCAGAACCTGGGGCAGAAGTACTGCAGGAGTTTAGAGATGTTCGGAGCTCCGCTAGACTGAAAGCTTGGTTATATGCCTTGTATCTAGTGGATTTGTGTTCGAGTTTCTGCTTTTCTATTTTTGTTCTGTATTTTTGGAAATTGTCAGTATAGTGGGACGAGCTGGATACCCGTTCAAAATGTGCACCGAGGAAGTTTGCCTGATCTTCCAAGGTATCACCCTGAGTGTTTACGAGTGGAAGTGTGTGTACTTGTTTTCCTGCTATCCTACCGACCACGTTCCAGACTTTAGCCTCCTGTGTGTATGAATCGATCCCTGACAAAAACTTCTGCCAGCTTTCTCTTTTGGCCTGCCGACGCGTTCTTCTTCCTTGAGACTTTATTTTCTAGAAGGTGTCAAGATTTTCGGCTGTTGGTGAGTTACGAAGCAATCTCCATGCCCTGTTCTGTTCCTTTCACGCATTATGACACTCTGTGTTCCACCATGGGACGTGTCGTTTGCCGGGCATTCCAGATGTTTGCGGTATGAAACTGGCTGCTGCGTCAGTTAGAAACGCTGTGAAGTACTGCACAGCTTCATCTATGTTTAACCTACATATGTCTGTCCAACTCAAACGTGTAGTGTTGTGGAACTGTTCCCAGTCTCCTTTGTTTATCAGCCATTTGGGAACATGTAGAGGACATTCATATGTTGTTTGTGAACTCAACACTACAGGAAAATGGTTACTTTTATATATATTATTTATGATTTTCCACTTTAGTAGGGGTACGAGTGAAGGTGATACGATGCTGAGTTCTATAGACGAGTAAGTCTTGTTGGCAACGTTATAGTATGTTGACTCTTTCCTATTCAACAAACAGGCACCGAAAGAAGAGAGAAATTGTTCAATGAGACGTCCTCGTGCATCACTGCGAGAATCGCCCCAGAGTCCACTATGTGTATTTAGGTCCCCAAGAAGCAAATAGGGTTCAGGCAGTTCGTCTATTAAAGACTGAAATTCACGTCTTTCAAGTCGGTGGTGGGGAGGTACATACAAAGAACAGATGGTGACGAGTTTGTTCAAAAGTACCGCTCGAACAGCCACTGCCTCAAGGGATGTCTGGAGTGGTAAATGTGTACACGCTACTCCTTGGTTAATAATAATGGATACGCCACCGGATGACGCAACAGCATCATCTCGGTCCTTTCGGTATATGACATAAGCACGTAAAAAATTTGTATTGGAGGAATTTAGGTGTGTTTCCTGTACACGCAGCACTTGAGGTGAGTGTTTGTATAAAAGCTCTTGGACATCGTTGAGGTTCTTAAGCAGTCCTCTGACATTCCAATGTATAATTTGTGTTTCCATATTGGAAGTAAAGTAGTGCTGTGTGTACGTTAAGGGAGTGACTTGTATAAGCTGAAAGGTTGAGCTCAAATAACAGGGCTATTATCAGGCCCTGTTATGAGCTTTTTAGTTATCTTGGTGCGCTCCAGAGAGCCGCGCCGTTCTTTTGGCACAAGGGGTGCCGCCGTACTCATTGCCTCCTCGGAGGCACTGGATGCCCGCTCATGCGAGCTGGTTTTTCGAAGCTTGGGCCTCGCCTGGCGAGGTAAGGCCTTGAGACCCGAGGACCCTGGAGTCTCTGGTCTCTGTTCAATAGTAGGTGAAGTAGACTCAGCTAATGCCGCCTTGGGGGCAGGCGCCACAGCCAATGGCTCACTCTGCGCAGGCCGAAGGAGTGGCGAGGGCTGGTGCGACACTTCCCCCTGGCGCGCCGCATCAGCATATGTGGGGCCATAAAATGGCGAGACTCTTTTTCTTGCTTCTTTAAATGTAATGTTTTCTTTTATCTTTAAAGTGATGATCTCTTTTTCTTTTTTCCAGAAAGAACAGGAACGCGAGTACGCGGCATAATTACCACCACAGTTCACACAGTGTGCAGGTGCTTCGCAGTTGTTGGAGGCATGGCCCATGACTCCACATAGAGCACAAGTTTTCTGGCCACGACAGCTTTGCGTGCCGTGGCCATATCTCTGACAATTGAAGCAACGGCGGGAGTTGGGAATATATGGCTTCACGGATGTCTTTGTATAGCCACTCTGAATGGTTTCCGGCAAATCGCTCGAAGCAAAGGTCCCGTACTAAGTGCTTGGTTGGTATTTCTTTTTCATCTCTTCTTATCTTATTACGCTGTACGTTTGTCACGTTCTGGCTCTTCCATCCTTCCAGAAGTTCAGCTTCGGTCAGGTCAAGCAAACCTGCGTCCGATACGACCCCGCGAGATGAGTTCATGGACCTGTGTGGCGTAATACGGATGGGTGTGTCTCCAAACGTTGTGAGGGTGTTCAGTTATCGAATTGGTCTTTGTCACGTATTTCAAGGAGTAGATCTCCGCTGGCCATTTTGGTAACCTTGTACCCAGCACCGAGAGTTTCGGTTAAGCATCTAGCCACTATGAAGGGGGATACAGTTATGGCTTGCTTGTTAGTTTTTTTCGCAGTGTATAACGTGGAAACGAGGAAACATTTGTCTTGGCTGGATAAAAAAATTGATGTCTTCGGTGCGCACCCGCTTTGAGGAGGCACGATCACTAAGTAAAGGAAATGCTTTCTGCATGCTAATTGTATGTTGTTCAGCAGCGTTGGCGGCCACCCACCACAGAGCCCAACGAGGGGACGCTGCAAGTTTGCGGATGCTAAAAGCTTGCACACGTAAGCCGTACAGCCCTGCTATAACCCAATGCGCCTAGGCCAAGGTAGGCTATTTGCACAGGGTTAACCCTTGCCGCCGAGAAAATTGGAAGTAAGCAGAAGAGAGAAGTAAACAGAAAAGCTAGAAAAGTAAGGAAGACGTAGATGTAGGGACAGAGAGATAGGAAAAGGCGACTGGCGATTTCCTCTGGGTGGGTCAGCCCAGGGGTGCCGTCTACGTGAAGCCGGGGCCAAAGGGGTGTGTTGCCTCTGCCGGGGGGCCTTAAAGGTCCAATCACCCAGCGTCGGCTCAACCCCCAGGATCCCCTTTTCCCCAGACACGCAAAGCCACGCACAGCTAGGCGTGGGAGGGAGTCAAAACTCCCCCGTTAGCTCGGGTCCGTGGTGTCGCTACACACCAAACGCCTACTTGCGCAGGCGCCCCTGCGGGTCGTGTTTATGTTCTAAGGAAATATTTAGAGGTCTGAATGAAGGCATTTTGCTATTCAGGTGAGTAGGTACCCTCTACAAAATTTTATTTTTGTATTTGACGGTACCACCCAAACACATCAAATATATTCCTGCTCGTTTGTATATGATTTCATAATTTTTTTCCGTCTTGACGGACCCTTATTGTTGAGCACAAAAGATTTCAGGCATACATTTGTTCTTTCCTACAGCAACAAAAAGCCCAGCTACAAATATCGCAACTTACTTCTTATACTTAGACGTTAGGTGCCAACGGGACATCACAAGGGGCAGTCATTTCTCCATTGATTTTTAGCAAAGTAATGAAGGCGTTTTCAAAAACTCTGCGACATCCATACATAAACCTTACTATGTATGCAGGTGACATCATTATCTGGTGCCTGGGAGGCTCATGGGCGGTGTTTGAGCAGACCCTTAAAACCGCTCGCCAGAGCACAGAAGTCTTCCTTAAAAACACTAGAGTGTGACTATCGCCCACGAAATCAGAGTTGCTACTGCACCTGCAATCTCGTCAAAGCGTTTGTAAATACCCTTATAAGAGCAGCCCGTAGCGGTACACGCCAGAAACGGGAAACGAATGGACTGCGCATGCATTCTCGGCCTCCTAGTCGAGGCCACTGGCTGCCATGCACCAACAATAACAAACATCACAGCTGAAACAGAAAACATGCTCCAACTCCTTCAGCAAGTCTCGGTCAACTTTCTGCTCATAACCACGCGTTCCTGATGAGCTACATCAATTATGTTGCCTCAGCCCACAATGACACGAAAGTACAAAAGATGAAACAAAACATATTCATCCGCAAAAGCATTAAGGAGTCCTTGGCTTACCTCAAGCTATGGGTATTTCCGATCTCAATTACCTAGGCATGCAGGACGACATCTATGACGTGATCGAGGCCCAGACCACGGCCCAAGTGATCCACGTCTTCTTGTCCAAGGCAGACCACCGACTTCTAAGCGAGGCCGCCATGTTCCTACAAGAACAATGGAGCGTAACAAAAAGGCAGTGACGCCATCAGCTGCAGAAGATGGTATCGCAGCCGTTTCGGCACATCTGGCAAGGTGGTCGACGCACACTATTATCCAGCGGTTGTTGTTCGAAGATCGCGGGAAACGGGCCCAATAGGTCGATGCCCACTTGGTCGAAAGGCGTAGTAGGCGGTTCTACGGGATGAAGAAGGCCGTGTGGTGCACTGGTAGGTCGTTTGTAGCGCTGGCAATTCTCGCAGCTTGAGACGTATTGTTTCGTAAAATCTCGCATTTGGGGCCAGTAAAAACGCTGCTGCACTCGATGCCGGGTGCGAATGAACCGAAGATGTCCTGACGTTGGATCATCGTGCATAGTACGGAGAACGTCGCATCGAAGACTTTGAAGTGAAAACAGTAAATAACGTGCGCTGGTTGCTGAGTAATTCGTTTTGCACAACAGTCCATCACGAATGCGAAAGCGACAACTGCATTTGAGATTCTGAGCGTCAACGAACAATGGGTCTAAAGATAAATCCTTCACTTGTTCTCGTTTGAAGATATTGGCGTCAGGAAACGTGTGAGAGACCGCAGCAAAACAGATGTCAAGGGTATCTGCACTGTCCTCCGTCCTGGTCCTAGGTAGGCGAGAAAGGCAATCAGCGTCCGAATGACGTTTTCCACTTCTGTACGAAATGCTGAAGTCAAATTCTTGAAGGCGTAAAGCCCATCGAGCAAGGCGGCCAAAAGGGTCTCTGAGGGTAACAAGCCAACGTAATGAATGATGGTCTGTCACAATCGTGAATGGACGACCGTAGAGGTAACATCAAAAATTTAGAATGGCGAATACAGCCGCTAAAGATTCTTGCTCTGTCAACGTATAATTCATTTCAGCCTTGCTTAGAGATCGACTCGGATAAGCAACAACATTCTCTGCGTTATCATGGCGCTGAACAAGCACACCTCCGATGCCAATTCCACTTGCGTCACTGTGCACTTCTGTCAGAGCAGAAGAATCTAAATGACGAAGAATAGGCTCAGATGTTAGTAGAAATTTCAGTTCAGAAAAGGCGGCATCACAATCATGTGTCCATTCGAATGGGCTGTCTTTTCGCAACAAGCTCATCAGTGGGTGTACTGCCTCCGCGAATCGGGGCACAAAGCGGCGAAAGTAGGAACATAGGCCCGAGCAGCTGCAAAGTTCCTTCAGTATCTGGGGCAGTTTGAATGTGCCGACTGCTTCGATTTTGCTGGGATCCGGCCTGACACCATCTTTGTCAACTAGGTGGCCGAGGACTAAAGCTTGTCGTTCACCAAACCGGCACTTCTTAGAGTTCAAAATCAAGCCGGCCTTTCCGACACAGTGTAAAACAAGACTTAAACGGACGTTGTGCTCTTCGAAGGTACGCCCAAAAATGACGACGTCATCCAGGCAGCATAAGCACACCTCCCATTTAAGACCACGAAGGACAAACTCCATAAACCTTTCAAAAGTAGCGGGGCGTTGAAAAGCCCAAACGGCATTACATTGAATTGGTACAGTCCATCAGGCGTCACGAATGCGGTCTTCTCCTTGTCTGAAAGGTGCATAGGTATCTGCCAATATGCTGATTGTAGGTCTATTGAAGAAAAGTACGAAGCCGAGTGTAAGCAGTCAATAACATCGTCAATTCTAGGCAGCGGATATACATCTTTTTTGGTCATGGCCTTGAGTCTTCTGTAATCAACGCAGAATCGCCAGGCACCATCTTTTTTCTTAACCAAGACGACCGGTGCTACCCACGGGCTACACGACTCTTCAATAACACCCTTCTTCAGCATTTCCTGAACCTGGTCGGCAATAACTTTTTGTTCTGATGACGACACTCGGTATGGCTTTTGTCGGATCGGATGGGCAGTGCTGGTGTCTATCCTATGGGGAGCGCGAGAACATGGTAAAGGTAGTGGCCTCTCCTCTTGGCAAAAGTCAAACACAGAAGCATGTCGCCTCAACAGGTGGTGTAATGTTTGCTGCTCGTGTGACCACAAAGTGGCGCTAATCATGCCTAGGATCTGCGTCCGCGCAGATCCTAGGCATGTACAGGGTACAGCCATATCCATCCATCCATCCATCCCATCTGTGACTCGTAAGAGCAACTGCACTTGCCAGAGACTGTACCTTTCTCGCTTTCATCGTTGTTAACGACCGCTACAGAACCTTCAGTGGAATCATCGAAGACGCCAAGCTCCATTCTTCGAGGGAGCACAACGGGCATTGGCGAACAGTTCAGTGCCCACAGAAAGGGTGCTCCTTCATCAAACGATACCAAACTACGAGAGACGAGTATGCCTTTCTTAGCACATTGAACGATGGCGGGTTCTACGATGGCGTCAAAATATGTGGCAGATTCTGGGGCTAACACCGCAACTGACCTCATTGACCATGGCGGCACTGTCAGCTCATCGGAAACAATCAGAGCATCCTTCGCGGCCTCCGGCGCCTCATCGACGAGGGCAGGAACGATGTCACCGCTGACGGAAAGTTCACCGCTTCTACAGTCGACGAAAGCGCCACATCTTTGGAGAAAGTTAAGACCGAAAATCACATCGTGTGTACAATGTTGCAGCGCAAGAAACTCTGTGGGGAACACCTTTCCTGCCAATTGAACCTTGACAGCACAAACTCCGACAGGATGAAGCACTTCCCCACCAACACCACGAAACCTTGTTGATTCGCCCCAAGTAAACATAACTTTGCGGCCAATGCGACTTTTGAAAGAAAGACTCATAACTGATATCGTAGCACCAGTGTCCACCAAAGCACTTGTACAAAAGCCATCTATTTCCACACGTATCTTCTTCTTGGACATTATAACTGGCGGAGGCATCTGAGGCAAATCCTGTTGTGTGACCTCACCTCCATCGGTCGCGCTGGCTAGGTTCCCGGCGGCGACGGTGATGACAGGCGTCGTCCCGGCAAAGGGGAACGATGCAGTCGGCCAGATGGAGGCGTCAAACTACGGTCAGAAGCGGGAGAACTGCCACGGTGATTTCCTCGCCGTGAGGTACTCCTGGAATAGGCGAGCCAATGACCGTTGTTGTGACCAGTGCCCGCTGGCGGAAACTCTGATGGGGAACAATATCGGGATGTTGGCTCTCTCTGTCGACGACAGAACCGAGCTATATGCCCGGCGATACCGCAACGGTAGCACACAGGGGCTTTGCGGCATGCATTGTACTCCTAGAAGGCATTGCGTAGACGTAGTGTTGGTACGGGTGCACCTTCGTTCGGATCATAATAGGTGTTGGCTGGCTCATGGGGGTAACTGAAGCGGTCTTCGTACCTCAGCAGCGGGTAGTTATTGCGCTGTGACTTCGGTGGTGAGGGTGGCCTGTAGTGGCAGTCATCGTTGCCTGCTGCGGCAATTGACACGGAAGGGCAAGAGGGAGGCGGTGCGGATGTAGGCTCGACGTCGGGCGAGCGCGTCGAGTGAGCTCTTCTCGAACAATCTGGCGTATTGTCGATGCGAGATCAAGCGGCGTGTATTTGTCAACACTTGCCACTGTGGTCACATTCGGTAGGCGACCGAACTTGGGGGTGATACGTCGCATCTTCAGGGTCTGGAATGTGCGACAGTGGCTTATGACGTCGGTCACCGTAGCAAGGCTGTCTTTGCTTATGAGGAACTGATACACGTCCTCGGCAATGCCCTTCAACAGGTGGCCAACTTTGTCTTCCTCTGACATAGAAGGGTTGACAATCTTGCAGAGCTTCAAGATTGCCTCGACATAGGTCGCACACGTCTTTCCTCGGTTCTGAGCTCTCTGCAGTAACGTTTGTTCTGCCTGCTTTCTTTTAGCTACAGAGTCTCTGAAGCACGCTCTTATTTCAGAAACGAAGCGATCCCATGACGTGAGGGCAACTTTGTGGTTCTCGTACCACACGAGTGCTGTGTCCTTTAAGAAAAATACTACATTGTTCAGCTGGGTCGCTGCATCCCACTGGTAGTATTCGCTCACCCCTTTGTAGTGTGTGAGCCAGGCATCCACGTCCTCGAGCAACTCGTGATAGCGAAAGGTGACGGAGCCGTACCAGGCTCCGGAAACTCTCAAGCTTAAGTGCTCACCTCTAGGGGGTGAAAAAATCAACCACGGCGCGTTTTTGCTTCAAACACCCCGAGCGGATTTGCAAATTCCTCTCGCCACTCACGCTATTGCACTTTCTTGTAGGGGCGCCATCATCGGGGCCAAGTTTTAATTTTAAATTGATCAACATTCTACATATTTGGGTTTTGTTACGCATGAAAAACAACTTGTTCTGATAGCAAGTAGTTTTTCGTAAACACGTGCTTCATCATGAATTTTTTGTAATAGTTTTTGGTCCTGCTAACTCAAGGTCAGTAGCAGCCTATCGACATCATTATCCTCTTTTTAAAATATATGGCTGCCAATGGTTGTGACGGCTTGTAACGGCTCCTGGTACATTCTGATGTGTCTCAGACTATTTTGTTTCACTTTGAATATTTCGAGCCTCTGCCGACCGACACATTCTTTCTCGTTCTGTTTATTTTGACTCGTTCAAATGCTTTCGCGAAGGGAATTAAAGTGACGTCCGGGGAACGAAGCGACCGCTGAAGCTTTCATTGGATTAACACCCGTTGCAAGCCCGGACCAGTGAGTAGAAACCACTTCAGTTTTTTAAGGACTGTTGCTGTCTGGGCTAGTTGGTTAATTTCAACAGATGTACTTTTTTTGCCAATGAGTGTATAGGCGTGACATGGTGGCAGCGCGTTGCAATATTAAATTTAAAAATTTTTTAACATCTCAATCTCTCACCGGAAAAAAGCGCGTTACTAGCGGGGTGGCTTCACGTGGGAACGAGTCGCCGACTCAATAGTTATTTCTGATATTATATCACCAGTTAACACAAACCAGGTGGTTGCGATGAAAGAAGGCAAATACATCACTGTTGCCTCGCGTGTGCCTTCGTAGCAAGCCCATGCCTTAGAGCAAAAAACATACGAGTTGATAGTTTACCGCAGTCGCGTTTGAGAAACATTGCATAATTATGGGTGTGCTTTTGCTATTGTATGATAAAGATAGTGTCACATAAACTAGAAATACTTCTTTTTCTGTCACAGCCTCCTGGCCTACCTGACATGGAAGCAGCTGTGTACAATGGGCAAGGAACCTGCTACATGACATGTCTTGAGAAGAAGCAGCCCTGAGTGATACACGTGTTATGAGGTACCACTACATATATGTATAAAATACTGCTAAGCACTAGTTAAATGAGTTTATTTGTTTCCTTTGGAAAATTTTATGTATTGATATCTGGTTATGTTACTTGTTTTTTCAGACTGCCATGCAACGACATTATGACTACTTCCGAATGTCCACGTTGCAACATCTGAATGTCCACTACAACAGGTCTTCTCGAACTTCACACAGGCAATGTCTTATTGTGGGTGTTATACCGAGCATATTGGGGTCGGGTGCTTTAGATTGGCTGCAAACATAGGCTGCCTACAATGGAATGGGATCTACACTTCAATAACGATAAAAATGCAGCACTATTTGTTAGATTGTGTGGCACTGCTGAGCTCAACAACACAGGTTTGATCGCCGCCACAGTGACCATATTTCGATGGGGGTGAAATGCTAAAACGCTTGTGAGCTTAAGGGTTTGTCTGATTCACCTACACCACACGATCAATTTGACAAAGTGCTGCCTCTCGCCATTCGTTTCATTGGCGCAGCGATGACATCATCTAAACCATTCCATTTATTTCAAAAAAGCGCAGGAGAGGTGCAGCACCAAAACTATTTCATAATTTTTCTTTACGTCCTACTCTGACGGCTCTGGTTTGGTACAGCCGCACGCACAGTTTAACAAACAACGTAGCGTTAGACATAGGTACCGCACCGACCTCTACAAACGCGGTGTGTTTTGCCAAGATGTATGCATCTGAATAAATTAAGCGAACAAAAATAAGGATTCTACCTTGTCGGCACCTTGTCTTTCACTTGTGATGCCACACTGCTGAACTCGTGCTGCAAAAGTTCTGAACATTTGCAAAGCTGTGAACCAGTTCCCATTGGTGCAGGTGAACTAAACTGACCCGTAAAAGATGGAAGCTTGAAAGTATGAAAAGTCTATGATCATGAGGTATCAAAGCAAATGTTTCGACAAGCAGTCTTGTCTCCTGCGAGGCTACAGTGTGATTTGTTTTAACCCCAGGAAGCAGAACAAACTCTACATTTGCCCACTACTGTACAACTCCTGATCAATTTGTAGTTGGCATGTGAATTGTCAGAAATTAAGAATTGCATTACTAAATGAACACCTCCGCAGTGAGGGGCAATTACAGGCTTTCCGACATTTAGTTGTGCCTTGTGACAGTTTACGAACAACACCAAGAACTGTCTTGTCTTAACTCTGTTTAGCTCATACAAGTTTACAAAGAGATGTGCCAAAGCTCACAAGGCTGCACTCAATCGCTTTAGCTTTGCACATATGTTCAATAGGCTCCTGAAATAATAAATCATAAAGCTGATGAGCACTTCCAACACAGCTTCCTAAAAGACGTGAATGCTGTCGTAAACAGCAAGATTGTGTTCATCGGATGTGTTACTGTTTTTTTCATATAGCACACAAACGTCCCAGATTTCCTTGAGCACTTCTGCTTCTGTTTAAATTAGGTTGTCATGACTATAGTTTCTACCACTATAAAGTGAAATTCTGTGCACTACCGTGTAATGAAAAAAATCTAAGAAATCGCTCAGGTAGTTGAAACATACATGATCTTGACTTATCCACAGCCGGCAAGATAGTACGTATTTCAGTCCAGACCTCTAAAAGTAGCAGGAAGAAAACAACTTCAGCTTTCAAGCGCAAGCATACTAAAAAAGTAAACACAATGACAAGTGTGTCATAAATGTGACCTTTATTCATCCAGCATTTGGACAGATTCGTATCGTGTACCACCAATTCAGTTCAGGAGTGCTTGCTTGCAAGAGAGGGCTCAAGTTCTATCGATATGTCTATGCAAAAAAGAGGTTGTGCTCAGGGCTGAACAGATAGTGTACTGTAAGAGCACTAACAAAGATGTACAAACAACAAAATTGTACAATGCAGGCCGAAAGCCCACTTTCTTAGAATTGTGTCTTTTCGATCTGTAAGCACACACCTCATAACTGTTCCTTTAGCATACATGTTCGCTGCAGACCGGTCATTACCTGCGACAAGAAAGTCTAGCTGTAGTAGCTGTGTAACTTAACCATAACAATAAATGTAGCAAGCCTGAAATATTTTTAGATCTTTCATCTAAATACATATTACCTATGATATGGGCTCATGGCTGAGAAATAAAACTAGTGCTTACCCTGTCGACATGACGCGAGATTGCACAATCTTGAAGTACTCAATGTAGCATTGCAGAGCGAGAAAATTTCAGAACTGCACGCATCCGTAATTGCTTACCTAACAAATTTAGCAAAACTACATTGCTCTCGCTGCACGAGCTATCTATCGGCAACGTGCAAGCTTCCTTCCCGATTTCACATCATGCATTCACTTCAAGATAAACACTACAGGTCAAGCGCCGCATCTCTCGGCAGAATCGGACCCTTGTCCTGAAGCCACGCCTTTAAACTCGAACGCCGATACACAATCAGAGTGGCATTCATTCAGCGATCTCGATGTTCAGGTATATGCACATGCTTGTTAGCTTTCAAGACTCATTATGTATAGGTTGAAAGCTTTCGATATGTATGTGTATGAGTGACTTGTTTCGTTCGGACCTGACCGCATACATTGGTTGTACCGGCTTGGACGCTCGCAATCAACGATGCAAACCTTACTTGAATGAAGTTGTTTTTGCCAGTCGAGGCCAGCTAGGTCGCCTGGCAATAATTACAGAGGCGAAGCACGACTTAGCAACGAAAACAAAAATGCTAGAGGAAGCGAGCAGCGTGAACCAGCCGCGAGCCGGCCTAGCTGCAGCAAAAAAAAAACAGGCGTGTTTTTATTGATGATGATAGTACTACCAGCGCCATCTTGCCTCACGGTATTGCAGTTCAGTACGCCGCCGCTATGCATTTGCATGTTATTTTTATACAACAGCCCAAAGCTACAGTTTCCATTCTCTAAACTCGTAGGTGTTCTGTGGCCGTACGCTCAGCCGCCTCGGTTAGGCTAGCAATAAGCTACATAGCCAAGAAGGTTGCTATAACTTTAGCGACGACCCACCCCTCACACACCAATGTCTTCACAGAGTCTCGCACTGACATGCGTGCTTACAAAACCGGCAACATCTCTCGAGAAGCAACCCACCATTTTCAAACACGCAGATACACGGATTATACTACCTAGTCCCTGCCCACATGAGTAAAGACGTCCACCTACAGGAACCCAAACCTCAAATGAAATTCTCATGATCAAGCGCGAGAACCGACCCGCCGCGACGACCAATCCGTCATTGAAGAGCTCAGCGCAGGCGTACAGTTTAACGGCCCTTTACACACCATCCACGAAATTATCCCCCACTACAGAAACGTCGTCAGCCAATACCCTTGACCACGTTCAAAGGTCGAATGCGCGTGAGAGGTAGCCTTTCGCATACTACGAACGAGATCATACTCATCACGGGGCCAACTCAGCCGTTACAACTCAGACATTATTCCACAATGTCCAGACTGCACAGAAGTGTGATGTGCACTCACACGCATGCTCTGACGATATCGGCGTTACCTCAGAGACCTATCACCAATGAGTTCAACTGAGAAGAGGCACTCAGGAGTCCCAAGCTCCTATTCCAAATAAATGAAGTCCAGAGGGCCCAGTAACTGACGGAAGTCCCCCACATTTCCGTCCCGACTCAGCCGTCAGCAACAGTAGCCGCTGCTAGGATATCTTTAGGGGACGCCCTGGTGGCTTATACTCTTCGAGAGCTCTTAATAAAGTTTTTGACTGACTGGCACATGTTTTTGTTTTTTTCGCAGAATGATATACTGCCTTGAGCCAACTTGTGTGAACTCCCCAAGGAAAAGGTGTGGAAGGACACCACTGTGGTGTTACGTGAGGACGTGTCCCTGATTGGTCTCACAACTGGGCCTGGCGCACCTAGTGGCAGACGTAGACGGCATATTGTCCCCCATGCTGGAAGCGTAAGCGGCTTCGTGGATCGCACATCTCTTGTTTAGGGGTGAAGAAGAGTGTTAGTAGTGACTACCATGATAAAGTGAATGGCCCGCACTTAGAAAGTTGGTTCAAGGAATTTTTTTTTACAGAACACTGAGCCACGGAGCATAACTGTCATGGACAATACTTTATACTTTAATGTTCGGCTGGATGTTCCCCTCAACGTCATCACACAATGTCGATATTAGGTCATGGTTGACTAAAAATAAACATCTCGTGGTCTAATGAAATTGAAGCCCGAGCTCATTCAGCTGGTTATCCAAACCAACCACCGTTTTTCTGGATACCGGATTGATGCCCCGCCACAATGGTCTAGTGGCTAAGGTACTCGGCTGCTGACCCGCAGATCGCGGGATCAAATCCCGGCTGTGGCGGCTGCATTTCCAATAGAGGCGGAAATTTTGTAAGCCCGTCTACTCAGATTTGGAAGTACGTTAAAAAACCCCAGGTGGTCAAAATTTCCGGAGCCCTCCACTACGCCGTCTCTCATAATCGAATAGTGGTTTTGGGACGTTAAACCCCACAAATCAATCAATGAATACCGGATTGATGCCCTTGCCGAGCATCCTGATCATGACATTGTTCGGCTTCCTCCTTACAATTGCGAATTGAACCCTGTTGAACTATTATGGAGCCGGATGAAGGGATATATTGCAGGTTGTTCGCTTTTGCTGGAATGAAAGAACTTCTAGACGAAGCTTTTGCCATTCCTACTCATGAAAACTAAGCGCGCGACTGCGCTCATTTTAAGCGTCTTGAAGAGGAGACCTGGGTGAAACATGGTGGAATCGAAAGCACGCTCACTTGACGGAATCATAGCTACTGTGAGAACTGACTTCAGCAGCAACAGTGATGATAGTGCCAGTGAATTGAGTGGTACATAGGAACTCCGATTGTGCCAGTGTGCACTAGGTCACGTGACGCTGATTGTTTGTTAGAGGCTATTTATTTCTTTTTGATGCCGAACAGCTTGAAAATATCCTCTGTTATTTAAAAAATGACAGGCCATGCAATGAAGGACACAGTAGTGAAGCCAAGACACCACAAACGCCGACACTAAAGTGACAGGGTGCATTGCACGCTTACATGATTTTGGTTGCATGCACCACCAAGATATTATTTATTATTTTTTTGTTTCAGACTGTCAATTGTCTTTGGATTGTTAGTTGTGGAAGGCACTTGCACATCACACATAAAGCGGTACCTGAGAAGAGCAAGTAGTGCACAGCGGTGCATTTACAGTGGTGCATCCACAGCGGTGCATGACTTATCTCGTTTGACCCGAAAATAATGGTAGCAAAATTTTAGGAACGAAGCTTCTTAAGGTGTGGATCGTGCGTATCCCGTACGTTGTTGCCACCTCTCGCTTTAGCGCTTGGAATGTCCGCTGAACGATGGTACTTGTATATAATATATGACGAGAAGATACGAGATGGCGGTACGTGGAGTGTTCGCTATATGGACGCACGGACGGACAGACACACATACAGACAGATGGACAGACGGACGGACAAATGACTGACAGAGACAGATGGTGGACTGGACACAAACACAGGCAAACGGACAAGCGGACAGACACAGAAAGACAGAAAAGCAGTTAGACGGACCGGCGGATGCACGGACGAAAGGGCATACAGACGGAAGGACAGACAGGCACACATACAGGAAGATGGACGGGCGCACGGACATGCAAACGCACATACATACATACATACATACATACATACATACATACATACATACATACATACATACATACATACATACATACATACATACATACATACATACATACATACATACATACATACATACATACATACAGACAGACAGACAGACAGACAGACAGACCAGACGGACAGACAGACAGACGGATGGACGAACCTGCAGACAGAGACGAACAAATGGACGGACGGATGGACGCGGCCAGTGGATGATTCACAGTTGCCGATAAAACAGTTCGATGCTTCGCCCCAACCCCGCCGCGGTGGTCTAGTGGCTAAGGTACTCGGCTGCTGACCCGCAGGTCGCGGGTTCAAATCCCGGCTGTGGCGGCTGCATTTCCGATGGAGGCGGAAATGTTGTAGGCCCGTGTACTCAGATTTGGGTGCACGTTGAAGAACCCCAGGTGGTCAAAATTTCCGGAGCCCTCCACTACGGCGTCTCTCATAATCATATGGTGCTTTTGGGACGTTAAACCCCACATATCAATCAATCATGCTTCACCCCGCTCATCATTATTCACTCCGTGCATATGCTGTGATTTGCTTTATTACAACGCAAGAGACTGAAAGCAGCATTTCCAAATACTAGCTGTTATGGGTGGATGAAACGATAAGACTAAGAATCATAGCTAAAGAACTGTGAGATAAGAGTGACTTCAAGAAATACATTGTCTCATGAATTGGAGCCGTTTCACTGACCTGGCAAAATGATGCCACCACACTACGTACGTGTATAATATGTGGTACCCACTGGCTGGTGTTTTGCTTGTCTCTTCAAGAGCACATTATAATTCCTTGGGTAATTGAGCACGCTGACCACAAATACCTTCTCAGGTGTAGTTGACTAGCATGTACTCTAAGTCGTTGACAACTTTTCTAAACACAAATATTTGCGGCAAAGTACCAAAGAAAGAATATTGGCTTCAAAAGCGCCGTCAATGACGACAAAATTCGCCTCGCGTCAGGGGACGAGGATAAGTGAACGTGGCTCACAGCAGTCAGACTAGACAGATGCATCGTTTCACGGCAATACTTTCCTGCCGCATGGCCGACGGACGTTCACTCTCTGACGGTTCAAGACGACGCTCGATTATCCTCCTACCCCAATACGAGGGAAACAGCGTCGTCTATGAAGGCGTTGTCGAGGTGAATGTCAAATGCGCTCTTTGGTGCATCGGTTTTGGTTTCGCCAGCTAGTTAAGTTATTCAGATTGCGCCATTCAGCATTGATTGGCAGTGGCTGTTCTCAAAGAATGTCAGAATGACTATGGCGGTACTACTCCTATATGATGAATATATGATGAAAAGATGAGAGATGGCAGTACATAGAGTGTGCACTATATGGACGCACGGACGGACGGATGGACAGACATACACTCCGACAATGCCCGCTGAAGAAAACACTTGAATTCGTTCATTTGACTCAACCACCTATTTGCATTGAATATTTAAATAGTATTTTTTTTTCATTTCTTCAAGATGCTGCCCAAATTGCTGTGTGTATGCATCTTAAGATACCTCCCATCACAGTAGCATGCAGATTCCTCCTTTCTGCAGTTTCTATCAGCATTGAACAAATTTCTTTAAATGCTCTTTATAACATACATTTTTGGCACTGCAACATCATATTTTGGTCGATACGTGCAACGGAACATCACTGGGTCAAATAAAAAGATGAGCGTGAGTGCATTTACTCACTGGTGCGATATTAGCTTACAAACTACAAAAAGCACGGGTATATAACTCCAGCTCAAAAGCACCAAAAGCAATTGTCGTCACCACTATTCCCTACGGGAGCCGGGTAGCACATAAGCCCGCCATCTTGCCTGGTTAGCAACCATAGTTACACGGCCAAGCCACGCTTTGTTATTGCAGGCGACTTGTTCAAGTCTGTCGCCGATCGATAAAACGTGTCGCTGATCGTTAGTCGATACGGCTGACGTGTCAGCGATCACTGAAAGAAAAAACATCTGCTTTGCGACTGTGGCATAGAAGCTCAAAAGCAATTTTTTAAAGTCTGTCCGGCAACGCAAAGCGCGAAGACGTACCGTAGTGCCGCGCAACATGCGCTGCCTCTCCCACGTTGTCAAGTGGCACCAGCTACGAAAGATAAGTGATAACTCACAAACGCATAATATAGGTATTCCGAGATTCAAGGAACGTGCACTAAGCCTACAACATTTACTATTTTATTATATTCTCAAAAATGGTGTTGAATTCACGCAAATACTTTGCTGTCGAAGCTTTAGATCGAGTTCGCAGCTAACGAGCCAAAGGGCGCACGACAGTCGCTTGAAGGATTCCAGTTTGACGGCGCCCGCTTTCCGTGGTGTGGTCTGTGCACGAGCTCCTCCGCAGTGCATGGTTGCTAGCGGCGTTGAAAAACAATTGCGTTACGCTGCTGCCTAAAGGCAGCATATACAGTTACTTTAGGTACCGCGGCACTACACGCCACTGCAGCCTTACCTGCTTTTTTTGTTTGTTTTCACAGGTCTTATAGATTTAAAAAGTGGGTTTCAAGTGGTAGGTGGCAACTGTAAGTGCTATTGTTGTACCACAAGCGTGTGTTGCTGCATGTATGAGGTTAGTAAATGGTTTACGGAACTTTATGTACTTACGAATATTGCAGCCAACACCGCTGGGTGGATATGTTCCCAGACAAGCGAAGAATCATTAACGTGTGCCTTTGCAAGTGCTCTTACACGCTTGATTTATTGATTTATATGTGGGGTTTAACGTCCCAAAACCACCATATAATTATGAGAGACACCGTAGTGGAGGGCTCCGGACATTTCGACCACCTGGGGTTCTCTAACGTGCACCCAAATCTGAGCACACGGGCCTACAACATTTCCGCCTCCATGGGAAATGAAGCCGCCGCAGCCGGGATTTGAACCTGCGACCTGCGGGTCAGCAGCCGAGTACCTTAGGCACTAGACCACCGCGGCGGGGCAAGTGCTCTTCCATGCATCGCGGATGTTTCTCTAACAAGAAATTTGGCAATGTGACAGAATGTGACAGAATGTGACAGAATGTGACAAACGTATGCCTAGTTTGCGAAACCCGCGTTTGTTTATTCAGCGTTGTGCTGTTGAGCAATGTCGGTTACTGGTGTGGTTAGCTACGTGCATCTGAATGAAACAGCGCATTCTCAGCTGTTCGAAGGGTATTTGCTTATGCATATTATTCTTGCATTTGTACATTTCATAGCTTTAAGGGTACTCTGACGTACCTATGCATTCTGCTGTTCGGACAAGGGTAAATGCACCAGACAACGCTGTTCTTTTTTTCAAGCGTAAAAAGCAAAGTAAAACTCGGCACTAGTAATACTTTTTTTTAATTTCAATATTATTAGGCTCTTACGTTTCCCGGGTCTTATGCTTATTTCTTACAGTCTCTTCAGAAACGTATCAGCAGGGTATACCAATAAGGTCACTAAAGTGTTAGCTTTTCATGCAAGGCCTTACCTTCTGGTCTAAAAGCAAGGAGGACCTCTTTTCTGAAAGGATCCGGGAGAAATCAGGGTCACATATCGTGTGTGCAATCGCAGATTTTAGTAATGAAATACGCCGCGCCACACAATCCATCCTCCTCGTTTTTTTTTGCAGTATATTAGTATATATGTTACAACGTCATGTCCATGACGGAAATGCGTGAAATAAGCCTTGGTGGATCCTGGCGTAAAACACTTTAACGTTAAAAATACATCCGAAACTACTTCTGTCGAAACAAGTTTTTTTTTTTTTTACATCAGCAATCACTTACCGTTGCATCTTCAATGACATCGTCCGTTTATTAGGTGAAAAACAAACTGTTATATACGAAGTGAAAACACAAGTACACTGCTTAAAACCAAAAATTGCACTTGCTGTAAGGATTCATAGGTGCACCTTCCGGACAGCCAAAGGCCCACGAGTACTCGCGCATATTCATAAGAGGCACTATGCATCGTGAACGGAATGGGGCGTAGCGGTTCGATGGTACGCTGTACTGGGCGCAAAATTTCGCGCAATGAATGATGAAGAACAGTTGCTTCTCCGACATATTTAGGCCGGCGAGTGTGTGAGCCTTGTACTCTGCCGGCAACGACGTGAAGGCCATGTACGCTATCTTGGTTCCCACCAGGTCTGCCAGGTTTTCGGAGTCAACCGTGTCGTTCAGCGTATCTTGGCGACGACTGAGGGACAGCTGGAAATATCAGTGACGCATGAATCATATGGTTCAGAAAGTGCAGCACTTATATAAAAAGGTATTCTATATGTTGCAATGGACATCATTTAACCATATGGTGTAGTAGCGCAAATTTGACGGGGACGAAGAGGACAAGAAAACACGACACTTGCTACACTCGCAACTAATTTTTATTTGAGAAGCAGCACTTCATATATAATCCAAAACCCTAGCGACACAGAAAAGAACTACGAACACTGAATCATTGCCAACAGAAGCTTTTGCGCAGACTCAAGCGATAGTGCACGGCAGTTAAGCTTAGACACTTTTAGATGACATAACTAAAACAGCCCTGGGTAACATCAAATAAAAACAAACAAAAAAACCAAAAGATTATGCGGGAATTCACACGTGTTTGAAACAAAATTTTGAAACGACAAGAAGGAGAGTATGACACATGCGAACACTGATCTCAATTAAGCCCTTCGAGGTAGCTGGCTTCTCGGTTACTTAACGAAACCGATGACTGACTAATGCATCCTTCTTTTCTTTTTTTTAATGTGAAAGGCTTCGACAATTTCCCTGGTTAGTTGGTTTCCATAACAGAAGACTACGGTTGTGTCACTGTACAGTGGTGAGCAGCCACACTGGGAACAGTGTCTCTTTTTTGTGAGAATGAATGTCAGTTCCTAATGATCGCTTGTGTTCTAAAAGTCGGGTGTTCAAACAACGACCCGTCTGGCCGATGTATACCTTTCCACACGTTAGCGGCAAGCAATACACGACTGATAGGCTACACTTAACAAACTTTGTTGTGTGATTTACCGTACAACTACCAGCCTTAGTGTTTACTGCTATGGAAACTTTACGGTCTAGTTTGGAACATATTTTACTAAGCTTGTTGGGTGCCGAAAAAACTAATTCTAGACCATAGAAATTACCTACGGTTTTTCGGCACCCAACAAGCTTAGTAAAATATGTTCCAAACTAGACCGTAATGTTTTCATAGCAGTAAACACTAAGGCTGGTAGTTGTACGGTAAATCACACAACAAAGTTTGTTAAGTGTAGCCTATCAGTTGTGTATTTCTTGCCGCTAACGTGTGGAAAGGTATACATCGGCCAGACGGGTCGTTGTTTGAACACCCGACTTTTAGAACACAAGCGATCATTAGGAACTGACATTCATTCTCACATAAAGAGACACTGTTCCCAGTGTGGCTGCTCACCACTGTACAGTGACACAACCGTAGTCTTCCGTCATGGAAACCAACTAACCAGGGAAATTGTCGAAGCCTTTCACATTAAAAAAAGAAAAGAAGGATGCATTAGTCAGTCATCGATTTCGTTAAGTAACCGAGAAGCCAGCTACCTCGAAGGACTTAATTGAGATCAGTGTTTGCATGTGTCATACTCTCCTTCTTGTCGTTTCAAAAACTTTTGTTTCAAACACGTGTGAATTCCCGCATAATCTTTTTTTTTTGATGTTACCCAGGGCTGTTTTAGTTATGTCATCTTAAAGTGTCTAAGCTTAACTGCCGTGCACTATCGTTTGAGTCTGCGCAAAAGCTTCTGTTGGCAATGATTCAGTGTTCGTAGTTCTTTTCTGTGTCGCTAGGGTTTTGGGGTTATATATGAAGTGCTGCTTCTGAAATAAAAATTAGTTGCGAGTGTATCGAGTGTCGTGTTTTCTTGTCCTCTTCGTCCCCGTTAAATTTGCGCTACTACACCATATGGTTAAATGATGTCTCACCAACTAGCCCAGCTATCAACCCTACTGATGTTACAATGGGTCTGCTGAGTTAATTTGGAGAAGTTCTAGTGTAAAGCACCATGTTTTGACGCCGCATACTTCAACAGCAATTACTGTGACATCACCAGGTTTTGATAATTTTGTTAAAATAGATGGGTGATTCCACGAGAGATCGACACGGGTCCAAAAGTTGATATTTTAGATTTCATTGAGTATTTTATATTTCGTGCACCTCTCACCAGGTAGCCCGAAAGTCAACTTCGTTTTTTTTTTATTAACGGCATAACTTATGAGAAAAAAATATCAAACTTCACCAACACGGAGGCAGCAACTTTGTCACCTGTCATTTTTGAAAATTGCAGATGCTATAAAAAGACAAATATTTTTGTTTCAAGGAAGATATTTTTACCTGAAATGTATGTCTAATGAAGAATGAATTCATACGGTTTTAAGTTTGCAGACCTCAAGAAAATAGCTTTTAAAAATGTCTAATTTTCCGACAGTTTAAAATAAGTTACGTATTCCCCCTTTATTTTTCTCCGAAAATAATGCAAGCAGCGTTCTCAAACTTGACACGTTTTAAGGATATGAAGTGTTCATTAGGTACATAAATTACTGGTGCCGTAGGGCAGTTGTAAATTTATATATACTGCCTCGAAATTTTCATATTGGCAAAAGTGTACTTCACTGAAATTTGAATAATAAAACATCTTTTATTTTCCTTAAAATCTCGTAAATAGACAACCGAAGGTCATCATACCGTAATATAGAAAAACATGTTGCATTATTTTGTTTTTAGCGACAATATTCGTGGTACAAATCAGAGCTTTTCGAGAATGCGCTGATAAGTTGAGAAATCTAGAAATCGGAACGGAAAAGCGGCAATGAGCCTCAAACGCGAGCAAACGTGACCGCATTTGGTGAATAAAGTCCGTTTTAGCACTGTGACAAATACGTACCCATGAAGGCGCATTTATGCTCCTGATAACACAGCTCTAATCGAGGAAATCTTCGACACTGTAACTCAGTTGCAAAACATATGTATATATTTGCAGATGAACTAAAACATGGAAATGTTCCAACGCAAGCGTTGGGTCTCCCTAGAAAGAGCATATGCGCTTGAAGTACCCTCACTGTTTTTCCCGTCAAGATGAGTTAGGTCACCTGGAGATAATTACAGACGTGAAGCGTGATTTAGCAACGAAAAAAAATTGCCCGCAGCTTCCCTCGGGGGAACACTGAGGAGGATGCGGAGCATATAATTGGTTAACGGGGTGTTAAATTGCGACTTACTTGGGTCGATGACTAAATTGGTTAACGTGGTTGTAGGAGGGGGTGTTAAATGAGTGAACACGCACACACGTATGCGAAAGGGCGGCGC
Source organism: Rhipicephalus microplus (assembly GCF_043290135.1). NCBI lineage: Eukaryota > Metazoa > Arthropoda > Arachnida > Ixodida > Ixodidae > Rhipicephalus > Rhipicephalus microplus. Next base: position 104,780,909 of record NC_134708.1, read on the forward strand.
TGGTCGAAGGGACGTCGATCATTGTGTTTGTGGATTTGTTGGAATTCATTTCACCGCGACCTTGGACGTCGACGCGCCGTACAAACCAACCGACGAGCGGCAACTGAGCGAGCGAGCGCCGACCTTGAGTATATATACAGCGCGACGGCGCATGCACTGTCAGCTGTCGAATGTTCGAGAAGGGGGAGAAGCGCAACGGCACATGCACGCGCGTCAGCTGCCGATGTTCTCGAAGCGCGACGGCGCATGCGCGCGCGTCAGCTGCCGATGTTCTCGAAGCGTGACGGTGCATGCGCGCTATATTATACAGCTAGCGAATGTTCGTGAAGAGGAGAAGCGCACGCGGTGTGTAGAGGAGGAAGGGTGCACAGATGGTGGAGGAGTGAAGCGCGCGCGGTGTGTAGAGGAGGAAGGGATGCACAGATGGTGGAAGAAGGAGGAGGAAGCTTGCGGACGGCGCCGCACTACAAGTTTCGAGTATTAGATGCTCCGCATCTAAAAAAATACCAGAGGAAGCGAGTAGCGTGAACCAGCCGCGAGCCCCCCACCTGCAGCAAAAAATGCGTCTGTTTATTGATGTTGATAGTACTGCCAGCGCCATCTTGCCTCCCAGTATTGCAGTTGAGTACGCCGCCGCTACGCGTTTGCATGTTATTTTGGTACAACAGCCCAAAGGTACAGTTTCCGTTCGCTAAACTGGCGGGCGTTCTGTGATCTGGTGACGTGCGCTCAATGTACCATCTCACTCGCAATGAGGGAAACGCGATAGTTCCCCGGAAATCGGTGTTGTCAGCGGCAAGTGGTGCATGTGAATAGCTTGCTGTTTCAACGTTCAAGGAGGTGCTGCTTTAAGGCTAAGTGGCTAACGCCACGCACTCACAATCGAGAGGTTAGAAATGCGATTCCGCGCGCCGCAGTATTTTTCTGAATTTTAGGGGCGAAGCTTCTTATAGCGGCACCCGTTCGTCTTTCGCAGTCTGTAACAAGTATAACATTTTGACCTCCAAGGTGGTGCCGGTAAGAGGCTTCTTCTGTGCGTGGTTGAGCAATAAAAAATAGTGCTCAATGTACCTGTCAATGGCTGCTAATGGGGAATGAGAGACAGGAGCATTCGGCTTTTAGTTAACGCGCAAGCTGCGATCATCATTAGCAGCCATTGGCATGTACATTGAGCACTATTTGGCAAGAAGGGGGTTGCTACGTTGTACTCGCTGGGTGTAACCTCCTTTGATTTAGAAAGGTTTAGCGAGCGTTGAGCCGTAGTGCTATGAATACAATGAATTTGTATACACCATGAATGAACTCGAGGTGGTTAAAAATGGGAAGTAGATACGAAGTGCAAGCCGTAAGAAAGTGAAAGACGAATTCTCCGCCTCTCATTTCCTATTAGCAGCCAATGGCATGTACATTGAGCACTATCTGACTGAAGAAGTTTGCTACGTCATACTCGCTGGGCGTAACCTCCTTGGTTTTCGAAAGGTTTAGCGAGCGTTCGGCCGCAGTGCCATGAAGACAGTGAAGTAGTATATACCATGAACTCGAGGTGGCTAAAGGTGGGAAGTGGACCCGAAGCGCAAGCCGTAAGAAAGTGTGCGTGTGCCACCTCTCGTTTAGTCCTTGGAATGTCCGCTGGATGGCGGTGCTTCTATATGGGGAATATATCATGAAAAGATGCGAGATGGTGGTACTTGGAGTGTGGAATTGATGGACGAACGGACACATAGACAGATGCATGGATGGACGCATGAACGGACGTAGGGGCGGCTGCATGGACGAACGCAGGGACGGACGCACGAACAGACGCACGCACGGACGGGCTGATGGACGCATGGACTGTCACACTGACGGACACACGGACGGATGGAAGCAAGAATGAATGGACGGACGAATTTTTCGCCCCACTCTCTATCATTCATTCCATGGATATGCTGCCATTTTTTGTGTTTTCACTTGTAAAGACATATATACATATACGGAGGCCGCGGCAAAGTCGAACCGAGTCTGTCTATATAATTGCTATCGCAATAAATGTAATGAATTGTACAGAAGCCAAAAGGTAATTTTTGAAATCAAAAAGAGTGAAAGAGAAAAAGCAAATTGAGAAGGAGGTGAACTAAAAATAAACCAAAATAAAAAGGAATAAGATTTGTCGTTTCTTTCTGTGACGGGTTTCTTCATGCTTGAAATCTTCTTGAGTGACAAGATCTTGAATTTCTAAAGTTATTATGGTAGGTGGTAGATTCGAATCATGAGCTGTCTCTTTTTAAGATATTGGCAATGTCCAACTTTTCTTTCTTGGTTGATTCTTGGTGTATTCTGCGTTATAACACAATAGAAATGAGAAGGTTGTTTTGCAGAAATTTCGACGTCATTATCGGACCCGGCATCAATGGTAGGGAGTCAAAAGTCATTATATTCTGCGTGGTCTAAAACTCAGAAATATCCAAATAAAAACTGAATAATAAAAAAGTCACAGCTTTGCCGGAAAGTCACATCAATGATTGCGATAGCAAAGAATTAAAAGGTCACGCGCAGAAATTAAAGCAGATCGAAACATGCCCGGCTTTCCTCCCGCACTAAACGCACTCACAGGTACGGGTGCACGCGAATAAGCGTCCCACATGTTACTTTGCTGTGTCTGAAAAGCAAGCGCTTTTCGCAAACGGAGACTGCAATGATTGCAGTGACATTTGTGCACCAGGTAACTACAGCAGAATCGTTCCAGGTAAAGCTTGAGGCAAGCCAAGGCGTACGACCTGCCCTTCTCGCCGGGCGAAGTACGCGTAGGCGGTTAGAGCGGGCACAGCCGCGCGATGTGGCGACGTGCGCTCTTTGCGCCGTCTTGCTGGTAATGCTGAAAACACAATTCCCTCCGATATACTGACGAGCAGTGATTAGTGGTAGATATAAGTAGCTTGCCATTTGAGTGGTGAAGAATGTTCTCCGGGGGAGCTCAGTTAACGCCTCGCTTTCATTACGCAGAGGTCCCATGCTCGATTACGTGCACCGGAGTTTGTTTTTCTGGATTTTTTTCTTGCTTGCGTTTTCATATATATGAATATGTATACATATACCTTGTATGAAACCCACGCTCACGTCGACGCCGATGATGGCGGCAAAATTCAGCCGAAACTGTTCATATTATTGCTATCGCAATAAAACTGGCGGGACCAAGTGAGGATCAAACCGCAGCCGTTTACTTGGCTAGCAGGTGTTCTACTACACATCTACGCGTCTGCTTGGAAAGACTGTGCAGAAAACTACTTCTGCTTGGAAACGCAGAGACAAAACAACTTGCATGCTTTACAACCACACGCGTCGTGTATGCTAGCTTCAGAATAGGACATGTTATATTGCAGTAATATTGATAGGTACAAGTGTGAATACAATATCTACCTTGTTGCTTAATACCAGTGAGCCATTACAAAAGGCACGCCCGTTACTCCACGTATTCTCTTTAAAACAAGATGTTGGTTCCTAAAAATTTTGAAAACAATTCACGCGCCCAATTACTAATGGTTAAAAGCATGCTAAGCATTGTACAGAATTAAGCCATTGCCAGATCTTCACTGACACAAGTCACTTTCAAATAACCGACTACATTGTAGTAATCCACCATTTCAACTTATCGAGCAGCGTAATAGTATAAGTTGTATACACGAAGTACTTCAATTACGCACTATAAACAGGATATTGCTAGCACGTTCAACTATTAAAGGCGAAGGTTGAGAATCGACCAATTTTCTTGTTTTCAGCAAGACACCCCGGAGATCCGCGAAGGACGCCTCGAAGAACGAAGGGCATAGGCAGTGGTAGTTACCTGCCTCCATTTTTTTTAACAGTAGAGAAGAAGAATAGAAGAAGGTAAGGGATTATGATAGGAATTGGTGGTATGTATAAAGAGAATTAATGAGATTGCGATTAGAGTGGGTGGCATATCTAAAGTAAGTTCATGGAATGATTGACTGATAAAGTGACCTATTTGAACGAAGGCCTAGTTAGAAATATATTGTCTCGAAGTCAACGGAGATAAATTTATTGTAAATACAGATACCTACTGCACATATCCAAAAATATGTAATTCAAAATTCAGGTCTGTTCTTCTCGTCGTCTGAATGACTCAGTACTCGTCAGTTAGGGGGACGAATTTTTTTCCATTCTTACGACAGTCACTGTATACCAGACCCGGTGCCAATTACACAAACCACGTCCAAGCGTACTCAGGCTACATAAGCGCAGTAACGACACGCACCACTTAAAGCACTATGTTGTGATTCACAAGTGTTGTGTGTATATTCTCTCTCATTGTGAGAAGGAAGATACTATAGGAAGCCATATTTTTCAAACAGAAACTGAGACAATGCATGAGAGTGGAAACAGACTGGACACTCATGTACTAACACCTGATTGACGGAAATTATAAAAAGAGCCCTTCTGAAACAACGTGCGTACGCAATGACAGCAATCCATGGCCACGCGGCGAAAGTACACTCCACAAGCAAAACATTTGTCTACACATTATAATCTATTTTTTTCCTCTGAAATATAGGAATGAAACACTTATGCAATATCTGGGGCATAGCTTCCTATCCAAGAGGCTTCCAGGATTTCACGTGCCCTTTGGCTTTCGCGAATTCCTGCTAGATAAAGAAGATATGTGGGGTTTAACGTACCAAAACCATCATATGATTGTGCTAGATAAAGATGGTCCTGCACTTGAATCTATCAATCATGCTGGCAGATAGGAATAAATAAGCTTCTTTTGTTATAAGCTTCTTTTGTTTCACAAAATTTTGACAAGCCAAGGTCCAGTGGGTACTTTTAACAAAATCCTATTGCTCCGGGCATTACCATCATTTTTTTACAAAGCATATATATTTGTTCAATGTTGAGAGTATGTACACCAAAGAAAATAAAGAAAAAAGGTAGACATAGCTCAGTGGCAGAGTCAGCTGCCGCACAGAAGATAATGGTTCAATTCCATTTCTTCCTTGATTTATTATTTAAATTTCCTAATATCGCGCAATAGCAGCTACGAACACCGGTGGTGGCAGCGGACAACTTGAGCACCGGAGAAGGCCCTTGTTGTGATCTCGCTACAGCTGCCGCAATATAATTAGGTGGGAGCAGCGCTAGCGTCCCCACCAATCGCGTCTGAAGCCGATGGCACCACGTGTTCATGGTATAGTGCCTAGACTATACTTATATTCTGGGCACTACAATCAAGGCTCATTTCCCAAGGTGTCCTTTCTTTAATTCCCTTCAAGCCAACCATTTTCAAGCCAACTACTTTGCGCCAATCGTTCTCCATACTATTCTTACGCTGGGTTCACTTACCAACAGGCTCCCATTTCATCTTTAAACCTGGACTACAAAGTTTGCATGTGACGCTCCCTTCGAATGTCGTTTTTTCTTTCTTTTTTTTTGCGTGGCCACTAGCGATAGCGTACGTCTGCGTCACACAAGGTGTGTGACGTCTTGGACGGAGTGTGCGCAGGTCTTCATTTACCACTAAAACACCATGAGCTCGTGGCTGCGGCTAGTTTGATAGCGTCCGCAGACTTAGTGCGTCCACAGTTGCAACTGCATGGACGCGCAAAGCGCGCCACGTGCGATAGCACCCCTCTCTATTGGGCTGTTCGCACTCGCTCTTTTCCTTTGTGGACGCCACAATGGCACCAAACGTTGTGCTTTTTTCTTTGCTCAACCTCTCCCCTCCGACAGCGCTCGCTCACGTGAGAACCACTCTTGCCGTCGAAGTACAGGGGACGGCTAAGTGAACTTCTCAACGCTACTACAGCATATAGCCGCCAAACCGCAACATCGTAGGGGTGACATGAAAGCCCAAAGGACTGGAGAAACACGGAACGCGATGGTGTGAAGCTCATTCCAAGCTGCGGCCAAAAAGAAGTGCTCCGGAAAGAGAGACACATAAAGGACACGTGCATTGCACGCCTTGTCTTAGAGTGGAGCTGCCTGCAATTTTACTTTTTTTCAATCGTTTATGTTTCGTAATGGAAAAGCCTTCGTCAAATATTCCATTGTGAGGTCCGACTTGATAATCAAATAATTTGCTGAGGGTTTTGCCAATATCAAAGCTTTAACCAATAAATATATGCCAATTTTTTGTAATTGCGCTCTGTTATTTCTACGACTACATGGGCCACGGTAGCTCCGAAGTTTCCTTTATAACATACATACATACATACATACATACATACATACATACATACATACATACATACATACATACATACATACATACATACATACATACATACATACATACATACATACATACATACATACATACATATTTGTGAAGTAAGCAGGTAATGCTACTCACCACAGATTTATGCGATTTGCGCAAGCAGAGCGCTCTTTCGGTGTATCGCTTCATGAAGGCGTTCGTGGCCCATGGTTCGCTGTCTATGCCTCGTACATCAAAGGCGTGCATTAGCTCATGTGCTATTATCTGAAATGACAAAAGTTACTGTCGTTGAAGAAAGGCACTTCACACTTCTAAGAACTACGTATAACTGTCCTTGAACTTGCTCTAATAGAGGCTACGTTTTTATGCACAATTCCACACCAACAAGCTCTAACAATAAATTTCAGACATAAGTACAGAGAATACTGCAAGAGCAGAGCAAGCATACAACTCCAGCCAAAGTGTTTGACCACTGTGAGGCAGTATTGCAGAGTCAGCCATGGAGCTTACTCTTTCTTTAAAGGCAGAGTAAAGGAGACTGAACTCTCTGCTACCCAAAATAATGTATTGTCTTATGGTTGCTATTGTTATCTGAAACGACAACAGAGCAAGCTTTGAAACGGTAAAAAACGGCAACGTCTAACGCATCTTCAGTACTTAGTTTACGATACAAACTGATTGTACCGGACTAAATAAAAGTGAAAAAAGCATTTGTGCAATAAAAATATAAAAATGTAGAAAAATATTGGCAGATCCCATGTACAGTGGGAATCGATGATATGCGAAGCACGAATGAGGAAGGTGGATATGCTGTGTCGTACATGACTACCATACCGTGATTACCATGTTTGCACCTGAGATTTGTGTTTGCAGTCCCATGGCCGCTGGATCAAAGCGCACAGTGTGCGGCCTGCTGCGTGGAGCCGCCGCGCATTGGCGAGGGAGGACGAGCGTTGTTGACAGTTGCGGCCGAAAGTTTCGCGGGGGGCGCTAGTAGTAGGGAACATACCGAAGAGACGCGCGGGCGCGCTACGGCGAACGCGGCATTTTCGCGCCAATTTTTCGCCGCGGAATGAGGTTACACGCTCCAAACAAATATAGTCGTGTTCAGCTTGATGCGATCTCCTCACAGTCCAGCTAGGTAGTTAGAGTGGCCAGTTAGTATGCCAAAAAACTGCTGTGTTCCACTGCGCGTCGAACGCAAAGAAAAATCCCGGTTTGAGCTACTATGAATTTCCATCGAGCGCTGAACGACGACAAGCATGGCTCACCAACATCTCCCGGCAGAAATCTGGCGAAAAAGAAACGAGGTGGGTACCCAGTGACCGTTCTTCGGTTTGTTCTCTTCACTTCACCGAAAATGACTATAAGAAAGGCACCAAACTGCGAGTGCTCCTGCCAACTGCTATCCCGACGGTGTTCCCCAATTACCCGTCCTATATGCAAAAGACAAGGGCTCCAAGGATAAGAAAGTGGCCTCGAAGAGAAGTACCAGATGGTGGTTCATCAGCTTGCGCGAAAAAGAGTGCACGAAATGGCCCAGATGAAAGCAGGCATGAAGATGTCGAGCCTGATCTCTTCGGAGATCAAGAACATGTTGCACCAAGCGGGTCTTCGGACGGAACGTGGGACTGTTCATTGCCTGCTGATAGTATGTGCCAAACCAGTTCATGTACAGATAAAATGTCTCAAACAGACCTTGACCTTAAGCGGATGATAGAGGATGCGAAGAAAACGACAAACCACCCGCAGCTGAAAATTTCCCGCCTCACTAAGTCACTGCAGACGCTCCAAAGCCAGCACGATACGGTTCGTGAACGGCTTCAAGCTTTCGAAAGCAACAAAGAAATCGCCTGTTTTGTGAGTGTACTAAGAGCCGCAGACGAAGACCATAAAACCGCCGAATTTATCAAGAATCAAGTGTCGAATTTCGCCTCCAAGAAGCCAGCGTACACTGAATCAATTTTGAGGGAGTGCGTCCTCTGAAAAGCGTGCTCCAACAAAGGTTACGAGTATGTGAGAACAAGAGGCCTGTTCAAGTTGCCTTGTCGTGCCACACTACAGAAGTACATCGGGCACTCAACAGGCGAAATAGGCGTCACATCACTCATAACAGAACGCCTCCGCGCAGGGTTTCAAGCGCTACAAGTCGAACAAGAAATCTTCTGCTCCCTAATCATCGATGAAATGGCGATACAGCAGAAAGTTATGTACGATCGCCATCTTGATACGGTTTTCGGTCTCGTTGACATGGGTCCTGAGCAGCAATCATGTGCAACGCCTCAAGTGGCGAACAGGTTGTTGTGCTTCGTCCTGCGAGGGCTATCAACTGCCTATGTAATAACAGTTGGGTACTTCTTTACCCGGTGCCTCAGGAGTGAGCAACTTCGTTCTATGATAATGAATGTCATGAAGGCAGTCGAAGATGTGGGTTTCCGTGTAACGAGGATTGTTACGGACAATCACCAGTCAAATGTTGCAATCTTCAAGAGCCTTTCCGAGGACGGAATGCTTGCGCATGTAGTGCCACATCCATTGCGACAAGGTGATCCTCTTTTTTGTCTTTTGATCCGAATCACCTCATCAAGAACCTCAGAAATAATATTGTGGAAAGAGAGATGATGGACGGAGATAATCTAATTCAAGGTGGACTGTACTTGAAGAAGCTACTCAGCATTCAGTCACAGCTACTCGTAAAGCCAGTGAGGTTCCTAACAGAGTCACACGTTGAACCGAACAACTTAGAAAAGATGAAAGTGTCAAGGGCTACGCAAGTTTTTTTCCCCAGTCGTAATAGCAACGCCTGAGTTCCTACAAGAAAACCCGCAATGCCACCCTGATGCGACAGAATTTCAGGACTGCTTGCCCACCATCACCTTCATGAAAATGGTGTCGAAGTGGTATGACCTTCACAATATTGGCGCTGTGAAGCCGCGCGGTCAAAGGGAAGAACCATTCTACTTGATCGACGACTACCGTCTTTCGTGGCTTGAAGTAGACTTCATCACGTACATCGAGGAGATTCAGCTTCCTGGTGGCAAAACAAAAAAGAAAATGACAAAAGAAACACGCGAGGCAACGATAATGACGACGAGGTCAACTGTGACATTGATTCAACATCTATTAGACAACAAGTAGGTTTTTCTTTTTTCACCTTCATATTTTTTATCGCAGTTACGTATATGTGTATTGACTTAAGTACCAAACAAACTTTTTTCCAGCTTTCGCTACGTCTTGACCCGTGCCTTGAACAGCGACCCCGTGGAGTCCCTCTTCAGTTGCTTTCGACAGTTTAACGGAGGCAACGATAGAGTTGATGCAAGAACCGTGGTCTTCACAGCCGAAAAGCTGTTAAAGGTATATTTGGTGCCCGTTGGAGAGCACACACATGTAACCTACGCACTTTTTTCCCCAGGTTGGAATGCTCCAAGCTGCTAAGAGTGGAAACGCTCCCCATAGCTCCGAAACAAACGCACCTCTAAAACTCAAAGCCCGAGAAGGCAACACCGCGGCCGTGCCACTTGCGGTCGTCCTCGGTGCTAAGCGGCTTTCCTATGAGCTAGAAGTATTAAATGTTTGGCTAGCTGTGCCGGATGACATCGAACTAGTACCCCTAGTAAACCTGGCCGGATACATCGCGCGTGCATGTGAGGAGAAGGTAAGGACGGTTATTTTTAAGCTTTGCATTATTTGCTGCCTACTTTAGAACGCGTCGCTAGCGCGCCAGCCAGTCTTTTAAACAATGTTCACTTCACTTTCGCCTTCTTCGAATGTTAACTATAATATGCGAACCAGCAGTTCTCCCTCTTTCTCATATTTTTCTCCTTTTGCCCTCCCTCTCGCCACTAAAAACCAAGGGCAGGGTTCCAGGCTGACCTCGAGTGAAGAAAAACTCAGGTCAGTCCGGAGCCAGGGTTCCGGCCCGAATCAGGATGCGGGTCCCGCCCCGCTGGTGTGCCACCAGTGTAAGGGTCGACACCAGGTATGCGTGTATGCCGCTCTTTTTGCCGCAGGTTGTTTCATTTCCACTCTTACGAAATTTAGATAATATTTTTCTTTAGCTAAGCGAAGTAAGAAAAGGAGCCTACATACTTGTTGCATAGTAATTTTGATGAAAATTTTAATTTGCTTTATTTTATTACTTGCAGTTGCCCTGTGAATCATGCAAGGTTCTCCTGCAAGAGACGAAACTGTGTGGCAACATCTACGATTAAGTGAAGAAAATTGATAACGGACAACTTCGGTATCCCAACATGGAGATTGTGAAAATTTGCAAACTCGCATGTGACTTTGTCAGTGAAGTGATGAAAGACACTGAAGTTCTAATAAGTGGAAATCTGTGTAAACTTCTTCACTCAGCCCTCCTTCCACATTTGGTTACCTGCCCTGCACTACGGTGTGGTTCGGGCAGCCTTCAGCACACGAACCAGATCTGTGATGTTTTTTTTTTCAAAAAAGCTGCTTCGACCACTTCTAGCTAACTGGGCAGGGAATGTGAGTGCCACTGTGCAACGTCTTGTAAGGCTGGCACACAAGCCCCTCTCCAGAAAAGTTCTGCGCCTTTGAGGACCATGGCACCTCCATTTTTTTACCTTGTAATGCAGGCAAAATTGTTCTGCTGTATTAGAAAATATACTGATCTTTGAGAGATTGTAGAGCTCCAGCTAATAAACGCACGTTTCATTGTAAGCACAATACCCGGCATTTTCATTATTTCCACATGCACAGCAAAGAAGACAATTTCCCATTGAACAGTCATCGAACGGCAAATATGCCGACGGATGCTAATTTAGAGTTATTATAGCTCCTGAAATACTCTGGAATGAATTGAAGGTTATGTAATCCACCGTCGCGCCAGCGGACAAAGGCAAACATAAAATCATGGCCTTTATTCGAAAGTGATTTTAACGAGAAGATAAAACGTTGTGCTTTAGTTAAATGCCGTAAAAGGGGTCTGAAAGTTATTTCAAGTCCTTTTGTAAAATAATATGAAATACGTGTATTAATCCTGTGGCCTGAGGACGGGGCAAACTTGTCATAAGCATGAATTTAAAGCTGACTGTCGCAGGGGCGGGATGGCTTAGTCGAGGCCACTCCGTCTCCCTTAGTAGCGATACACCATTTGTCACAAGGGAATGGGTCCCGTAGTAGGGTGGAACAAAGCACTGAGAGGATATCAAATTCAAAGTGTCTGCTTGCAGCACGAAGAGTCGCGAGTTAAAACATCCCGGGAATTCGCGCGCGCACCGCTACTCCACCGCTTTTCATTGTCCTAGACCGGTGGCGCTGCGGCGGCAGGCGAATGCAGGCTTTGAGAGAGGCAGTGAGCAAAATAATAATCGATGGTGAAGTTCCTAATGGATGGAAACTTAGCAGGATGAGCATGATCTATAAAGGAAAGGGGGAAAAAGCTGACATAAACAACTACCGTCCTATACCAGTGACATTAGTGGTCTACAGGCTGGCGAGGCAAATTATAAAGGAAAGACTGCAGGCGTGGATAGAGGATGAGGGGGTGCTGGGGGAACTGCAGAATGGGTTTCGGAAACACAGGAGGTTGGAAGACAATCTCTTCTCACTGACGCAGTGCATCGAAATAGCAGAAAAGGAACACAGGCCCCTGTGGCTAGCATTTTTGGATATCAAGGGAGCGTACGATAGCGTGGTTCAAGACGAATTGTGGGGAATACTGGACACACTAGGCGTGAAACATGTAGTCACTAATCTTTTAAAGGGTATCTATAAAGGTAACAAGGTAGTTATAAAGTGGGAAAAACAGGTATCTAAGCCTGCAGAGGTAAAACGGGGGCTTAGGCAGGGGTGCCCCCTGTCACCCTTATTATTCATGATGTACCTACAAGGATTAGAGGCAAAATTAGAGGGAAGTGGACTGGGCTTCAACCTCTCTTTAGTCAAACAAGGAAAACTTATTGATCAGGCACTACCAGCATTAATGTACGCAGATGATATAGTGCCAATAGCCAACAACAAGGAAGATTTGCAGAGATTGATGGACATCTGCGGTAATGAGGGAGATAGGTTAGATTTCAGATTCAGTAAGGAAAAATCAGCAGTCATGATTTTCAATGACAACGAAAGTAGTGAGCTTAGAATACAGGAGTTCACGCTAGAGATAACAGATAAATACAAATATCTGGGCGTATGGATAAGCAATGGGACCGAGTATCTGAGGGAACACGAAATATACGTGACGACTAAAGGTAACAGGAATGCAGCAGTCATGAAAAATAGGGCACTGTGGAATTACAATAGGTATGATGTTGTGAGAGGAATATGGCAAGGGGTCATGGTTCCTGGGCTGACGTTCGGCAATGCGGTCTTGTGCATGAAATCAGAAGTTCAAGCAAGATTAGAAATTAAGCAACGTGGAATAGATAGGCTTGCTTTAGGAGCTCACGGGAATACACCAAATCAGGGAGTACAAGGTGATATGGGATGGACATCATTTGAGGGCAGGGAAGCTAGCAGCAAGATAAAATTTGAGAAACGATTGAGAGAAATGGGGGAAGAGCGTTGGGCTAGGAAGGTTTTCAGCTACTTGTACATGAAGAATGTCGATACAAAATGGAGGAAGCGAACCAGGAAGTTGACTGGTAAATACTTAGAAAACAGCAAGTGGCCAAACCAAAAAGAACTATCGGTTAAGAAGAAAGTGAAGGAAACGGAGACTGACATGTGGAGAATGGGCATGATTAAGAAGTCCGCACTAGAGATCTATCGAACTTTTAAGCAGGAAATTGCCAAGGAAAGGATCTATGATAATACTCGGGGAAGTTCTCTACTGTTTGAGGCCAGGACGGGAGTACTGCGAACCAAGACATATCGGGCCAAATACGAACGGGTAGACACAGTATGCAGTGCGTGTGGAGAGGAAGAAGAAACTGCCGAACACTTGATAATGTTCTGTAAAGGGCTTCACCCTATAGTTCAGGATGATGGCGCAGAGTTCTTCAAAGCACTGGGGTTTAGGGACCGGGAGGGCAAAATAAACTTTAAGCGGGTAGACTTAACCAGAAGGAGGTTATCTAATTGGTGGCTAAAGTCAAGACACGAGTGAAAATAAACTCTTCACTGCAAAGTACGAATCCTCAAACTCACTTTTTAAGGAAAAAAAAATAAATATAGTTTTTGGTTCATTAGGTGTTACGGCTTGGTGGCGCTAGCCACCGCCCGATCTAAAGGGTACAGCCATATCCATCCATCCATCCATTCATCCATCCAATGAACTCGGCCTCTCCCGCTGTTTCGGGCGCACGCAGCAGGCCGCACCCTGTGTGCTTCGATCCAGCGGCCGTGGCAGTCCATTCAGCTCACCTAATACGAAATTTTCCATATGTGAAGTCAGAAAAATGACCACGAGCGTACTACTATCATGGCATGTGGTCGTGTTTTACATGACACGCATGTCATGATTCATGTTTGCACGTTTCATTTACGTCTCTTCTATTCAAGTCACATAGCACCACATTCGGTGTAATTAAAGCTACTGAAATGACCGTGAGCGCTCCATGAGCGTGGCGTGTTGTCTTTACTTACAAGACATGCACATCAGGATTATCATGTATGAACGCGTCATTTACCTTCGTCTATTCACGTCACGTAATACAAAATTTGGTGTATTTGAAGCTAGCAAAACGGCTGCGAGCATGCTATGAGCGTGGCATGCAGTCATGTTTTACATGACAGGCGTAACATGATTATAATGTTTGGAAGTGTTATTTACCTTCGCCGTCCGTTAGCGTCTGTAATACGGAATCGGGTGTATGTGAAGCTAGCAAAGCGGCCGCGAGCGCATCATGAGCATGGTATGTGGTAATGTTCTTACATGACACGCATGTCTTGATTATCATATTTCCACAAGTCAAGTACCTTCGTCATCCATTCTTGGTGCGTAATACCAAACGGCCGCAAGCGCATCGTGAGCGTGGTATGTAGACACATGCCTACATGACACGCATGCCACGAATCTCCCCAGATTCCTAGATTAGGGAACGCATGCAGATGACACTGTCCACTCACGTGTCACACACAACCTGCGAGGGTGACGCGCATATGCGGCCAAGTAAACATTCAGTGTTGAGGCGTGCTCACTGTACTGCACTGTGGCACCGACGTGGCTCTTCCTTGTCATGTGTGTGCTGCTGCTCGAGGCGTTCCAAGCTCAGAACAGTATACATAAAAAGAGTCGCCGTAGTAGCACAAACGTGTCCACCGAACTGCTCGCTCAATTAGCGGGGCGATTTGTGGCTGGCGCCACTGTCTCTTTCAAAGAAGATGTTGCTACCACGTAAACACTTGTCGTCTTCTCGTGAAACGGCTTACGGCGACGGGTGACACAATGCCACGCCTTCCGGCTAGGAAGGACAATACACGGCGGGCATAGGCCGCCAGCTGTTCGCTGACTTGTTTGAGGATCAAAGGAACGTCACTTCCTGGTTAGCTCAGGCGCCGGTTGCAACAATGTTCATAGCTTCCTGTACAAGCACTGCACGCCAGAAAATAACTGTTCATTCAAGTTTGCCTCGACCAGTTTTGCCGTGCAGTCATTATAACTCGTCGGAATTGCAATTTGCTATTGCAGGTCAAAGCGAGGTGACTATGAAGCACAGCAGGTCCATCTCGCTTCTAGGTGGCGGGGCTCTTGGCGGCATACACTCTCGCACCCACAAGCCATTTCGTTCCGACCAACCAGCAGCGTTGCACCAAGGTAATAATAAAAGCGGATACACTGAAACATTAAAATGCGGGACAAGACGTGTTCGCACCACTCCCGCTTACAAGAAGTCGTTTAGGCACCACTGCGCTGTTTTTGCATATGAAAGAAATTGGCGCAAGAGGAAGATATTACTCCTCGCTGTCTGTAAGGATTTCAACACGCCGTGGGAATCGCGTCGGTGTGGTGTTATGTGGACAGATTGCCATCCGCAACTAAAAACGCCGAGCTTCTCCATCAGATAACTTGAATGAATAGGAAAAGCTGCGAGCCCTGTAAAAGTGTAGGAGTTAGTACACTTAGTATTTATTTAAGCGTGACGCCAGCAATTTCACTTTACAGCAGTAGTTTGTATCTGTACTATGCGGCGCAAAATCACTGCCATGCTCTTTCGCAGCCTGGATGCAAATAATAGGTAATATTGCGACTAACGCCTGCATGCACCAACTGCGCGCGTTTAGTACAAACTTCACGGCGTCCACCAGCGATGCCAATAAAGGCGAAGAGAGGAAAGCGTGACTCGACTCAGTCGAACTTCGTTCTGCCTTGCGTTATGCATTGACTGACGCTAGGCGAATATGTGCTTTCTACTGGCGTCACAGTTTCGCTGTAAATCTTGCTGGCACTTTCGCACTGCTTCTAAGTTCCAACTGCCAAACATGAGTGGCCAATAAGAAGTGTGTGTGAGTGGTGCATGCATGTCAGCTGGAGCAGGATTTCAGCGCTATACTGTCGCAGGCTGAAAGCACAAGTTTGCCTAGTAACAGTCAACGCTAAGCTCAAATGAGTCAGAAGTCATGCTTTCTGCTGTTCACGGTTATTTTTATCGCTACAGTACCTATACCCGAGGAAAGTTGCTTCTGCAGTTTGCAACGCACGTGCTGTACACATTAAAGACTGTAGAGGAAAATATTTTTGATGTTTCTCATGAAAACAGCACAAATTTCCACGACAAGAATGGTGCAAAAGCTGCTCACTGCCAGACTCAGGTTTCAAAGTGTCGCGTTTGACTTGCGGAGCGTCTGCTCGCATGGCAGTACAGGGGTTTCCTTAGCCACGCTTGCCAAATATGGCGCTACGTGCAGTTTGAATATGGCGCCACGTACTGAACTCGCCGTGTTCTAGTGTGTACTGACCACTTAAAACTAACGCGTGCAGCCTTCTCGCTGCTTCTGCGAGCGCTTTTCTTTACTGACAATCAAAGCCGTGGTGGTGAGGTAAAGGATTGACGCTCTCACCGGCGCAAAATAGCGTTTGGCAGGCAGCATTAGCGCTTGTGTGTTCCTTCTGTTTCATCCTCGTCAATTCGGTACATATATATATATACTTTAGAAACAATGTTATTGAGAGCAAACAACATGATCATCATCTTCGACACTTTCTTTGTTATAGATATGTCTTAGTTTTGAATAGTAGCATTTACATATATTCAATGCACAAAGTGACATAACTGAGAAGAATGTTTTCCGACGTTCATAATTGAACGTGTAACCTATCGCTCCGTAGCGCGTGGCGCTGAGCACTAAACCACAAAAACTCACGTCCACCGGTGGGGTAACGCCGAGCTATTTGTATGCACCCTCTGCAACTGGAGTGTGCTGGTCTCGGAGGAATACCAGCGTGTTCTCAGCTTTTCCAGTCAGATGGCTTGAACGGGCGTGCTCGATGGCCCGCTCGTGCACCTTGCCCTACTGCAATGCATGCCCCTCCCCCCCCCCCCTTTGCGCACGTGCTTATCTTGCGATGGTGGAGAATTGTGTCTGGGGCTTTCAACGTATCTATTGCACTGTAGTTACAGGAAGCACGAAAGTCACTTCGCTCGCTGCATTCTCTTCGTTGGCGAAAGGAGCGCGCTTTCCAAACACAGTAATCGTGCGTCCTCTAGTTTGAGCTGAGTGTTGATATGTTTTTTTCTTTTTGTTATTGAGTGGCCATGTCCGGCAATGACAGGGCCTTGTGATAGAAGCATCAGTGTTATGCGGTGTGCGTGGGTTAATTGCCCAGGTAGAGTAACTCATTAATGTTGCTTTGCGCTGCCACACTGGCGGGCGCTCAAAAAGAAAAGCAGAGAAACTGAAAAAAAAAACAAAATAAAAGAAAAGGTACTCACCATCCCGAGGCCACCATAGTTCATAGCCATTGGGCCGTCGAGATAGAAGAAAGGACGAGTGATAATGGCTGTCGGTATTACGACAATATTGTAGTCATGAAAATAACGTGCGGTGACTTCAGTCTCATCGTACAGTGCAGTTGTCTGGTTGCTCCAAATAGAGTGAGTGGAAAGAGAAAGAGCCTTTATCCACGAGGGGAATAGCCGGTTCACAGGTGCATCTGGATACGCTTCTGCGTTGCAATAACAACACTTTGTTAATTTGAGGAATTGGAACTGCTTTGAAACACATCATACATATATAAAACATTCGTTAGAACCTATGCCTTGGGGGAATCCCCTTCATGCAGAGTGACCGTCCAGTGGCGTTAAGGCTGCATTTTTTTTTTGCTTTCATCCGTGATTGATTGACTTGTGCGGTTTAACGTCCCAAAACCACCATATGATTATGAGAGACGCCGTAGTGGAGAGCTCCGGAAATTTAGACCACCTGGGGTTCTTTAACGTGCACCCAAATCTCAGCACACGGGCCTACAACATTTCCGCCTCCATCGGAAATGCAGCCGTCGCAGCCGGGATTCGAACCCGCGACCTGCAGGTCAGCAGCCGAGTACCTTAGCCACTAGACCACCGCGGCGGCGCTTGCTTTCATTCAAATATTGATTGATTGATTGATTGATTGATTGATTTATATGGGGAGTTTAACATTCTAAAACCACCATATAATTATGAGGGACACCGTATTGAAGGGCTCCAAAAATTTAGGCCACTTGAGGTTATTTAACGTGCACCCAAATCTGAGCACATGGTCCTACAGAGTTTTCGCCTCCTTCGAAAATGCTGCCGCCGCAGCCAGAATGTGATCTCGAAACCTACGGGTCAGCAGCCGAGTACCTGAGCCTCTAGATCATGGCAGCGGGGCAGTACTGTGAGTACTGTTAAATACAGAAAACGACAGCCTCATGCAGGTACTGTGCCATTTGGAGCGACGGCCACTTATCGCACCATTGAATGGAGTAATCTTCGAAAGCGCAATACTACGATGACCCACCCTATCTGAGGAGACATAATAATCGTTGATTTCTGTTAAGCGTAGGTGGTGCAGTCCTCGTGGGAGCGAAGTGCACTGCAAAAAAATAGCACGTATTTACGGACGGAAAAGCAGACATAGAGTCCCGGAAATAAACACACTTCATCCCTTCACGAACAACAAGGATACAGCACGCATTTAAGAATCACAGACTTCACCACTTCGGAAATATCATAGACACCGCACACGTTTACCAATGATGTTTCGCTGAATAATGAAAAAAAAACAATCGTCTCTTCTGTCAAAAAAAAATAGATGAAAGTAATCATTTGCAATATGGATGACCTCTAAAAATGTATACTAATATGGCCGTCGCGTACCATCGCTGCATCCATCACCGCGACGTGTTCTGCACCGCTTTTATTCTGCGAAACGGTATTTGTTCCCAAACGACGGTTTAGGCGTACATCACGGAAAGAGGGACCTTTCGACCATTGCGGGCGCACTGCCATCGTCACCCATCTGTCGGAAGTCACTACTCTAGTCACTGGAACGGAATATGGAACGGAACCCGGCTGGGGCTGCTTTTTTTCCGGTCCGCTTTTTGAGGGTGAGTGCCTAACTTCTCATTTATTCGCCCTTCGGGTTACAGATCGTGCCACTAATGATCACTGTCTTGTAGTACCTACGCAATATCTCAGATTAGACCACTTCGAGTAAAGTCGAGGCGATAAACGCAGTGCTCCTTTCTCGATGTCATTTTCGCACGGCTTGTATCATGCATGCGTTTTACTCAGAGTGAATGCGTACTGAGAGCAGAAAATACAGCATTCGTGGAAATCGCTTATTCATTGTGTTGGTCGTGTTTACATCTCGAGCGTGACATTTTCATTGCGCTCTGATTACATGTCCACACCAGTTGCATTGCTCTAGGTCGAGAGATTTCGGGCTTGTCAGCGCCGTAGTGCAGCAGTGTATTGTGTGCGCCTTCCTTTATGCTGGGGGTGTTAGGTGAGCCTCTGTTAACGGTGCAGGTACGCCACTGCGCCGTAAGACGAAACAATATCTACCGTGAAAGCTTGGCACACAGCAGCCTAACCGCGTATTCTCCCCGTCGGGCCAAAGTTCATATCCTCTGCGCTGTATAATAAAAGGTGGCTGGCGGAAGGTAGCACTGAGGTGCGAACAGTCAGAGAGAACGTTTAACTCAAGAAATCTAAAGCAGCATGTGAATTCTTCCAGAAAACTAGAAACCATGACTCGTAAAACGCGTTCTAAAAAAATAACGAGAATCTGTGCATCGTCTGTCGCGGTGGTATAGTGGTTACGGTGGTTGGCTGCTGACCCGAAGGCCACGTGTTCGATGGCGGCCGTGGTAGTCGCGTTGTGATGGACGGGTAGTGGTAGATGCCCGTGTACTGTCCAATATGAGTGCACTATAAAGATGACCACACGGTAAAAATTTCCGCGCCCCTCCACCACGGTGTTCTTCAAAATGATATCGTGATTTTGGGACGCAAAACTTCAGAAAATAAATTTAAAATCTCCTAATCTCCAATTTGGTTAGTACAAACGTTTCTGTGTGTAACAATTGTAGAATTTTCAGTACATAAAGAATAAGGTTCATATTGGGGATTTTTTTACAGAGAGAACATTTAGTGAAATATGAAAGTTCCTAATAAATGATTATTAGAGTTTTTATTTTTGTAAGCAAAGAATATTGTGATATGTGTACAGTGCAAATAGTTTTTACATCTGGTGAAACTGTTACAGTGATGTTTGTTTCTGTACTTGTTTGGTTGTTAATTTAGCTTTGAGGTGGTCCTGGTTACAAGTTATGGTAAATACCACATTTAGTAGTAACCTTCATTCGTTACTGTCAGATGAATTCATCAATTTGCTTTGTATTTTAAGAGATAAAAACTTTTTGATGTGGTTGCTAGACTCTGTGCTTGCCCGGGTTTATACCTTGAAGCAATGCATCCTAATGGTGAGTACTAGCTGCACATGCATGATGAACATTTAGACAACATATCCTTTTCGTTCGTGCTTACTTTAATAGTTCATTATCTAGAATTCTGCAGCATGAGTAAACGAGAGATCTAAACCATACTAGGCTGCATTCAACTGCATACAGCTATCTTCTAACAGATCAAATTGTGTGCTTATGCACACAGACGCATGCAATAACCCATTACCTGATGATAACATTTGGAAGTGGCAAGAACAGCACAATTAGGAAAAGGATAAACTGAAATCACAAAAAAGGTATGTTTTTGTCATGAACCAATACAGGTGTACTGAAGTGACAATTCATGTCGAGTAGTTGCAGCAAAGCTTAGACGCGTGGATGAAAAAAAAAAGAATATGGAGACACTGCTAACTACTGGCGTTCAATAAAGCCTCTGCAGAATACATGGCTGCTGTTATCTGCAGTTAAAAACTGCAGGTCGAAGATTAGAGAAGTGAAAAATGATTTAAACCATAGTGGGGCACTTATAATGATAGTAGTTGATTCTTTTAAGGTGAAGCTTCATTAGGAAGTTAGGTCCTTTCTCTTCAGTTCTGTTTGAAGTTTGCAGAATCAGAGCTACTTACAATCATTGCTGTCACTTCCACATTAAAAAGAACAGATTTGATACCATAATGTGCATAAAATAGAATGTACTCACTTTTCAGTTGCAAACAGATTTGATTGATTGATTGATTGAATGATTGATTGATATGTGGGCTTCGAAGTCCCAAAACCACCATATGATTAAGAGAGACGCCGTAGTGAAGGGCTCCGGAAATTTTGACCACCTGGGGTTCTTTAACGTGCACCCAAATCTGAGCACACGGGCCTACAACTTTTCCGCTTCCATCGGAAATGCAGCCACCACAGCCGTTCTTCAATCGCGCAACCTGCGGGTCAGCAGCCGAGTACCTTTAACCACTAAACTACTGTGGTGGGGCCTCGCTTGCAAACAGAGTTGATACCTAGTATAGTGAATGAAATATCATCCATTCTTTTTTCAATTGGAAACACACATGACGGTTCATTTCAGCTAAAGTTTTTACATTCACAAAACAGCTGCCTTTTTTGCACCCTTTCAAGTCTATGTGCTTTGGTCATTACTGGCTTCTAAGTGTAAATGGTCTGCATGATGGGCGGCAATAGTGCCAACTTTTGTACACTAAATTGGAAAGCTCTTATTTTTTTCAGAGAGAACTCAAATATTACAGGGCAAATAATTGGCTCAGGTTGATTAGCGTCGAGATTTTAATCAAGCCCATATATGCTTACTTTCATATTTTGTTTCATATATTTGATTTAACACTCTTATTCTGGACACACTGTTTTTTTTTAAGTTCTACAGGTGTTATACCTGTGATAAACTTATTAGTCACAGTGCAGCAGAAGACACGAAAATAACTTTAAAAAGTGTGGTTTTTAAACATTTTGTCAGACTAAATTTATATACAATACAATAAATCTCTTGATTGTGGAGATCGATTTCATGTGAAAGGGTCAATGGTAAGCGGTCTTGGCTGCATTTTTTTACACCTTGAATCAATTTTTACTAAGTTGATAGATATTTTTGTGTAAACTTAGTGGCTGTCAACATATCAAGGACTTACCAGACATGTATAACGCACTGATGTCTAAGGAGTAGCTGATGGTACAATATTATGCCTGCGCTCACATCTGTGCTTTTAAGATCACAGACTTCAGGTTTATCGAAATCAGGTGCATGGCACAGTGTGGTAATATGCACATCATTATTTCTGCCAGATAAAACAGCACTTCATTGTAGCTTTTTGAGTTATATATGAGTGCATATTTATGGTTTTTTACATTGTTTTAAATGATGATAGCCAACACTGTGAACACACTGGACATTGCTTTAATACGATGCCTGATTAGTCTTTTCTGGAGCATTTACCACCACTAGTGTGGTTATCTACACCACCTGGAATTCCAGCATTCAAATGCAGCCGCAACTATGATATATACTGTATTTTTCATAGAAATGTTTTATTCGTTGTGAAGCTGCTGCTACTGGCAGTAGATGTTCTGTTGAACTGTCTCCTTATCGCTTACTTGGAGATTTCCAAAGGGCATTCTGGCTGTTCCTGAGTTAACATGGGCAGTTAACGTAGGTAGTTAACCTAAGCAGTGAATCACATGTGAGTGATAGCCACATCCCACATGAAGCAATGTGCAGGTATGCGCACACGTGACTGCTGTAGAAGGTTTGACATTGACATTGTATTAGACAAGCATGTCACATTCTTTGTCATGGGGCCATGCCACTGCAGTTACAATGTCACACTCATTATTTATTCCCTTCCAGGTGCTGCTTCTATTATTCTTGGGCCAGCTGTCACCCCTCACGCCAGCGCCACTATGACTATTTGTGCCCCAAGCATCTTGGTGTCCTGGTGATGGAAGAATTTGTGTCACCACATCACCAGCGAAGTATCAAAAGTCATCAATTTCGCTACAACCCCCACTGCCAATTCTGGACAGTTCAACATTCTCAGTCGAGCAGCATGGAACAGTGACAGGTAATCAAGCAGCTCATAAGCATACCCATATCTTCGTTACATGAAGCTATATAGTAATGAAGCCAAGGTTTCCTACTTATTGTTACTGTTCTTCCACGTTAGTGAGTGTGAAACAAACCTGTACCATGTAGATGATGTTTCCTTTGTTGTCGTTATCCAGTTTGAAATTTGCTTTTGACGTCGCACATTCAAAACATAGCCTTCGAAAAGTGACCTTTGAGATCCACAGTTGTAATTTCTCCGTTGAATTTGACACTCGCAACTTCAAGCTGTAGCGAATGCAAAATTTTAAGGCAGGCAAAGTAGAACGAGTATAGTAAACATTGCTGGTGCCTTGTTACTGTGATGATGATATGTGGGATTTAACGTCCCAAAACCACCATATGATTATGAGAGACGCCGTAGTGGAGGGCTGCAGAAATTTTGACCACCAGGGGTTCTTTGACGTGCGCCAAAATCTAAACACACTGGCATACACCATTTCCGCCTCTATCAGAAATGCAGCCGCCGCAGCCGGGATTTGAACCCGCGACCTGTGGGTCAGCAGCCGAGTACCTTAGCCACTAGACCACCACGGCGGGGCCCTTGTTACTGTGACAGCATACTGAATTTGGCAACATTAGCAGGAAAAGTCAGAACAGCACCAACTAGGGCATCCAAACTTCAATTAAATGAGTGGCGGTGCCCTGAAGGAGTTTTTCTAAATGTTCAGCAACTATACCTTGGTTTTGAGAGCACACATTTAGGTTACTTTTCAACTAGTAAGAGCAGACCCATTGTTGCCGACATGTATAACGATTGCAAAGTTTAATCTGTGGTGAGTAGCAGCTTTCTTGCTGAAAGGCAAGGCCTCTGGCTGGAAGTACGTAACATCATTTTCAACTATGAGTGCGACTTTCGTGAGTTATTTCATGTGTCACTGGACCCCCTGGCCCTTTTGACTGTATACATCTGTTTCTTGAGATGGTCTGTCAGGTTTATGCATTGTTTCTATATTTTTCTAAAGCTCTTGATAGAGTTTCGCACTACATATTTTACCAAAACAGCAAAACATTCCTCGGTATGTGCTCAATTGGAATAAAGGCTTTCTTTTGTGCAGACCTTCATATACAAAAGCTAAAAATGCTGTTGAAACTGAGAACGTTTTTCTGATTATGTGTCATCTGGTTTATTCCAAGCAAGTGTGCTCAGTGGAGACTTGTAGCCAGAGGGATGCCCCAGGAGTTTCCCCCCCCTCCCCAAATTGCATGTTGTCGGTTGTCCTACTGAGCATAAGTAACGAAGAAAGTAACTCAGTTTTCATGGCCATCAACATGTGCCCCTCTGCCCACAAAAAAATCCTGGCTACCGGGCTGTCTATGAGTTTTCTTGCTCGTTTATCGTACACTTCTCTAAATATTCTCTAAAAATTCTCTAAAAATTATTTCTCTAAAATATTTTCTAAAATTAGAGAAAGGAAGTACTTGCATGCTAGTTGCGGTATTGCCTTTCCTGTGACAGAATGAATCTTCAGAAGCATACAAATGGTAATTACAGCAGTATTTATAAAAATTAAGACTATCACCTTTTCTACTCGTGGTAGTAGCTGGTCGAGTCAAATGCGCAAATTCCTCTTTCCTACGAAAAGTTCATAGCCTCTCTGAAATTTCAGAAAAGCAGCTACTGGTAGTCGCTGTGGAGCGATGCAATCTGCCTAAATTAGTTAGCGAAATGAAAACAGATGCACCAAACAGCACATCTACCATTCGCTTCGACAATGCCCTCAGTGACGACACTTTCTCTCACCGTTATCAACCATAAATTTAGACTATTTGCTTTGTGCTCAATTATCGAATCTCGCTTATTCTTCTCCCCCAATGCAAGAGAAACAGTGTTGTCATTGAAGACATTGTCGATGTGAATGGTTAGATGCACTGTTTAGTGCATTGGTTTTGGTTTTGCCAGCTAAAGGGTGCAGAATGCATCAGTCTACAGTTATTACCAGTGGCCGCTTTTCCCTAATTTTTAACTGGCTATTTACTGCTTGTAGAAACGGGTTCAATTTGCCTGTTCGACCCGACTGGCTATTCCCACAGATAATTAGGTAATTGTGGTAATTTATATATCTACTGTCATAATTATTGTCTGTGCCTATCTGAAGGTGCCTTCTGCCACAGGAAGACAATGCCGCATGTAGCACGCAAAAACCTCTTTTCTCCAATTGATAAAAAACTGGACATTTATTGAAGCACCCTGTATATCTGTTGATGTTATCTGTAAGGAGTAATTCCATGCCAAGTCAACCAGTACTTTTTTGACAAACACGAATATGGCTGATAAAACTTCCACATATTTCTTGGAGTGCAAAACTCATCCTGGTAATTCACTTTAGTTGAGAAAAATTTTCCTCCCCATTTACAAGACACTGCAGTTCGGCGCCAAGTGAGTGAGGTGAAAGGCGTCAAACAATTTTTTTCAAAAGAGGATTTTGGAGTGCACTCAATAGAAGATATTTCTGGCAAAGTAATAAAATTTTCTAACCTTAAAATAATGATTCACCTATGTATATGAATTCTTTGAGGGCTTTTCCCTCGGACAATATAGAATGAAGCTGCCAAATTTGCGATTTTTTTCCCGAGAACGCGGCAAGTTACAAGGATACAAATGAAATATGTGCTGGTGGCCTGTCAACATGCTATAAATGAAAAATAAATTACGCACTGATGTTATAGCAGACAGTCTAAATAAAGTTCTGAGTCTCACTTTGTTTGATAAAAGCTCTGTATTCAGCATAGAAAACTTGCCTTGGTGGTCAGACTAAGATTAAGCACAATATTTCATTTTAAAACTCTATGTTCATGCGAATTAAAAGTGGAGTTACTAGAGGGTATTATTTTTTTTATATTGAAAAAAATTCAATTATGTATCTGCACCAGCTTTTTGCCTGCGTAACTCAACTGACATGACACACTCGCAAGGGCAATCTACAGCAGAACCCAACTGACCTGGGATACACAGAGCAAATCCGGTGCTATTTACAGAGCAATTAAAATGGGAATGGAGTTATTATCTGAATTTCATTGCCAACGGAGGAGCGCTACAAGGACTGGCATCAATGCGGTGACGTCCAGATGAGCCACGCAGCTTTATATATATAAAGTCAGAAATCCTACTTTTCTGAGGAGTTCTTCAAATGCAGTAGGTGTGTTTTATACATTAAATAAAAGTATTTTTGTCATATTCAGTACATTTGTCTTACAGCATGCTAGTAGCAATAATACAGTACACTGACAAACCCTTATCGTAAAACAAACTTTTTCTATTTTTCTGTCTTTCAGGAGAGCACCTTGTATCCTGGGGCTCAAAGTCTGTGGTAAGAATACAAAAGCAAAAAAAAAACTTTATATTAGGAACTGACAGCAGAGCCGAAAGTCTTGTTTATGTTGTGCGTTTGAAATTATTGTTAACTGTTTACTTTTTAGCGGCTTGATGGCTCATTCAAGAGTCATCACCAGTGGCGTAGCCAAGAAGGCAGGAAGAACTGCATTACTCCTTAACTCCTTCCCCCTTCCCCTCCAACCCCGAGTGCAGTCCAGGAATTTTGATTCAAAGGCCGTCGGTTTGTCCTTCTACTGTGACCGGTTTATGATGGCCTAGTTTATGGATGACTCAGCTGAAGGTGCTAGTGTGAGTGACAGACAGCCAGATGCAGGCTAAGTTTACCGATAAAACCATCTGACGCTTTACTGTACATTCATTATTCACTTCATGGATATGCTTTCATTATCTTAGTTATGCTAGTGCATATTTACGTGCACACATACACACACGAATCTGCATGAAGTATTACCGAAGTCACCTTCTCTTCACACACCACCCCCACGCGAAACATATATTTTTTTTTTGCTGCGCTACTGGCCTCCACACTCTCGCCACATTCACTCTAGTGCACCTCTGTTGCCAATGGAATGCAGATGATAGCCTTATTCCAATTGCAACTGCTCCGCATCAAAGTTGCTGTCCGTACCTCAGGTATGTGGGATTCTGCTGAAGATTTCCCTTGCCAGTGCTTCATGCCACTTGAGTGAAGTAGGTGTAAAGCTGGTAGAGATTCATAATTTTAAAAAATACTTCTTGAGTTTAGAAAACCATACTTTGTAACTTCATCTATAACCAGCTAGTACATAGAGCTTTCAAATGAATTTTCGTGCATATTTTGCTCCGACCACCAAGGCAAGCTTCGTGGTGCTGATTATAGAGTTTTTTCCCCAAAAACAGAGCTTCACAATTTTATCAAACCATCTGCTAAACTTCAGTACGCAAGTTATTTTTATATTGCAGCATGTCAAACAGGTCACCAGTAAATATTTTATTTGTATCCTTGGAATTCGCCACGTTGCCAGAAAAAATCCCTAACTTGGTAACAATATTCACCATGGCTCGTGGGCAAAGCTCTCGAAGATACATAAGTAAGTAAT
Organism: Rhipicephalus microplus; assembly: GCF_043290135.1. Lineage (NCBI taxonomy): Eukaryota > Metazoa > Arthropoda > Arachnida > Ixodida > Ixodidae > Rhipicephalus > Rhipicephalus microplus. Next base: position 104,808,002 of record NC_134708.1, read on the forward strand.
TATTTTTTCTTAGATAACTTCATAACCTTGCTAGAAATGTCCTTTATATAGGTCATTCAAAAAAGCTTTCGAAAAAAAATTGTTGTTTGACGAAATTCAGCGTAATTGGCACCATACTATAGACTCTCATGAATAAAGAAGAAAATTTTTGACAAGGATAATAAAGCACCTGCACGAGTTTCGCATTTTGAGAAACATGTGAAAAATTTTCCACCATATTTGTGCTGGTAGAAGTAACGCTGGGTTATTTGGCATGGCATGACTGTAATCGTTGTATGGTGTAATACGTTGAATTGCTCCTTTGCTCTTTTTGTCTCTGCTAATAATGTTTGCCATTATTTTGGTGTGTTTATAAAGTTGTGTGTGCTTTCAGCCATTTCTTTAGTATGATATGCAATATTTGTTATGTGTGATCATTTATCCTTGTGCTGCAACCTAGGGCCTCTAACGAGGCTTGTTGGGGGTCTAGTAATTACTAAATAAATAATAGTGCTTGCACTGTATTTTGCTCTGTACTCACCTGGCGTGGTGGCGCTTACAAAACATTTTTTTGTTTTTTTTTTTCAGAAAAGAAGTCTGCACAATACTGTTACAAAGAGAAAACAACGCAGGTGCTATGGGTATCTGGAAGTTGTGATATTCCTTCTTTGTATTCGTAACTCTAGATACAGAGGCGCCACCCCACTGCGGTGGTCTAGTGGCTAAGGTACTCGGCTGCTGACCCGCAGGTCGCGGGTTTGAATCCCGGCTGCGGCGGTTGCATTACCAATGGAGGCGGCAATGTGGAAGGCCTGTGTGCTCAGATTTGGGTGCGCGTTAAAAAACCCCAGGTATCCAAATTTTCCGGAGCCCTCCACTACGGCGTCTCTTATAATCATATGGTAATTTTGGGGTGTTAACCCTGACATATCAATCAATACAAAAACGCCGAAATAAAACAAATGTTTTGACAACTTTTGTTTAGACAATTTGTAGAATGTCTTTGCTCTATTTTGTTTTATAATCATATAAAACATATTCGATTTCAGTGAAGAAGAAACTTGTCCTTGTTTGTTTTTAAACGCTTGAATACACTCCCATATTTCTTTAGCAAGTGCAGGTGCGGTCGAAAGTTCGCAGGTGACGCTGCCACAGGATTACTTTGAATAGTGGCCTGGGAAATTTTCAGTGATCTTGAAGTTGCAGAAAATAAATCTGCTTATTATGTATGCATCAATTGGAATCTAATGAAAACACGTTTGTTATTTGTAGCATTAGTATTGTGATTAATGTAAAAGGGATCCTCCTACGGAGCAGCTGTCGTTCCGTAGCAGCCACCACTTAATTTTGTCATTGCAGAGTTCTCCGTGAAAGTTGAACGGCCCGTACGAACCATGTGTTTTACGTGATCTCTGGTCTACTGTTTTCTTTTTACGGCAGTGGGTGGCAGCATGTTACCTACGCCTTTTTACATGATCAAGGAAAAATATTTTTGCAGTATGCGCTGCACAGGTCAAGGACGGTTCCGCTTGCAACGAGGAATGAGAGGTATACGCTGCATGTTTTCGTACATTCATATTTACACTTAGGTATTGCTTGCTTTGCTGAGCAAATTTTTTACTGTCGATGTGTGTGACAGCTTGCCTATTGGAATTATTATTATGTTAATCTCTATTTGTGAAGCAGCCCTGACGCAGTGGTCACTTTCATCAACATTTTTTTACTTTACGCGCGCATTCAAGCATGCTTGCTATACCCAATAAGTAATTTTTGTAAGATATTGCCACCTACTTCTAGTAGTGGGTCGTATGCCAAGGTGAAGGCACACACCACAGAAAAGAAAGCAGTGCGCGTGGACCCCCGCTCTGGCAGACAAGCCCAACCGACGCGCTTGGTTCGAGCCCTGTTGCTGAGACGTCAATAAACCTTGTCGACACCCCCTGGAGTGACGTGACAATTGGTGGAGCTGCGGGGTAGGCCCCTCACGGATGTTTCAGACCCCTCCTGGAAGTGGCACCACAAGCCCAGTGCGAGTCAACACTCCCGTTCATCGGACAAGCCGCAGGATCAGGGGATTGCCACCCGAAGCTGACCCTACAGTTCACACCAGTATGATGAGCACGTTCGTTCAAACCACTCTAACAGGTACGGGAAACCCCCCGGTGACTCGGTACACCCTCGAAAGTCCACAGGTTCTGACACCGTTTCATGGCACCGAGCTCGAAGACGTCGAGGACTGGTTGGTCGACTTCGAACGCGTGGCTGCTTTGAACGTGGAATGACGCGGCCAAACTACGGCGTGTTTACTTCTATTTGGAGGATGGAGCACGTACCTGGTACATGAATCACGAGGAACAGATGACATCGTGGCCCGATTTCCGCCGCCGGCTGTTGGACACTTACAGAAGTGCTGATTGCCACGAACGAGCGAAGCGAGCGATCCAGGCCCGCATCCCGATGCCAAACGAAACTGTCATGACCTATGTGGAAGATATGACGCGTCTGTTCCGACGGGCTGATCCAAGTATGACAGAAGAGAAGAAGTTGCGTCACCTGATGCGGGGAGTTAAGGAGCAGCTTTTCGCTGGCCTTGTACGGAGCCCTCCGAACACGGTCGCCGAGTTTTTGTCTGAAGCCGTCACGATGGAAAAGATGCTTCAGCATCGATCCACCCTGTATGAGCGGCAAGTGAACACGTCCACTACTCAAGTTCTGACGACTTTTGGGAGCAACACCGAGTGTCTGCGCGACCTTATCCGCTCTATAGTACGTGAGGAGCTGCAAAAGGCTGCCACACCATCACTACCTACGGTGAGTTCTATTGCAAGTATCGTCAAGGACGAGCTGCATCATGCCTTGCGTGACCCTGTGAGTCTGGATAACGCCACACCCACCCCGGCTGACTACCACCGTGCGACTTATGCGGAAGCCTTGAAGCGCCCAGCTTCCTCTTCCCCGCTGTTTGTTCAGGCACCTCCTACAGTTTCACTTCAGTCGGCGCAGCCTCTACGGTACTACGAGAACACACGCACGCCCCCACCCCTCGTTTACGCCAACCCTGTGCATCTTGCGGAACAACCAGCACACTACCTTGACGACAGACGTGCTTCGCCTCGGAAATCTGATGTTTGGCGCACTCCTGATCGCTGACCTTTGTGCTTCCACTGCGGTGAAGCGGACCATTTGTACCGCCAGTGTCCATACCAGCGCCTCGGGCTGCGCGGCTTTTCAGTATATTCAGTGCCTCCTCGGTATGGCCAGCGACCCCAGGACATTGAGGATTACCTGGTTCAACAGCGCATGCCACCACCTTCTGGACGGCAGCCACGCTCACCCTCGCCGAGGCGTTTTTCATCTTCGCCACAGCGCCATGCTGGCGCACGGTCCCCCAGTCCCCGCCGGGAAAACTAACGCAAGCGACCCTTGGAGGCGAGGTCGCTGGCAGTCGACATGCTGAAGACCTCCGGTCGACGCTAACAGTAAAGGGTGTGGATTCGACTGAGCGATATGTGCGGCTTTCTCTGGATATACCGGTGCTGATAGACGGCTATGCAGTAGGTGCTTTAGTTGATACCGGGGCTGACTATTCTATACTAAGCGGGAAAATGACCAGACTACTAAAGAAGGTAATCACGCCCTGGCATGGCTCTGTGATTCGAACGGCTGGTGGCCACACCGTCTCTCCGCTTGAAACCTGCACGAGTAGAGTTCGGGTCTGCGGTTATACTTTTGTAGCAAGTTTCGTTGTGCTCCGTGAATGTTCACGCGACGTTATTCTTGGTGTTGACTTCCTGCAGGAGTATGGAGCTGTCATTGACCTTCAAGAGAATCGCATCACCTTCTCAGCCGACCGAGCGATCCACAAGCAGGACGACCAACAACGTGCCGAAATTCTTCGTGTTTCTGCTGAAAGTATAACGCTTCCTCCAAGAGCCAATGTTATTGCCGACGTCACATGCTGTGGATTACGAAATGGTGAAGCGATTGCAGAAAGTAATTTTGAACACCTGCTGACTCAAGGTGTTTGTGTGGCTAGGAGTATCATACAGCTACGTGATGGCCGATCTCAACTGCTCGTTACAAATTTCAGTAACGAACACCGACACCTTTTCCGTGGCACTTCGTTAGCGTTTGCAGATGAATTAGGTACCGTTCCCATCTGCTTCTCGTCGGAAGCCGTGGAGGCCGCCGATACGTCTCTAAACAATATCGATATTAATTCTAACCTGACACCAGAAAACCAGACAGCACTGCGAAAACTCTTGCTTGAATTCAAGTCATGCTTCGCTACTTCCTCTAAGGTGCGCCAGACTTCGATCACTAGGCACAGAATCATCACTTACGAAGACGCCCGCCCAGTACACCAACAGCCTTACCGTGTGTCAGCGAAGGAACGAGAAGCCATTCGTACGCAAGTTCGAGAAATGCTTGACGACGGCATCATCGAGCCTTCCAACAGTGCGTGGTCCTCTCCGGTCGTCCTAGTCAAGAAGAAAGACGGAAAGCTACGTTTTTGCGTCGATTACCGGAAGTTGAACAGCGTGACTAAAAAGGACGTGTACCCGCTGCCACGCATCGACGACTCGTTAGACAGATTACGCCGCGCCCACTATTTTTCCTCTTTGGATTTAAAAAGCGGGTACTGGCAGATCGAGGTTGACGAGCGAGATCGCGAAAAAACGGCCTTTGTTACCCCTGATGGCCTGTATGAATTTCGTATCCTTCCTTTTGGTTTGTGCTCCGCGCCTGCAACCTTCCAGCGAATGATGAACACTGTGCTTACTGGTCTGAAGTGGCAAACTTGCCTCGTATACCTTGATGATGTTGTCGTTTTTTCTGAAACCTTCCAGCAACATCTTCATCGCCTCAGGAGTGTGCTACAGGCTATTCAATCAGCAGATCTTACACTCAAACCGCAAAAGTGTCACTTTGGTTATGAAGAGCTCAAATTCCTTGGCCATGTAGTCAACGCGAAAGGAGTCCGACCCGACCCCGACAAACTTGCCGCTGTAGCCGCGTTTCCGCATCCTACAGACAAAAAGACTGTTCGGCGATTTGTGGGCTTGTGCGCCTACTATCGACGATTTATTAGAGGGTTTTCGAAGATAGCGGAACCCTTGACTCGCCTTACACGCGACGACACACCGTTTGTATGGGCTACCGAACAACAGGCTGCTTTTGCCGAGCTACGACAACGCATGCAGTCAGCCCCTGTTCTTGCGCATTTTGACGAGGATGCTGACACAGAGGTGCACACTGACGCCAGTAACATCGGCCTCGGCGCAGTGCTCGTCCAGCATCAACACGGCAAAGAACGAGTCATTGCCTATGCCAGCCGCTCACTGTCCCGTACCGAGGTGAATTACACGACCACAGAGAAAGAGTGTCTCGCAGTAGTGTGGGCGATCACCAAGATTCGCCCGTACCTCTATGGTCGTCCATTTAAAGTGGTGACGGACCACCATGCCCTCTGCTGGTTGGTAAACATTCGTGATCCCTCTGGACGACTGGCCCGATGGAGCTTGCGTCTACAGGAATTTGATTTTACCATCGTATATAAGTCTGGACGGAAGCATGAAGACGCTGATACGCTGTCGCGTGCACCCATACCTTTAGTCAATCAAGAAGAAGACGACGATGACGGTTTCCTGGGCGCCCTTCGCTCATCTGACTTGAGCAGACGCCAGCGAGAGGATGAAGAGATTCGACCGCTCATCGACTATCTGGAGGGTCAGAGCGCCGCTATACCTCGCCATCTATTTCGTGTGATGACGTCTTTCTGCCTCCGAGGTAATGTCCTGTACAAAAAAAACACCCGTTCTACGAGCCGCGCTTACCTCCTTGTCGTTCCGAAGGACATGCGGGACGAAGTTCTCTCTGCGTGCCATGACGAGCCCACATCTGGTCATCTGGGTTACTCGCGAACGCTCGCCAGAGTAAGTGAGGCGTACTACTGGCCCGGACTTTCGGAGAGCGTGAAGCAGTACGTTAAAAGCTGTCGTGAATGCCAGCGTCGAAAGTCGCCACCAAGCAAGCCGGCTGGATTACTTCAGCCAATTGATCCACCAAATGGGTCATTGTTGCAACTGACAATTTGACCCGCTATGCTGAGACACAGGCGATACCACGAGCCACGGCTTCTGAGGTAGCGCAGTTCTTCATGTGCCACATTGTTCTGCGCCACGGTGCTCCATCTACAGTGATAACCGACAGAGGAACAGCGTTCACTGCACAGCTTATTGATGAAGTTTTTCAGCTAAGTAACACTAGGCATCGAACGACGACTGCTTACCATCCGCAGAGCAACGGCTTAACCGAGCGACTAAATAAGACAGTCACAAACATGATCTCCATGTACATCGACGTCCAACACAAAACATGGGATCGCATTTTGCCTTATGTGACGTTCGCTTATAACACCGCCGTTCAAGAAACAACCCGATTTACACCGTTTCGCCTTCTCTACGGCCGCGAAGTTCAGACGATGCTGGATGCGATGCTTCCTTATGAAGGCGCTGATCGATTAACAACTGACGCAGAAGAATTTGCAGAGCGTGCCGAGGAAACGCGCCAGCTCGCCCGGCTACACATTGGTCAGCAGCAACAGGTCGATGGACGACGTTACAATATGCGTAACAATGACGTATCTTACAGCCCGGAAGACCAAGTTTGGGTTTGGACCCCTGTTCGACGCCGTGGCCTCTCCGAAAAGTTGCTCAGCAGATACTTCGGTCCGTATAAAGTAATACGCCGCGTGAGCGACGTAAACTACGAAGTGGTTCCGGACGCTACGTCGTCACGATGGGCACAACGAAAACAACCGACCTCTGACATAGTTCACGTGGTGCGCATGAAGCCCTATTTTGCGCGTTCCTAAAAGACCACTTTTTCTGTGTTTTTTTTTATTTGTGCTCTGACAATTGCCTCATCATTAGTGAACTTATCGCGTCTAACATTTGATCATTGGTGCCCTTTTTCATTGTTTAACCTACTTTGTTTTGGTTTTTTTTCAATAACTTTACAGCATCGGGACGACGCTCTTTCTTTTTTGTTGTTGAGGAGGAATATTGCCACCTACTTCTAGTAGTGGGTCATATGCCAAGGTGAAGGCACACACCACAGAGAAGAAAGAAGTGCGAGTGGACCCCCGCTCTGGCAGACAAGCCCAACCAACGCGCTTGGTTCGAGCCCTGTTGCTGAGACGTCAATAAACCTTGTCGACACCCCCTGGAGTGACGTGACAATTTGCTGTACGTTGGCAACACAATTTTGCACATGTTATTTTTCGGGCAGACCCAGTTGCATTTTGACTTTTGATAGCAAGTAAGTACTTCAATTGTAGAGGTTTCATCGTGCAAACTGTGAAAGCAAATGTTCACTTGGTCTCAATTGAAGATGTACCTTCGATCGAAGAATATTAAATACGCAAAAACACACGGAATGTTCTCGTTTTCTTTTATCGTAGCTTTCTTCACTAGCTCCCTAAAACGATAGCGTATCGGCAAGGTGTCGTCCGTTGTTTGCAAACCACGACATTTACATTTACGCCAAGAGATTGAGAATTGTATAGAATATTTCTCTGCGCAGCATACGTGCATTAATGTTTTCAGCATTCACAAGAACGTACAGGTGCAGCCTTGAACCACACAACCTCTTCAGTGATAGGTTCACCAGTGATGAAGGAATGAAGTCTGGTGTTGTTCAGAGCATATAGTGCACCATAATCTATTTTTCAGAACGCGTGAACTACGAAAACTGCCATCGCATGCAACGCAATCTACTCTGCTCCATCCATGCCTGTTGGTTATCCGTTTCGGGCATTCTGATGCGATTCGCTGGAATTTCACTGTTACCATATACTCCTTCAAGTTCATGCACGCTTGTGGTAGTTCATCACAACGCGTCACAAACTATCAGCTTTCACTAAGGGTGCAATAAGGAACGTGAGACGCCTAGTGTGTAGAGTAAGATACCGGGCGAGCACGAACTTGCCAGCACCTGAAAGAAAGTGAAGGCAATGTGTACCCGCGAATCTTTCCGCCATGTGAGAAACGAGCGCTATAGTGTTTAAGGCAAAACTTTACCTGCTGACATGTACCGCCGCTAAAAATCTCGTTTCTCGCATTCAGAGTCACTGTCTGCACTTTTTTGAGCGCGTTGCTTTCTAGCAATCCGAAGCCAACCTCTTAAAATACGCTGTTTACACGTATTGCTGGGCTGTTGGGGTCCTGGATCTATCTACACCCTTTCATGATACTCGATGGTCACGCCGAAACGCCGTACGGTATAACGCTTGATTATTTCCCGAAAAGCGACGCTGCTCCCAGTGCGCACTTGACAACTGGCGAAACTGAGGATACCGCTTGTCACAGATAGGCAGCTTCATCGAAGTAACGTGTAAGTGGCTAGCGTTAAAGAGCAATTTAGGCTTTTAGTATTGCTGGCCTTTTCTGGACTATTTAGTATACCGGTTCAATGAGCGCTTCAAAAGACATCGGCACACCTTGAAGGTGCTTTCTTTTCTTCTGCCAAAGAATATTCCCGAATGTGCCACTCTTCCAACTTTCGAGAAATTTGCTGAAGTGTACTCGAACATTATCTCAACTTCGGCATAGCAAGAGAAGTTAGCTGTATGGGCTGCGAAATGAAAGCGAGAGAAGCGAGAAATGCTGAGCATGTCTGCGATGCAAGCGGTTGTCAATTGTCCAGAGGTATTCTTCTCAAACGTGTCTCTGTTTCGACAGCTCGTCCCTAACTACTTCTTTCTTCGGTTCTCCTGCTTGTTTTCACACGGCCGCAATCATACGTAACAACAGGCATGCACGCCCGTCTCAGAGCCGCGCTTTTTGTTTTCCAAGATAACTGCCAGATAGCGCTCATGTCTCACGTGTGACGAGACCTGGTGCGCTCGTTCGCCTCCGCTGCACGCTCGAGGCACTCTAACGCAGCGCTTCCAGAATACCATTCACTGGTTTTCTTGTGCAGAATATCAAATAAAGATTTTGCTCAATCTCTCCAGTGGCAGGACTATCGTCTTTCGACGATGTTTGCAGATTAACATGCAGATACGGGGCCAATTTTTCAAATGATTGTTTCTTCATTGCGGCGGCTTCTGTCGTGTCTGCTCGGAACCTTAATTTCACGTAGCGGTCAAAATTCGGAGGCGCACCTTTTGCTGAGCTGTTTGTGACACTAAAACTGTTTGTTCCCGTTATTATGCGACAGCGTCGAAGAGCTCACTTCACAAACATTTTGACATCGGCGTCGGTGTTTACGTCGGCATCATTGCTTGTGAGTGAAAGGTCATCATTGTGTCAATCACCCAAAAATTATTATGTGAATAAAACTTTAAAATTTTCGGTTCCCAGTGAGGACCAAACCTTGGCCGTTTGCGTGTCAGGCAGGTGTTCTGCCACGGAGTAACAATATTTTTTATCGCAATGATAATACTTTGTAGACATATTCACATGTACGGTCCGTCACCTACTAGAATGCATGAGGGAGAGAGATTGATTTTATTTAAACATATCATGAGGAGTTTGAGAAAGGGCCATTCAGACCCTTAATTCAACCTGGAGGCTCCGCCCGGGATGGCGCTGGCAGCCGAAGGCTTGTAGCGATGTCCCGGGCCCTCTGGACCGTCCGTAGTTGCTGCTTTTATTGATTGCTCTTGAGAGATTCCTGCCAAGCCTCTTGGGTATTCAGTTGTGCTGCGCTGTGGGTAGGGTACAGCCAGAGCATGTGTTCGAAATTGCAATAGGGATGGTTGCAAAGGGAGCATGTGGGTAGTGTACCGGGGTCGACTCTGTGTAAGGTGGATGGTGTTATGTACGTACGTGTTTGCAATCTTCTGAGAGTTAGAGCTTGTGCTTTGTTAAATTTTGCGTGCGGTGCTGGGAAGGCACGTCTTGTCCAGAGTAATGTGAAGTGATCTCGTGGCATGTGAGTGCTCTGTCCTGGCTGAAGAGATTCTCGTACCACTCACTCATCGAGGGGTCGTTGTCCGCGGCGCGGTGTGTGAGCTCACGCGTCAGGCGGTTGACCTCTTCGTTGGGATGGCAGTGGTTGAGTCCCGGTAACTGTCCCGTGGGGGCTGGGAACCAGGATACGTAGATTTGAGCTTTCTCTTCTTTAGCAAGGGTTTCTTTGCTCTCGTACTCTCTTATTGCGTTAACGGTGAGTTTCCCAGCGCTTCTAGCTACTAGGCCAGCCGCGAACGTTCATGCCGCCATCTTAGAGTCTGTATATTGTGGAGTAGGCTTGGCAGCTTTGCAAGACTAGTGCGATCGCCATTTCCTCTGCATCGTGGACATGGCTTGTTTGGACGGTTGTCGCGTTTATGAGGTTTCCGTCTATATCAACGACCGCTATGGCAAACGCCTCCCTGCCATAGTAGTGGGCGGCATCTACGAATAGCACGTGCGTGTTGTGTTTTTTTGCCTTGTTTATGAGTGCCCTCGCTCTGTCCTTCCTTCTCCAATTGTTGAACGTAAGGTGAGCGTTGCGGGGGATTGGCTCAACCTTAATCTGTTTCCTCACGTCATTACCAAGTTGTGTTCTTTTCTCTGGTTGCAAAATTAGGCAAATGCCTGCGTCTCGTAGGATGAGATGGCCTGCCTGCGTCAACGACAGGCGTTTGATCTGTGCCACTCTCTGAGCCTCGAAAATTTCTTTGGCTGTGTTGTGCAAACCAATTTGCTCGATTTTCTCGTTGCTGATGCTATTGGGCAAGCCGACTGTCGTTTTCAGTCCCTTGCGGAGCATGGAGTCGACCTTTTTTTGTTTTCAGCCTTCGTAAGCTTCAGAAACGGGAACGCGTATGCTACGTGACTTACGAGAAAGGCGTGATACGCCTTCATGATGTTGTCTTCTAGGAGGCCTGCTCTCTTGTTGGTGATTCTAGCAATGCCTCTTGCAAAATTGCTCGTGCTTTCTTCAAGGCGCTTGAGTGCTTCCTTGTTGTGGCCCGCCTTGGCGCTTAACGTTAGCCCTAGTACCTTCACTGGATATGCTTGCGGTATCGTTTGGTTGTTCTCAGCTTTGAACAATACCTGCTGCTCCTTTTCACCCGAATTTCGTCGAGGGTGAAAGAGCGTTAGAGTAGCTTGAGTGGAAGACAGTGCGAGTCCAGTTGGCTTAAGAAATTCTTCAGTTGTAGTCAGTGCTTGTTGAAGGATTCCTTCCAAGGCACCATATGAGTGGCCACATGGGACCCATACAGTAATATCATCCGCGTATACGACATGGTGCACGGATGGGATTTGAGCGAGCTTCTCCGACAACCTGTGCATCGCCACATTAAAGATCAATGGCGAAAGCACTGACCCTTGTGGGGTGCCGATATTTCCGAGTCGTTCTGGTTCTCGACATTTGTGTCCTATGCGTATGGTGGCGGTTCGGTTCGCCAGAAAGCCTTTAATGTAGTTGTAGAATTTCTCGCCTAGGTTCATGTGCGATATTTCACCCAGTATGTATTCATGTTTTACAGTGTCAAAGGTCTTGGCGAGGTCCAGGGCTGATATGGCTTTGGGCGTGTGGAAGAGCCCGTAATATATGTGTTCTCTTAACATCAACATGGCGTCCTGTCTGGATAGTGCCCTGCGGAAGCCAATAATGTTGTGTCGAAAGAGCCCATTGCTCTCAATGTGGTCCGTGATATGGTTGAGTTTTACATGCTCAGCTACTTTTCCAACGCAAGACGTGAGCGATATGGGCCTTAAGTAATCGATCCTCAGTGGTTTTCCAGGTTTCGGGATGAGCGAAACCTTGGCACTACACCATTATTCTGGCACGGTACCCGTTTCCCATGTCTCATTTATCTTCTTAGCAATGATTACAATTGCTTTATCGTCTAAATTCCGTAGCAGTTTATTCTCCATGCCATCTGGCCCTGGCGCCGATCTGCCATTGAGTTGCTGTAGAGCATACTGTATTTCAGCTTCGCTGAATGGTTCGTCTAGCTTTTTTTGCGGTCGACCTCCATATGAGGGATTTTTGTTTTCCCAGGCTACTGCTTTGCTTTAATGTGGAAGATATTTTTGGCCTAGCGTTTTGAGAAGAGCTTGGGATCCATCACTATCCTGGGCGTGCTTGTGCAACAATCGTTCAATTTGCAGCTGGGTGCCGCCTCGGTTGGGTTTGTCACTGTCCGCCATAAAGTGTTTGAGCAGCCCCCATTTGCTTCCCCTCCTCATTTTACCATCTGCTTCGTCGCATGTGTTGTTCCACTGCTGGGCGAAGAGCGTTTTGGCGTGAGATTCAATTTCGCGGCCAAGGTCCGCGATTTTTGTGCGTAAGTGTTTGTTGAGCTTGTTTTTACGCCACACTTCCTTTAGGTCATGCTTTTTCTGCAGTAAACTGGCCAGGTGAGAGTCAATGACATGCATGGATTCATCAGTCTCGACTTCTTTGGTGGCCTCATTCGCTGCCATTATTAATTCATTTAGGAGGGCTTCATATGATAGTTCTGTATTCCCCTTTTGCTCCCGTATTTTACGGAACTGGTCACAGTCTGTGATTTTGAATTTTCTTAGCGCTTTCGCCTCGTTCTCAACGGTAATTTCCAAAATGCAGTGGTCGCTACCTAGGTCTTCGGCGAGGTCATCCCAGGTAGCTCTGACGTTCTTGGCGAAGGTCAAGTCCGGCATTGTGTCCCGCTGTACCAAATTACCTCTTCTTGAAGGGAGGGCAAGGTTGTTTATCAGCTGCAGGTCCAGCGCCTTCGCGCTTTTTGCTAACGTGGTGCCATTGCCTTCGCTTTTTGAGTGTATTCATTCGATGCTCCTGGCGTTAAAATTGCCCGCTACTATGAGCGGATTGTCACCCGCCATTTTTACCACTGAGGTAAGCAGTTCGCTGAAATCTCTTTTCTTATCTGATAGAGGACTGTAAACATTGAGCACTAAGATGCTTCTTTTAACAGCCCTGTGTGGTAAGATTTTCACCAGGACTGTTTCCAGGCCTTTTTTGAATACGGGGGCGTCCCTTTCGGCGAAAATTATGTTCTTCTGGATGTAGGTAGCCACTTCTCGCGTCTTGTTCTGCTCGGGGTGCAGGGTCGGCCTGGCTACCCTGTACCCCTGTATGCCAATGCTTTTAGCAGTTCTGCTTTCTCCACATTGCTGTAGCAATAATATACGCAGCTTTTTATTACAGGCTAGCAATAGTTCCCTAAGCGATGCTTTGCGTTTCTGAAGTGAGTTAAAGTTCCACTGCCAGATCTTAATCTCGTTACGGTCAGCGGCCATTTTGGCTTGGTAGCTTGTGTGCGTCGCGGCTCGTTATTTCCGCGAGATTGAGTGCTTTGACTGGTCGGACTTTAGCTCTAGAAGTAGTGCTCGGCCCACTTGCCGTAACCGCTAATTTGTCCATGCTTAGGTTCGGAGGAGCACCTGCCACAGGTGGGTTCGCTACGATCTTCTCCAGGCTCGCGAACCTCTGGTCAGCTTTGTCAGTGTAAGTCCTGAACGTTTCCATAAACTTGGCAGGCGTGTTCGCCAACGTATCAATTTTGTCGTTGAGCTTAGTTATCGCGAACTTGACATTTGTCAGTGAGGCTTCTTTATCGATCGAGACCATCTCGATCTCCTCCGTCGTGTCGCTGTCGCTGTCTACGGCTTTGCGTTTGTGTGTGTTGTGGATCGTTTGTTGTGAGCGCGTTGTCGGTGGTGCCGGTGAGCTCGACAGGTTAATTCCGTGGCAACTCTCTATTCTAGCTATTGAGGCCCGGAGCTCTTCAAGCACCTTCTTGAGGGCCCTGTTTTCTTGTTCAAGTGCTACAATACGAGAATCGGGAGCATGCTCTTGCTGTGCCTTACCTTTGGGCTGGCTATTTGTGCTTCGTGATTCACCTGCAACGCTGCTGGCCAAGAAGCCAATGTTTGGCTGCTGCTGCTGCGTGGCTGTTAGTCTCGTTCTCGACCGGGATCTGGAGCACTCCCGAGATGACCGGTGGTTGTCGGATCCCGACAGGGTCGAGGGGCGCCCTTCGGAACGAGAACGGCCTCTGGATCGAAAACGCCTTCTGGATCAGGAACGCCCTCTGGATCGGGATCTCCCCCTCGATAGAGAACGGTGATGGGCGCTCGAGGCGTTCTCCCGTCCTGGCACCTGGTTGTGGCAGGGTTCCTTGAACGTGACAGATGTTGGTGCGTGTTGACGTTGTTGTGCTTGCCAATCTTGCTTTCTGCGTCTTCTCCTTCTCACTATGTATAAATTGTGGATGCGTCTTTTGCATTCGTGATCTCCAGTGGGATGATTGCCATCGCAAAGCTTGCATTTCAGCTCGCAGTGATGCATGCCGTCTTCTGGTAGCGTTTCACCGCAGCTGACATTTTTTGCTCGTTGCGTTTGTGTGCCGGCAAACATCGGCGCGATGGCCGACTCCTCCGCACGTTCTGCAAACATCGACTTGTCGCTTGTAGAGTGAGCAAGGAACCTTGGCGATTTCGCTTATCACTGTGCTCGGAACGCGCAACCCGTGAAAGAGGATTGCGACGACTTTGGTCTTTTTAATGCGTCTTGCCTCAATGGCAGTGGGATTTCGGTCGTGCAAAATCAGGCGTTTGAGCGTTGCGTCATCAAGGGAGAGGTCAACGTTCTTGATGACGTCCTTGCATTTATTGTCGGGCTGGCCACGTATGCGGCAACTTTGAACGAATCTTGGTTTGTGTGCAGTTCGTGCACGTTCACGTATGATGTAGCATTATTTTGGTGCGGCGTAAAAATAACAATGATGTTTTGCACATATTTGGGGCAGATCGTGTCCTCCCGTGCTTTTTCGTTGGTTATCTCGGCGGCCATGATGACGGCTGTCGCCAGCAGCACGAGGTGGACTCTGGCTATGTCCAGTCTTCCTCTGGGTCTCATATGAAACCTCATCTGGTCCTTGGGTATGCGGGGTAGCCTGGAAGCGGATATCAAACGGTGTAGTGGTGATTGACTTTTTTTGAAACCCCTGGGGTGCTTCGGATGGTTGTTGTGCTCGACCGTCCCAGCGGCCAGCTCCTCGTTCAGCGGAGTCGTCTGTCTTCAGCGTCCCATGGCGGTGGCCCATCCTTGTCCGTCGAAGATCTCCGCGCTTACTGCCATTCCCTCCATGGTTATGGTGGAAGGCATTATCAGTGCCTGGTTGTCTGCTGCGACGTGTGGAAGTTGATCCAGTAGCTGCCGCGTCTGGCCGAGCCCTCGGCTACGTGTAACGGCCGTACTCCTCGCCAACCCTAGGTGTGGTTATGGTTAGCGGGGACGCTAAACAAAAAGTCCGAAAATATGCCTAAGATTTCACTAACTGCCAAAAATCGCGTCTCCACTGAAACCGCAGAGCTTGCTTGTTCGAATAAGCACAAAGCCAAGTGATCTTGGAGCAAAGAAACGACCGAAAACATTTAGAAAAGCGGGAGCAGACGTTTTCACGTCCGCGCTCCTCGACGTCACCTAGCGATCTTCTTTAGAATGCAAGAGGTTTTCTGCATTTACGTACGCATATTTACCTGCTGCAATGCATCTATTATATAAACGAAGCAATTCAACACTTGGACCTCCATGCTGCAGCACTTCTCTGAGATTCGTGACAGTTCATTACAATACGCATTAAGTGAACGCGGTTGGTGTTCAGCCTTTACAAATGCATACATGATCTCTATATGCTATAAATGCCTGTAAGTGTGAAGAGGTCATGCGAGATTCTATTTCTTAGAACAGGCAAGAAACAAATACCATAGTCGTCAAGTTTAGCTTATTCAGTGTTCGGCGCAGAACTGCCCAATAAAACTTGGCATCGTACATAAAAACATGCTCTACAATGTCTAGTTCGTTATAAAAAAGACAGCTTAATTCCGATGGCAAACACTTACCTCGTTGTTTAAGCAATGTTTTCGCAGATAATGAGCCTGTGTTAAGTTTAAAAACAAATGTTGTAGCCCCACATGCAGATAACATTTTTGTCGCGTTTCACTACATCCCTTCCCGATTTCTCCTAGTAAATGGTTAGTTGAGGTGTCTTTGAAAAAAAAATACTAATAAATGTTGCGTAGTGGAAGGAGTCTCCTGACCGCGTCATATTTTGAGTTGCGGAGGTGTAGGTTCAGGCCTGGCGCCAAAAGTTATGAAGTACGTTTGAACAACAAGTGGGTGGTTCGCTCGGTGTGCCCGTAAGCTTGATCCGCCATTTGCTGGGCGAGAATATAATACCAGTTGCATATACCGCAGCTTTTCGTATGCTAGCGGCCAGTTTTTTTGTCTTTCAGCGATAACATCAAAAAGAATCGTGTGCTGTTCAGGCAACGAGGCAATCAAAATGATGCTGGCAAGAAGGTAACAGATATTTATACTGTTTACTGCTAACCCGAATGACTAAAAAAAGTTTACTGAATCTGCCCCCCCCCCCCCGCCCTCGTGGTGTGTATCAGTGCAACACGCAATTGAATCTTTGGAAGATGTGAGTTGTTCGTTAATTAAAAAACGCTATATGAGAGCTAGTACGAAGTCTATTGGTGTTGGGCAGATGTAGCATCACTAGAAGAAGTCCCGCGCAATTGGGTGCCTAGCGGCACATCTCCTCTCCACAGACTAACGCCCATTATTATATCTTTAATTTGCGGTAGCTGAAGTTTCCAACACATGCTTTGACTTCATATATGGCGAATCGCCCACAAAGGTGACAGCAACAAGACATAATAAACCGTGGAACTCGGTATGCACTCCTTCCAAGCATCGTGAAGTGCCAAGACAAACGCAACGTGTGTATTGTGTTCCCCTTGGGCTGGCCCTGAACTCATGCAAGGGGAGTAAAGAAATCGACGACATGGTGTGGCAGCCGAGCGAGGGTTGGATGGCCGCAGAGTTTCCAAAGGTTATCTGGAGGCATAGAGAGAAAAAAGTAATGAGGGAGCATTACGTCACACGAGTGAAGCCAAGTAGATCTAATCGTGTCGTCCCAACACGTGATCAAAGCATCACAATGTGTAGTAGCTTTTATTACTTTCGGTGGTGTTCCGTTTTTGTACCTTTCGTGTGAGCTGGCTGGTCTGCGCCGAACAAGTGCGTTTCGAATAAAAGCTACCGCGTGCGATTCCCCCAAGTCTCAGCAAGTCTCGTTGCTTGCGTGGTGTCACCGCAAAGGGTCACGTGCTTGGCCGACACGGCTGGCTTCACTATGCGTTGGCTTGCCAAGGCTGGCTCCCTTCATTTTCTTTTTCCATGACTGGAAGAGACTCGGGCACTGCAGTCCTTCAGTGACTATTGGAATGATGGTTACTACACGGATTTACCTGGTCTTTGTACTTGCGGGCTTTAAACGCATTTGTGCAAACTTCAACGCGTAAACCATTTTGAGCTTTGTGACCCGATCTGAATTGGTGGGCCTAAAAGGTAAGGTGGTTAGGTGCAATTGCCGAGCATCTTCTGTTTGTCGTTTCATAATAATGGGGCTCGAAGCCACGCGAAAGTAAGTGGGGCCGAAAGGGCGAAGATTGGGAAAATTCATGTACTACCCCTAATTCCCATGCTCAGTGAAGCACCATGCACTGTAGCTCTTGTAGGCACTAGCAGCAGATTTCTCTCTAATGTGTTTATAAAAAACTCAGTCCAGAGAGGTATGTTTTCGACATAAATGAATGTGATCAGAGAGGCATAGATTAAAACCACCATCTTGTGGTCTTTTGAAACGTTCCAAATTTACACTTCTATGTGAAACGCGCTGACTGGCAGTTATTAGGAACATTGCGTGGCCCTAAGTAATCGCGAAACACATAACTCGACTGTACTTCCGCTTTCAGAGAGCAAAACCACCTTGCGAAAAAGAACAGTGACAGAAATAAGATGCGTGGTGGTGTAGCCTGCTATGTAGCTGTGGCAGTGGCGTAGAGGGTTAAACATTTGCCAGATGTCGGGGACCAAGAGGTCATGAGTTTACTTCCTCCAGTGGATCAGTTTTGTTTACCGTTTTCTTTTTTGCCGTCTGATCGCATTTACTTGGCTCACGTATTTCGTTCACGCAAATACGTCATGAAAGACTTGGTGAACCGCGGCATGAAACACTTTCGCCTCAAAAATAATAGTGCGGCAAACACGTTTTGTGAATGAAGTCAGCATCGCGCTTTTGTTCTGACGCTCAAAAAAGTGCTTTTAAACATTATTTCTTATGTATGCGTGCAATTTACCTTATCGCCTGCAATATAACTGAGCCTTGTGAATACCATTTTGACATACGCGCTTTAAAACATAAGGATGTCACACACCCACAAAAGAGCATTACTAATCACTATATGCGTGTCCGTATTGCAGATCGACGAAAGCATCCGATAGCTCGGTGTGGTGGAAATCTAGCTCAACTGACGACTTGCTAGACATGCAGTACAATACCAGCCACGGCGAATCCATTTTTCGTGAAGGCGAAAGGATTTGAGGCTCGTGTACTTTGGCTCTAGTATGCGTTATGAAACCCCAGATTGTCGAAATTTCAGCTACCGTCCACTACATCATCATTAATAATCATATGGTAGTTTTGGTATGTGGAACGCCGACAGTTATTATCACTTCAGTCGTATAAGACAGAGAATGATAACGCAGGTAATCACAAACTTGTAAATGCTTTTCTTGTTTGGAAGCATTCGTTTAATTTACGTGAAAGTACACACAATTTACTCCTGTTAGGCATGTCGAAGTTGTCAAATACTGACTGTAATACTCCTCGATGAACTCCGGGTCCAGTCGCCGTCCGGGACTGCCTACTTTGATGACTATGTCGTCAAACTTTTTGAGGACACCCCCTTCTTCCTTGTAGCTGATCCACAATGAGTTCAGCAGGGCGTCCCGGAAAGCACTCTGAATTTCGGACACCATGCGTTTTGTCTGGTTTACCATGAGAGGAGAACCCTCTGTTCAGTGAAACGATACGAAAAATTACTGTGTTGATCAAAGCTAGAAGCAATTTGGTGTTAAAAACTTTGAGACAAGGCAATAAACAACAAAACGAGCTCGGGCCGTCATATTCTAGGTAACTTTTCAGACTTTTTGCTCTAGCTCGTTGACGCAGCATTAGTGTGCTGATTTTCTGCGCTCACACGGTGAATATCACAGCTGACAGCTTTAATGCGCGGAGCTTCAGCATGTGGCATCAAGTTTTTGTACATGAAGATTGGTGCATGTTTATGTATTGATTATATAGCGTTAGGATACACATACATAAATGTGAATATGCGCTACGTACTAACGTTTTACGTCTTTCCGCTACTGAAACTAGTTTTGAGACATTTATTACAGCTCAGCTATGGGAAAAGCCTCGCTTTCACCGTGCATGGCTTCCGGGTAGACCTCACCACCTGTTCGTATTTGCTGAGGTCTTTTGACATTTATGTGATTGCACATGAACTACTACTTCACTGCCGCTGTGTCTGCGACCTTCATCACAGATGTGTTTTTTCTTGCGTCTATTTTGCAGTTTTTGAAGTACAGAATATTGCGCATCAAGGTCTGCGTTTGTGTTTGCTTACAAATATTGCTGCTACTTAATTCCTTGCTCAATCCTGGCTCAGTTAAAGCCTTGCCGGTTCAATATCTCAATTAAAGCCTTGTTCAACTGAGGTGTTGCTTTCAAGGCTGTCCGTACACACTTTGAAGGAAAGAATTCAGGTTTTGAAATGCTGAAATGCCATGTGGTCCCATTTGCACACTTACCTAACGCTACCCATGCCTAGCCCCCCCCCCTCACCCGCAAACAATCTGCACTTAAAGAGTACTTGAGCTGCCGGCGGGTCACTCACCTTCGTAAATATCAGTTATGTCAATGAAGTGGCGTAATGATAGTGACACGCGTATATAAGTAGAAGAGGATGACGATGGAGGTGTTTCGCAGACTCCGGGTAGCGGGACAGGAGGCTGGAAAAAGGGAAGACGACAAAGGCCTTCGCCGTACAGTTGATTCTGAAACACTGTTTCACTGTGGCAAGTTGTTTCTGTCTTTTGTTCTCGCTACACCGCGACACTGGTAGAGGTGCTGGGTGCACATCTTTCTTGGTCGTCCGATTCGGCTTCCTGTAGTCCACGCAAAAACGCAGCGTGCCGTCCTTCTTCTTTACTAGCACTACAGGTGATGTCCAGGGGCTCTGTGACGGTTGAATGACGCCATCTTCAAGCATTTTCGCGGCTTCGTGTTGTATGGCGTCGCATTCCTTTAGAGCTACACGATAAGGGTTCTCCTAAATAGGTCTCGCTGTGTCCTCGATGATTATTCGACGCTTTGTCAAAGATGTTCGACCAGCTTGGGATGTCGATGAAAAGCAGTCGCGGAATTCGGCTAGCAGCTGAAGAAGTCTCTGTCGGTCTTCCTTTGACAGAGTGGTGCCAACGCCAAAAAAAGGGTTCGGGGTCTTGATTAGGCGCTTCGTCCAATACAGACAAACATAAACTGCCTCGAATTTCTACAATATTGTCGTATGAAGCGATAGCTGTGCCCTTTACAAGGTGCCGGCGCTCAGCACTAAAGTTGGTCAGAAGTAAGTGCGTGCGACCACCAGTGTGACGGACGATACCTCGTTCGATGGAAATAACATGTCTAAATAGCAGTGAGCCAATTTGGTCGGCATGCCTTCGCTATCAAACACTTCGTTCCCTTCCACTGAAACAAGAATGCATGACCGTGGCGGGACGACCACGTCATCATCAATCATATGTAAAGTGTTACGTGATGCGTCTGAACAGTTAACTAAGCCAGTGCTGTTGCGGAACGTAATTGAGCGGTCCAGAATGTTGATGACGGCACCATATTCTCTGAAAAAGTCCATCCCTATAATCAGATCCTTGCCCCATGAGGTGAGGATGACGAACGTCGCCCCTAACGAGCCACCGATTTCGAGTCTTGCTCTACACCTTCCGACAGGCATCAACAGCTGGCCGCCTGCTGTCCTCAGGTGACGTCCTGTCCATGTAGTCTTTACTTTTTGAGGCGTACGGCAAGGTTTTCACTTATGAGAGTAAAGTCAGCAATGGTGTCAAATAAGGCTGTTACTTGCGGTCTGTCTACAAAAACGGTAAGATCTGTGGCCACAGTTTTGTAAGCGCTACAACTATTCAGTTTTACGGCGTCCTGCGGTAATAGTAACGGGGGCCTTTTTTCGTCCTCTTGACGGCCTGCAACCTCACCCCCTGTAGTCGCCACCTTCAGTTTCCCTGGCGTGGACTTGGTGATCTCCTAGGCGCGGGAAAGCCTTTGCTCAAGAGACCACTGGTTGGTGTTGGCGACACGTTCATAGTGACCAAGCCAGTCTTCGACGTCTTCATATGCTCCACAACGAAAGCGATCTGGCACCAGCGGTGAAAAAAAGGTTACCTGAGATGGGGTTGGCAGACTACTGCCTCGTAGTAACTGTTGTGGACTGGCGGTGGCCATTGGTAGATGCGAGCGGTGCCTTGTAGATTGTTCTTGTGAGGGCGTGAACTCTGGAGGGAGGCCTCGCAAGCGGCGACTGAAGCGATGCACGGGATTGTCGACAAGTGCGTCCGGGCAGGATGAACGGCTCCCCGTGGGAGTGTGGATCATCAGGCGGAGTTGAGGGCCAGCACCTCCAATAGTGTCCCGGTGTAGCAAGAACAAAATACAAAAACTACTTGCGACAGTGAAACAGCGTGTTTCAGGCGTCCGGCCCGATCCTGGAAAAATTGCCGCCGTCACACTGTTCCCTGTACTCTCCAATAAGAAGGCTGTGAGAAGCTTCCTGGGCATTTGTGCCTATTATCGCCAGTTTATGGCAGACATCGCCCGCATTGCGTCACCACTAACTCGTCTCACCAGAGACGACGTTGCGTTTAAGTGGAACGAAGAACAGGAGGCTGCCTCTAATGACCAGCATCAATGTCTTCAAACGCCCCTGGTGCTTGCCCACTTTGACGGTGAAGCCCCGACGATGCTTCATACAGCAGACGCTAATAATGTTAGTCGGGGGCTGTGCTTGTGGAACGGCAATAGGACACAGAAAGGGTGATCGCCTACGCAAGCCGAACGCTGACACGCACAGAGGCTAAGTATTCAACATCGGAGAAAGAATGCTTTGCCGTAGTATGGGCAGTAATGAAGTTTCGCCCGTACTTGTATGGCCTGCACTTCACAGTTATTAGTGACCATCCCTTTCTTTGCTGGTTAACTAATCTAAAAGATCCCACCGGCCAATTAGCGCGTTGGAGCCTAAGGCTACAAGAGTTCGACATGACGGTCGTACACGAGTCGGGGAAGCGACATATGGACGCCGACTGCCTGTCCCAATCACCAATACAGTCAGCTTCCCTACCTGATGAGATTTAAACCGCATTTCTTAGGGTCCTTGATACGTCTACGATCGTCCAACAACAACATGACGACCCTGAGTTGCTTGGTTTGTGTAGTAACACAGGCGCGCGCAGCGAAGCAGCAAGGACGATGGTCGGGCAGTCAACGACGGCGTTTATTGTCCGCAGCGTGGTTATATACATTGGCATTTAGGAGAGGGTGAAGTGAGGGGGGGAAAAGAGAATGAACGCGCACAGGGCCCAAACGAAATGGTGCGCGCGCAGCTGGTTTTGCTGGCGTTACAAATGAAACAAATACAACATTTCTTTCCTCTTAAAAGTGGAACCGTTGTACCGGGTTCCTAACTCTTGTCGATCGCCTCAGCGTTGGCTGATGCGGGACCACCTCAGGCGAGTGTTCGTCCGTAGCGACTGGAGGTTCCGTAGCACCTGGTGGGGAAAGCTCACTCCGACCATCCGCTGCCGGTAGTTCTGGGCTTCGCTCTTGCTCATTCCGTCTGGACGTGCGTTGCAACGCAGGAGCCGGGACAGGAGTAGTCACGCTGGCAGGTTCAGCTTCAGCGTCCGCGCCTTCAGCCGTCCCCGCAGTTGCAGACTCCGGCGTCGATTCGCGGCGGCGGCGGACTTGGTCGATATGACGCTGCACTAACCCTCTTGGTGTGTCCACTGCTATCATTCTCGACCCCGACGCAGCTTTTACGCGTCCAGGCGTCCATCTTTTGCCGGCACCATAGTTGCGCACGTAGACGCTGCTTCCTGGCGAGATGGTCCAATCATCAGCACCCGGCGACCAGTTCTCATCCCTGGGCGGCAGGCAGGTGTCAAGACGGGACCGCAGCTGGTAACCGAGAAGCATCTCCGAGGGTGACTTTCCTTCTTTTTGTGGGGTCCTCCTGTAATGGAATAGTAGGCGCATTATGTTATCTTCTAGTGGGCCATCTTGAATTTTCCGCAAGCCATCTTTAAGGGTTCGCACTGCTCTTTCCGCTGCTTCATTCGACTGAGGATGGAAAGGCGCTGTACGCAAGTGCACAATATTGTTTCTTGCTAGAAACGTGGCGAACTCCTGGCTCATAAATTGAGTGCCATTATCGGACACGATTGTGCGTGGCACTCCGAACCGACAAAACAGACTTCGTAAGCAGCGAATAGCACCCGCTGTGTTCGCATGCATCATAGGTATTGCTTCAATCCACTTCGTGTGAGCATCTACCACCACAAGTATCATCTTGCCGGCTAATGGGCCCGCAAAATCGATGTGGATCCGGGACCACCTCTCGGCCGTTTTCGGCCAATTCACCGGTGGTGCTGCCGCAGGCATGGGCAGGTTTTCTACACAGCTTACACACTTCGCTGACAATTTCTGAATTTCCCTGTCCATCCCTGGCCACCAAAACAGTGACCGTGCCACCGCTTTCATTGACGAGGAGCCTTGGTGTGTTTTCATGTAGCAGCTGCAACATCCTTTCCTGCACCTTCCGTGGTATGACGACTCTGTTGCCCCAATAGATTAGCCGATGAGCCATCGACAGCTCCATTTTGTGATCAAAAAAGGGCAGCAAGTCGGGCACCATTCCACTTGTTGTTCGAGGCCAGCCATGCAAGATGTATTCCGCGACACGGGCTAACAACGAGTCCTTGGCAGTGAGCTCCTGCAACTCGTGCGTCGTCACTATACCTTCGTCCAGGGCCTCCAACGACAGGACGTACTCGGGAGGCTCCCCTTCGGCTACTGGTTCTGCTGCCGCCGGGGCTGGTAGTCTGCTGAGGGGATCTGCTGTCAGCAGTTGTTTCCCCGGAACATACTGTAGCTTGTACTGGTAGCCTCCTAGGAACAATGCCCACCGTTGAATGCGCGCGGCGGCCATCGGCGGCGTTTGGCGGTCAGGCTTGAGCAGTCCCAGCAGTGGCTGATGGTCCGTTACAAGGGTGAATTGCCGACCTAGGAGGTAGTCACGAAAACGAGAAACGCCAAAAATCAGTGCCAAGGCTTCTCGCTCCAGCTGAGACTAGTTTCGCTCCGCTTTTGTTAACGTTCTGGAGCGAAAACCGATTGGTCTGTGCTCATTTCCCGCCGAGTGAAACAGAACAGCACCCACGCCATACAGGGAAGCATCACATTCTAGCTTCAGTTCCCTGTTGGGATCAAAATGAACGAGTAGCTGCGCATTCTTCAACATTTCTTTCGCTTTCTAGAACGCTGACTGCTGCGGTTCCCGCCATTCCCAACGGGCTCGTTTTTGCATGAGCTGATACAAGGGGCTGAGCACAGTCAACATGTTGGGCAGGAAACGTGCGTAGAACGTGAGCATGCCAAGGAACGAGCGCAATTCGCTAACGTTACGCGGGCGTGGGGCTTGCATAACGGCGTCTACGTTCTTATCAATGGGGTGGAGGCCTTGCCGATCTATACGATGGCCAAGGTGAGTCACAGAAGGTTGCCGAAGCTTGCATTTGTCAATCCTAAGTTTAACGCCGTGCTCTCGAAACCGCTCCAACACTCTCTTGAGCTGCTCTCCGTTATCACTCTTGTGTTCTGACACTAGCACGTCGTCAAGGTAGGCTTGAACACCCGGCAGCCCACCGAGTACTGCATCCATCTTTCTTTGAAAAATGGCCGGTGCGGAAGCTATTCCGAACGGAAGTCTGTTATACCAGAAAAGCCCTCGATGCGTTTTAATGACACACAGCCCGCTGGACGCTTCGTCAAGGGGCACTTGATTATATGCATCTTTTAAATCCAAGATGCTGAAATATTCGCCTCCGTTTAAGCTTGCGAACATGTCCTCTATCACCGGAAGAGGGTAATGCTCCACCTCACATGCCGGGTTAAGGGTAACCTTAAAGCCACCGCATATCTTCACGCTCCCGTCCTTTTTCAAAACGACAACAATAGGTGTAGCCCATTCTGCATGATGCACGGGCGATAGAACACCAAGTGACACCAGCCGATCAATTTCACGAGAGACCTTATCGTGGAGGGCGTAAGGAAGAGATCTGGGCTTACAGAATTTCGGTGTCGCTGTCTCCTTAAGTTTTAGGCTGGCTGGTGGACCTTTGATTAGTCCAAGGTCTGTTGAGAAAACATCCTCGAACTCGCCGAGCAGTCGGTTCAGCATAGGGTTGTTTGGCTCGGCGCTTGCTGTAGGGTCCGGCGCAGTCAGGTCTCCAATGGGAACGCCCGCCTTGCTAAGCAAAGCAATGAGATCGCGGCCATAAAGGCTGGGTCCTGCACAGTTAAGCACGATGAGCGGGCAAGGCACAGATACATTTTTATACTTCACTGAGAGTTCGAGTTCCCCCAATACCGGAATCTGTCCCGCGTAACATGACAGCTTGATTCGTGGTGGTTGTAAGCGCGGCCACTGTGCGTGGTGTCGATCGTACACTTGGCGCGATACGATGCACACCGGGTAACCAGTATCCACTTCCATGGCAAGGTCTACGTAGCCCCATCGAAACGTGCGGCGTATGGGTGGTTCCAAACCGTTTTTTCTTCCCGAAATCAACGTCCAAGCGTGTGCGCTATCCAGATCGTCGTTGCTAGACGCGCTTTCATCTGTCAGTGCCTTTACACTCGCTGCCCGCCTTCCCACCTTTGCATCAGTTAGAGCACTGTAGCATTTCTTTGCCAAATGACCGCGCCGCCCACAGTGATAGCAGCTTGCGTTAACCCAGCGGCAGGCGTTATCGTCGTGCTTCGTGCTACCACATCGGCCGCAGTCATGCGACGCGCCTAGTGTACGATTACCTCGAGAGGGCGAGCGATGATGGGCTTGCATTTTTAGCACAGTCGACGGCTCTGCACTCATATCTTTTGCATCGCTGTCGGTTGCCTCGGCTGCAATGGACATTGATTCAGCCTCCTCGAGGGTTAAATCTTTATGTGCCAGTAACTGCTTGCGCAAGTTAGTTGAGCGTACGCCGCAAACAATCCTGTCCCTCAACATCCGGTTCAGCGAACTTCCTAAGTTGCAGTTGTCTGCTATGCGCCGTATTTCGACTAGAAATGTGTGCACCGACTCCCCTTCTTGTTGGCAACGGCTAAAAAACTTGTAGCTTTCAGCAATCTCGTGACGCTTGGGATCGTAGTAGTCATTTAATGCTGCGACCGCTTCGGCGTAAGTAAGGGAATTCGGCGTCCGTGGTGCAATTAGCCCCGCTAGCAGTTGCACAGTCTGCGTGCTGAGTGCTGCCACTAGAAGTGCTCTCTGCCTTTTGGAGTCATTAATAGCATTTGCTTCGAAATACGCTTCAGCCCGAACAAGGTATGGTTTCCACTTATCTCGTGTGTCGTCGAAAACCGGGAGCTGGAGGCTGGTCATGGTCGCCGGTACTTGTTGCGGCAGGCCGTCGGCTTCAACTTTCACGGCAGCATGGGCGGTTTCCGGGCTCGTCGACACTGTAGTAACACAGGCGCGCGCAGCGAAGCAGCAAGGACGATGGTCGGGCAGTCAACGACGACGTTTATTGTCCGCAGCGTGGTTATATACATTGGCATTTAAGAGAGGGTGAAGGGAGGGGAGAAAGAGTGAGAATGAAGGCGCACAGGGCCCAAACGAAATGGTGCGCGCGCAGCTGGTTTTGCTGGCGTTACATTTGAAACAAATACAACAGTTTGATTAATTGCTGCAAAGTGCGATCTCAGAGTGAACCCAGAGTGTTTGCAAGAGTATCGTCGTTTTCCGTAGAGAAGACCGTCTTAAAAAAAGGAATTTTTTGTCGATCGAATCTCCCTACTTGCTTGTCATCCGGACTTTCCACATTGAAGTGCTTCAAGCTTGTCACAACGACTAGATTACTGGTCACTTACGCTATGCACACATTGGCGAGAGTTCAGCAAAGACATTACTGGCCAAGGCTCACCGCTGCCGTGAAGCAACACATTCGTACTTGTGTGGACTGCCAGCGACGTAAGTCTCCTCCCACGAAACCAGCCGGCCTGATGCAACCTGTTCAGGTCCCAATTACATCATTTGACCAGATCGAAATGGATATCTTAGGTCCACTTCCTACTTCTGCTGCAGGGAACCGCTAGATTATCGACGCGACGGATTACTTTACCCGGTACGCCAACACAAAGGCTATTCAACGAAGCACAGCAGCGGAGGTAGCCAAATGTTTCATAGAAAATGTTGTACTGTGACATGGTGCACCATTCGTCATGATAACAAACCACGGGCTTGCATTCACGCTGGCTCTTTTTGAGCACATCTTGATAAGTGGAACGAGCCATCTAAAGCCCACTGCCTACCACCCGCACATGAACAGACTGACAGAGCACCTGAACAAGACAATTGAAGATATGCTGTCGAAGTATGTTGACGTTCGACATAAAAATTGGGACGATATTGTAGCGATGCTGAGGCCGGCAGGCTAAAAAACAAGCCTCTTTATTAGGGCAAACTTGTGCCCACGAGTCTAATGACTATGGTCGTCGAGTCCAAGTAGCCGAGTGGCACAGATTCAACTATCTTCGTCTTCCTCGTAGGCCAAGCGCACGAACGCGTGGCGCATGCCAGCCGGGTCTTGCTGGTGCTCTTGCCACGATGATTGCGGCAGGCTACTTGAACGTGGCCAACCTGTCGCGGCATTATCCCCTTCCTCAGACGCATCGTCCCGATGCTTGAGAGAGTGAAATGATACATGCACACTTTCACTCGTTTTCCGACGATCTGTCACGATAGGTCTTCATGCGGCTTACGTGTACCACTTCCGTGAGATTGCGGCGTCTTGAGCTCACGTGTCCCGCGGATCTGACTACATAAGTGACGTCGCTGATACGGTTGAGTACTTCATTAGGGCCGAAGTATCGACAAAGAAGCTTTTCAGAGAGTCCGCGGCGGCGCATTGGGGTCCATATCCACACTTTGTCACCGGGATGATAAAGTGCGTCACTGCGTCGCTTGTTGTACCGAATAGAGTCGACACGCTGTTGACGACGTATTCAGTATCTTGCCATTTGTCGTGCTTCTTCGGCTCTTTGCAAGAATTTATCTAATTCAGGTGGATAGTGGTTTTCGTCTTGAAGTGGTAACAGAACTCCAGTGGTGTGGTCACTCTTCGGCCGAATACTAGTTCGAAAGAGGCAACGTGGGGTGTTTCTTGAACGGCTGTATTATATGCGAATGTTACGTAGGGTAATATTTCATCCCACTGTTCATGTTCAACATCGACGTACATTGATAGCATGTCGGTGAGAGTTCTGTTGAGGCGTTCTGTTAAGCCATTTGACTGAGAGTGATACGCCGTAGTTCTTCTGTGATCGGTATTTGTCATGCGCATCAGACATTGCATAAGGTCTGCAGTAAATGCGGTGCCCCGATCCGTAATAACGACGATGGGTGCACCATGTCTGAGCACTATGTTGTTCACAAAGAATTTGGCGACTTCGGCAGCTGTCGCACTGTACAGAGAGTCAGTCTCAGCATTACGGGTCAGATAGTCTGTAGCTACGACAATCCATTTCTTGCTTGCACATGATGTCGGGAAAGGTCCTAGGAAGTGCATGCTGACTTGTTGGAATGGGGCATCCGGAGGGTCTGTTGGCTAGAGAAGGCCGGCTGGTTTTACGGCTGGAGTTTCGCGCCGTTGACATTGACAACAAGTTTTCACGTAGCGCTGCACTAATACGAGAAACTTAGGCAAATGGAACTTCAGGTGAATCCTGGCGAATGTTCGGCTCACACCCATGTGTCCAGATATTGGCTCGCCGTGGCATGCATGCAGGATTTTCTGTCGCATGGCTGTGGGCACGACTAGTAAAAACGTTTCGCCTTTAGGTTCGAAGTTCCTCCTGTAAAGGACACTTCCTCGAAGGCAGAATACGGAGAGCCCTTTGGAGAATATGTGAAAGACTTGAACGTCGAGACCCTGCAGGTGTTGTTGAGGCGCCATGAATTCCGGGTCATCTCGTTGTTGTTGAGCAATTTCGGACGCGTTCACAATGTCTAGAAACGGGAAGTCTTCCTCTTCAGGTACAGTTGGATCGACGGGAGAGCGTGACAGGCAGTCGGCATCACGGTGTTTCCTTGCAGATTTGTATACGACGGTAATGTAATACTCCTACAGCCTAAGGCTTCATCTGGCTAGTCGACTTGGCGGATCCTTGAGATTTGCCAGCCAGCATAGAGCATGGTGGTCACTGACAGCTCTGAACGGTCTACCATAAACGTAGGGTCGAAACTTATTTATTGCTCAGATGACTGCGAGGCACTCTTTTTCAGTTGCAGAGTAGTTTGGCTCTGCTTTTGAGAGTTTGCGGCTGGTATAGGTTAACG
Organism: Rhipicephalus microplus; assembly: GCF_043290135.1. Lineage (NCBI taxonomy): Eukaryota > Metazoa > Arthropoda > Arachnida > Ixodida > Ixodidae > Rhipicephalus > Rhipicephalus microplus. The sequence goes on from NC_134708.1 coordinate 104,837,542, forward strand.
CTTTCTCTTGACCATTTTGTTACTGGACCAGGATGCCGCCGAGGCCGACATAGCTGGCATCGGTATGGGCTTCAATGACGGCTGTCTCATCAAAATGATCAAAATGGGCAAGTATTGGTGAATTCTGTAGCCGTTTTCTTAATTCATTGAAAGCTTTCTGTTGTTCGCTTTCTCTTGTGAAGGGCACATCGTCTTTTGTTAGTTTTGTAAGTTTCCGCAATCTTTGACAAGTTTTCCACAAATAGCCTATAGAAGGCACATAAACCCAAAAATCAACGCACTGACTTTTTGTCTTTGGGTGAAGGGAACCTCTGAACAGCGGCTGTCTTTTCGGGATCAGGACGAACAACGTCAAAACTAATGACAAGTCCAAGGAATCGCAGCTCTTCGAAGCAGAAGTGGCATTTTGGGGTTTTATTGTCAAGTTTGCTGACCGGATGGCTTGTAATACTGTGCGCAGTCGCTCTAATGTTTGTCCAAGGTTGAAGAGAATACCATCACGTCATCCAAATACACGAGGCATGACTGCGATTTCAATCCTGCGAGGACAGTGTCCATCATTCGCTGGAACGTCGCTTGCGCGGAACAGAGGCCGAATGGAAACGCTTTGAATTCGTAGAGGCCATCTGGTGTAACGAATGCCGTTTTTTCACGGTCCTGCTCGTCGACCTCTATTTGCAAATATCCGCTTTTCAGATCCAAGGAGGAGAAAAACTTTGCGGATCGCAGCCGATCTAGTGTATCATCTATATGTGGCAAGGGGTAGACATCTCGTTTAGTTACACTGTTGAGTTTTCGGTAGTAGACAAAGAATCTTAGCGTGTTGTCTTTCTTCTTAACGAGCACTACGGGGGACGCCTATGGACTATTCGAAGGCTGGATGACATCATCCGAAAGAATTTCCTCCACTTGCTTCTTAAAGATTTCCCGTTCTTTCTGTGACACTCCATATGGATGCTGGCATATAGGCCTCGTGTCGTCTTGTGTTATAATTCTGTGTTTCGTAATTGACGTGCACTGGACCTTCGAGGCAATTGAAATTCAATCAGAAAATTCGTTTACCAAGGCGTAAATTTGTTTCTTTTGACTGTCCGGAAGGTTCTGGTTGACGATCACGGATGTGTCGATGTTGCAGGCCACAGGACGAGTGGTTGACGTCGTTAAGCTGCATAGTTCGGTCGCCATACAGAAGTCGTGTAACTAGGCAATAGCCGTGCCTTGAGCGACGTGTTGAAGTTCATTGGAGAAATTCTTAAATAGGACATCTGCACGGCCATTGTCAAGTGAACAAGACCCCGAGCTACGCAGACACCTTTGTACAAAAACAGCCCTACATTTGTATTTGCTATGCCTTCGCGGTTGTAAAATGCGTCATTCTCTACGGGCACCATTATACTGCAGCGTGGCGACACAGTTACGTCATCATTGACAACGCGTAGAGCAGTTAGGCGTCGTTCCTCGGATTTCTCTACAGGTGTAGCTCGTTCAGTCGAAAACGACGCGCTGGACTTACGCAGGTTAATTACGGCACAATTAGCTCGCAAAAAATCTATTCCTATAATGAGCTCCCTTGAACATTTTGGTAGCACAATGAAATCGGCAACGTGAATAAAGCCCCGTATTTCAAGTCTTGCAGTGCATCTGCCAAGGGGCGTAATAATGTGACCACCCGCCGTGTGTATCTGCGATCCACTCCCCTCTGTCACAACTTTGTTTAGCTTCTTCACCATCTTGTGACTTATCACTGAATAATCAGCACCGGTGTCGACTAAGGCATTCAGCTCCCATCCTTCCATTCTGAACCACAAATCTGAAGTAACGCTTTCGTTGCTGCACCCATTTACCGGAAATACACCGTCGTCGCCCTCAAGTCATATTGGAGGATCTTCGTAACTAATGTTATCAGCGGCCTCATCTCCAAAGGTCGCTTGCTTCAGTTTTCCGGAAGTAGACTTGCAGAGCGATGACCAGGCTGCCTTGAAGGTGCACATGGGCTGGATGACCGGTAGCGCATTGGCGATGGTGACCGTGACCGATGTTGGCTTAGAGGTGGCGAGTTCTGGCGCGTGGACAAGTACTCCTCAATCTCCAGTGGTCGTTCGCCGTTTCGGGGGCATGGTGCATACGACGGGAAGCCTCTTAATCAAGCCTGTCGGTAAGGGCAGAATCTGTACAAGTGACCCGCTTCGCCACAATAAAACCACAGAGGCCTGCGCTCGTGATCACGCCACACGTCACTTCTCCTGGGCCGAGGCTCCACATAGCAATGTGTGCTACGTGCTCCTGGGGGCAGATAGGTAGCCGTTGGTTCCCGTGGACAAGGTGCGCTGCGTGCTGCAGGTGGGCGAGGAGTCGCCGCCATCGCAACTGCTGCATTTCTGTGTACTGTGGGTTGTCTGAGAACTTCAGAGTACGTTCGGAAAGATCAAATCGGCTGCAGCTCACACTCTGGTTCTCATATGACCTGCCTCAGTTCGTCATGATTGATTGATTTATATGTGGGGTTTAACGTCCCAAAACCACTATACGATTATGAGAGACGCCGTAGTGGAGGGCTCCGGAAATTTAGACCACCGGGGGTTCTTCAACGTGCACCCAAATCTGAGCACACGGGCCTACAACATTTCCGCCTCCATCGGAAATGCAGCCATCGCAGCCGGGATTCGAACCCGCGCCCTGCGGGTCAGCAGCCGAGTACCTTAGCCACTAGACCACCGCGGCGGGGCTTAGTTCGTCACGAACAACTTCTGTAACAGATAGTGCAGTTGGAGTCTGGGGCTTTTGCAGTCTGCTCAGTTCTTCCCTAATAACTGATCTAATAAGCTCTCGCAGGGCTTCAACGTCGTTTCGCACAACTCCAGAGAATACCTGTGCTGATGCGCAGTTAAGACTCCGGTTGTACTGCCAAGCCCGCAGTTCCAGTGTTTTTTCGATGGCCGTCGCTTCCGAATAAAACTCAGCAACTGTGCTTGAAGGGTTGCGGACGAAAACGGCGAACAGCTTTTGCTTCACTCCGCGCATTAGATGGCACACCTTTTTTATCCTTAGCCATGTTGTAACCCGCACGCTTTAACAGACGGATCATGTCCTCAATGTACATGGCAGCACTTTCGTTTGTGAGCTGGTTCCTCAATTGAAGAGCAGCTTCCGCTTTTTCTTTTCTGTCTATGTTCGTGAACGTAGCCACCGCTTGTCGTCGAAATACCTCCCAGGTAGACAACGAGGTTTCATGGTTCTCAAACCATGTCTTCGCGAAGTCTTCCAGGGTGAAGTATACGCGACGGAGCTTCTCTCTTTCGTCCCATTCATTCAAGCTCGCCACTCTCTATAACAGGTCGAAACAATCTTCCACGTCCTCGTACGAGTCGCCGTGGAATACTGGTGGCTGGTGCGGTTGGCTAATGAACACTTGTGCTGGTGTTGCCTGGCTAGTCATAGTGGTGGCATCCATCGTTTTACTTCCTTGTGGTGTGAAGTGGAGAGGACTAACTCAGGAGAGTCACCTCGAAGACGGCGACTTTCCCTCTGGTGTACAGGAGTCACTTCCACGGGGTTGACAGGCTGGTCGTCGGGGCTACGCAGTCTTGAGCTCGCGGGGCTCAGATTCATTACCCAGCACCTCCACCAGAAATGTAGCGATGCTGAGGCAGACAGGCTAAAAAAACAAGCGACTTTATTAGAGCGAACTTGTGCCCACGAGTCTAATGACTATGGTCGTCGAGTCCGAGTAGCCGAGTGGCACAGATTCAACTATCTTCCTCTTCCTCGTAGGCCAAGCGCACGAACACGTGGCACGTGTTCGTGCACGAACACGTGATGATTGCGATGGGCTACTTAAACGTGGCCAACCTGTCGCGGCAATATTGTCACGGCGTCGTGACGTGGCCGAAGACAGGAGACTTTGTGTTGGAATTTAACTGTTTATTTGGGAGAACCTGTGCCCGGTAAACGGAAAGTCCGATTACAGTCACAGTCTTGGACTGATAGCGGCAAATGAAGCGATGGCCATTGATGAACTACTGACAAGAGGCGAAGTGCGTCGGCATTTATACTGTTGCCATCGGATGTTCTAGCGTTATCGCTGGCGGTGGCGTACGTTCCAAAATAATCTGTACAGTTCCCAGAGTGGGCGTGATCTTATCGAAATGATCTACTAAAGTCCGGAAGCTTCTCGAAAACTGCACGCGCGTTTTGTGCTGAGAATTGTTTAGTGTTTGGGGGCGATAACAAAACTTGAGAAATGGAACGTTGTATTGCCCCCTCTGAAAAAGGCATCGTCCCGATGCTTTAACTAAAGATGAAGGTACAACAATAATGCAAGAAAGTACAATGAATAAATTACGATACAATAATAGTACAAAAAACATTGTTTCTGTTTGTTAACGCGAATGAAATGGCTTGAGACGCGCGACATGGACGATTTCAGGTCGCGATCGGCGTCGTTGAGAGTTCGTGATGCCGTCGGGGACAACCTCGTAATCAAGTGGGCCGAGACGGCGAACCACACTGTACGGTCCGAAGTACCGTCGCAGAAGCTTTTCACTTATACCCCTGTCACACGGCCACCACCAAACTCCGTTGAACACCGTCAACGTAAATCTCCCCTAGGGGGTTCAACGGCGAAGGAGTTGTGGCCACTAGTGTCACACGGCAATGACGAGGTTGCAACAGTTGCCGCGAGGGGGCTCAGCTAGCGCTGTTTGATTTTCGGAAAAGTATTCTATTTTCATATCTATCGATTTTTTGAGAATCCTCGTTATGCGATTTTTACATAAAGCACTATTAAGTAGGTATGCGACTAACAAACCATTAAAAATCATTTCAAATAAAAACGCAGTTGCTAAATGTAGCGATGCTGCTAGTGACGCTGGCCACATTGTGCTTTTAGTTGTTTTGTTGCCTGTGTAATTGCCGGTTACGAACTTTCTTATGCTTCCTTGCCTCGTGAGCGCACATTTTGTGTTCTTCAGCCATGAGTGACACAGCGGATGACGTGAGGAAGTGGTACAATATTGCGCTGGTAATGACGTTCATCGGCTGGCGCCGGCCGGCCCGACTCGCGAGGCACGGTGTATAGGGCATCGGTGTTGAGAGTAAGTGAACTCTGGCGGGCGTAAGTATATGTAAACAAACAACCGTTGTGAATAAGTACTACAACGAAAGAACGTTTAATATTGCCAAAATGTATTATTCTTTCACTGTGGCCACTTAGTGCTCGAAATTTTTCTCTGACCTCTAGACTGCTGGGGACGAGAATACCTCGTTTCGCTGCGAAGATGATCGTTGAACGTCCTTTGCGAAATGCTCCATTTACCTTTGTTTGCGTAAGGGTGGCTGTGTGACACGGACCGCATCTTCATTATCGTTAGGACGAGGGAGTTAAACGGTCTTCGCGGGTGCCCGTGTGACAGGGGTATTAGTCCACGTCGGCGTATCGGCGTCCACACCCAAACACGTTCACCGGGCTGGTATTCCACAAAGCTTCGTCGAAAATTGTAACGGCGGCTGTCGGTCGTCTGTTAATTCTTTATACGGAGACGCGCGAGTTGTCGGGCTTCTTCGGCGCATTGAAGGTACTCACTCACATCCAGGTTTTCTTCGTCAGTGACGTTGGGTAACATGGCATCGAGCGTCGTTGCCGGGCTCCTTCCGTAGACCAATTTGTATGGAGATATCTGCGTCGTCTCCTACACGGCCGTGTTGTATGCGAAGGTCATGTACGGAAGAATGGCGTCCCACGTCTTGTGTTCGACATCGACGTAGATTGCCAGCATGTCGGCGATCGTCATGTTAAGCCGCTCGGTGAGGCCGTTGGTCTGTGGGTGGTACGCTGTCGTCCGGCGGTGGTTTGTCTGGCTGTATGCCAAGATCGCTTGAGTTAAGTCGGCAGTAAATGCCGTTCCTCTGTCGGCGATAAGGACCTCCGGGGTGCCGTGACGTAGGACGAAATTTTCGACGAAGAACTTAGCCACCTCGGATGCACTGCCTTTGGGAAGGGCTTTTGTCTCGGCGTAGTGGGTGAGGTAGTCTGTAGCTACCACAATCCACTTGTTTCCGAAAGCCGACGTCGGGAATGGCCCCAGTATGTCCATACCAATCTGCTGGAAAGATCGGCAAGGTGGTTCAATTGGCTGCAGAAGTCCCGCTGGCCTTGTCGGTGGTGTCTTGCATCGCTGACAGTCCCGACATGTCCTCACATAACGAGTGACGTCGGTGGTAAGACGTGGCCAGTAGTACCTTTCTTGTATCCTCGCGAGCGTGTGAAAAAACTGAGGTGCCCTGCCGTAAGATCATCGTGCAGGGCTTGCAGAAGTTCTGGTTGCAAAGCTGAAGGCACCACAAGGAGGTACTTGGCTCGAAGCGGTGAATGTTTTTCCCTATAGAAGACTGTTTCGCAGGAAGAACGATGCAAGTGCGCGCTTGAATACCTTCGGGACTTCGGCGGTCCTGCCTTCGAGGTATTCTATTAGGGCCTTAAGTTCCGGGTCGGCCTGCTGTCGTTCAGCGAAGTCGTTGGTAGTTATCGTTCTCAAGAAGTAGTCGTCATCCGGGTTGTCGGGTAGCGGTTGGTCGGCAGGCGCACAAGAGAGACAGTCGGCGTCGGAGTGTTTTTGCCGGACTTGAAAATGACAGTAATGTCATATTCTTGAAGTGTCAGTCCCCATCGTGCGAGGTGACCTGAAAGGTCCTTCAAGGTGGCTAGCGAACACAAGGCGTGGAGGTCGCTCACAACTTTGAAGGGCCTGCCGTAGAGGTAGGGGCGAAATTTCGACGTAGCCCAGATGATGGCGAGACACTCCTTTTCTGTTGTGGAATAATTGGCTTCTGCTTTGGATAGTGATCGGCTGGCCTAACTAATAACACTTTCAAGTCCGTCAGCCCTTTGCACAAGAACGGCGCCAAGACCTACGCTGCTTGCGTCAGTGTGTATTTCTGTCTCGGTGAATCCGTCGAAATGGGCAAGTAAGGGGGGGTCTGGAGGCGATGTTAAACTCCTGGAAAGCGTGTTCCTGCTGCGTTTCCTACTTGAACTCCACGTTGGATTTGGTAAGGTTAGTGAGAGCATTGGTTATGCGGGCGAAGTTTTTCACGAACCGCCTATATTAGGCGCACAAGCCCAGAAATCGGCGCACCGCCTTGTCAGTGGGCGGCGCTGTTTTCCGTGGATCGGGACGAACCCCAGACTTGCTAATAACGTGCCCCAGAAACAAGAGCTCCTCGTACGCAAATCTGCGCTTTTCTGGCTTCGCTGCGAGTCCGGACGTCTTGATGGCTTGAAGTACAGCTTTAAGGCGCTGAAGATGCTCGTCGAAACTCCAGGAAAACATGACGACGTCGTTTAAGTACAAAAGGCAAGTCTGCCACTTCAATCCTACCAGCACTGTATTCATAACGCGTTGAAAAGTTGCAGGCGCTGAACAAAGACTGAAGGGCATCACCCTAAACTCCAAGAAGCCGTCCGGTGTTATACACGCCATCTTCTCTCGGTCTCTTTCGTCGACTTCGATTTGCCAATAGCCAGTTTTGAGGTCCATTGACGAAAGTTACTTGGCGTTATGGAGCCGATCAAGTGCGTCGTCTATTCATGGGAGAGAATACACGTCCTTTCTTGCGATTTTGTTCAGGTGGCAATAATCGACGCAGAAACAGAGGGTCCCATCCTTTTTCTTCACTAACACCACGGGCGATGCCTATGGACTCTTGGATGGCTGGATAATGTCATCCCGCAGCATTTCATCAACTTGTCTCTTCATGGCTTCACGTTCTCGCGTCGAAACCCTGTACGTATTCTGACGGAGTGGTCTGGCATTTTCTTCGGTTATGATGAGATGTTTCGTGATTGGGGTCTGCTAAATTTTTGATGACGACGAAAAGCAATATTCGTATTGCAGGGGCAGTGCCTTGAGCTGTTCTTGCTTATGGTTCGGAATTCTGGGATTGACAGCGAAAGCCTTGGTAGGGGCTTGGTTCCTCTGAGCAGGTTCCGCAGAATCGGTGAGGGTGAAATCACTGGTGGCTTCGACAATTTCTTCGATGTATGCGACCGTTGTTCCTTTGTTCATATGTTTGTACTCATTGCTAAAATTTGTGAGCATAATCGATGCTTTGCCTCTCCGCAGCTCTGCAATTCATCTTGCAGCGCGAATAATTCGGGTGACCAATAGATGCTGACTGCCTTCAACGACTCCATCCAAGTCAGGTGATTTAGGAGCGCCGACAGAAATAATGACGCTTGAGAGAGGCGGAATGGTGACTTGTTCTTCCAGCACATTCAAGGCATGGTTTCCTGACGGCGTGCGCGGCGGTAGTGCATCTTCTGTGGATAACGTTGTCAACCTTGTTTTTAGGTTGATGACAGCACAATGGAGGCATAAGAAGTCCATGCCAAGGATTACATCTCTCGAGCAACGCTGTAGGACTATGAAGTCTGCAGGATAAATACAGCCGTTAATGGTGACTCTCGCTGTGCAGATTCCTGCAGGCGTTACGAGATGACCTCCAGCTGTGCGGATTTCAGGGCCTTCTCAAGCTGTTCTAAATTTCTTTCACTTCGTGGCGAACGACCCACTGATGACGGAATAGTCGGCTCCAGTATCGACGAGAGCGGTCACACTGTGGCCATTGATAAAAACGTCGAGGTCGCTAGTTCACCGTCTCGCATTAGAGTTAGGGCGTGGCGTCGGGTCACGGCTGCGTCGGCTTGTTCCACTGCTTCCATGTTGCGTCGTCAGGCCACCTTCGGTAAGTGAGCTTTCGCCGTCAGGGCTTTGCCTGGTTGGCGTTACGTTCGGAAAGCCACGTCGTGGCGTCGTCGTCGTCGGAGGATCTTCGGTAGTTCGTCACACAGCAACCGCACCTCCATCGGTTTCTGCCCTTAGTTTCCCGGATATGGGCTAGAAGACCGGCCCCGCGTTGGGCCAGAGTACTGCCGGTGGTGCGGTGACGTGCGGCGGCGGGGTGACGGCAAACGGAAAGGGCTTCGTGGTGTCCACTGAGTTCCTATCAGGTAGTCGGCGATGTCACGTGGCCGTTATCCTGGCTGTGGACGCGGTGCATTGACGGCGAAGCCATGCAGTCCCATCTGTCGGTACTGGCAACGGCGGTATGTGTGTCAGACCTCGCCGCAGTAGTAGCAGAGTGGGCGGTGGTCAGGGGTGCTCCAGACGTCAATCTTCCTCGGCGCACTGCACTGGGCCGCTGGCAAACAGTAGGACGTCGGTGGGGGCTATGGCGGTGGTAGCGTCTGGCGATGGAAGTGCAAAGGGGCAGTGTTTTGGCGTGCACGCGGATGAGGGGCGTGGTGGCGGGCTGCAGCAGCATAGCTCACAGCTTGCAGCTGAGGCTCTTGAGGCTGAGAAACGCCCAGCAATTGCTGGATCTCCTGGCGTACGACGTCCACGATGGATTCCACGTGAGGCTGCGCTGAAGGAACTAATTTTCGTAACTCTTCTTGCACGATCGCTCGGATCGTCTCACGCAAGTCAGTGGTTCCAAGCGCTTGAATGCTGGTGTAGCTTGTAGACGAGAAGCAATGGTTATAATGCCGCGTGCGCATCTGGAGTGTCTTCTCTATCGCAGATGCTTCTGACATGAATTCGACGATCGTCTTTGGTGGGTTTCTCATCAGCCCGGCGAAGAGTTCCTGCTTTACTCCTCGCATGAGCAGATGGACCTTCTTCTCCTCGGACATGTCGGAGTCAGCGTGGCGGAAAAGTTTAATCATATCTTCCGTGAATAGCGCCACGTTTTCGTTTGGCATCTGCATGCGTGTTTCGAGAAAGCTGCGGCCTTCTCCTTCCCCACCACTCTTGCGAAAGTAGTGAAAAACCTCGTGCGAAAGACTTCCCACGTTGTAATGCTTCCCTCTTGATTCTTCAACCAGGTCTGAGCAGCATTTGCTAAGGCGAAATCCACATGCCGAATCTTGTCATCGTCTGTCCAGTCATTGAAGGCGGCGACGTGGTCGAACATTTCGATCCAGCTTTCCGGGTCTTCCAGTGGCAAACCGCAAAATGTTGGCAGCTTTTTGGGTTGCCAGAGGAGGAGTGGTGCAGGCTGCACGGGTGTGGTCATGGTTGCAGTAGTTGATGTCGGGATCCGGGTCTGCCTGGCTTCTTCAGGAAGGGGCCCGTACTCTGGTTGTAGTCCCCTCTGCCTGCGGCTTGTTCGCTGTTCAGGGTTAGCGTCCGTATATTCTTTGCCACTTGTGCTGGGGTCGCGGCTTGAAAAGGCGTCCGGAACATCAAAAAAGCAGCACCTCCACCAGATGTCACGGGGTCGTGACGTGGCCGAAGACAGGAGACTTTGTGTTGGAATTTAACTGTTTATTTGGGCGAACCTGTGCCTGGTAAACGGAAAGTTCGATTACAGTAGCAGTCTTGCTTTAAGAGAATTTTATTTCCGGATATATCATACACAGCCTATGTGCACACATAAAAATGGACAATGGTGAACATTGCGTATGTACAATGCAAGCTGTTATATACAGCGAAAGAACTTAGTGTATGCAGTGACGTACAATTCAAAAATTGTACAACAAAGACAGGACATTCTTGCCATCGAGATGACTAAACTTAAATAAATAGTAAGGCTATATGAAAAAAGAAGGGGAGGTCGTTCACAGTGAAGGGTACTGTTTTGCATTCACCTGTGACGACAATGTGCTCTCGTGATCAAGAACAATACTGCACAAAAGGACATGTTTCTAAGGAAGGAAAGAAAAATACACACTGCAATGTCACAGTAGTACAAGCTTTAGCCCACCTCCTCAATAGGGGACGAAAGGCATCGACACTCTTTCATTTCATTTATTTCATTTATTTACTCTCAATGCCGTAAGGCGTTACAGAGAGAAGGGTTACAATATTAAACAATCAAGAGAAACGACAACAGCGGGGTGATTACAAAAAGTGATTGCTGACAGTGGACCTGAAGTGCGCAGCGTCGCTGATGGAGACGATGGAGGCTGGAAGGTGATTCCACTGCACGCTGGTCGTTGGGACAAACGAGTTCAGGTAGATGTTTGTTCGGGAGTTTGGCACACCAACTTTTAACGGATGATCAATGCGGGATGACACGTATGATGGAACTGAAAACAGGAATTGTTTTAAGGTCTGATTGGTGTAAAATATTTTATGGAAAACACATAGGTGGGATATCATACGGCGGGTTGCAAGATCAGGTAATTGTACTACTTGTTTCATGTTAGTCACACTGGATGACCGGGAATAATCAGAGAGAATGAAACGAGCGGCCCGATTTTGGATAGCTTCAAGTGTGGAGACAAGATTGGCAGAATGTGGATCCCATACAGAAGAGGCATATTCAATCTTCGGCCGTGCAAGGGTTTTGTAAAGCTGCAGTTTTAATGAAGTGGGAGCTCGAGAGAAATTTCGTCGAAGGAAGCCGAGCATGCGGTTCGCATTATGGCTAATATATTCAAAGTGCGAGTGCCACGAAAGGTTATCTGAAATCTGAACGCCCAGGTATTTGTAGGTGGTAACCTATAATAGAGGGGAGCCATTCAGAAAATATGTGTTTACAGGGGTGTGCTTGATTGTTCGAGTTAACCTCATATATTTGCACTTGTCGACATTCAGTTTCATTAGCCAGGTGTTGCACCAGGCTGAAATTGTGTTAAGGTCGGTTTGAAGTTGTGAGGGATCAGAAGGTTCCCATATATTCCTATATATAACACAATCGTCTGCGAAAAGACGTATTGATCAGGTTATGGTATCAGGAAGATCATTAATATAAATTAGGAAGAGAAGAGGCCCCAATACTGATCCCTGAGGGACACCAGATGTAACAGGACAGTGAGGAGATTCGTTACCATTAACGGCTACATATTGAAAGCGATTCTGCAGAAAACATTCAATCCACCTTAAAATGTTAGGGTCAATGCTCAGTTTGCTAAGTTTATAAAGAAGTAGTGGGTGGGAGACGCAGTCAAATGCCTTCGCGAAATCAATGAAAATGCAATCGACTACTGACGCATGATCCAACAAATAACAGAGATCATTAGTAAAGGTAATAATTGAGTTTCAAAGGAATGATTTTTGCGAAAACTGTGTTCGTAGACTGTAAAAAATGAATTAGATTCTAGAAAGCTCATCAAGTTAGTGTAAATGATGTGTTCAAGTAGTTTGCATGGGATTGATGTAAGACAGATGGGTCGATAGTTAAAAGGGGAGAAAACTTCACCAGACTTGTACACTGGAATCACCTTTTCACCTTTCCAGTCGTCGGCAGTAAGGAACACTGTAAAGACTGTGAAAAATATAGGAAAGGATCAACGAGGAGTTCACATTGGTACTTTTCAGAAACTTATAGTTAATTCCAACTATTCCAGAAGATGAAGAAATTTTAGCCTCTGTATATGTTTGCAAATTCCAGCACAGTCCATAAAAATGGGTTCCATTGGTTCAAGATGTAGGCTTTCTTTAACAGGAAAAGAAGTAGGAATTGTTTTAGTACAAGATAAAGAAAACGTATTGTTGAGCAACACGCAGCACTGCTCTCGTGGAAGAAGTGCTCCATCTTTCTTTAACAGGAAAAGAAGTAGGAATTGTTTTAGTAAAAGATAAAGAAAACGTATTGTTGAGCAACACGCAGCACTGCTCTCGTGGAACAAGTGTTCCATCCGGTGTTTTTAATTTTACATCTGTAGATCTGCTCATATTAACAGCGCTCCAGAACTTGCGGGGATCAGTCGATAAGAGGGATGGGAGCGTTCGCTGATAAAACTCGGTTTTTGCACGAGAAAGGGCTTTTTTATATTCTAATGCAACGCGCGCATAAGCCGCCCACCTTTCAGCAGAACTTGATAGTTTACAGCGGCGAAAAAGGCGCTTTTTTTTATTAAGCAGTCGTTTTAGTGAGAAGTTGTACCACGGTTGGCGTTTAGGAAAGGGTATTCGTCTGAGCGGTATGTACTTATCAGTCAGCCATTGAACCTTGTTTCGAAATAAAGCGCAATTAACATTGAGCGGACGCTCCCAAAATTTAGGAAGGAAATAATCTATAAAAGCTTCCAGTTCCCTATTTAGGGCTTGGAAATCAGCTTTAACGTAGTCTCTAATTTGTTTAAACTGTTTGCCGGGACGCGAAGAGGATGACGGTATCGTGAAATGGGCAACTGAGTGGTCACTCAAAGCAGGCAAAAGCGTTAAAGAAGAAACAAACTAGGGAACAGTGGTCAGTAAAAGGTCAAGGGTGCTGAAGACGACTGGGTAATGCGAGTAGGTCCTTTAACAAGTTGACTTAAGTTAAATATAGAGCAAACGTCAATAAAACTTGAACATTCTTTAGAAGAACTGGTTGTTACAGGAAACGGCTCGTTCCACGAAATTGCCGGAAAGTTAAAATCACAGAAAACAAACAAGGGGGCTTTAGGAAATTTAACGACGACTTGTTTGAGGCAATCGTGGAATTCATCGCAAAAAGTAGACGAACTGTTCGGCGGATGGTAGCAAGCACAGAACAAGAAATCTGCGTAGTTTATCCGGATACAAACACAAAAAAATTCTAAATGTGATGCAATGCTGACGTCATAAGACGCAATCTCATCGGATACCGCAATAAGAATTCCACCTCCTTTCCGCTCAGTTCTGTCGTGCCTGTATATGGTGTAATCTTTTTTGCAATTCAGCAGTTCTTTATTATCCACATGTTCATGCAGCCAAGTTTCGGTGAGCACAACAACATCAGCTGAGCACGCGTCACTCGTAGATGATAACTCATCACGTATAGGAATCAAACTTCTGATGTTGGTGAACAGAAAAGAATAGTCGCGTTTGGATTTCAGCTGCACGGCTGAGGGTTGCTAGGTGGTGGTTTGGTGCGGTAACAGAGAGTTGGCTGTATCACCAGTGGAAAGACCACTCTGTTCTTTTTTACGATAATAAATCGCGTAGACCAACGTCAAAGGAAAGCCTCCTCTCCCAGCGTGACAAGTTTTGTGTTAAGATGCAGAGGCATTGTGTTTCTTAGCCGATGTAGTAGGAGAAATATGGCTCTCTGGGGGCGTCCCCTCAGACGGGCCTGTCCCCTTCGTTTCCATAAGACGAAGGCTCCGATAGCCATTAAGAGTACGACAAAGTTATCCCTGTGGCTAGACCGCCATTGCATATTTGTTTGGAACATTTTGGTAACCATGCGTCAAAAGGTGCGTGCTAGTATACATTCGTGGAAGACATGGTTCAGCGTTTCGATGCGACCGCATTACGGGCATGTGGCGGAGGGCGCCACGCCCCGCGCCGCAAGGCGGTCGGCCGTTGGTAAAGCCTCGCATTCCCTGAGCCAGTTTAGGTCACGGACCTCGGAGGGGAGAGACGTGTTTGTAAAAGTCCAACGTCTTTTCGCCCGGCATTTTCGGCGTTGTTCTTCAGATAGGCTTTTAAATGCTATTAATTCACTCATATTGGTGGGGGACATTTCCATAAGTTCTTGAACTGGAAAATCATTTCACCATTGTTGGAAAGATTTTAAACATGTGTGTAATACACCGGTGGCTGCTCGGCAGCTGGCCCCGCGTCGTTTACTAAACCAAAAATTCTTCTAGAGGTTCTTAACAGATACAATAGGAATTGCCTGTCTCGGTACGATGAGTTCTCTAAGAGTGCCCAGGTGTTTTTGAGAGCCAACATGCGGCACATTACATCAATTTGGGGTACACTGAGCCCTCCCCATTTTACTGGCCGGCGGACCAAGGCTCTGGCAACACCTTCGGCGTGGCCATCCCAAAAAAAGGAGCCGCACGCAGTAGCCACTCTAAGCAGAACCCGACGAGGTGGTCAAGCAATTCCGGCTACATAAAACAGTGGCGCTGTTATGCTGAATTTAGTTAGATAAGCTCTTTCAGTAAAAGGTAGTTGGAACGTTCTGGCAACTTCAATGCGTCTGTCCACTTTGTGTTGGATTTCTTTCCATGTGGTGTGGGCTACCTCGCCAGTCGAGAGGAAAGTTACAGCTAAGACTTTACGCCTTGGACGATTTGGGCGCCATCAAGGAACTCTTCATTGTGCATTCCAAAGCACAATGGCTTGCTGTTTCCGGGATTAAGACGTGCTTCCGACGTGCTCCTATACGTGTGGAATATTCGCAGAAAGGCTCTGTAGCTATCTATGTTCCGAATAAACAGCGAGATGTCATCGGCGTATGCCGCTACTTTCACTTCGCCCAAGCCTGGGAGAAGAAAACCGCGTATCTAAGTGCAGTTCTGGATTTGTTTCAATAATGAATCTATGCATAATACAAAGAGGATTGTGGAGACGGGACAGCCTTGTCGAATGCCCCCACTTACTGCAATATCAAGCACAGTGAAGAGAGAGTTCCATTCTACGCGATCAAAAGCTTTTTCCTGATCCAAGGAAACAAATTGGAGATATTAGTGTTCTTGCAGCGTACGTGAAAAGATTGCGAGTCAGCGCAAGCGAGGAATAGATCGTACGACCTGGGACACAACATGTTTGTATGTCGCTTACTATTTCCGGTAAAATAGTAGTTATACTGTTTGCAAGGATGGCTGTCAATATCTTATAATTCGAGTTAAGTAGAGAATCGGGCCTCCACGCCCTTGGATCAGACGGCTCTCCCTCGCTCATAAGTAAGAGTATAACTCTGCTCTCTCAAAACGTATTCGGTTTGATTCCGTCAGCAAGAAGCCCAATTAGCTTTGTCAAAAGGTGGACTTGTATTGTTTCAAGGAAGGTTTTGTAGAAACTAAAAGGTATCCCGTAAGGGCTGGCGGCGGCGGTTGCGTTCATGTGTTGAAGCACAAAGCGTAATTCATCCAGCGTCACTGGGCTGCACAGACCATCGCGGAGCTCCTCCGCTATGCGGGAAATTCCCGCGCAAAACTCGTTGACTATGGTGGTGTAGTTCACGTCGCTCGCGTTCTCCGCCTTGAAAAGATTCGAAAAATGTGTTTCAAAGACCCTCATTATGTCGTCTGCTCCTGTAAACTGTTCGCCATTCTGCAACTGAACGAAAGGAACATGCATGTGTTCACCCAAGGAGCCGTTGCGAACACTTCGAAGAACCGCTGGATCTGAAACCGGTCATCTGTTGATAGAAGACTGCGCAGCCGTGCGCGAACTAAGACGTAGCAAAAGTTCGTACCACGCTTTTAACTGATCGAGATAGTCGTGCATTGCGAAAGTCAGCGTCTTGCCTCTGCGTACAATGCGCGCTTTCCGTAGCGTGTTGTTTATCTCTGTCGTAAGGCGCGCTTTCTTTTCGCGTCCCGCTTTGATAAGCTCGGCGCGCCAACTTTGTTTCAATGCGTCCCAGTTGCGGGGTTCAGGCGGCCTATCGCACGTTTGCTCTAGTGCATTGCGCAGTAATGCTATGCTTTCCGGGTCGTTCACGAGTGTGGTGTCCATTTTCCAATGGTTTCTAAAGGTAGTAACCTGTTCGAAGAACAGTTTTACAGACAGTGGAAAGTGGTCTGTAATGCATGGATCGTCCGGTGGAAAATGTAGGACTTTGCAGCTTCGGACATGTGTGGCTAGCACTTCAGGAAAATAGTAGTGATCTAGCCTGGTCATGTTGGAACCCCGTTGCCATGTTGCAACGAAGTCATTTCCGTGAGTGTCGACCCAGGCATCCCTGAGCTTGAAGTTGCGGATGAGTTGTCGCAATGCTCAAACTCCGCTATATTGTCTGCTTTCTCTTCATCCGCGCGCATCTCTGTCGGTGTCCTCAACACAGTTAAAATCCCCTACTAAGAAAGTGGGGTAGTTGTCAAACATAAATGAGTCGAGGGAATTGAAAAAATCGGCCGTGCCCCCACGTTGAGCTGGGGCAAATATTACGAGCGCCCTTACTCGTCTGCCGTGAAGGTCAAAGTCTACTGCTATTGTGCGACCGTCAAAACCATAAACACAGTGTGCTCCTCGACATAACGCTGGTGTCAAAAAAACAACTCCAACTCCGCGCATGTTTGAATCGGTCAGCGAAAAAACGGCTTCGACTCCAAATTGCGAACAAAAGGATTGCACATCATAAGGGGTTCTAAAGTTACATTCCTGTAAGAAGAGGATATCGACATGATCTGACCTTGCGAAGTGCATGACTTCTCTCTGCTTATTTTGGCGTCTGAAACCCCTGACGTTTAAGGAAAGAAAATGCACAGTAGCCATTTTAAAAAGGGAGTGTGCGCGCAAACTTCAGCAAAACCCCTTGCAGGGGGTGGGGCGAGCGCTCAATGAGTGAACATGACTAAGAAAAATGCTCTGACGTCGTCAGAGCATTAGCGAGTTTTTGGGGCTTACTACTGTCCGTGAAGCCCTCAGAGTTCGTTGCCGGCAGGTGGGCACGTTTCGTGGCTGGACGGTCAACTTCCATAGCGCTGGCACCGACACTCGCACCAGCGGCCGCACCTGCAATCTGGTAAATGGGGTTAAGCAGGCTTAGTTTACGGGTCTGGGCAGAATATTTGCCGGCGCGGGCGCTCGGTGTTGTCAGTGGCATAATCACCGTCGGGGTCTTGACTGGGCCGATGACCGGTGCTTCTGCATGTCCCGTTGTTCTGGTGCCGCGTCCTATCGAAGCTCTCGGCGCCTCGGTGCTGCTGGTGGCGCCAACTAAGTGGGAACCGTAGCCCTCGTGGTCTCTGCTAAGTACGGGCACACTGGCTTCGATTTTAAGTGAGCTGTGGTCTTCATAGGCGTCCGGCGAAAAGTCGCTGGTCTCGGACAGGTCGTGAGGGGTTGACGAGGCTTTCTCAGACAGGGGCGGCAGGTCTCCTGCGTCTTGTGGTTCAGTATGGGCGTCAGTATCGCTTGTGTCGGTGTCGCCCGCAGGCTCGAGCACCGGATAATCATCTTGCAATGCGAGCGTAAGGTCGGTACACGCTTGTTCTTCGGTTGCCGCTGCTGCAGCCGCTGCGAAGAACTTCGGACGTACGCAGTCGGCTGTTGCATGGCTGCCTGAGCACTTACGGCAGGGTTCTGCGCATCTCTCTGTGGCATGTCCAAACACGCAGCAGCGCGTAAAACGGGGCGTGGCACAGTCTTTGGCAATGTGGCCAGCATTTCGGCATTTTAGACCACACTTTCTTGACACCCCGGTAGTCACACAAGACATTGTAACCTTGAACTGTCGGAAAGTTCGGTGTTTGGCTTTTCATTTCCACTCGCGCTACACGGAGACCTGTGCCTACCCCAGGGCGGCCCTTGAACACTGGCTCGTGGATATGTTGCGCGTTGCCATAGGCGGAGAGAGCGGTCGCTAGGGCCACGTCGCCTACCCACAGTGGTACCCGGGAGAGTGTGACGAGGACCGATGCTGACTAGTGGAACTGATACGCCATTCAAGAGAATGGCGCCCCGGCTCTTCACTCTTCAGCTTGGTGGCTGCGTGGACGTTTGCGGCTGCGGCGGCGAACTTTGCTCTTCCCATGTGCTGGAGGGACTTGATACCGGCTTGGCCGGTTACGGATTCGACGGCATCTATGATGTCGTCGACGTTGCTCCCCTCTGGAGCGCTGAAATTAAAGCAATGAGCTTTCAGCGGTGGCGCTGCGAAAGCCATCACACTTCCGTCCTGGCCCTGGCTCCCACGGCTTGCGCTGTGGTGCCCGGATGTTGAGTCACGATGAAGGCCTGGACAGATCCGGGGGGGTTGTCCAGGGGTTCGCTTGATGCTCGATGAGATGAGGTCGACGACTGGCAGCGTGCCTGGTCGCGGGAATCCCGGCACCAGATAAGCGGCGAACGGAGCGTCGGCCGTCGATCAACAACTGACAAGCGACGAAGTGCGTCGGCATTTATACTCTTGCCATCGAATGTTCTAGCGTTATCACTGGCGGTGGCGTAGGTTCCAGAATAATCTGTACAGTTCCAAGAGTGGGCGTGATCTTATCAAAATGATTTACTAAAGTCCGGAAGCTTCTCTAAAACTGCATGCACGCGCGTTTTGTGCTGAGAATTGTGTAGTGTTTTGGGGCGAAAACAAAACTTGAGAAATGGAATGTGGCAATATATTGCCCTATATTACGTTCGCGTAAAATACAGCCAAGCAGAAAACAACTCGCATGACTTCATTCAGCCTTGTTCACGGACGGGAGGTACGGACGATGCTAGATGCCATGTTACCACACGAATGGGACGACAAAGCATGACACGGGTGCTGACATATATACCCAACGTGCGGAAGAAGCCATGCATATCACACGCTTAAGACTCCGCCAGTAACATTTTTACGAAGCAGGTCGCTACATTTCCCACTGGAGAGCAGTAACCTACGAAACCGGTGAGCGAATGTTGGTTTGGACACCCATACGAAGACGTGGACTGCCCAAAAAACCTTTAAGACGATGCTTCGGACCATATAAAGTATTGCAAAATTTAAGAGACGTCACCTACGAGGTTGTCCCCGACAGATTCTCTTGTGCCTGGCGTCGACTGCAACGGTCTGAGCTTGTAGATGTGGTACCCGAGGTGATGGTCCTACAGGGGGGGGGGAGTGACACGTGTATATACGTTGCTACGAAGGCGTTACGCCAACACGGTCCCGAAGGCGCCAATGCTCCGAACTCCGCGGACAATGTCACCAGCCGTTTGGTAGCGTGCCTTACTCAGCTCTCGACTGCTTCTGCGCACAGCTGATAGACGAGCGGACGAGACGACGGTGAGTTAAAGGAAGTTTTATGTACAGCATATAAATAGAGTCATTACAAATTCGGCACTGGGGCTGACAGCTTAGGGACTCGAAGAACGCATCCATCGGCTTCTCTCTCTGTTAAGAAGCGCATCACCGACTAGAGTTACTGTATATGCTACCTTTAGGTAGCAGAGTTGCGCCACTGTTTTCCGGGCGCCGCTCACTCCGCCTACAGAACTTCAGCGCCCCTATTCGCCGAGTGCCATCATATGCTCATAAGTGGTTTTATTGCACTGCGGAGAAGCCAACACAACAATGATTCCGGGCAGATCAAGCGTGGTTCACATAGGCTGTTGTGTCACATCAGCTGTCGTGAGCCGCGATTGTAATACGAGCGCAATATAGAGCCGTACATAGTATGGGCGTCGCATGGGCACTCTCGTTTGCTGTTCAGCTCAATTCAGTTGAAGGCGATACAACTACACCTGGCTCCCTCACACAGTTAACGAATAAGTCCGACATGATGAAAACATTTCTTCCCTAACTGGTTAGATTACATTCAAAAGTGCAAAAATAATTTCATATTTGTAAATGGGAAAAACAGCGAAAAAGGCGAAGCTAGTGTAACCAACCATAAATATCTATCTCACTGGTTCACCGAGCTACCCACTTTGTATTTGTTATTACATACCAAGAACGTAAGCATCAAATAAAGGCTTCTTGTTGAGACTGGAGCAACTTAGTTTCTCTCATACTTTAAAAAATTTAAAGACAGCGAAAAAATAAAGCAACGCTAGTACCATAATCACTCAATATTGACAGAATATGTAACACTCTGAAGCGTGACCTTGGCCCCTACACGGATGGTGAGTAGCTTTCCCGCAAGACATTTGAACCCAAGATGGCAAACCTTGGCGCAACTCTGCTACCTAAAGGTAGCATATATAGTAAATCTACTGTCGACGAGCTTACGAAGGGCGCCACGAACCTCACCGCTGCTAAGGACACCGGGCGCACCGACTGCGAAATGGGCTTGAAGCAACGAGAGGCTTCTCTGACACATAGGTCTACTGCCCGTGAGGCGCCGCAGGGCCTTTTTCATAGTCACCGGGTAGAATCTTTGGGTCACCAACGTCCAACCAGAAGCGCCGCTAGCCGTGATGTTAGAATCCTCCAATAAAGCCCGCCGCTGGACACGTCGTGCTCGTCAAATCTGGAGCCGCTGCACGTGGTTGCACCCAAGGGCGAGTGACGCTACCACGCATTGCGTGAGACTCGCCAGACTGGAAGGCGCCGATTGCTTCAACGGGATCGTGGGCTGAGGGAGCTCGCTGTGCATTGCGTGACAGACCGGCGACGCCACTTGATGACGTCGTTGAGTTGATCGCGTCAGGCGGGTTCGACCGCTGGCCTTGACACAGATTGCCTTTGCAGAGGCATTGACGTTGGGTGTGGACTCGCAGGCGTAACATCACTCCCGCCGCCATACAACGTGCCCGAAAGACGAGCTGCTTCCACGTGGCTCGGATGTCGGGTGCGCTCGTTTGCCAGGTCCCTCCAGGTTCGCCTCCAGTGTCATGGGGAGAATGTAGCTCCAGACTCCGTTCCGTGAACACATCCCATTCTTGGGGACAGGTTCCAGTTCCACTGGCTTGTCGCCACAACTTGCAGGCCAGCTTCGCTCGTCTCTTTTGACGATTTTCGGTTTCAGCACTTGTCGATGGTTCTGCAACTTGTCCAGAGTGGTTCGACAACAGACAACACATGATACAAGCAAGTGCCCTCAGTCACCCGACAGAACACCAGACAAAGTATAGTACTACCTATACATAGCTACGTGTCTATCGGAATTTCGTTCCCTCTACATCAAGAGGCACATGTGGGCCACAAGACACTTAAAATGAAAACTCAAATTTTTACACTTACAACAACGTAATGAAATAGATTGCAACATAAAGTTGGCCCTTTGAGATCACTCTTAATGAGAGCGCTCGGCTAAGGCCGTGATGAGGACAAAGTTTTGCCCCGCATCGCCAGCGAGAGACCGAAAGATGGAAAAGGTACTAACAAAACGCACGGCTCAATGCGTCTACATTAGCGTTGAGCTTTCCTTTTTTTTAGCGAACGTCAAAGTTCTGCTGTCGGAGTATCAGGCTCTACCTCAGTAACCGGCCGCTTTAAGACGTCATGTTATTACACAGTAGTTTGTTTTGACCACAAACCTTAGACCAAAGACATAACAAGCAAGCTTTTGAAAGGCCCACACGAGGCAAGCGCATTCTTTTTCAGAGGTACTGTATGCCTCTTCCCTGCAGCTGAGTTTTCTACCTAAATACAAAACTGGCCGTTCGTTACCAGCACTGTCTTCCTGGCACAATATAGCTTTCATGTCGCGATCACTCGCGTCGCATTGAATCACAAATCTCTTAAAGAAATCAGGTGCCATGAGAACTGGCTTTTAGCTTAGGGCTTGTTTTAGCTAGAAAAACGCATTCTCTTTTTCTAAGTTCCATACTACTTTAACCGGCTCGAACTTTTGAAGTGCGTCGGTTAGAGGGCTGGCAATGCTAGAGTAGTTTTGCACGTAATGCTGATAGTTTCCAGCTAGGCCGAAGAATGCCCTTATTTCGGTTTTTGTGGTTGGTCGTGAATAGTTCACGATGGCGGCTACCTTAATTTCTGTTGGTCTACGCCAGTCACGCCCCGTAACGCGTCCCAGGTAAGACACCTCGACGCACCCTAGGTGACAGTAGGTTTCATGGTAAGACTAGCTTCTTTCAACCTCTTCAGCACGACGCGTAAATGCTCAACATGCTCTTCCCAGTTATTTGAGAAGATGGTGACATCGTCAAGATATGGCAGAGTGAACTCAGAGAGGACTTCAAGAACGCGGTCCATTAAGCCTGACAAACAAAAGGGCGCATTTTTCAATCCAAAGCTGAGCTTTAGTGAACGATACGTTCTGAATGGAGAACCAAATGTGGCATATTGCCTAGCACGCTCCGTAAGGCGGACTTGCCAATTGCCAATACCCTCGCACAAGGTCTAACGTGGAAATATAGCTGGACTGTTACACAGTTTTTACCCTCTCCTTTAGGTTTGGGAACGGGTAAGTTCAGTCTGGAATTATGGCGTGAAAACGCCAAACATAGATGCATGGCCTCGGAACTTTTCCCGGCACTTGAACCAATGTTAGAGGTGTATAGTCACTCTCGCCCGGCACTATGACCCCCAACTCAAGCATTTCATCGATCTCCTCCTTCATGATCTGCTTTTGCACGGGGAACAACAATACGGCTCGCTACGGATTGGCTACTCAAACGTTAGCTCGACATCGTGTTTAATGACCGGCGTGTTTCAGGGACTGTCCGAAAATGCGTCTTCAAACTCGGAAACAATCCTTCTCAGGTCCTCCTTCTGGACTTCACTTAACCTAGGCTCTAGGTTTAACTGCTCCGAGATTACCTCCCATCCCTTTTCGATCACAACACTAGAGGTCAAAATTTCTGCTCCCTCTTCCTCTGAAGCATTCAAAAGCAGATTTACGACCACTTGACGTTGAACGTATGGTTTAATTAGGTTACTGTGGTAAATTTTTTTCGGCCGTTTTCCTAATTTCACTTCATAATTCCTATAAGAAAGCTTCCATATTACTTTGGCGGGCCCTTCCCAATGAACCACAAGCTTGTTCTTATTGAACTGCCGCAGCAGCATTACCTGACTACCTATTTCGAAGGTGCGCTTCTTCGCCGATCTGTCGTACTACTTCATAGACAACACTTGTGCAGTCTTCATGGGGCTTTCCACAAGATTTTTCGTTTTTACAGGCCTCTGAAGGTGGTCTGAAACACACGCAACTACATTAGGAGCCCGGTCAAATCCCTCCCAGGACTCACGTAGCATTCGCAATGGTGTTCTCCAACTCCTGCCATACACAACCTCTGCAGGGCTAAAAGCAGTGCTCTCATGAGGAGCTAATCTCAAAGTGAACATAACGGGAGGAACACATGCTTCCCAGTCGAATTGGTGCTCGTAGCAAAGAGCTCTCAGTATTCGTTTAAGAACGCAATACATACGCTTTACCGGATTAGATAGCGGGTGATGGATCGAGCTGCGCGCTACTTTTATTCCGCATTTATCCAAGCCCCGCCGCGGTGGTCTAGTGGCTAAGGTACTCGGCTGCTAACCCGCAGGTCGAGGGTTCGATTCCCGGCTGCGGCGGCTGCATTTCCGATGGAGGCGGAAATGTTGTAGGCCCGTGTACTCAGATTTGGGTGCACGTTAAAGAACCCCAGGTGGTCAAAATTTCCGGAGCCCTCCACTACGGCGTCTCTCATAATCAAACGGTGGTTTTGGGACGTTAAACCCCACAAATCAATCAATCGCATTTATCCAAAAAGATAGAGTTAAGGCAGCTGGTGAAGACACTACCATTGTCGCATTGAATTTCAGAAGGAAATTCTGACGCGTGTAAATATAGATAGCAGTGCATCCACGACATGAGGGGAATTGAGCTCCTTAAGGGGTATCGCTTCCGGAAATTTTGTGGCTACACAGAGGGCTGTTATGATGTACCGGCAACCTTGCCTTGACTCTGGCAATGACCCGACAATATCAATTACTAGGCGCCGAGAAGGTTCTGTGATAATGGGCACAAGCTTCATGGGTGTCTTCCACTTGTCCGTGTATTTCCCCGCTCTCTCAGAAGTGTCGCTGGAGCGTACAAAGTCTTCAATATCATTGTAGCATTTAGGGCAATAAAACTGAAGAGGAACTCTAGCCTTGGTCTTTTATATGCCGAGTTACCCTGCCCAGGCGTTTTCATGCGCCAGTTCTAATAGTTGGCGACGATACTTTTGTGGCATTAAAAGCGCTCATACTTGCTACATTGCACATTTGTGTAGCTCCGATACAGGAGCCCTACCTTCTCAAAAAGGAAACATTCTTGTTTTCTTTTTTTTCTAAGTTTACGCTTTCTATTAGCGCTTTATTTAGGAGGTTCTCACGCTGCTCTCGAATGAGCATTTCTTGATCAATCCTCGACAGCTCACTCCAACTTTCCGCTACAGGCGAGAGCGTTGCACTCCTCTCGGTCTGACCCAATGTCACCATGTCGTCTCTTCCACCGACACAGACCGCGCCAGTCGCTTTGGCGATGGGCCGCTCGAGGGACTGCTCACTCAACTTACACGGAGAGTTTCCTGTCTGAGGTTCCGTCGACTCGCCGCCACGGTCACACAGATCAGCAGCTTTTGCACTTGGTGCTTCACCACATTTAACAAGATCACGTTCTTGCGGAAGCTTCAACGCTTGCGATCACGTGAGGGCCATGCACGCTAAGTTGGAGAAGAACGATTTACCCTGCTCTTTCAGAAGCTGCTCTGAGTTAATAGAAAAAAAGATAAGGAAAACGAGCGGGAAGCGCGGCAGACACAGTCGCTTCGGTGCGAAGCTTACCGAACGGGCCTTCAATGACAACCGTATCGATTGGTAAGCAAGCACTCTGCTCCTCGGCGACTTGTCTTATCCACGCGCATTATCCTGTAAAGTCATCCGAAAACGCCAACGAAGGATGAACAACATCGATGGTTACCGCTGAGTCTCGTAGTGCTCGACACGTTTTCCCATTCACACTAATTTCTTGGAGATACGGCTCTAACAACTGCATGTTTTTTCCAATTCTCGGATTGTTGCGAAAGCAAACTTTTGCTTACAGTTTATCGCGATTTGCCCTTCCTTTTTGCAGTTGTAGCAGATTAGTGGCTTCCGAGATTCAAACGCCCGTGTGGTATCAGTGTGTTATTTAGAAACCTCAGTGGATTATTCCGCTTCCGTTTGCCCTTCCCCTACAGTGTCCTTCGTAAGAGACGGGTACTTCCTGAAATTACGGTGCGGAGTGGGTTCCCGCTTATCAGTTTTCTTTGAAAAGCCCTCTTCATTATCATCCTTTTTAACGCGCACTGCCCTACTATGCAACTTTCGACGAGTGTAATACTCCTCAGCTAAGTCTGCTACCTTGTTTAGCTGTACTTCGCCAAGCTTGTCCTGCAGCCAAGGCTTGACATCCTCCTCGATGCAGCTGTAGAATTGCTCCAATGCAATGCATTCTACCACTTTATCGCGATCGTCATAAACACCTTCGCCCTTGAGCCATTCAAATAAATTGGCTTTACGACGAAACGCGAAGTCAATGTGTGACTCATTTTCTTTTTTAGAATACCGGAACCTTTTCATGAAAGCCTCAGTTGATAACTTATAACGTCTCAAGAGCACTTACTTAACCTCATCATTGCTCCCATACGCTTCTCTAGACAAGCACATTATCACGTCGGCACTTCCCCGGGAAGAAGAGCTAACAGGTTCTGCGCCCAAAGAGACCGCTCCAAAGCATTTCGCTCACAGACGTGTTCAGACTTGACGAGATACTTCGCCATGTACTCGCCTACTATGAAAGGTGGCATTCGGTCCCTAGTTCTATAACCGCTGACCTTAACTATCGCAGAAGCTACGCTAGGCGCCTGCGAACATGTAGGATTGCCTATTCTATTCGTTTCAACTCAAGGCGCTCCTGTCTCTCGGCATCCTAACGCTCGCGACGTCCGCACCTTTCAGCTTCTTCACGTTCGAGAACTTCTCGCCTTTCAGCCTCCTCGCGGCGTGCTTTGATATCCACCCAGGCCTCATCGCCTTCCTCAGCCGACATTCCTTCATCCTTCATGATCTCAAGGATCGCTTGCATTCATTTCGCACGGCCCAAAGTAAGGCCGATTCCTCACAAATGTCGATGAGTTCCTTCACTTTAAGGTTCTCCATTGTTCACACTAGCCTCTTGCTGTTTGCCCCCGTTAAGAATCTACTTGCCGTACCCGCTATAAATCTACTAGCAAGACACGCAAGCACTATTTTACACTGCCGTGTTTGCACCTTACGCGTTAACCTTGGTTTCAAAGCTTTTCGACTTGGCTTGAAACGATCAAAGCTCACTTTAATGCTTGCCACAGCCCTTCTCTAAACTACTATAACCTGTGCTAAAGTAGTCTGGAGAACTGAGGGGAAAACATCAGGCACTCACCGCATTGATGTTTCTGACGCCGGCCTATACCACCGCTGCCACCACTGTTACGCAGGCGCCACTGCTAAGAACTCCGCCGTCAATGTCACCAGGCGTTTAGTAGCGTGTTTTAGTCAGCTCGCGACTGCTTTGGCGCAGAGCTGATAGACGAGCGGATGAGACGACGGGCAGTTAAAGAAAGGTTTATGTACAGCCTAGAAATAGAGGCGTTACAAGTTCGGCACTGGGTCCGACAGCTTAAGGACTCGAAGAGCCGAGATGTCTTCTCTCGCACACATC
The DNA here is from genome assembly GCF_043290135.1 of Rhipicephalus microplus. Lineage (NCBI taxonomy): Eukaryota > Metazoa > Arthropoda > Arachnida > Ixodida > Ixodidae > Rhipicephalus > Rhipicephalus microplus. Next base: position 104,864,501 of record NC_134708.1, read on the forward strand.
TGTCGGCTTCTCTCTCTGTTACGAAGCGCACCGACGACGAGGTTACGAAGGGCGCCACAAAATTCACTGCTGCCAAAGACACCGGGGGCGCTGACTGCGAAAGGGGCACGAAGCTCCAAGAGGCTTCTCTGACACAAAGGTGTATTGCTGCTGATACGCCGCAGGGCCTTTTTCATAGGCACCGGGTGGATCCTTTGAATCCCCAACGTCCAACCAGAAGCGCCGCTGGCCGTGATGTCAGAATCTTCCACTGGGGCCCGCCGCTGGGCCACGTCATGCTCATCAAGTCTGGAGCCGCTGCACGTGATTGCACCCAAGGACGAGTGACGCCACCATGCATTGCGTATGACTCCCCAGACTGGAAGGCGCCGATTGCTTCATCGGGCTCGTGGGGTGAGGGAGCTCACTGTGCATTGCGTGACCGGCGCCGCCGCTTGAAGACGTCGTTGAGTTGATCACGTCAGGCGGGTTCGACCGCTGGCCTTGACACATATTGCCTTTGCAGAGGCTTTGACGTTCGGTGTGGACTCGCAGGCGTAACAACATAGAGGAGGATGACGATGGAGGTGTTTCCCAGACTCCGGGTAGCGATGCAGGAGGTTGGAAAAGCAAAGACGAAAAAGGCCTTCACTATACAGTTGATTCTGAAACACGCTGTTTCACTGTCGCAATTTGTTTCTGTCTTTTATTGTCGCTACACCGCGACAATATCACGCCACGTTCAGTAACGTCATAATGTAGTGTCATATGGGGACGTCATGAGTTTCACATTTTTTCTTGCATAATTCGTGCCGGCGCCGACGAAGCCGACAGCCACTTGTCATGTTCGATATGGCATGAAAAGTTCACCTTAAAAGCTGCCGCCTAGTATTACCATTAACATGCGTATTTTGTTGCCACAAAGGAGAGATAGTACTTTAGCTTTTATCTTATGCAAAAAGGATGAGGTAGATGTACCCATAGCCAAAAGAACATAAAATAACACGTTTAGTGAACAGTTCCTTAATGCCTTGTTTTCGTCATAGCTTTCGACTTAGCCGGATATACAATGCGTGTTTGGCAAATTAGGGTGATGATAGCTGAATTTTTGGCATTTTCGCTCAACCTACTCGTTGTGAATATGTGGCTCATTCGCAGCTTTGTTCTTGCAGTCAGCGCAATACACACGAAGTGCAAAGCTGCATGTTCATTGGGGACGCCCAATGCAGGTTGTAATGAGGCTGTGAGTTGCGCGCAGGCAATATACAAGTGAGTATTGCACTAAGTTTGCTCGTAATCGACACTGGAGTTTCACTTGTCCAGCTCATTCATCAGCTGGGGCCGGCTGCCGCCCGGTCGGTCTGATCTCGGGTCCCGCGGCTTGTCTCGTCTTGGCGGCACCAGTGGCACATGCGAGAGCGTACTGAGTGGTGACCAACCCTACCAGGAACAGACATCTATCTTCCACACTTCCAACTTAACAAAAATTGACGCAATGGCCTGTCGTCATTATTCATAACTCTGTCTAACATAACCTTATAAGGACGTGCTCGCTTCTCTCATTTCCGCAAAAAAATATTTTTATCAAATTTGAGCAAGGTAGCAAGAAACTGTATAGTTGGTAGTAAACGCTGGTAGGAATCACACAGCGCTTACTACGAAGCCCGTCGCTCATATGCGCTGTGAGTAGTGTGTGCGGCTTGAGTGGCAGCATGTGTGTGTGGAAGGGGGGGAGTTGCAGAGAAGGTTAGAAATTAAGCTTTGCGAGTTAAGGTGGTGGCTGTTGCATGGGTTGCGCAATATCCAGCGTTGGTGAGTGCCTACACATGAGGACCTCAAAGGCCATTTAGGCATTGTCGTCACGAAGACAGCTTTGCTCATTCCAGCCACTGCTTTTCCTTCATCAGCATGTCGTTTAGCAACACGAAGAGAAGGGCTAAAGGAGTAAACGGCTACAATAGCTTGGGATGTTACTTCAATTTGTTGTCGCAATCATTATTTCGGCCTTGGTGCAAAACTCTGGGGTTCATTTGATTCTTTTAACGCAATCTTATAAAGCCAACCGACAATCAGGTCTAGAAAAGCGTAGCGTTTATTGTGAGCAGCTTTAAACTATAATGTATTATTCAGGACATGAATGGAAATGAACTAATCTGTAAGGAAAACAACTTGGAATCGGCAGAAACCGAAGCTAGAAATTTCTAATAATGCGCCTGATGCACTACCGAATGGGGCAGTTACGGAAGTGATCTCTGTATCGAATGTATTTGATATCACCTTGCGTGTCATTGTGGCAGTCTTCCTGCGCTCCTTGCCTTTTTTGTCTGTTGTCTTCACAAGGCAATTGAAGAATAAAGGCACACACCTACGTGAGCGCTGACAAAGGCGTGGGGATTAGCCTACTCACCCAGCTCGAAGAAATGGCTGGTCATCGCCAGGTTCATGACCTTTTTGATGTGTTCGTAACAAACGTCGGTGGGGTTCCGGCCACCATGAAACAAGTATGGCTCAGTGAAATCGGCCAGTTGTCTCAGGATGCTCCAGGCGACCAAGTATTGCAGGCCTTCTAGTCCCACATGCTCACTTTCAAACAATAGCCGCAGGATTCTGGTAGTATGTGGTTGATGCACAATTGAGTCGAAACCGCCATACGTGCCGTTGGTGTATTTGGAAAAATAGGAAGCCCACTCATCTGGGGAAAAATGGAGAGAGGGTTACGATGTCCTTGCAATTGGACACTGTGAGTATTTTGAAACTCATTTATTTGAAAAGGTTGTTTCTTTTATCTTTTTTTTGCTTCGCGCGTATACACATGGTTTTGTTGAGTAGGAGATAGTGCAATTTGTTTTTCGGGTGCGCAATATACTCACAGCTTCGCGGCTTCCGTAGTCACTATAAATCCACCGTGACCAGATTGCTCGAGGTTTTCCTACGTGTCGTGTCCCTCGCGATTAACCGCGCACATTGAGAAAATACAAAAGCCTACATTCCCAAGAGAACTGTGCACATCACTTCGAACAGATTGCGCCGTGTTTCAATATTTCAACAGGGGTGCAGCGACTTGGCTTATGCCTACCTCAGGAGTATCTGCCACGGTGTGTTGCGTTTACGGCGCTGGGCTACTGACTGAAAGGTCACTGTTGAGATCCCTCCCGGCATGGTCGCGTTTGAAAGCAGGTGAAATAATAATGCCCCATGTACTGTGCGATGTCAATGAGCGGTAATAGAACAGCAGTAGGTCAAGCTTTCTTAAGCCTGCCTCTACGGCGGACCATGTAAACATATCATGATTTCAGCTTGAAAACTACAAATATTATTACGTCAAAAGCGTGGCCATTGTTAACAACGTCTGTAGAGTAGGTACTTGTAAACGTCTATTACCTTCAAAATTATTCACCCACCATCTTTGAAGAGCCGCACTGCAATCAAAATATTCAGGCTATTAAGGATACATATTCTATACAAAGTACACGTCCTTTTTCGGGAACAAAAGTACATAACGCAATATCCTGAATTCGATCTTAGTAATTTCGGATGCCAAATGTTGCAGTAAAATACTGAGACCTTGGCGTATTGACTGTATTCTGCTTTTCTGTTCTATGAGCTGTTCAACTTTAGGAAAACGAGAGCCCGTCAAATGCACGTGGTCAGTGCCCCCTTTTCTCAATTTGACAAGTTTACGATGAAAGAAAAGGATTTGCTTTTGCTCCAGCAAGCACATAATAATCGCTGCACAGTGCAAGAAGTGTCTAGAGTACACTTGTTCTCGGAGGTTTATTCGAATGTGCGCGTACTTTGTACAGCACAATGGAGCTTCGTGAGAGCACACAGGAACCTACTGTTGTGCGGCACCTCATAGACTAAGCAAGCTCTTCTGAATAATAAATGCCATGTTTCCGTTATCTGAGGCGCACGAGGCCGCGACAGATGTCGCGGTGCATATGCGAAAGCGCGTTGATGTTTTTATTGTTGGTTCTGGCCCTAATATGAACACTTAGCAGGAGAAAAGAAACGCCGATGGCACAAAGGGTGCTCTACTAACAATAACAAATATGAACCGAAACGAACGTGGGGAGCATGGTTTCTGTTGAGGCACGGAAACAATTTCGTTTCGTAAAAGCTAAACACATAAGCTTTGTCGCTATGCTGTCTAACGACAACAAAGAAGTTTATATGCTTTGTAACTATGTGGCTATCGATGAAAAGAAAAAAAACGTAGTGCCATAGGCAACCCACCTGAGCAGCTGAAGCAATGGCATGGAATTGGCTGAGCTCTACCAACGGGCTGCAAATAACTATACGTATTTCAACCAGGAGGCAAAGTGGTACTGACCCAGATTTACTCACGGGCTAGAAACGGCTGCAGACAACGCATACAATGTCTGCAGCTGCACTGTACAGTGCTCCACTCGCATGTCTATAACGACGGAGCGTCGCGCGCGAAAGAGCACGGGCGACATCTGCAGTCGACAATACGCCACATCTGAGCATGCGCGACGCTAGTGATGTACCTGCCTTGCATTACTAATCCCTGTTTATCACTGTGGATGCAACAACTGCTTAGGCCGTCAAAAGCGCCTTGAATGATTCAGCGAGAAAAACAAAAAGCAAGCAAAAATTGGCCCCATATCTACATGTTAGTCTGCAAGTGTCGTCAAAAGACGATAGTCTTGCATGTGGAAAGGGGTAAAAAAACATTTATTTGATATTCTGTGCAAGGAAATTGGTGAATGGTAATCTAGAGGCGTCATCTGGGTTACTGCTAGTTCTTATAGTATTAAAGTCGTGGTTGTCCCAGCTGCTGTACAGATTTCTGTAAACCTCCTCCGCTATTTTAACTATCCTATCCATATTGGTAGTTATTTTGCCTTCTTTGTCCCTTGGTGCATACGTCCGATTTTTGCCTATCCCAAGTTTCCTCTTCACTGCTTTGACACTTCCTCCGTTTTCCAGAGCATGTTGAATTCTCTCCATGTTATACCTTCTTACGTCGGATACCTTACGCCTATTAATCAACATCAAAAGCTCTGCCAGTTCTAATTTGTCTGTTGTACTTGAGACTTTCATGATTTGACGCTTCTTAATGAGATTCTTCGATTCCTGGGAAAGCTTGCCAGTGTCCTGTCTAACTACACTGCCTCCAACTTCCACTGCACACTCCGTAATGATACTCGTCAGATTATCATTCATTGTATATATGCTAAGGTTGGTTTTCTCACTAAGAGCCGAGTACCTGTTCTGAAGCGAGACGCTGAATTCCTGTACTTTCCCTCTCAGTGCTAGCTCATTGATTGGCTTCTTGCGTATCAGTTTCTGTCGTTCCTTTCTCAAGTCTAAGCGAATTCGAGACCGTACCATTCTATGGTCACTGCATTGTACCTTGCCAACCACTTCCAGATCCTGCACGATGCCTGGGTGTGCAGTCATTATAAAGCCTATTTCGTTCTTATTTTCGCCATTAGGGCTCCTCCATGTCAACTTGCGGTTTCCTAGTTTTCGATAGAAGGTATTCAAAATCCGTAAATTATTGCGTTCTGCGAATTCTATTAGGAGCTCTCCTCTGGCGTTCCTAGTACCGATGCCAAAATCTTCTACTGCCTGGTCTCCAGCCGGCTTCTTCCCTACTTTTGCATTAAAGTCGCCCATCGCTATAGTATACTGTGTATTTACCTTACTCATTGCCGATTTCACGTCTTCATAGAAGCTTTCAACTGAAACGTCATCATGGCTGGATGTAGGCTCTTAAGCCTGTACCACCTTCATTTGTATCTCTTATTCAGTTTAATTACTATACCTACCACCCTTTCATTAATGCTATAGTATTCCTCTATGTTGCCAGCTATGTTTCTGTGAATTAGGAACCCCACTCCCAGTTCTCTTCTGTCAGCTAAGCCCCGATAGCAAAGGACGTGCCCATTAATTCTGTAGCACCGTATAGGCCTCATCTGTCCTCTTAACCTCACTGAGCTCTATTATATCCCAATTAACACCCTCTAGCTCCACGAATAGTACAGCTACACTTCCCTCACTAGATAAGGTTCTAGCGTTAAACGTTGCCTAGTTCAGGTTGCAAAGGCGGCCTGTCCGGGTCCAGAGATTCTTAGCACCCTCTGCTGCGTTGCAGATCTGGCCGCCGCCGTGGTCAGTTGCTTCGCAGCTGCTGGGGAATGAGGGCCGTGAGTTATTTGACGTATGCATGTGGGAGGTAGTAGCCAGATACTGCACCAGGGTGGCCAATCATTTCTCTGGTGAGGGAGTGCGTTCCCGGCGGTGGTAACCAGTGAGGCCGCACCCCAGGCCTCGTAATGCAGTTCCATCACCACGCGGATTTTTTTTCCGGTTGGGAACTGCGCGGCACCGGGATTTGAACTACGGACCTTTTGCATGCGAGGTGCATGCTCGAACCGCTACGCCATCGCTGCTTGTCCCTCCAGTAATGATAGAAGAAGTCAGAAAATCTTTGGAGAGCATGCAAAGAGGCAAAGCTGCTGGTGAAGATCAGGTAACATCTGATCTTCTAAAAGATGGAGGACAGATTGTGTTAGAAAAACTCGCCACCCTGTTTACGAGGTGTCTCCTGACGGGAAGAGTACCAGAGTCTTGGAAGAACGCTGACATCATCTCAATACATAAGAAAGGAGATAACAAGGACATGAAGAATCACAGGCCGATTAGCTTGCTCTCTGTAGTATACAAGCTATTCACAAAAGTAATTGCTAACAGAGTAAAGAAAACATTAGATTTCAATCAACTAAAGGAACAAGCAGGATTTCAAACAGGCTACTCAACAATCAACCACATTCATACAATCAATCAGGTAATAGAGAAATGCTCAGAATATAACCAACCACTATACATAGCCTTCATAGATTACGAGAAGGCGTTTGATTCAGTAGAAATATCAGCCGTCATGCAGGCACTGCGGAATCAGGGCGTCGATGAAGTATATATAAACATTCTGGAAGAAATCTACAGGGGATCAACTGCTACCATAGTGCTTCATAAAGAAAGCAACAGATTACCAGTCAAGAAGGGTGTAAGGCAGGGGGACACAATCTCCCCAATGCTATTTACCACGTGCTTACAGGAGGTTTTCAGAAGCCTAGAATGGGAACAGTTAGGGATAAGAGTTAATGGAGAGTACCTTAGTAACCTGCGCTTCGCCGATGACATTGCATTGCTGAGTAACTCAGGGGACGAATTGCAACTCATGATTACGAAGTTAGACAAGGAGAGCAGAAAGGTAGGTCTTAAAATTAATCTTCAGAAAACGAAAGTAATGTACAACAACCTCGGAAAATAGCAGCGCTTCGAGATAGGTAATAGTGCACTTCAAGTTGTAAAAGACTATGTCTACTTAGGGCAGGTAATAACCGCGGAGCCGAACCACGAGATTGAAGTAACTAGAAGAATAAGAATGGGGTGGAGCACATTTGGCAAGCACTCTCAAATTATGACAGGTAGATTGCCACTACCCCTTGAGAACAAGGCATATAACAGCTGTATCTTGCCGGTACTTAGCTACGGAGCAGAAACCTGGAGACTTACAAAGAGGGTTCAGCTTAAATTGAGGACGACGCAGCGAGCAATGAAAAGAAAAATGGTAGGTGTAACCTTACGAGACAAGAAGAGAGCAGAGTGGATCAGGGAACAAACGGGGGTTAAGGATATCATAGCTGAAATCAAGAAGAAGAAATGTACATGGGCCGGGCATGTAGCGCGTAGACAGGATAACCGCTGGTCATTAAGGGTAACTAACTGGATTCCCAGAGAAGGGAAGCGGGTTAGGGGGAGACAGAAGGTTAGGTGGGCAGATGAGATTAAGAAGTTTGCGGGTATAAATTGGACCGGGTTAACACAGGACCGGGTTAACTGGCGGAACATGGGAGAGGCTTTTGTCCTGCAGTGGACGTAGTCAGGCTGATGATGATGATGATGATGATGATGATGATGATTCTAGAGGCGCTGCGTTAGAGTGCCTCGAGCGTGCAGCGGAGGCGAAGCATCAAGTCACGTAACATGTGAGACGTGAGCGGCATATGACAGTTTTTTTTTTCGAAAAACGAAGCGCGTGGCGTGAGACGGGTGCGCACGCCTATCTCAGAGGTGATAAGGCGAAGAACGCAAGGCGACGGGTAAGTGCCACCACCGTGTCGTCTTAGTAAAGCGTTGGAAACACTCGCCTTTCCGTGCAAGCGTTGCATGGTCAGCGCAGCGTGATAAACGCTACGGTACTTAGAATTACTTATGTATGCCTTTTCTAGTAAAAGAGGCCCATGCAGAATAAATATGTGTTGTTATGGTGCCTCAGATACGCGCAATTGTTGCTTTTTAATTGGCAATCGCGCAAGTATGAATACTGAAACTTTAGCAACATTGGTTGGCACTGTGGAAGGGGTCGGCCGTTAGGGGTATTGGCTGGTGCTATTTAGAGTACAAGGTTTGCGTTAAGGGTGGAGAAACAGAATTGTACACACAGACAGACAGACCAGAAGTTTCGCGTTGAACGTCCCCGAGAAAGACTATCGTCTTACAAAAAACGAAAAAAAAACCATTTTCTCTGTGATATGATATCACAAAGCGAGAATAAGTTTTTAGTATAAAGGGCACCTATCCGGGCAAATAATGGTTTTTTTCTTTCGGTTCTCTAATGTTGACAGCGCTTCGACGGCCAAAGCAGTCATCGTGGTCTGGGAGATAGAGAAGGGTGAAAACTGCGGGGCAGGCGCATCCCTGGCGCAGCGCATGCTCAGATGCGGCGTATTTGCGACTAAAGATGTCACTCACGCTATCCCGCGCAGGACACTCCGTCGTTATAGACATACGTGTTGAGCACTATACGTTTCAACAAACCCCCCATGCATTGACTATTGTCGTTCAATGGCATATTAGCAAGACACTCACTTGGCGTTGTTGTACCTAACGAAAGCTTTAGGAGGTCTGTAGCGTCCGCTGAACCTCCCATCCCACTGTAACCATACACTCAATCCATAATGACATTTTCGCAAAGCTTGGAAAAGAATGCAGGCAGTTCACAATACACCTTATTGGTGTTGCACGAAAGGTGGCGTATTGCTTTCAATAAAGCGCCGGTGCTTCAGTAAGCTGTATGGGCCAAGATTACTTAGGTATTATTGGGAAGGGCCTAGCGTATTCTCCATTATGGCATTTCAGCAGCTTTTCTATTGTTATCTCGAGAGACCACCGTACTTTCTAATGTACAGTGTCATAACTTCTGCTAAAACTCAACTCAGAAAGATTTGCACGTGTTGTTTTTTATTGTATTTATTCAAATGTGCGAGATCTCAATAAAATTGATCTAGTACTTATTTCATGCTTTTGAATGGGTCAAAAACGTTATGAGCGCAAGTCATTCCTTCTTCTTAGAGATCATTTAGACTCCAACCAAAAGTTTTGAAGAAACCCGACGTTTCAAAACCGACTTGGTTCCTTGCTCAAGGGTTACTGCGTAGGCTACGTAGCAGCCAAGCCGGTTTCGAAACGTCGGGTTTCTTCAAAAGTTTTTGTTGGAGTCTAAGTTATATCTCAGTTTTATACCCAACCAGACAGACTTCTGTCGAAGGTTTACATTCATTCATTCTTCAGTAGCATTTCTTGGCTTCTGCGATTTCTCACTTCGTTTATTTTATGCATCGTGTACAAAAATCAGACGGCCAATACATTATTATAAATCGCATATTTTGAAACGAAATTGCGGCCGTTTAGCCAAATGAAATGGCTCAATTCTAATTGAATCGCCCTGTAGTAGTACCCATGGACACCATTGCCAGTAGACCATACTTGAAGTTTCGTCAATGACTACATGTTTGCATTATATTGCCACGTGCGTTTTTTGCTCCAGTTACGCTCTATCTGGTTTATAGCTACAAAGAATGTCGGCAATTCTCGACACATACCACGTCTTAGTGTTCTAGATGCTTCACAATTGTGGTAGATTATTTCGTTAAAATTGTGCGTGGAACGCAAACACTTAAGCTTATGCCAGAGCTTGCATGACTATCAGTGATGAGACTGAAAGGTTTCATGCATGATGAGGGTGTGTCTAAATGATTAATAAATATTTTTCATGGTCGAAGCTCTATTAACCGCTATAGCCATACAATGTTTATTGCTATTGTTTTAGTTTTGTTTTCGCGGCCACAAGTACCACCAAATAAAGAGCTATGTATCAGGAAACACCGACTGCTGCATTAGTTCACGTCACAAGCCCGTTACAACGGGTCGAGGCGCTGGTTACTTCAAGTTATGGCCATAGACCAAAAGCCAGGACCCAAGCCTGAACATGAGGACAACGAAGCCCGACAGTAGCAATTACTTTCCCCAGCCACGCTGAAAGTCCCCCCCCGCCCAGAGTAATGTGACGAAGAAGAACGACACCGGCACTCTAGCATGCAGGCTAGTTTAGAGGGGCGGAGGAAGAAGACGATAGAATGAGATCAGCCTGCCAACGAACAAGTGTCTCCTTTTCTCTCTGTCGTTCACTACAATGGCGCAGTGTGACAACAAAACCTTTCAGCTGATGCCATCTGCCCTCGTGGGTCATCGGCAGCCGGGTCTCTATAGATAAATAACGCCGTCCAAGCTTTCTTGCTCAAAGACCTTCAGGAGATACCGCCCTCGTTCTCGTTGTTGTCTGAGGACATGGAGGCCCTCAATTCTATCGGGCCAGACACAGCTGAACCCTATCAGACTATGATCATGAATAGCACAATGTACCCTTTACCGCTTCCCAAAGCCGGTGTTTCTGAGGATGTGAACAATCTGAGGCCTGACGAGACGCAGCCATATTTGCAGACGCCTGAGACATTTACTTCTGAAGACGCACATACGCTCAGTCCTGTAGATGCTCGGTTCTCGAAGAATGTCTCTTTCAAGATAACCGAGGTATTAGGCCAGGCTGCGGCCACTGCCATGGAGAACATGTCGCGGACCAGCTCTCGTGCTGTTGCCTTTCCTGTACAACACGTACGCGCGCAATCATTCGCCACAAGCGACCAGCTCGGCCACGTCTGAGAGTTCTGCTGCATTATTGCTGCCCGACCATGAGCTGCGTCACACCGCATTTAAAGAATTGGCTATGTGTTTACACGAATGCCTCGCAGAGCAACCGCCTGCCACTCGGCCCTCCAGCAGTGGTGCGACAGACACCAGCGTTTCCTGGTTGGTTTCTGACCCAGCAGAAATATTAAATGTAGACCACCAGAACCATCGCGGAGATTTCAGGCTTAGCCTTTTCATGGCCGGGCACATGAAACTCAAGTTCCACAAAACGTTCAAATTCGTACGCTAGAAAAAATAACACAACTTTTCCCTGCAAAGCCGCCGCCTGGTCAAGGTTGTCGACCACCGCTGTACAGTCAATGGTGTCTGCCATAGTTGTCATTGGCAGCTGTCTACGCCGGATGGCAGCGAGGCTTGGGCCGAGCACGAGACCCTCTTGCAGATCCACCAGACAAGTCACAGCATGGCCTGCACTTACCACCGCGGTTCAACTAAAGCTGCCCACCACAACCAATCATATACAAGTTGTCAGAAAACGTCGCACTGTGGACGAGTTCAACCACAGCAGCAAAGCCAATTCCGCCCGTGAGAAAACATACTGAGAGATCAGCATGTCTTCTGGTGCAGCATCACTGGAACTGACCACCACGACATTTCCAGAGAAATTCACTGCGTGATCACGTCCGACCACTGCAAAACAGCTAGTGCCGTCCACTAGAGGCTCGCTGTTGTGGCCAAGTGTGTTGACGAAAAATGACACCAGCGCTCTGGAACACATGCTAGGCTAGGGATGTGAAGGAAAAACAAGATAGAATAAGAACAGCTTGCCCAATAAATGAGTGTTCTCTCTTGTTCTCTCTCTCGTTCACTACAATTCGTACATCCACACGATGAGACCATGAACACCCCGGTCATGACAACCACATCAGCGACAACCACAGCTTTCGGAGCGATAGATCTCATGGATGTTGTAGCGTACCTGCTGCTACAAGAAATAAGAAGGCCCCCAGCTATTTCACGTCTACGATGTGAAGACCCGTAAACTCGGTTGATAGGAAATGACGGGGTCGCCGTGTTCTACAGCTCTACTCCTGTCAAGAACTGTGCCACGTCTTTTTGTTAAAGACTGCACTAGGACGTCATTGGAAAATTAGGGGGCCCCGCTGTCCACCTGGGTTCCCCTTTCTGTCGCATTCCTTGACAACTTCACGAGTGTCCTTCAAATTGTATGAACTGAAAGCCCACTGGAAACACGCACAAAACTTCCGAGCAAGAACATCACCATGTATCGCGAAGAACTGACTCGGTAGTCTGCTACACTCACACCGTCATACCTGAGAAAACGAAGGTTCGCTTCGTGATACGGAGAGTCAAGCAAGAATTACATGCCGCCTTTTACGCAACCCACCGAAGACGGTCCCGAGGCCACGACAATTGAAGAGCTACTTCAAATGCACATCAGCCCTTCTAACCACGGAATTCGCATGGTGACCTATTGAAAGTTTAAACGCTGAATTTTGACGACTTGGTGCAACAATTCGAGGAAGTCTTCAGGAGCAGCTCCGCAGTTTATTGCCATCCTGCCAGCCGCAAGTTGAGCCGATCACCGACGTCGTTGGCGAGGAAATCTAGCAATCTCAAGGAGCACCTGAACCAACGCAACCTGAGCCACAAGCCATGACTTATGCTGCAGCAGCACATTGTATCTAACGCTCCCCCCTTCACTCCCATATCAAAAAGCCACACAACACACAGCCTGCATACCGTCGTCAGATGCCGTCACCCTCACCACCTTCATGTTTCGCGCCGGCAGGCCAGCGTAACACACCGAAGACCAAAATCCGATGCACCTCTGACCACCATCTACTCCGCAACCATTGCGGAGAAGCCGGCCTCCCATATCGCCAATTCTGGTGCACTGCGTAGTATTGCCGTTCATGCCCCACGTCCACAGCCACAACCTCGCTACATCACTGACCGCATCACCAGTGCCCAGTGGCATCAAAGGCTACCTTCGCGATCTGCATCACTAGGCTGTTTCAGCTCTCTCTAACGCCGAACATACACTGAATGAATATGAGGTCGGTAGCCAAGCCCATATTTTGAAAGCTAATAGCAACAAGCGATGGAGATATACCAACGAAGATCCTCTGCCGCTGATTAAGACGCAGCGACAAAGTGTTAAGAGCCCGCCACAAGCCGAATGATGACCGTACGACGAAACGTCTAGAAATAAAGAAGACCTGATGACCTGATGTGTCAGCAGCAGAACAGACTGTCAGAGTCGCGTACCCCGGCACTGGAGCCATAGCAAAGCGATAAACTAGCGACAAAGGGTACGAGGTCTGAATATATTGGGCCTATTTGGCTACTTCTCTGGGCCAATGGCGGCACAAAAATCATCTTGGCTTTGGCTCTTCAGTGGCTACTTTTGTATCACCAGTCTGAGCAATTTTTTCAATATTTCGTTTCGTTGCAGCCACTGGTGTTTCAGCATATTTGTGGCCTTTGTACTCGAAGTGTGCTTCCAACTCCGAGCATTGAACTTCAGTCTTTGATTACGCAGATAAATAACGTTGATAGAAAAAAGTGCGCAGTGGCTTAAGCAGGCGTTACGTTCAGTTACGGTTATTATAATATAAAATGAAACGTAAATTCTTATAACCTGCCACTCAAGTAAGCCTCGCGCACACAAGAACACAATCTATTTGGACAATTAGCCAAGCGAAAACTGTGGAATGGAGCCTCACTATGCAGCTCATTCATTGCTGGACGGAGCTGTAAACGACAATTGGAAGAGAACAGGGATCGAAGGCACTCCACTTACTGGGTCACTCTGAACTCACTGACATGAAAATTCGAGTATCCGAGATTTCGAGTTGGCACTAGCAAACCAGTTCTTTAGAAAAAAAAAACGCCACAATGATGGTCCTTACAGCAACAGTTTTTGGCAGCCACTTGTGTTCTCGCCTTTGCCTCTTGTGTCCTTGTTTTTAGTCCTCCCTTCAGAATGTCATACTTGATCACTATTCACTCCTGCGTATCCGGCGAAGTGTTCATATCATTTTCAGGCTTTCGTGCGGACTCTGGATTCGTCATGGAAGAAATTATTGACCTGGTGTACGATCGATGATGGTGCCCAGAAACACGCCTGAATGACGTCAGGGGGAAGGAGGATTCGCTCGCTTTGGAGGCCGGGCGCCGTATAGAAATTGCTGTCGTGGGAAACTCAATAAAGAAGCTGTTCAGTTGGTTATCTTGTGTGATGGTTACCGAATTTTTTCGAACAACTGTGTATCGCCGCTTGCAACGTTCATTTTAAAACCACAAGTTTTCTTTTCTTACATCTGCAGCTGCTTCTCTATAAGGGGATTGAAGCGTAATGGGGAGGTACTCCTCTGTGCCTCTGAACGATTGTTCTCCCGTGAAAAGAGTTTCAGAATTCACATCCATGCTAAGGACCCGACGCTGACGAAAAAGTGGATACTGTGGGTCAAGACAGTGCTGCACAGTTAAGGACTAATAGAAAAGCAAGAATATGCACAGACACAGCACATCTAACAACGGAAAATATTGAAGTGAAAAAAAACAAGAATATGGTGGTGTGAGAGAAAGGAGAGTTCACCGCAAGCAAACCACGCACAATCTTGCTATCTATTTCTAAAACACATGATTTTATCAAACTCAATATTAACGTTTTCCTTGTGCCGTACATGGATGAAAGACTGTACTAGTGTTTCGAAAATTTTATTCTTGTCGTTCAAAACATGGCATTTATCAATCAGGGAGTGCTAGTAGAGATGTGCTAACACATGCGCCAAACTTCAACAGCATACAGAGATAGGCAAGTGGAATGTTTAGAAGAACAAACATAAAATTTTCGGAACACTAGTGCTGTCTTTGGCACATGCACAACGCAACAAATACGCTGATATTGAATACGATAAAAGCACGTGTTTTACGGTGGGTTTCAACCCGGTAGGATTGTCCGTGATTGGCCTTGAGTTCACTCTCCTTTGTATGTCACCCCAACCTTTTATGTTTTTTATCCCTATCGGAAAAATTGCCATGGTGGATACTGGAAAACATGGTGGGAGTAGTGGAAATATTAGTGGGCATGGTGGAAATAATAGTGGGCATGGTGGAAATTATGATGGCTATGATGGGACGTAGTGGAAAATATGGTGGTTATGCTGGGACATACTGGGTGGTATGGTGTACAGATGATGGGTAAAGTGGAAATAACGGTGGAAAGCAGAGGCTAGATAGTGGGCAATAATGGGACACTCTGCCCACCATTGCGATAATGCTGGGAAGCCCTAAGCATATGGTGGGTGGTGCTTATTATGGTGGGCTACATGGTGTACCAAGTTGAGAAACTCTTCCCACCATTGCGATAATGCTGGGAAGCACTAAGCAGATGATGGGTGCTGCTTGTTATGGTGGGCCACATGGTGTACCAAGCTGAGAAGTTCTGCCCACCATCGCGATAATGCTGGGAAGCAGTAAGCAGATGATGGGTGGGCTTATAATGGCGTGCAATTTATATAGTGTACAAAGCTGGGATCTGTACACTACAAGTTCTACCACCATGATTTCCACCAAAGGTTAGGCCTACTGACCGAGCCCGTACAATTGTGTTATCCGTGCTTCCGGGTTTCAGAATACATGATTACGACGATTAAGTATGACAATACAGCGCAGCCATATGGCATCAATTAACCTAAATGAAGCATTTTTCATTGTGTATGGTGTCCGCTCAAGAAGCAACAAACATCGATGCGACGCGATTAAAGCACTCCCAAAGAACGTAATTAAGTGTCTTCTCACCGACAGCCGCCGGTCACACTCGCCGGCACTTCTCCAGCTTTTGTACGAGTACTCAGACGTGGCGATTCGTGTGCTTGTTGAACCAATATGATAGCGCAATGTTTCCGGCACACTGCATTCGTTTTGGCCAAGCCGTTATGTAGTTGTTGCTTTAGCGAAAGAGCTACAGCATTGCGCTGGCGCGACCGCCCTCTACATTGCGCGAAAAGCATCCCAATACTCAATCAAATAAATTAGGCGGGCGTATCTATGGAATGAGCGTAGAAGCGTCATAAAGCGTGAACAGATGTCGCCCTTTAGAACGAGCGCGAAACGGATATTAAACTTGGCAGACCCCGCCGGTAAACTATCGCTGCTCCCCAGTCAACTTGGTTTTTTTTTCTTGAAGTTGTGAATTGCAAAAAATAGCACTAGTGTCATTAATATAGTGGCAATCGTTACAGGCCGCAGTTGCTTGTGTTTAATAAATGTGCAATATTTAGTAGCAGGTGTAGATCTTGTCTATGTTGTGTACACGACAAACATAACCAAGTCGAATCTTAAGTTTGTATGGCAACTAAGTATTTAACACGCAAACAACGTCATGTTGGTGTGGCGCAGTGGTTTTTTTTTTTTTGTAGATCGTTCTATTGCATTCATTTTAACCTCTTGTTTGAAAAATTCCCACTTTGTTTCCCAGTCATCTTTTTGATTACCGTAGAGTTTCGTGAAGGCTTCGGTTACATCTTTATCATAAGATTCATCTTTCAAGATTTGGCTGTTTAGTTTCCACAAGTGCCAGTTAAATTTAGGAGTCCTGTCTTTAGCGCCAAGTGTGAAACTAATCATACAGTGGTTGCTGAAAGACACTGGTGTAACAGCATATTCATCACAGCACATAATAAGGTCCAGTGATATGTACGCTCTGTCTAAACGTGCGGGCTTAGACCCTGAAAGTGCGTAAACTGAACACTGCAATTAGACATACATAAACCAACATCTTCCAGGCCATTTTCTGCAATCATCTCATTTAAGAACACTGCGCTTTTATCAAATGACTGGGCCGGCTTGGCACGGTCCTCCTTTCTACAAACACAGTTAAAATCACCAAAAAGGACTACATATTTGTCACATTTCAGTAAGTTAGTTATTTCTTTAAAGAAAACTTTCACTGTCTCGGTTCGGAGCATATACGCATATGACACGCCATTCGAAATTCAAGAAAGAAAAATCACACACTACGAAGCGTCCTTTATCGCTGCTTGCTACACTTCTTTCCACAACGCCTATGTTTCTGTGTGAACACCTGTAAAAAAAAAACAGGTAATGAAGAAAAAAAACTGGTGTGGCGCAATGGTTAGCGTCTTCGAATGGGAATCCGCAGGTTGCACGTTCGGTCCTCCGTGGCGCCTTGTGTTTTTTTTTTACGGGACGGGTGTTTTTTATACCGTTTTTATAGAATTCTTCTTTATTTTTTGTGGCAGCTCGTCACGGTGATTCTGACGTCATTTCGCGCTCAAGTGTTGCCGGCACTGCAGCACCCACCATACCCACCATGCGCCATGGTGGGCGTTTCCCACCATTCACCCACTACATTAATCCACTATAATGGTGGGTGGTGGTTTCCACCATGCCCACCATTAGTTTTTTTTTCCGATGGGGATGTTTCAATAGATTCAGTTTGATGCGCTTTGTCTGTGTAGAGGCCAGTCTTTTGTCCTTCACTCTGCAGCACTGCTTTTAAATACAGAATGTTTCAATACAAGCTTTTCTGAACAAGCGAATAGTGAATCTCACACTGGAAAAGCACTCAAAATCCTCTTCTGCAGTGTGCAGCAAGCACTTTGCCTCACATAGAGGCCTTAGGTGAAGTGACCTTCGTGCTATCCCAAATCACCAGTCTGGTAGCCGTGCGCGCATGAGAGACTACGCTTCTTGGAGACGACGACCTTTAGCGTGCGCCGAACGCCAGCCCATCGCGCCATCTCGCCACTGACAACAAACACACGCTGAAGTTTCGAAGCTCTGGGGGCCACCAAACGTTATCTTCTGTATAGATTTGGCTTGCCGTTAGACTTTGCGCTTTGTGAATCGAGACGTTGCTGGTTCGACTCCGCGCCACAAATGTTTGCCTTCTCCTTCTTTCTTTACAACCTGTTATGTATTTTAAAACGTCCTATCTGTCACGGAAGCACGCCAGCGGAGTTGTTGTGAACCCCGGAAGAAAACTCTTTCGTGTTAATATATTTGTAACAGTGTCGAGAGAAATTGAAAGAGGATTCTTCGTCACAAACTTGATGTCCGCGGAGATGTGTGGTGGGTTCGCCACTTGTGTGCAGGACCAGAACCACGGTGGTTATGTCAATTCTCTTGACGGCTTCGGCCGCATATCCAAAAACATGGCTTCCGTCGGTCGCACACCACCTCGCCATCATTGAGACTTCGCGACCTGAATACACATACGCGTAGCTGTTAGAGATAGGCTCACTTACTGAAGTACCAAGACTTCTGAACTAACTAGTATCGCACAGCGGCAACTTCACATGAAGGGCGAGAACACTTACACATCGCTCCAGTTTCATACTAGCAACCCGGTCTCTAGCATCGAGTGCTCTTCGGCCATCCGGGAGATTAGTGGCTCGGTCGGTTGAGTTGCAACTAAAACAAGTTCATAACTGCATTCTAAAACTTTTGTTGGACGCGTTAGTTGACCCTCGCGAGACCACTCGTTCGACAGTTTCCACCTGAACTAAAGTGGAGTCCCCGCTCTAGCATCGCATGCGAGAGGGCGCCACTCAGAGATCTCAAAACAATATTGAAAAGTGGCAAGATTGATACTTCACCACTACTATTTGGGATTCTGAGCGCCGTTATAAGGCCGCAGACTTATTTTTATTGCTGATACTTCTAGTCATAAAAAAACGGGCAAGTTCTTTAAAAGAGTCATTTTTTTTTCAATAGCGCGAACGCTATAGTATTCGGTCATACCAGCGACACAGGTGGCGCCATGTAGCCGTGCTCCGAAGCTATCACATGGTGATGAACTGCGACGCAGTTCGGTCTCTCAGTAGTTTATGAACCAATGAACGCGTCTTCACGCTTTGCGACGCTGACGTGCACGCTCGCGACATCAGCGTCTCGTCCGCCATTTCGACCTACCGCTGCGCCACCTAAAATCGCTGAAATGAGCGATTATGCGTCTCTCATAATCATATGGTAGTTTTGAGAAGTTAAACTTCACATATCAGTTAATATCAACACTATAGTCATGATGCATGAAACTGTTGCTGAAAACGACAATTTATGTTGGGGCAACAAGAGTTGTGATTAGAATGTATTAGTGTTGCGCACATTTACAATATCATCGAAAGTTTTCGCCTTTCGCCGTTTGAATAAAAATGTGGAAGTGGTTTTCACACATGCGGGGCTACATTTCGCTACTGTTTTAGCCAGTGGTTAAAGTTGGCTACTTTTTGGCTAGCTTTTTCAATTTTCTGGATATTTCTGTCTTTTTGACCTGGCGACCCAGCAGTGACGAACTTGACGTTCTTATCAGTTGCCACCGCGTCACAGATCTTGCATCAGTGGGCAATTCGCAGGAAATTCGAAGAAAGCTAAGGACGCTTGGGAAGGACTCGAAATTTATACATTGTGAGGTAACCTAACAACACCGTCTGCAATCGGCTTGGCAAGAGTTACGACTGATGCCGAAGTTTATCCACAGAAAACGTCATCACGCGAGAGAAGAAAATGGGTCACCATGCTTTGAATAAGATAGAAGAACTGGTCAACGTTGCACCTCTCTCCCCAGCGTCATGACATCTGTCGGCACCGCAGAACTCCGAAACTTAGACGGTGTCATCGAGGGTGACCAGCCCATTAACCTGAGCCGTCAAATCTGAGTCGCAATGACGGGAGGGGGGGAGGCGTGTATCGCGGCTCGGGTGAAAACTTCGAACTATGATCAAACGGCACCGGTTGCGCGTGCGCTGTTTCGACAGTGATCAGCACACAGCTTTCTACCTTCTGGCTTTCGGAACTTATAGTGTTAAAGCGATAGGCATCATGACTGTTCTTTCCTTGCTCTGGCAGCCGTGTGCAATTACGCCAGCGTTTGCTCGAGTTACTCTGAATAAATTATAAGGAAACTGGCCACTAGCTCTACTTCATATAGCATTCCACTTTTCTGCATCTTATTCGAATACGAAGGCCTCACGGTGAACCTTTCACATTTTGATTTATAAAGCTTGTTTCCATTCGCGTTGCCTACGAATACGATCACACTAACTTTTCCTGTGTCACACGGCCCACAAAACCCTAATGAACATTTTGCTGCAAGAAGGTAGTGGAAACTCTACAAAGCGTTCACCTACCAGGAGTAACGTGTGGAATTGTGTAGTTTCCAAGCTGGTGGATCATCATGAACTGCGACGTTTCTTCTCTTGAACGTGCCGTGTTTGTGATGTCCTTGACTGTACAAAGGATTGAAACATTATTAGAAAAAAAAATCAATAGATAGAACTGTACTTTACTTCAACAATACAGCAGGTCGAAAAATTTAGAAGTGGGAATTATGCACGTTTTTTTTATAAGCGCACACAGGAAAACATGGAAAACTAGTTAGAGACTGCAATGCAACTGGCGCTTTTTTACCAAATAATCTGAAGCATAAATATCACTCAGTGTGCTAAAATAGTAAACACTGTGATATATTTGTGGAAATTTGAAAATTTGAATGCTCATTGCTTTAGTTTGGACATTTTTGTATGCTTCCGAAATTGACCAGCAGCGTACAAACGTCAGCATTTTCCTCTGGTGTCTTTAGCCGAAGTTGGTCATTTTGAATCTCACAATTCCCAGGTGGTCAAAATTTCCAGAGCCCTCCACTACGGCGTCTCATAATCAAATAGTGGTTTTGGAACGTTAAACCCCACAAATCAATCAAATCAATCAATGAATCTCACAATGCTTGTCTTGAAAACGTCTAAGTTCGGATCACGGGACTTGTACCCTTTGCGCTGGTGCGCCCAGTAGAGTTCCTGCATAGTCTGGTTTGTAGTGCATTCTTAAACAAAAATCCTCTTCTTTATGCGCAAGACGTTTCAGGAACAAAAAACCTGCTATATTCGAGCTTGTATTTAAAAAACAGTGCAGATGTACAAGATATTATGAAAGAACAGATGACAAGGCGCTGAACTCGCAACTAAATTTTGTTTTAAAAAAACACGAACACATATCAGGCAGAGTATCTAGTCACATTGCATACCATGGCGTCTGCGCATGCAGCAGAGCAAACAGGGCACAAAGAAGTATCTTATCACAAAGAAAATGGACGCATGCGTAATCACCAAAAAATTAGAAAAACAAAAAAGAAATAATAAATGCCACAAAAAGAGAACATTAGTGGTCCCCTAGATGCATAGGTTTTCCCATAGCTTAACGAACGCGACCAGTAGGTATGGGGTATGTGTTCAGTTCCCAAAACATTGTCCTCCAATTGCTCCCGTTTGTATAAAAGTTTGGTTTCTGACGAGACCTGCTCGTTCTGTTCGAAAATAGAAAGAATAGATATGCTGAACATAAGTCATGTGTTGTGTATATGCTGCCTTTGCCATGCTAGAGGACCAACCGGGTGGTGCGTTAATGTTAGACAGAGGGAGCACTTTGTCTCCTTGACGACTTCTGGTGGTCTGCACTTGCCAGCTTCTTGCAGGGAGCGTGGCTGCTAGCCATTGGCCGACAAAAGCACTTCTTTGTTTGGCCATTTAGACAAACGCACAAGAGAGGTGATGGAAGCATTTTACAATGAAATGGAGGGGAAAGGTGTGTGGGCAAGCCGTCCATGGCACTTGGTGAAAAGAGGGTTGGATACCTGGGTTCAGCGCTGTCAGGGTAAATCAATCATTAGTGATTTTTCACTGTCGGCATGCTTTTGCAAGTACGTGTGATCACTATTTCTTTTCCGATTTTCCTTTTTTGGGTGTTTACGCATGTCCACATATTCTTTGTGATTATATTCTTCTTTGTACCCTCTTTTCTCTGCTACGCATTCGCTATGGTAAGCCTCGTGACAATGGGTCTTCTGCCTGATAATTGTCTGCGTTCTATGAGAATAAAAATAATTGTAATTTCAGTGCCTTCCCTTGTCTTCTACCTTGTTTGTGTGTATTCGCGTTGTTTTTTTTATCAAGAAAGGAACACCAACTAGCCCAACCATTAAGAGCATTTTGTTTTCATAATAACGACTTCTGTGCTCTAACGTAAGTGCTAACGTTTGGTCAGCCCATAAGTAACCCAGCGCAGTAACCAGGAGAAGACAGTGTTGCGGATGTTACTTTAAGGCTACTATATGCACACAGCTGATGAACCTATTGTCGACAAGCCTCGCAACACTTCCCTCAAAGTGAAAAGAAACCAATCAGCAAACAAGTTAACAGTACGTTTCACGTAGCCATACAATTTAACAATACGCTTCAAGTAGTCAACCTCATGAACTAATACAAGCAAAACAATTCACCCCGTCACTGCAGGTGCTGGTACGTTAGTGATTAGCGCAGCACGTTAGTGGCAACTATGATCAACCAGTACCCATATTGGCATGTTTTTAGAGTGTATGAATGCGTATCAAATTTCTACATAGGTTTGCTGAACAATGTATGTATTCCGCCTGGTAATGCCATATTTTTTTTAATGTGGCATGGAGAACTCTCTCATAGATGCTTCGGATACCAATGATTTCCAAGTATTTTGCCAAATGTTCCTTCTCGAGTCGTTTAAAGCAAAAAAACAAAAAATTAGGGGTCTTTTCTTCAGAATGCTCAAACAAGTCAGACCACTTATGCTTTCCTTATTAAGAAATCTCGAAAGCGAGGACCATCTTTTTTTTCGGTAATTAGCCTATTCTTGTGAACCTCCAGCCCCGCCGCGGTAGTCTAGTGGTTACAGCGCTGGGCTGCTAACACGAAAGTCGCAGAGTTGATTTCCGACTGGGGCAGCTTCACTTTCGATGGAGGAGAAAGTGTTTGAGGCCTGTGTACCTAGACATAGGTGCCCGTTGAAGAACCCCAGGTGACTGTAATTTGCACAGCCCTCCATTATGACCATCTCTCATAATGATATCATAGTTTTTGGGTGTTCAACCCGAGCTATTACTATTATTAGTCTAAATGACCTCTACCCAGTCCGACGTGAAGCTTTGGGTACATCTCGTTGTTTTGCCCTTCCACTGGTACCCAGTCACCTTGCATATAGAAGCCATGACACTTGATGACATCACCTGACATCATGCCGTAATGTCTCAAATTTACATAACTGTGACTTTATCGTCCCGTCATTAATGGCATCATCCCACGCTGAGCCATGTGACTTTTGTTACATTGACACCAATATACATACAGTTGAGTACTGTGTAACCTATGACGGGCTTTTTTTGCCAATATTTTGCTTTTTGTGAAGTCTGGTGGCATCTCCCAATAGCTTAATAACTTATACGACAATGATGAAGTCCCACAAGACTCACGGCTTATTCTGGAGTGACAATTCCTAATCACGTCTACACTGCGATGATGCCTACTCATTCACCGGCGTAAGTCTTAAAAAGGCGCTTTCGCTTATGCCTTCGTTGGTGTTGCCAGATTTGGGAGGTGTGAAAACTGACTGCTCCAAGTTAGCTCCCATTCACAAATCCACTGCGGTGGTGCTGTAGTGGGAGGGGCCGCCAACTTGCATCGTGGTGATGCGCTCGTGCTTGAGCGTCTTCTAGATTTTCTCTCGGGAAATGCAAACCAGCGTTGAGTCGAGGATGGTAGTGGGAAAAGGTGGTGTGGCTTCAGGAAGGCGCGCGAAGTGCCCCTTTTACGCCTCTCGGCCAACGACCATGCTTCGGCGTTGGTCGTGCCTAAATTTCGCTGCCCGCCGCGGTGCTGTAGCCGGTAAAGCGGTCTGCCGCTGCACGACGGTTACGTGTTCGATCAGAGCAGCGCCAGTCATATTTCGATGGAGGCGAAGTCCTAGAGACCTGTGTGCTGTGTGATATCAGTGGACTTCGAAGAACAACAGATGGCCGAAACTTTCGAAACCTTTCACCACGACGTTTCTCGCAAGGATAAAGTGGTTTTGTGCCATTACAGCCCAGGCATCATTGCTTTCTGAGAATTTACAAATTTCGCCAGTGTAGAAGTCTTACAAGCTTGAACATAGGCGCTGTTTCGAATTATCAATGCAATGTTTCATCCCTACAGAATCTGCCTGCTAACTGATAAAAGGTTCTTACCAATTCGTAAGAACCTTTTATCAGTTAGCAGGCAGAAATAAAAAAGCACAATTCAATGCTTCAAATGCAACCATGCATTCTCTGATAAGCGAATGTTTGAAGCGAACCACTGTTTACATTCATGAAGAAGGAAAAGTCATCTTCATCTTCCTATGATGTATCTACACATTTACGGAGTAAGAAAGAAGGCTTCTTCAAGTGGAAACATCAAGTTCTTTTCAATGCTTTCTAGTAATATAACACGGTAACTTTTGACACATTCTAATTTCAAGTACTACTAATTTACCTTGACAGAGCGAGTTGTTCTGTTTATTTGTTCTTCGCCGTTTACTCAATGCTGAATTTTCATTACTCTCCGAATGGTGCCATCATGAAACAAATACTAAGTTGTATAAAAATGAAAAAATGAAAACACTTGTTTGATCGTTTCTACAAAATTGTTTGTTTTTTATATCATACAAGCGTTCATTTATTGTTTGTTTTTGCTTTCTACGCAGTTGAGTCCATAACAATGAACTTTTGATTGTGACTCAAAAACGTTTGGCCCATGAAATTGACAATAGTGGACATGTTCGACTTCGCATATTCAGCCGCCAGCACAGTTAACAAGAACGGTTCTACGCGTGGGCTTTCTTTGATTCGACTTACGTCAATGCCGCCAAGCATCGGACGCGGTATGTTTGTTCGAAAGAACAATAAATGGAACACGTGTTCATTTTGCTAGTTAATTTGTTTCAGTACTGCCTAACCAGCTGGTCGAATACAATCACTCGGCTGGTCCGCTTCACCACTTTTTTGTCGTGGCTACGCTCTGACGCGTTACCAATGAATTGAAGGCCTATGTTTATTCCGGCAAAGGACGAATACGTGCGACATCTCCCGCACACTTCGAGTTCGAAATCGCAGCTTCCGTTAGAAACAAGTGATGTGCGCGTTGCAAAAGTTTATCCAAGCTGATGCCATTAAAGTTATGCTCAAGCATCAAAAATGGCGTTTTTACCGCACTATATACAGTGCTTTGAACACCCGCAATGGGATGATGCAATGGGGTAACTAGTTGTATCATGGACACCTAATAACTACTATTTATCAATATATTGCATTTATGGGTAGAGTTTCTCACTTTGAAATGTCCGTTTCTTTTCCACCAAGTTGGCGATCAGCGCTTTGTTTATTAACTGTGCACAAAAACAATGCGTTCGTCCTTGCTTTGTTAAAACAGGCGAAAATCTCACGCTTTAACACTACATCTTCAGTGGAGCATGAAGGAAGGCAAACACTAGATTACCAGAACAGTCCGATTCACTCTCTCTGAAAATAACTATTCACAAAATGAACTACACCACCACATTTCTGATTTATTTCCTGCATAACTACTATTGTGATACTTTACAAAACACTCATTACACCAAAACTCGAGTAGGCGTCTTCTGTTTGGGACCCCGGTCTAAAAATATTAAAAATCATTATTGAGTCCGTTCAAAAACTATCAGGTTTTATTATGTCCAACTATTCCCGCTCAGCTATCGTTTCATAAGTGAAATCTGATTTCGGACTACTTGATTTGCCGCTTCGAAGAAAAATTTCTCGTCTAAGCCTTTTCCGAAAAATTCTTCACTCGAACAATTCGATTAGACAAGAACTCATATCACCACCGTCATACATATCGTCACGTCTTTATCAAGAGCCTAAAGCTCTAACTCTCTCTGTCGCACTAATGTTTTTTCGACTCCCTTCTGCTAAAAACCAGTGCCGAGTGGAACCGCCTTCCCTCCTTTATCGCCTGTGTTGAAGATGCATCATCGCCTGCATTGAAGACGCTTTAAAATTGAAAAAAAATCTAATATAATACTAAGCACGAATCACTACGTTTGCTACTACCGCTTTTGTAGGGGGGTGGGGGCACAGGTTTAAGGGAAGATTTTATCATCGTGGCAAATGAATGATGAAAGATTAAGTTTAAAGGGTTTCAGCAATTTTTAGAGATATACGTAATATTCCATGTCTAAAAGTACCGCAATGGTTGTGTTTTCCTACGCATAGGTGTTTGTGGCTCACCACATTTCTGTTTTACCATGGAGGTTGTAATGTTTGTAAGTAAAGTCACCAAAAAATCGTAAGCAGTCTGAACACTATGGCGATGCAGCACTCGCACATTTAGTACAGTCATGCTCTCAGAGAAAATAGGAAGAGCAGAAGCCATCTTACGTCTTTTTTCGTATTGCAGCATTTTCGCCGCCAGTCCGTCTACCTGTTCACGCCTTAAACCAGACATGAGAAAATATATAGCATAGTCGTCCACGTTCGTGTAATACCCTATTTTGCTCCTCTTGTCCAGCCATGCTTCTTCTTCTTTGCTGAACTCAATCTGTGAGATAACAGGGAAACAAAATTGCCTGCAATGCGTTGAATGGTGGCTGTAAAGAAAACAGACGGAACGTTTAATTTTAACACAGCTGTACCGCAACCGTGTCAAAGTTAGACGTCTATGAATGGGTAAGGCAAAATAGAAATTATTAAGACGCGAATACTTCCAGCCTTAGGCGGTACAGTCGGGTATTCAACCTGTCTGCTGGTACCACGATACCAAATAAACATGTCTGGTAACGAAGTAGTTAATAGCGCTGGTGTCATTGCGTAGCAGAGTATTTTGAGCACCTGCAAAACAGCACTCAGAATAGTCCGCCAGCTCACCCGAGCGACACATAATGAAAATGGTATGGAGAAAAAAATAAACATTAGAAAGATTGTGAGCCAACCAAATTTAGAAATAGGGCAAATGCGTAAGGGTTTCATTACTGGATTTCGAAATGCAGAAAGATAGTATTTACTTATTTAAATGCTCAAGGCCAACCGCTACTTATATGCATGCTGTCCTTGAAATGGCATGTTCGGCAGGGGAGGTGCCAAGATGTTGTCACAGGCAATAGTTGGAGGGGGGGGGGCACCATTGAGTTTCTTCAAGTGTTAGTCACACAGGGAACAAATACTCGGGGAATAAAGCCAGAGACTAGTGGCCTCGATAGGGGGGCGGGGAGATTTCCCCGCAAAATTCCCCCGCTCACATGGACTAGGCGACCAGAGAGGGAGATCAGACCACTCAGGCGGCTTGTAGAAGGCAGTAAAAGGCGGTGCCTACAGTATTCCACGTGGATTTATTACTGCAAGTCGTAACCACAGTGTTCTAGGTTTTATGGTAGGCTCATGGCAGAGGAGGGGGTGGTAGTGGTCTCAATGGCTTCATGCTGCATCTGAGAGGTGCAGCGGCAATATCGTAAAGATTCGCTCCGAGTCTAAGCGGTGGCCGGGTAGGTGGTGTTGTACTCACCATTCAACTTCTCTAAAGGAACAATGAGGTCAGCGTAAAATGCAAGCAAGCTTTGACAATAAAAATACCCTTCATTGATGCTAAACAAACGAACACTAAACGCCGCATTTAAAAACGCGTCTTCATTTGAACTGGACTTGAAACCACCTTCAATTCAGCGCGTTTGAAATGCATCTGTGAGCTCGTGTTGCCTTGGCACCGCCTAACGATAGCGCGTTCGAAAAGCGTTTGTGCTGCATTAAAGTTGGTGGCAAGTCAAGTTCAAGTCCAGGAGCATTTCTGAATACGGGTGTAAGAAACGGGGACATGAACAAGAAGCGCACATGCCATGTGCGCCTTCTTTAACTACCCATTTCTCAGCGCTCGTTTGTTTCGCAACACTCATGAACCACTTTGTCCAAACACACGTGTTGCTAAGCCATGCCCCTCCAGCTTACTGGGATGGCATGGGAATTTCACGTGCTCCAACGCTGTTGTCTGCGCAGTTTATTCTAAATCACTGGGCGGAGTTTACGGCACAAGTGCTTTCCCGACTTTACGCGTAAGAGTGAACTGCGGACACACAAACAAGCATTTTTCAGAGCATGTACAGGCGTTCTTTCACAGTAACACAAACTGCAGTCAGATGCATACTGCAAAAATTTGGTGAATCAGCATCAACTGGGAGTTCTGACAACCCTCCTAACTTTTCTGGTGGTACTAAAGTATTTATGCGTCTGCACATCCACCAATATAGTCGGTGACAAAGTAAGCATAAACATTAAAATGCCCCGCCGTACATTTGTATTATATGCGTCCAACTGCAACTGTAATGATAATGAAGAACCAGTGACAAATTGAGCATGGCACCGTTCTCGAAGAGAAGCGATCTGCTGCTGCACCAGGATAGGCAGGCGTCCATTCGGTTCTCCTGTGATGTTTTATTCGTCAAGAAGAAGCTGTTAAAGGTAAAGCTCCTTAGGCTCTAGGTCGTGTGTCCGCGATGTATGCAGAAGTAGCAGTAGTAGTGGTAGTCGCAGTAGTAGTACAAGAAGAAGTAATTGTAGTAGTAGTAAGTAGCCACAAGTGAGTCGGCGATGTAGCGAGCAGCAGTCGCGGTATCGGATTGAGCGGCGGTAGCGGTAGGTGTTGCAGGCGAATGGACGAGGTGGCAGCTGCGGGCGCAGTGGCAAGGCGCGCCGTTGAGGGAGGGATGTCAGGGCGCACTGCGAAGGGAGCGTGACGTCAATGCACTGCTGCGGCGTGATACTTAGCCTTGCACCAACACTTGCGGCGAGGGGAACGCGTTGCGGTGCGTTCGTACCACGGTGTAAGAATAAAGACCGTGGTTCGTACGGACGCGCGTACGTACGTCGTTAGACACGTCAGTCAAAGAACTGCTTCTGATCTAAAATTTCGGTGACTGCTTGGCATTTTCGCGTAAATTCGACAGACGTCTCTGCTGCTGACGACTAGCAGAAGCACGCACTACCAAACAGAAGCAGATAGCCAGAAACAAGACCACGCTGCAGCCTACATGCAAGCAGTAAGGTCGTGCTACAACCTGTATACAGTATATGTACAGCCTACAGAAGGGCGGCCAGCATTGGGGCGTTCAGCAGGAACCTGTTCAATTGGCTCTGGTGGGCGAACCAGCCAGCGACATCGGACGCCTCAGTGGAGTGGCCAGCAGTTCAGTGGATTCAATATAAAAACCTTCTAGAAGAGTGCACGCAAACTGAAAAAAAAATGGGCGCATCGCACGTTCAGTGGGACTCGACAATATGCAAAGCACGAATGACAAATGTAGACATGTCACTTTAAAATCAGCACAAAAACAATGTTACGAGATGAAGGTAAATTATGCCGTACATGACTTCCATGTCATGATTATCATGTTTGGAAGTGTCGTTTACCTTCGTGATTTATTCACGTCCCGTGATAACATGTTTAGTATATGTGGAGCTAGCAAAACGGCCGCGAGCACGCTATGAGCGTGGTATGCTGTCCTGTTCCTACATGACACGCGTGTCAGTATTATAATGTTTGCACCATTCATGTATTTCGTCATCCATTGAGGTCACGTAACACCAAATTTGGTATACGTGAAGCTAGCAATACGTCCGGGAGCGCCTCATGAAGGGCTAAATATACTCCAAGGTAGCGTTGACGCGCGCATACGCTGGACACAGTGATGCTACGTTAGCAAAACTCAAGCACACTATAGTCTGATTCTAGGCGCGACAGGCGTGACCAGCGCCCGTCAGCGCGGCCCGACTGCAACCGGTGCGAAATGCGACATGCTACACTTCGCGCTGATGCGTTACCCAGACAACACTGCGTCTCCCTCTTTTCGGGACGGAGGGACGCAGCACGCGCTGAAACGCGCATGCGTCAAAGCAACCGAACGCGGTGCGCTCCTGCGTGTACATGGCAGGACCGGTGCCTGGCACGGCAACGCTGGCGTGACGCGATAAAATGATCGTCGGCGAGCACGTGTACTGCGTCCCGTCAAGATGTATTGGCGTCTTGACTGTGGCATGTAGTCATGTTCTCACATGATACGTATCTCATGATTATCATGTTTGCACCAGTTACATACCTTCGACATTCATTGGCGGCGCGCAATACCGGGTTTGGTACATGTGAAGCTATTGAAATGGCCGCGATCTCATCATGAGCGTAGCATGTAGTCATGTTCTTACATGACAAGCATCTCATGTTTATCATGTTTACACCAGTATCATACCTTCGTCAATCATTCACGTCCCATAATACCAAAATGGTACAAGTGAAGCTAGCGAAAGGGCCGCCAACGCATCACGAGCAAAGCATATAGTAACCTTATTACATTACATTCATCTCAAGATTATCAGGTTTGCACCAGTTACATACCTTCGTCATCCATTCACGTACCGCAATACCATATTCGGTACATGTGACGCTAGCAAAACAGCCGTGAGAGCATTATGAAAGTGAAACATAGTCATGTTGTTACATGACACGCTTGTAATTATCTTCATGTTAGGGTCTGTCGCTTGTGTTCGCCATGCAATCATGTCATACCATACCAGTTTTGCAAAATGTCATGTGAACGAAACCACCGCAAGAGCTGCAGGACCATCAAATGTAAATCATGGCATTCATAACATACATGTCAAAATTTCCATGTCATGAATAGTTAAATATGTTCTTCAAACAGTCATGTTAAGTCATACCACGTTTGGTATAGATACCATTTTCGAAACGGTCAGGAGAGCTAAAACTCTTAAGCGGCTATCTAGATAGATACATACGCTCAAAGTCGCCTAAGTTCGCAAAGAAACGCTTCGCATTTAAAAAACTTTCAATCTTCCCACATGCCCGAAAGGGTGTTTTGTATCCCGCCGCGGGGAGTGGTTTTTCCCAAAGCCGTATATACGACTCTAGTTTCTCCTGTCATTGTAAAAGTCCCGTCTTCTTATGATAGACAAGCGGCGGTGCCACCTACTCGGTAATGCGCTTCATCATCAGCAATCGTCGCTTATCCCTCGTATGACTAACCTTCAGGGCGACGGGGAGGCGGGAAGCTCAGAGTTGTTTTTGAATTTTTGCTCTGGAAGAAGGCGGGGCGAGCGGTGGCATGAGCCCTTTAACGTCCCTTGTTGGCGCCACCCTTGTTCTTTTACAGTGGGTTCTTTTAGACTATCTTTCAATAGATATTCGGCTACATACAGCAGAACACCCGAACTTCTTATCGACCCATGTGATTTAGTTTTATGCACCAAGAAGTAACGATTTGCGCCTTCTGTGGTGTAGTGGAGAAACTGACGCTTTAGCCAGCGAAAACTGCCCACGGATAAATAAACCATTAGGTAAAGAAAAGGAAGCTTGAGTTGACGGGCCGTAAATTT
Source organism: Rhipicephalus microplus (assembly GCF_043290135.1). Lineage (NCBI taxonomy): Eukaryota > Metazoa > Arthropoda > Arachnida > Ixodida > Ixodidae > Rhipicephalus > Rhipicephalus microplus. The sequence goes on from NC_134708.1 coordinate 104,895,783, forward strand.
TGTCGTTTTAGGGGCGAAGCTCCCTACAGCGGCACCCGTTCGTCCCTCATAGCCGTTGCAGTATGTAACCATCATAAAACTTTGACCTTCAAGGTGATGCCAGTGAGAGATTTATCCTGTGCGTTGCTGAACAGTAAAATTAGTACTCAATGTACATGCCAATGGCTGCTTATGGGGAATGAGAGACAGGAGCATTCGGCTTTCAGTTAAAGTGCACACTGCGATCCCCATTAGCAGCCATTGGCATATACACTGAGCACTATCTGACAAGAAAGGGTTGCTACGTTATACTCGCTGGGTGTAACCTCCTTAGTTTTAAAAAGGTTTAGCAAGCGTTGAGCCACAGTGTCATGAATACAATGAACTAGTATATACCGTGAAAGAACTCGAGGTGGTTAAAGGTGGGAAGCAAATACGAAGCGCAAGCCGTAAGAAAGTGTGCGTGGTCCACCTCTCGTTTAGTCCATGGAATGCCCGCTGGATGGCGGCGCTCTATATGTGGAATATAGTGAAAATGGAATATGGTAAAAACAGGGCACTGTGGAATTACAATAGGTATGATGTTGTGAGAGGTATGTAGAAAGGGTCATGGTTCCTGGTCTTACGTTCGGCAAAGCGGTCTTGTGCATGATACCAGAAGTTCAAGCAAGACTAGAAATTAAGCTACGTGGAATAGGTAGGCTTGCCTTAGGAGCTCATGGGAATACACCAAATCAGAGAGTACAAGGTGATATGGGATGGATATCATTTGAGGGCAGGGAAGCTAGCAGCAGGATAAAATTTGAGAAGCGATTGAGAGAAATTGGAGAGGAGCGTTGGGCTAGGAAGGTATTCAGCTACTCGTACATGAAGATAGTCAATACAAAATGGAGGAAGCGAACCAGAAAATTGAGTTGAAAATACTTAGACAACAGCAGGGGGCCAAACCAAAAAGAATTATCGATTAAGAAGATTAGGTGAAGGAAGCTGAAATCAATATGTGGAGAATCGGCATGATTAAGAAGTCCGCACTAGAGATCTATCGAACTTTTAAGCAGGGAATTGCCAAGGAAAGGATCTATGATAATACTCGGGGTAGTTCTCTACTGTTTGAGGCCAGGACGGGAGTATTGCGAACCAAGACATATCGGGCCAAATACGAAGGGGTAGACACGGTATGCAGTGTGTGTGGACAGGAAGAGGAAAGCGCGAACACTTGATAATGTTCTGTAAAGGGCTTCCCCCTATAGTTCATTATGATGGCGCAGAGTTTTTCAATGCACTGGGGTTTAGTGACAGGGAGGGCAAAATAGACTTTAAGCGGGTAGAATTAACTAGACGGAGGTTATCTGAGTGGTAGCTAAAGTCAAGGCGCGAGTGAAAATTAAACATTTCACTGCAAAGTACGAATCCTCAACCTCACAACATAAAGAAAAAAATAAATCTAGTTTTTCGTTCATTAAGTATTACGGCTTGGTGGCGCTAGCCACCACCCGATCTAAAGGGTACAGCCACATCCATCCATCCATCCATCCATCCATCCATCCATCCATCCATCCATCCATCCATCCATCCATCCATCCATACATTCATCCATCCATCAATCCATCCATCCATTCATCCATCCATCCATCTATCCAACCATCCATCCATCCATCCATCCATCCAATATATGATGAAAAGATGCGAGATGGTCGTACTTGAAGTGTTGAATAGATGGACGCAGACAGATGCATGGATGGACGCATAAACGGACGCAAAGATGATTCATGGACGAACGCAGGGACGGACGCACGCGCCGACGCACGCACAGATGGGTGAATGGACGCGTGGATGGTCACACAGACGGACACATGGATGGACGGAAGCAAGAACGAATGGACGGACGAATGCTTTGCCCCACTCTCCATCATTCACCCCCTGAATATGCCGCCAGTTTTGGGGGAGGGGGGAGAAGGACCAGCACAGACTGAAGGCTTGGGAAAAGCCTATGCTCCAAAAGCGCTTTCCTCAACTGCTATGGCACGCAATATATTTTGCGCATTTCCGCCACAGCGTCTTCAGCTAGGGGTTGATGTTACCAAGCGCTCATTTAGACAAGACTGTTGTGAACTCTAAGTGTACCATAGCACAGCACGTGGCGATGCCAGTCTGTCGCATATCGACATTCCTATCTCTTCCTCTGCACCACCAACAATGGCGCGGAGAGGGTGAGTAGAGGGGGACCGGGTCACGCTATGTGTGTTTAAGTGGATATGTAATAGAAAAGAAGAGGAAAGTGCCACCCGTAACTTTCTATCCCTACGATGACACCTCAACAAGTTGGCACATGGATAGAGTAATAAGAATAAAAGAAATAGAAGGGAAAAGGTAAGATCAAATAAAAAACAGAAATGTAGGACTTAATTGCTCCACCTGCGCCAGCACGCACTCGAACAAACAAAAGCGTGCCGCCGACCGGGAAAGCCGTCGAGAAAGCCAATAAACAGTGTTGAGCACGATTCTATACGGTGTTATGACCGTCGTCACTAAGCGCCATGCTGTCGCTGAGAAACGTAACCGGGCAGCGCTCCCACGCCTAGAACCCCCGTTTCTCAGATCCAGCGGCGGGGAGCGACAAAGGAATTAGAAGACGGTCCGTGAGCCAATGTCCCTAAAAGCGATTTCTCCGGATCAGCTTGTTTAGCGAGACGGCGAAGCAGACCAACCGCACAGGTCGTGTCTCCGCGATTCAAGTGTTTACTCCTTGGCTGCCCTTCCTGGGAAAGGCGGAAGAAGCAACCCACCGCCAAATTGTTCCGGGAAGGAACCGCGTTTCCCCTATTCTTAGAGCATTGCATCAAGAGGGGCAAAAAGTATTCGGCGGACCATGTGCTACTGAATTATGTCTTGTGGGCAGTGTCTTGTGTGTGTGTGATTGACGTTTCAATCAAGGAGGAGGAGCCCGACAGGGTTTATAACAACGCTGAAGAGTGCTGGACGTCACTCTGAACCATGTAACGGTTCAACCACCACGTTCGTGATTTGTGAACTCCTAACGTCATGCTGTAAATAATTGTAAATAGTGCTATGAACCTGTTTGTTTTTCGTATCCCCATTTTGTCGGCATTTGTTTCCTCAACCCGAAGCTACACCACGCTACTACAAGAGACCGGGTAGATCCCGGTCCACCACAACTGGTGCTCAGCGCTGGGATTCGGAGCGACTACGGGTGAACAGCGCCGAGAGCCCCAACAACGGGTTCTCAGTGCTGGGATTCGCAACAACTAGTTGGCAGCGGTCGGATACGAAGCTACAAGAGACAACAACAGTCGGCCCGCGAGAAGCAGCTTGCTCGAAACATGGATCCCGTATTGGTGAGTGCTTGGCTTTACCTTTAAGTGAACCATGTTCTAAAAGAGGTTGATTTTTGGAACAGGTAGTTAACTTTGCCGAAAGACTCAGTTTCGCCATTTTGGGATGTTTATTTTGGAAGTAGCGAGCACTCAGTACGATCATGGACTTACGGGAGCTGCAGAAGTCAGACTTGTTGCTGTTGTGTGAGGAATTGGGGATCAATACATAGGGTTTGGCACGAAAACCCATTATCATTCAAGCAATTATCGATTCAGGGGTGTATGATGAGGAACTAAGCGAAGAATGAGACCTCATCATTGAAAGAAAGCTAAGAGCAGCTCAGACTGAAAGAAAGAGTGAAGACGAAAGGGAAGACCTCCAGATGAAGTTTTTCGAACAAGCTAACAAGTTGAGTAAGAGTTTGGAACCCCAGCGGGGAGCCCTTCTTCTCGACAATGAGGCAGAGTTCGAGATGTCTAGGAACATGCAGCCATATGAGGTATCATGGCATATGGGCCTTTATCTTAGACTGTTTAAACGAAAGAGCAGGCCACTGTGTGAGCAAGACACGTGGTTTCAGAAGCTACTCACAGTTCTGCCCTGCGAGGCAGTGGATGTTGTGGTGCGACTCAGTGAGCGGCAAGCGCACAACTACGAAGTTGTTAAAGGAGAGCTAATCAGAAGATTCGGAACTTCTGTTAGCAAAAAGAAAGAAAGAATCAGACCAGAGTCTGAAAGCAAGGTGCGTCACAACGAGCCGGAAGTTGAGGCGCGTCATGAAGCGCTAAAAACAGAGATCGTGTCAGAGAAGGGCCCGCAGGGCCCGCGTATTCTAGAATGCATCAAGGTAGAGTAAGCTGAGAACGAGGCCTTGGCCGGTCTGGAGGTAGGAACGATGCCGAAAGACGCTTCTTGCATGGATGAGGAAGGTGGCAGCAGCCCGAATGGGCCCAGTAATGAGCTTAAAACCTTCTTCGTGCCTCAAGAGGACCTTTCGACATTGTCAAATTTAGGCATGGTTAGCTAAGTGGCTGATGAGAGCAAGAACGCCACGCTTCAGCAGTGCAGCGATAATACCGAGCTGGTTTGCAAACATCGCAGAAAAAGGAAGAAGTGGAGGCGTTCGGCACTGCGTAATCCTAGGGCAGGTCCCACTCCGTCCCGACAAAGACAGTAGGCTAGGTCGTTAATCCGTTTCAAGAAACGTCAATCGTGGCGTTCATGGAGGCACAAGCGGCGAGCCAGGTGTAGAGGGGGAAATGAGGTGCGTTACCCCAACGAAAAGCGCGGTTGCGTTCGACGAATTCGGGAAAGTGGCCTTGCCCGTTGGATCAAAGTCGAAAGCGCAGAGTAGCTAAATACCGCGTAGAGGAGAACACAAAAGAAAAATGGTGCAGGTTTCACCCCTGCTTCTGGCGTACCTTTCAAATTCCTGAGGGGAACAGGCCGAAGTGGAAAATGAGGTGGGACGGTAATGCACTGCTTAGAGTTGGTGCATTTTGTAGCCTCTGGCCTGCTCGAAAACCGCCGGGACCGCGACCCCATCGTGTGTGATTAAAAATAGTCTAGTTGAGAAAAGGGGAATGGTCAGTTAGAGTAACTTTTGCACAGGCATGTTAAATATTGTTACGTAGTGTTGCTTTGCAGATGCAGACTTCAGTCATAGTTTTTGTAAGTTACGTGATGCGGTGTAAAACTTTCAAAAGGAAAACCGCCAAGCCAAAGGCTAAAAGTTAGCATCGAATTATTTTCATCATGAGTGCGACAATTTGCATAAGGTAAAAACCAAGAAATTGCGTCATTTTTCCAGTTCTTTCAAAGGTTTAGTGTGGCATCGTATGCCTTCACTGCCATGGGGATGTGGCGTGAATGAGCATTTGAGGAAGATGTCAGCATGTACCGAATGATTTCGTTCATTGATTAAGTTTGGCGTGACACAGTGGAGTTGTCGTTGCGCGCATTGAGAATTGAGGGTCATTGGGGCACGATTATAGCAAAAAACCTGTGCATTATTATAAGGTGATTTTAATGAGTATCGCACCTAGGATTAATTTTGTGTTGTACACAGAGAATGACAACGTAACGTAAGGTTGAGTAATTGGACAAACTGTGAAGGCTTAAGCATTTGCTTTGTAGTGCCGTGCATCTTGCAGCGCTGTAGGAACGAAAATAATTGAAAACGCTCAGAAAAACTCACTGTTTTGGTTAATCAAAGGCGTTCGCAAAGGCAGGTAACTAACCAAACAAACCTGCTAGAAGCCCGTGTTTGTTTTTTTTTGTTGTTGTCTTCTTTGAAGAATGAATGATCGAGTGATCATGACCAGATCATCAAGCTTTCCCCAACCGTTGAAGTAGACCGTTAGGTCACAGCTTGGGTTAAGCTTTCGGGAGACTGGTGAGCTTCATGTCTCAGTAGTAGACGGTTATTAGCGGCCGTAGACGAAGACAGCCGTTAAGACAATCTTAGCGCTCGCTGAATCCGGAAACGAACCAATAATCTCAGCTGGACAGAACCGATGAAAGTGCTCAGCGATGAAAGAAAGGAAGTAACTTAAGCCAGTAGGCAGCATTGATCAGCTGTTCGGTTAAGAAAGCTCCATATTACGACTGAGTTATCGACGGTTCAGTGTTATGTCAGAAATTGAAGCCTTGGGGCCGTTCTTTGTCAAGACGACAGTGATAACGAGCAAAGACGCGCTCTACTTAAGCTAGGAATTGGGCTCTCGGGAGATAACGTACTGCGCTTCAGGGGCCGGATTCACAAAACTCACTTACGAAAACATTTTTGCGCAAGAGAAATTTGGTTGCATAAGTCAATTCACGAAACGAAAAAACGTCGTAAGAGGCCATCGTTGTCACATCGGCCGCTGCAAATAAAGCGGGCTGTGACTGCCCGGGATTATGTCAGCGATGGTGATGCAGTTGCTATATTTGCTTACGTCACCGAAAAGTGCTCGTAAGTGGATTCACGAAGCGAAATTGTGCGTAAAAACAGCATGGCTGAGAGAAAATCCTAAGAGTGGTCCAGACCACTCTTAGGAACAATGTGTCTACTTGAACCTGCTGCCGCGGCGGTATACTTTGGTGCCCTGGCTGGTTTTGAGTTAATTCATGCCGATTAAGGGCTGCCTGATGACTGCTGGTGCGTTTTTATTTCTTTCGGCGTTTTGAGCTTCGCGTGTTGTTTCCCTTGTACGCAATGGATGGTGTTGACAACCACCATCGTCCAATAAGTTCGAAGTCGCAGTAATTGAAGAATTCTATTGGGCTTCAATGGCGTAAAACTACGCATGTAAAGATTTGTGGTTGGATGAAAACCAATGTGATACGTGAATGGTCGGTGCATTCAAACGCGGCATGGCATAGGATCAACCTTATTTGTTATGTTGTTGTGTTGCGCCCCATCTCATCCAATTAAAAGTGCGAATCGAGATCCTTGCCTCATTGGTGGAAATTACCACCAAATAGGTTAATTGGAGCAAATTCTTTGCACGCTATTGGAAATAAAAATGAGAGGAAGTTTTCAGCGAGTGGTTCATAAAGTTTATGCTCTAGTGTACTTTCATTGGCTCTAACTGCCCAATGGTAGCGATCTCTGAAATACAGCTGTCGATACACTTTGGGACGATCTGGAACAAAGCGTACTTTGTAAACCAAAGCGTATTAGGGGTGCGCGTGATTACGCATGGAACTACAAACAAATCATGCATTTTCACCTTCACTGTTCAGGCACCGATATGGACCGTGATAATATGACAAGCAATCAGAATGAAATGACCCTAGTAACTTGTATGACACCGAAAATATGCAAACCCTCACGATTCTGGAGCAAACCTTGGCTGAACTCATCCCTGCGTCAATTACCAGCCATTTACCTTGGCGCACGAACATCATTCAAAAGTAGAGCGAGCCACTGACATGTTTTTTGTGCGACGCAGCGACCACTTGACCTGAGAATAATAGCGTTGCGAAGACGAATTCCCTGTCGCATGCTCTGATCGAAGCAGACGACAAACGCGAGCAGACGACGGCTTGGCCGACTGGCACAGCTTGTGATTGGTTGTGAAGCAATACCCTCTACATCAGCTCCCTCCGTGATGTTGCCAAAACACTTCTTTCATCTGGCACGCCTGTCCTGTTCGTCATATCACCCCCCTCGCACATAAGAGAAAATTTTTTTACGCCGTGAAAATAGTTCAAGTACTTTCTAAGAGCTCTCTTATGTGCTGCACAGTTGTCGAAAACAACATGGCGTCGTAAACAGCATATCGGTCGGTGCGACTTTCAGCAAACGCTTCTCGCACGAGTTACTTCAGCGTTTGACCGGATGTGTTGTTATTACAGCAGCTCTTTCGGTGCGTGTAGGCAGTGCGGAAAGCAGTGGCAGTGCAATGGTGTACGGTGAAGTGCAGCGAAGCCTGTGCGTCGGTGTGGTTATCAAGCGGGGATCGGCGTCGATGTATCGACGGCAACTAGCACTCGAGAAGCCTGCAATGTGTGTTTGTGTGCCGGTAACCGTTCGCTTGACTTTCCGGTCTCTCAGTTGGGTGCTGTGCGACATTTCGGATTGACAGTGTTTTGACACGTTACTTGAGTGACCCCAAGTACGTACGGAAACGTATGAACTACGCGCTCGGTTCTTGCTTTGCCACTAGCTAACCCGTACGCTTCTATTTACTTGAAAGCAATTTACTGTTCACGAGTGAAACGATGTTCGTTGTGAACAGTGGTGCTGTGTTGACGTTCCAAGACTTGTGAACAAGCTGTGCTCGTGTGACCGAAAATTGAAAGACAGCGTTGATAACTGTTTTGCCCTGCGAAGTTGTGGTGGGGCAGCTTGGCGCTTTTTGTTAAGTCGTCACTTCTTTTTGTGATAACCATAGTCCTAGCGCTGTGGTATGATCAACCAAAACTGCGATATGCTACATTCTGTTGTGGGTCGTGTTACTTTGGAAGCGCGCCTAGACTGTTCTTCGGTGACAACTTGAGAGTTCTATGTGGGAGCGAGAGCCCGTGAACGTCAAGCTTCCCTCCGGTCCCCAGAAAAAGCAAAGATTTCACCGGTGCCTTGCTTTGGATGAAGTTGTAGGCCAATATCGCCTAACTATAGGTTTCGGAATTCGTCTGGCCATCGTTTTGCACGGCACTAGAGCCTTGACAACAGCCAGTCATGGCCAGTTCTTACACTTCATCAATAGACGTGTACGCCTGGCCAGCCCTTCATTGCTGTCATTGGCAGCTTCCAGTCTGCAGATGCCCTTTGCCTGTTGGCCGTACTTGGTTCCTCATGACACCGACGGCTACTAAATGCTGCCATCGTTGAGTTCACCTTGCAGAAATAAATTTCACCGCTACTATAATTCACGCAGTTCTATAACGTGTGCAAGTTTTTAAGCCGATCAGATGTAATGTTTCTCTATGGTAAGTTGAAGCATGAAAAATTTACTACTACTGTTATATACATACATAAATTATGGAGCAAATACATAAAAAGTTTTTTGTGATTTGATACAAGTGGTCTCTTGTTTGATTATGTGGTTGGGCCTGTCAATTGACCACGTTTGATAGTTGGAAAGTTAATGTGAATTTATTTTTCAGGAGCCAGGTTGCACTTAAAAATTTATGTTATTTAGGAAAATTAGTTCTATAGACGATTACCACTGTGGTAATACTATACTTCAGTAAGACATATATATTGCGGTACGTAAATTTTACATGAAGCTTCAGTTTATTTTAAAGTGATTATAGCAGATTTTGGTCACTATAACGGAGTGATAGTTTCCTCAAATGAGTATTAGAAGTGAGTGCTTTTAATAATTGTTTTTAAATATCTCGTTTTTGGCTCTTCAAAGATCGCAGAGAATGGTTTGTTAAGGTTCTCTGATGCATCGGTTGCACATTCTGGCACATGAATCCTCATCATTACTTGGAGCACCTGTACAAAAATAGGAAGGACACGTTCTCCCTAACTGTGCAAGCCTATGTCACTGCTGGGACTGTTAGCATTCAGCGGATGTGGCGTGGAAGCATGCATGGCAGCCTCATCTGGAAGGACTACGATCTGCTTGGGAGCTTCGAGGGCACAAAACTGCCTAACGGCTGGCTGCAAGGTTAGTTTTTCTTTAATACATACGATTACGTGAACACCACTTACTGTGCAATTGTAATATTCTTACACATAATTCTTATTCAACATTTATAGAACTAATTTGCAAGATAATTGAGAATGTTGAAAGCTAAAAGCCTGCAGCTTATGAATGAAACTCCAATAGTCTGAGACTCAAAAGCTTGTGCTTTGAAACGAGCACAAATACTTTGATTTCTTATTGAGCTCTCGAGCTTGTGACTCCCTCTGTGGATCAATTGCTCTGGAAGGAAATAGCAAGGGGGTGAAAATTACCTGGCTGTTCACAACTTGCAAGGAGAAAGACCTATTGAAGAAGCCTCAGATCACATAGGGCCAGTAACTACATCTTTTACCTAATGTAGCTTTTTCTGTCTCAGTGCTGTTGCTTGTGTTTCAGCCGAACATGTTCACCGCGATTGCGTAGTGATATATATTTTCTACAAATTGTATCTGACCTAAGTATGCATTGTTGATCTCTAAAGGTGACGTTCAGTGTGTTTCAAAGCCATGGCTTCTCATTTCTCTGTCTGTGGCTAGCCTATTTCAGCAGCAGAGCGATGCAGCTAGCACACATGCAATCCAAGTCATGGAGCGCTCCTTTGGTGTTCTGTGCAGGACGCAGCATATCCAACCGGCAAGACACTGGTATCAGCAATAATGGTGAGTGTTGATGGCACCTGTAGGAGCCCGTTGTGTTTGTTGCGTATGATTATTTTCCCTGATGAAGTGCATTTTTGAAAGGCTTTCTTCATTTAGAATAATAGATGTCAGCAACAAGCACACGCATAATCCACAAGTTCTTTGTGTCTTCTAGACTGCCCATTTGCTCCTATATGCGGTATGGTGAGCTGGCTATGTTAGACAGCCTTAAAGTTATGAACATTGGCTCTTGTGTTGTAATGCAGTCTAACTTGTGTTTCTTAGTGAACTTATTTGTGGTCTACTTCTCGCACCTAGTGTAAAGTCGAAATAGAAGAAACTCTATTGGCTTTTTATGCCTGTCAGAAGTTTCATGCCTTCATCTATAACAATGTAGTTTTGCTCTTGTATCATATTAAATATATTTTCAGTCTTTGCTGTTTGTGTGTGTGTGTGTTGAGGCTTGTCATCGGCTTCTTAAAATACAATATCTGTAAATATGAGCAAATAATTGACAACTATACACTCTTGCATGTAGCATGGTTGTAACAATGATCTGTATTTTTCTAAGTTCCAGCAGTAAAGTCTCAGCAGAACTTCGGTGCTCCACGGTCATGTACAGTGTATCAAGAACAGAGCACAGAAGACCAACAAGTATAAAGGGACTGCCAGTAACTGTTCTCCTGCTCAATGTTTACAACAGCAGAAAGAGCACAATGTGATGTCAGGAGCAGCTGCTGCTTAACTTCTTAGCAGTGCATTATTCAGCAGTTCATTTGCTTGTATTCGAAATTATTTAAATTTTGCATGGAAGATATCAAACTATGACACTAATTTAAAGGCTGCTGTAGTGTTAGTGGGCAAATTATTTGAGCTGAAGTTTTTAACATGTGTGTTAAGTGCCTGCGTGCCTCTACATTTACATGCCAGAAATCACAGCATCCATGGTCGCCAATAGTAACTTGTTTGCATTCTTTGTAGTACAAGAAGTAAAGCCATGGATGCAGTAATCATGTACTTAGTCGATGTAATCCTTCAATGTACACTCATTTGTATAGCACCGATGATTCCATGAGTGTATAAGCTCTGGGAAGTGAATCTATGGGGATTATTTTATTTGGAAGGAAGAGGATCATCACTACTCCTAGTATATCTTAACAGTAGATTTTAGTGCTTGGGTATTATCCCACTGCCTGTCCGTCCTTCAACAGTCTACTTATCTACTGTGTAAGTGTAACTTTTTAAATGTATACTTTGCTCTGATAGGTTTGTTCATAATGTAATGCAAGTGACTTATCATCTATGCAGCTCTACTCAGACTAGAAATAAAAGTATTTATTTTATATGTAGCTATACATGCATTCACTTGTGTTTTTCTAGGTGCCTGTACAATTTTTTAGCCCTACAAAAGTGCTGGTATACTCTAATATTGAATCTGGCATCTTAAAATAGTTTGTTAGTGGAAGTAAGAATGTGTTTACAACCAATATTACTATCCTCAGATGAACTGTGAAAACTCTGTGGAAATTTTTTACAATTTTTGAACTTTGTGAAGGCAGATGTTGTTATGTTCTTTTTTTGTGGTCCCTGTTTCATGCAAATGACACATAATTACTTTGCAGTGGCATAGTATTAGTTGTTATTTTACACATGTGTGCTGAGCAACATCGCAGTTGAGGCCAGCAGGAAGACATACATGCAGTGCACTGGAGCATCACCTCACATAGTATACAGTCTTTGCCCACCAGTAAACTCAATATTTTTCAAGCAGACTAATAGACAGCTGTATGGGAACTGTGTTGATGTGCAAACTTTGAAGTCTTCTTGAGGAGTGTTTTTCATCATTTTTGTCCAAGTGAAGTAGCTACCCAAGGCCACAACTGGTGGGAATGTGGTGGTTTCCTCTCTCCAAAAGCACTCCTACCAGCTGCCTTAATGTTAGCATGGGGTGAATTCACGAACTGGAAAAATAATTGGTCTTTGTTTTCTTGGCCGAAAGAGTCACTTCCAGCGTGTAGCCACCACGACGCGACAGAATAGAAACTTTTAGCTAAATAAAGGTGATTCTACTTTTGAGAAGTGTTTTGGGGAAACGAAATGGCACCTATAGCTATCAATATAAACACTGTTTGAACCAAGGAGCTTAGTAGCTTATAATTGTATTATTCATGTATTGTCTAGAATTTACTCGCGCTGTGCCAACTTTCAGCCCAAGTGTCCTAACATGCTTTGTTGGTGGGTTGTGAATGAGCCAAGCAATGTAAATGAACAGAGTGATATTGCAGACATGTACGAAATATTGATGCACAGCCTTTTTCTTTAGCATGACATTGTCAAGGGCTTTATTCTTGTGTTTTTTTATAAAAACTGCTTGTCACTGCGCAGCAGCGGAAAACTATGCATCAAGCTTTTGCGAGATGGTTCGAGAAACACCGTGTTCAGACATAACAGTGCCGGTGTATTTCTCTCGTAAGTTACTTTCTGTAGTATATTCAAAATGAGTGTATTAAAATTGTCGTTTTATAGCCATTCATTTTATTATTTACACCTGAGTGTATGTATGTATGTATGGGTGTACATATGTATATGTGTGTGTGCGTTTATGTATGTATGTATGAATGTATGTATGTATGTATGTATGTATGTATGTATGTATGTATCTATGTATGTATGCATCTTTTAAATGAGAATCCGTTTATCATTGGTGAGTAAGTTTGGTAGTGATTTGGCTGAATTTGTTTCTAGTTATTTCTCTTTTGAGCCATTATACATTTCAATTTGTTTTGTACTGCATAAAAATAAATGTAACCTTACACAGAATATGTGTGTTTGAAGAAGTTGTTTCATTTACCAACCTAGACTCATGGGCAAAAAATTGGGTAAAATGGAACGAACCTGCGAACATTAGTTTAGAGCATAGCTACTCTACATAGCATATCTCGTACACATTGCGTTGGTTGAATATGTTGATTTCAACCTTTCAATTTTAATCAGAATAAGCAAGCTATCACCCGTGGTTGTATATGTGTGTGATATTTATGCATACTGCGATACCGGTTCGCAACTACAATTAAGGTCACAAACCTAGTCAAGCTGAATACACAAATTTAGTCCATGCACCTTTCATCTGCACTGAAACTGTTGTTAATAAAAAATAAACTTCAGTTTAGAAATTTATTCTAGTAACCAAAAGCAGGGTATCTCTTTATCACACAAATTAAACTGCCATTGTTCTGTTTCATTCTGGACAATAGGGGACCCTCTCAGCAGAACTCGATCAACTGCTATAGTTCATTTTAACCATTGACAGCGACATTACACTGAAGCGTGCAGCATGACGAATAGCGGGAGAGAAGATACAGACTAATCACTCTGTTTGCGTCAGCTCTAACTGTCCGTGCTCTTTGGTCTTGCTGCATGTGATGATGCCCACCAAATTAGCACGAAAGCGTGTCCCTACAAAGACAGTCAACTTGGCTGCAAGCAGTTAGCTCACTGCATGTGTAGATTTTCTTCAAAATACCGTGAAGACTGATTGCTGGTCGAATATGCAAACGCGTGAAAAGTAATATACCAGGTATGATATTGGTATTTCAGCACTGGACACTTTTGCGATAAGAGAGTATGGAGGAGAAAATTATGAACCCTGAATTGTTTAATTTTTGAAGGAGCACAGTACAGCGCTTTTGGATCAAAAGGGGAGTGAATGAAGCAAGTGCGAAAGCCTACTTCTCAAAAAATTAGTACCCGCCACCCCGCATAATGTCAGGCCGGGCAACCTCTTCAAAAAAAAAAGTGCACAGTGATTCTGCGAATTGAACCAAGTACCTCCTAGATTGTAGTTGAGCGCTGTAACCGCTCGTCCACTGCAGCAGTACTTGCATTCGCCCTATTGCTGATATATCGTCATTCCTTCGAATGAAGCCAAATGCAAAAACTTCCGGTGAAACTTTGTCAAAAATAGAAAAAATAGTTAGAATGCGTTTGCCCAAGGTTACTAGAAGATAGAAACCGCCACGTGTGACTGTATAACCGTGCGCTATTTATTCTTGTACAATACTGTCATGACGTTGGGATAGCTTGCTCTAACGTAGGCTACCTTCTCATAGTTTATCAAATAAAAATAAGAAAATAACAATATATATCGGCCGGTAACAACGCTAATCAACTATTATGAGTTCACTCTCACTTGTGTCACTTTCACTAGATGAATGCTCAGTTTGCTTTCATTATCGTTATTTAGGAAAGTTTTGGCTCATTAACTCAACTCTCCTAATTAGCATTGATTCTCACATCTAAGGACAGTCACACTTCATCTCGCTTTCTGAGTGGCTGTCACTCCCATATAACGCGTACTCCACTTTTTTATGCTCTCCGAGCATCTGACGCTGCTTTGCGGAGACTTTCCCTGACGTCTGCTGGGCCAGAAAATTGTCTCTATTATCTATCAATTTCAAGCTTTCGCGAAGCCGAAACGAGAGTCTCTCTCTCTCTTTTCATCCCTTTTGCACGTGTGATAACGTCTCTCGACCTCAAGACTCGTATACACGTCCCTTGCTTTGTTTGCGCACTCAAACAACGCTGGACGAAATATTTGCACCGTGTTTTGTGAAAAGCATTAGCACTGAGACACCTCCCGACAAGTCTCCCTCATTTTACGTAGACATATACCTAAGCGTAAGCGTATGCACGTTCTCGCATTCCGGCTTTATAAAAACGCTGCGGTGCATGGAACCAGCAAAATCGCGCTCACAATTTCATTTGATTATTGCTGTTATCTATTTCCGCACAATTACAATTCGTCAGCAGGCACCAAAGTCGCTCATGTGTCTTGTAATAAGAATATTGCAACAAAGGCTACCTTTGACTATAGGTACAAAACACCCTTACGTTCACCACTATACCGTGCTAGATTGCACCGAATTAGTTAAGTAGCAGCGCAGCTTAAATGAAACGTAAGGTAACTGGTCGCGTTAAATAGGGGAAGACATTCAAGGCAAATTTTCAAACATTGCATGCATCGATTTATGTGTAGTTTCATTTATGTGGTGCACCTGGAGTGTTGTTTACTTGTACTTGGCGAGATAGTGCATGGATTGCTCGATGACTTAAGGTCATCGAGCAATTTCGTTTTCAGCTACAGTCGTTGATGAAAGGCGAGTGCTTGGCTTTGCACAGCCTGCCCAAACGCCTATTACAACGTACGCGGCATCCCGTAAGCGCTGCAGCAGACGCTCGCGGAACTGAAACTTACATGCAGCAAATCATTGGCTATCATCGTATACTCTCGATGCTAGACGCTTTGCGTGCTACCTTGATATTATCGGCACACACTTCTTTCTTTCCTTGTCGTTTTATCGGCTATCGTGTGTCCTCCTTGCCCTCTTAAGTGCCGAATAAGTTAAACTCATACCCGCGCTATAGTAATCCCTCCAGATAAGTGAATTTTTGGCTAAGAAAATGCGTAGCCAAAGAGAAAGCTTTGTGAATTCGGCCCCAGAAAACGAGTGCACTTGCATTGTGTAGACCATTCATCAGTTGCAGTATGCTAAATTTAAAGTAGAGACAAACCAATGTCTCCTTACTTGACTGCAAACCGACATCAAGGAACAGTCGCCTTGTGAAGTGTAGCTTGATTCTTTAAAATTATCATTTTGACTTTAGGTGTAAGGGCGAATTGATGGTAAACGCTGACGTGCTCAGCCGCTCTTTCTAAGCCATCTTGGGGCGCTCTTGATGTATGAGAGTTTATATTTTAGTTTTTTTTTCGTGCAACTCATTATGTAAAATATGTAAAGTAGCCCGTCTGGTTCCTCAGCAGAAGTAAGTACTGAGAGTTTTGAGTGTGAGCCTTTTGTTAAGGTTAGTAATGAAACTTGGTTTGCCATTCCTCTTTTGGCTTGGTTTGTTCGAAGGGGGCCGAGTGCTTGCTTGTGAATGTGGTCCAGTTTCAGAGACACTGTCAAAGTTTTCGGATATTACTCGGACAGTGCGACAAGCGAAGGCGAGTTCCTGGCATTCAACAAGGGACCCTTTCGTCGTCCCCACAAGCAGCAGCGGTGACTGCTGCCTTCCGTGACTCATCTGGCGAGGGGGAAGCTGTTATGACCGTCGTCAGTAGCCGCCATGCTGTCGCTGAGAAACGTAGCCTGGCAGCGCTCCTATGCCTAAAACCTCAGTTTCTCAGATCCAGTGGCGGGGAGCGACAAAAGGATTAGAAGACGGTCTGTGAGCCAATTTCCCTACAAGCGATTCCTCCGGGCCGGCTTGTTTGGCGAGACGGCGAAGCAGACCAACCGCACAGGTCGTGTCTCCGCGATTCAAGCGTTTACTCCTTGGCTGCCCTTCCTGGGAAAGGCGGAAGAAGCAACCCACTGCCAAATTGTTTCGGGAAGAAACCCCATTTCCCCTATCTTTAGAGCATTGCGTCAAGAGGGACAATAACTATTCGGCGGACCATGTGCTACTGAATTATGCCCTGTGGGTGGTGTCATGTGTGTGTGTGATTCACGTTCCAATCAAAGAGGAGGAGCCCGACAGGGTTCATAAGGACGCTGGTGAGTGCTGGACGTCGCTCTGAACCATGTAACGGTTCAACCACCACATTCGTGGTTTGTGAACTTCTAACCCTATGATGTAAATAATTGGAAATAATGGCATAAACCTGTTTGTTTTTCGTATTCCCATTTTGTCAGCGTTCGTTTCCTCAACCCGACGCTACACCACACTACCACAAGAGACCGGGTAGACCCCGGTCCGCTACAACTGGTGATCAGCGCTGGGATGCGGAGCGACTACGGGTGAACAGCGCCGAGAACCACAACAACGGGTCCTCAGTGCTGGGATCCGCAACAACGGGCAGTAAGAGTAGAGCCTTTCAGACTAAGAGTAAACCCAGTTGACACAGATAATTTCGTCACTTCTCAAGGCCAATCCCAAGGTATCACCGCGAGCAGGGTCTCAGCAAAGAAAAGGTTGCTCCAGGGCATCGACTGGGAGCATCGGGAGCACAGCACGAATTGCCGCAAGTAGTATGTCTATCTTTGTGTCTGTGTAGAAGCCGACAGGAGCTTGCGATTTCGAGAAAGCAGGTGGTGTTGTCACACACTGCATCAACTGAAGCCAGCCATTGCGAAGAAGCGCGTCGTGTCTGTGTCACCTTCGAGCGCATGGTGACGATGGCAGAGGGCGGCTGAGTTGTTAAAGAGGGCGGTGATGTCGTAATGTTTGTAATTGGCGCACTCGATGTAGGTCGCAGGGTGGCTTCCGAGCTCGTTCCGCTGGTTCCCGCGAGTGCGTCTTGAAAATAGGGGCTCTTGATGGTCATCGCACTGCTCTGAAAGGTCCAGGCATGCTGCGTGGCTTGGCGGCGAGTAAAGGTGCCGTCAGATGAAGCCATGAAGATCGCGGTCTGGCGTTTGAGTTTCCAAGAAGGGCAGTCCGGCTCGGTTGCAGAAAGTTTTCCGCTATACAGTTTATGCAGCGTGGATGGTCACAGTCCTGAGGCGTGTTTGACACCACAGCGCAGACACCGTTCGGCTAGCAAGCAAGTGGCAGTTGCGTTCCCGAAGCAGCCGCATCCAAAGAACTGTAGGTGCCGGGGATGGCATCGACGAACAGGGCGCCTTTGCTTGTACAGCAAGATATCCGCGAAGATGGTGGTCTCCGCAAAGGTGAGAGTGAGGCAGTTGCCTCTGTGCACACCAGACACGAGTTGCACAGGTGCTACAATGCTGTCGGCGAGGTCATCGAAGAAGATAAACGGGTTCAACCCATAGATGGTGCCAACGCAGGTATTCGGGTTCAGTTGCTTGGCCCAGACTTGAATCTCGCACGTGGTCCCAACCTGGAGTCGGGCAGTCAGATCGGTGATGGGTTGCGTGTCAGCCGCATCCAGGTTACGCTCATCAAGTTCATCCGTACACGTTGAGTGGCAAGGAATGCCAAGAAGATTGTGGGGATCGCGTTCCTTGACACAGCCTTGAAGTTTGCCATCTTCCCAACCGGTCGGTAGATGATAATGGACACCCGGCCACTCGGAATGAAATCACGAACGACTTGTGGATCTTGACAGCTCCGATGAGAGCGCAGAGAAGTGCTTGGAGGCATGCGCGCACTTGGGAAGGGCAGAATTCGCTCGGCAGCCACTGGAGTTGTGAGACGAGAGCAGATGGGTTTGCTGCGAAGGGGTATCCCTTTCAGAAAGCCACGGCTGTGGCAGAAGAGAGGAAAAATCTCGTTTTCACTTTCAGCTCGGAGCATAGGAGAAGCTGGCAGTGTGGTGGCCGTTGTTCACCTGGGGCCGGCTTTTCTTCGTGGAGCGTGCAAGCTTTGGTTGTGCCTGCTGCTGCTGTGTGCATATTGATGACGATGTCGACATGGCTGGGACGGCGTCTTGCTGCTGCGTTTTGTTCTGATTGGCTTTCTGTGGCACCATCTGTAGCCCTTAGGAGGGCTGCACGTGAAGGAGCCCGGAGCGGTGATGGATGAAAGGACGGGAGCACAAAAAGACACGCATCCTGCTAGCTTAAAGTCTCACTCGCTTCTCCCCTCAAATACACCGAGTTGAACGATCAATAAAGTTAGTTGGTATCGAGACTCTCAGCAACACGTTTCGTTTCTGCGTCACTCACGCGTGCCAACAATCTGTAGTACCGAACATGAAGCACCAGGACGCCGTGGTGAGCTGGACAGTGGCTTTATTAAACGTGAAGACCCTGTGTTTTATACCAGCGACCTGGCACTTTGGTTCGTCTAGGTGGAAGCTCAGTTCGCCGCACGCCGCATCACCGCTGACACCACTAAACACCGCCCCATAGTGGTCAACATTCCACCTGTCACAGCGAGTGACGTGCGTGACATTCAGCTTGCCTCACCAGCAGAAGATGCGTGTCAGATCTCAAAGAGGCACTGACTTGCCGTCTACCCCTTCGGAGACGGAGCGCCTACAGCAGCTGCTAAGCGAGGGCGACCGCCGACTAAGCAAACTTTTGCGCCAGACGCAGCAACCAGCGGGCCGCACAACAAGCCCCGGCAGTCTCCTGGGTTGAGAGCTTTTTCTGCAAACGTTGCCCACGACCATGCAGAAGGACGTCATGGCTTTCTGAGAGTTAGACGCCCACAGGATTGCCGAACCAGCTGAACCATTCATGGCTGTCACCCTGCCAGCAGTTGCCACAGTGCTTGCTGAAGATTGGCCATCTGCCGCCTTGCTGGAGATTTCATTATATTCGTGTAATGACAGCGCTATCAACTGAATTTACATACAGAACGCACACACACATATATATATAACAAACTAGACATGAACTAGACATCATTATATATATATAAATATATATATATATATATATATATATATATAGATATATATATATATATATATATATATATATATATATATATATATATATATAGATATATATATATATATATATATATATATATATAGAAGTTCCCAGAGGCTCCCGCCAACACAGCTATCATCGGTGACTCGCAAATGAAGTATGTGCGTCAGTACTTTAATACACATTAACAAGGTACGCCTGCTTTCATAACTCAACCTAGTGCCCGAATTGAAGATGTGCACTTTCTGCTAGACTTCGTACCTGACACCACAAAGACCCTCGAACTGCATGACGGTACCAAAGACTTATCTTCCGCGAGTAGCGAAACAGCTTTCCACAGATACCACTCGTTATTCGACCGCATTCGAATAGAGCAACCCAAGATATCCCAGATTTATGTCAGCCTGATAATACCGAGAAGCCAAAATCGGAGATATGGTAGCAGAAATCTAGGTTTTGGTCGACGATTTAACTTGCAAGCCCACAAGCTCAACGGCATGCTGCGCAACTTCTGTCATCGATCTAGTGCAGTCTACTTCATCGATCACGGTTTTGAATGGATACCTGTCTATCAAGTCCTCGCTGCCGATGGACTAAATCCAGCTTAGAGGGTTCAAGCGTCATGGCAAGCCACATCCGCCAGCTTTTTCTCGGGAGAATTCTTGACGCCACGTCGTCCTGGTGTGACCACTCGACACAACAGCCCCCAAGCTCCCCGAGACAGAGTTCAAGATCAAGAGACAGAGTGTTAACCTACGTTCGGAACTGCAAGTCTCCGAACAACCCAGCCGCAAGTAGCCAGTGACTACAGGAGTTCCCTGGTACTCAAAATTTACGTACTGTTTCTGCATGTTTTCTGAAGTGCCGGAAGGTGACACAAAAACGCATTCGCGTGGAATTGCATGTTTAGTGCCTCAGGGAATACGTAAATGTTTCCGAAATTCCCAAAAGATTTAGGCATTACGTGAACCCTGCCATCTCTGAACTGTCAACAGCAAACAAGCTTAGGTGGCAATATGTGCTGACCAATGATTCAATTGAGCTTATTCGCATTATCATAAATCACTATGAAACGTCAATTGGTAGGCTTTTGAAAGAAAGCACTACCCTATCTAGGCAGTTCGTCCCTCACGAAGCACACTTGCTGAGTGTACATGAGGAAAGAAAGGTAAACGCCCTAGGCAAAACCGAAGCTCGGAAACTGTTGCGGGACGATGTTCCAGCAGCACTCTACATGACGAAATTCAGGAGTTGGCCAACTGCTTTATTTTGAACACCTGAAACGTTGCCGAAGATAAGCCAACAGGACGCCAATATTGTCAACCTTTCTGACGTTACAACCCTCAGTGCAGAGGAAAACGTTATTTCAAAAGGCCTGAATTTTTGTCCAACTTCTGGCAGCTTTCACGAATTTCAGTTGATGAAGAATATAGATTATTTCGCCCATAATCTCAGGGTAAAGGTGTATTTTCATTCCATGCTAGCAACAAAGGAGCTCGCCCGGCTATAAAGTCCACGACACAATGGACGCCCACCTCTCAAACGAGTAAGTGCCTGGACATTTACACCGAAGCGGTCTCGCGTGATGTGCTCGACGCTCACAAAACGCATAGCCCGTTCCAAAAATAACATTTCTGCCCGTAAATTTGACGCTCTTAGAAGTTTGAATGCACTTGATGACATTATCACAAAAGCAGCAGACAAGGGTGGCTCGATTGTGATAATAGGCAAAGAAAGTTACATAAAAGAAACCCTACGCCAGTTATCAGACAGTTCTTTTTACAAACAACTTTCTGCTGATCCTACCACTGACTTTCTTCTCATCATAAAATATACCATTCAAGCATTGGTAAAAAAGAAAAGGATCGACGATAGGACAGCACGCAGCCTCATTCCGCTTAGCCTTGTTGCCGAAAATTTTACCGGCTCCTAAAGATACACAAGTCAGGAAATCCTGGCCATCCCATTGTTTCGGGCATTCGAACAGTAACAGAAAACCTATCTCTTGTTACGCAGAGAGTTTGACAAAATTTCTTCCACCCACATTCGCTTCCTTTGTTAAGGATACCAACGATTTTATGAATGGAATATCACACCTGATAGTGCCTGATGGTTCGCTTCTGGTGACGATGAACGTCACCTCCCTCTACACTAACATCCCCCACAAAGACGGTATACAGGCTGTTCTAGATTCATGGGACCACTACAAATGTGACAAGATAATTGCCATGTCAACTCTCGAAACACTGCTGAAGCTCATTCTCGAGTTAAATAGCTTCGAATTCAATGGCTCTCATTACGTACAGACCAGTGGAACATCGACGAGTACACAGGTAGGCTCTACATACGCAAACATCTTCATGGGAGTGCTCGAACACTCGTTTCTTAAGAGTGTGCCACTAGAGACTTTGCATTTCAAACGCAACATCGATGGCATATGTTTTAATTTGGACACACGGTGAAACCTAACTTTTCAACTTTAGAGCGAAATTCAACCAGGTACATCTCTGCGTCTCTGATAATCATATGGTGGTTTTGGGACGTTAAACCCCACATATCAATCAATCAACCAGGTACATTCCGCTATAACATTCCCCCATACTAGCTCACCCTTGTCTGCAGCCTTCCTCGACGTCAAGATTACCATTTCCCGTGGACGCCTAATTACGAAGCTTTTTAAAAAGCCAACAGACAATCACCAGCTCCTTGATTTTGAAAGTAGCCACGTGCACCATTGGAAGACTAGAATTCTATATAGCCAGGCACAGCGCTTTAGGCGCATATGCTCTGAAGAAAAATATTTCAATTTGCTGCCATGATCTGAAAAGAAGCTTCTTAAGTGAAAATATCCGAAAAAAATTATTGATCATGCGATACACCAATCGAGAAGGCGCGATCGGATGGACTGTTTCAAAAGGTAGCATAAAAAGCAACCGGCTGCATTCAGCTAATTTGATACTAACACACTCAGCGTCCATCTCCAAAGCTCAAGGTATACTGCGTACCCATTAAAACAACCTCACCAAAAGCGACAGACTAAAGCCGGTCTTTCCTGAGCCCCCTCGTATAGTGTATAGGCGCTCAAAAAACATAGTTGACATCCTGATGTCATCTAGAATTTCTACCACTAACCATACTGGTTGTAGCTGCTGCAAAAAACCACGTTGTAAAGTTTGTCCTCATATACAACCGTCATTAACGGCCACCAGCAGATCTAACTAATTCATTTTTACAATTAAGGGCAGCTTTATTTGTGATTCATCCAATGTAGTGTATTTGCTTGAGTGTGGAACCTACCACATGCAACACAGAGGCCACACTGAAACCCTAATCAGAATGCGTTTCAACAATCAGAGATCGCATGCTAAAACCCAACCAAACCTTCCATTATCAAAACATGTGAACATGCCCGGCCACTCATTTAGGAACCTCAAAGTCACGATACTAAAATCGGAATTCTGCACCAGCTATGATCTTGAACTACGCGAATCATATCTCATTAGGAATTTAACAATGTTTCCGCTGGAATAAACGAAAACAAAGGAAAAATCACCTGTCTTTCTCTAGATCAAGAGCGATGATGCACTGGTTTCACATTGTACCACCTGAATCACGCCTTCTTGGTTTGTCTTTTTTTAATTTATCTTCTACAGGTTTTCCCGCTCAATTTAATCCAAGCGCCAGCAAAATTAATCTAGGCGCCAGTCAATTTAATCCAGCCGCCATTGAAATTAATCCAGGTGCCATTCATATTAATCCAAGTGCCACTGAAATTAATGCAACTGCCAGCCGATTTAATCCGGACGCCAGTGTATTTATACCTGATGACATTGTGACTTCAAAACGACCCAGAATTTTCGGGAATGCGTGGAGTGAATAGCTTTGGAGTGAATTTAACAGGGAAAAGCCATGAATGAGTCCCTAGTGACACAATGCGACTCGCGCGACTTTATCACGCCTATCACCCGCGTAAGCACTATTCACACCTTCGACATGCATATCAAAGGCAACGCCGTCCACACAGTAATAACTTGATAATTATTAACCAGGCCAATGATCTTATCACGAGTGACTTAGGTGACGTCCTCCCGCATATCACCCACGCACGCACTGTCTTAACCTTCCGTCATGCATATCAAATGAAACGTCTTTGAAAGGGCGGGATCTTGATACCTAAAACTCGGCCAAGTCACCTGATAACCAGTTCCTCAGGGGACGTCATCACAAATATCACCCGCACCCGTAATTTACTCGAATACCGACATGCATACCAAAAGAAACGTCTTTGAGAGAGCGATAACGTCTTACCTATGACTCGGCCAACTGACTTGATCACTTGTGATTCAGGTGACGTCGTCACGCCTATCACCCACGCACGCAATGTCTAACCTGCCATCATGTATACCAAACGAAACGTCTTCGAGAGGCTAATAAATTGAACGCTGTCAATCGGCAGAGTGACGTGATCACTAGTGACTCGTGTGACGTCATCGCGTTTGACACCCACGCACGCAGCGTCTAACCTGAGTTCATACATATCAAATGAAACGTGTTTGAGAGAGTAATAACTTGAACGCTGTCACAAGGCCCAGTGACGTCATCACTAGTGACTGGCGTGACGTCATCTCGCCTAAGACTCACGCAAGCACTCTATAATGTGCCTTCATGCATATCAAACGAAATGTCTTTGAGAGAGTAATAACTTGAACGCTGTCACAAGGCCCAGTGACGTCATCACTAGTGACTGGCGCGACGTCATCATGCCTTACACCCACGCACGCGGTGTCCAAACCTGTCTTCATGCATATCAAATGAAATGTCTTTGAGAGAGTAATAACTTGAACGCTGTCACAAGGCCCAGTGACGTCATCACTAGTGGCTGGCGTGACGTCATCATGCCTGATACCCACGCAAGCACTCTGTAACCTGCCTTCATGTATATCAAACGAAACGTCTTAGAGAGAGTAATAACTTGAATGCTCTCACTAGGCCTAGCGACGTGAATAATAGTGACTCATGTGACGTCATCACGTCTATCACACACGCACGCGCTGTCCTAACCTGTTTTCATTCATATCGAACGAAACGTCTGTGAGAGAGCAATAATGTTATACTTATGACTCGGCCAACCGACTTGATCACTATTGACTCACGTGACGTCATCACGACTAACAGTCATGCAAGCACTCTCTAACGTGCTTTCATGAATATCAAACGAAACGTCATTGAGAGAACATTAATTTGAAGGCCGTTGCAGGCAGCGTCTGCTAGTAAAAAATTAACTTCTCGCGCTGCACAGCCGTTCACCAGCTAACCGGTGTACGTAGGCACCAGATCGCGCATTTCAAATTCAGTCAAAGGCGTTTTTACATGGCTTTTGTTTGACTTGACGCTTTTCTTGACTCGTGTAGATGCGATGGAAGCAACAGTACCTTCAAGCAGCAGTGTGGTACAACCCAACAACAGTGTCAACGCTCGTTGAGGGCAGCGCCTCTCCTTCATTCAATAAACAGAAAAAATGAAGTCGAAATAACAATTAGGCATTTTACAAACCATACTCAATTACGCAACATTCATCCGATACCCTCACCTCACTGCGACACGTTTACTCCAGCTCGTCGTGTGGGTAGATGTACACGTCTTTTTTGTTGCTTCTCGTGCTTCGTAGAATGCCTTGAAAATGCGGGCAGCCAGGCCGCAATACTGTGAACGGACAGGCGTTCTACACTAAACAGGCATGCTTATTCCAAGCACACTAACCTATAAGAAACGGCGTGGCGTAGAATGTAGAAAGGAAGGCACGAGTCAGCCACTGCATTGAATGGCGCATCAGCAAATGGCCAGTTGCAAATAGCAGTAGTATGTATCTCAAGTATGGGGACTGCTCTCTATTACAACGGATTTGTTTCACAGGATAACCAGATGAAATAATTGTTGAGCCGAAGGAGTGGTAGACAAATCTTTTTGTAGCAAGCTTTGGAGCAGGCAGACCGTGCGTCTTATGCTTGATTAAGGATATACAGTGTTATGACTATAGCCGAATTATATGCAAACGCCTGTTTCGTTTCTTGTGCTCATATCGTGTCATTTTGACACGTGAGCACAAATTAGAGGGCGAGGAGAGCTTTTATAGTGCTTTTATAGTGCCTATATATACCTATTTCGGGCGTTGTAGCCTCAATTCGTATAGGTGCCTGTAAATGTCTGTTTTCAAAATCGATGCCTATATAAACGCTATTTAACCTGAAATTTGGCTTTCAAGTACCACTGAGCCCGGTATTCATGTTACCGGGCAAAATATAGGTTTCGGGACACTGTGTGGTGCAAACTACTCTTTATTTCACGAGTTACGTTTAGAACTGTCAAACTCAGAAGGCATTTTAGCCAAGAGAGAGGTAGACTAGCCTCTACACATGTATACCATCCATGTCGCGTCGTCTGCTCAGCCTCTTTCCAGTGTGCGCTCAGATGCGTAGGGAGCAGGACGTGCCCCTGTGCAGCGGCAGGAAGATGAAGAATGAATGCGAAACCTTGGAGAGTCATCAGGGGAAGTAAGGAAGTAGAGTGCAGATAAAAAAAGCAATATGTATGTAGTTTTTGTTTTTTGCTTGTCATTTACATGTGGTGCCTCACTGGGTCACCTGAAAATATTTATTTAGGCAGTGGAAAATGTTGGATGCCCAATGAAAAGGTTTGTGTCACTAGAAATTTTAATTTGGTCATTAGAAGCGGCGAAAGCATAATCTCAGGAGGTGAGCCTGAAACCTTCGCCACTAACTCAAAGAAGACTTCGTAAGTCCGATTCCTTCCCCGCTATTGGTATGAAATTCACTCGGAGCTGGAGCATCACACGACGTGCATGAGCACGTCATGCGCGCGTAACCTACACTCGCATGAGATGCCCATGTCAGCCCGTGCGTGCAAGCGGTGTTCTGCCGTCTCGATGTTCTTTTGTATTGTGCTGCGAGTTTTTGTGGGATGGATCCCTATCTGTGCGCACGTTTGGAGAGGCTGGCTTGGATAACGTATCCTTACCCCGATACACAGCGTCTCACCACTGCATCTTCTGCTAGGGACGATACACCAAAACCACGCCCAGCGTTGTGAATGCTGGCCCCGACACAATGCGCAAACTGCGAGAACACCAACACAAATAAAATGGAGGCACCTTATTCTCGCGTCTCTCTCGAAATGAAATTAAATAAATAAGGCGAATAGATTTCGCCTGTGTGTTCTAACATTTTTGTAAACTTTCGTTCTTCTATTTAGGCAACAGTTTGTACAAATTACACACGTTGTCTCAAATAGTTCTCGCAGTGTCACGTACTACTTTGACATAGGCAGGACCATTCTATCACCTTCACCATGTTGGGGCGCACGCCCATGAGATGAAGGTGAAGCCGTGTTCAGTTTGGCCTATCACCTCTTTATGCCACGCGTAGTACTGGAAATCTTGGTAAATGAGATCTTGAGCGCTCAGTGCATTCATTCCTTTACGCTTCTCAAAACTCTTAAGTTTGTGTAACGACCCTTAAAGTGTTCACAGACAGAAGAAAAATTGAGCCTGTGTGCTTAGGCCAAGCTAATACGCCGCAAAAAAAAATCGTTCTGGCGCCTGGCACTCTGACAATTTGCGCATGTATAGCCCTTCTTAGCTATAGCGCACAGAAAGAGACCCAGAAGCATATTTCTACGATGGTGCACACTTAACTGACCATGCTGAACTAGAAATGGAGAGACCTTCTTCTGCGAACCCCGCGGAAAAACGCATGTTTATGCTAAATCATTACCCGCTTGTACAATTATAAACTAGAACATTTTTGCTTGCTTTCATGTCATAGAGACAGATACCACACCTGTTTATTGGAAAATTTGAGTTTTGTCAAAGAATATTCTGCCTATATTCACAATTTTGGAAGCCTGAAAGAGTGTTTTGGCCACCTATTATTGGTGCCTAAATCCCGGTTTTTCAGTGCCTATAGAGCTGGCCTCTAAAGTTACGACTTACCTGGCATGTTTTCGCAACGCCGAAGCAAAGATGATGCCCGTTTAAAACATCTACCGTACCTCAAGAAAAAAATTGTTGTTCTGATAACGTCGAGCTCGTCAAAGTGGTTATGAAATGGGTGATGAAAGAGAACTGGGGCAAGTCCGTGAGAAACAAAATTTATTATTATACAGGCAAAGCAATTTTCATAAACACGCACCCATAGATGTGCTGCTGAGCAGTGTTCTACATATCAAGGCAGTCGAGGGCAGCTTGTACAAAAGTGCAATTGTGCCTATCATAAGCGGCACCGTTCACACACTGGATGTGCTGCATAGAGCGCCCCGCGGCCTCAACCAGCAGAGCACGGCGATGTTCTTTCTTGGAGATCCCTTCCGGTGTCGTGAGGAAATCATTACTCCGCTCGCTTAGGAATCCCTTTACACCTGCCTTGAACTTTGAGAAGAGCTCCTCAATCGGATTGAAGAAAGGGTTGTATGGCGGTAGCCACTTGACTGTGTGGTCGCTTGCCGCGAGGACAGCCTGTTCGGTGCGGCGGTGCGCTGGTGCGTTGTCAAACAGGAACACTGCCTGTATTCCTGGTTCCTGCTGTGAAACTTTACTCGACACTTCTGCAAGAAAGTCGTTGAAGACAGCCCAGTGGACCTTGTCGGCAATTGTCCAGTGGAGAAGGCCATTTGCTGACATGCAGGCTATAACATTTACATTCGCCCCCTTCGCACTAGTTGACAAACGGCATGCTGGAGCACCTCGTTTCGCCCTACCGAAACTGCTGGGCTGTCTTCAACGACTTTCTTGCAGAAGTGTCGAGTAAAGTTTCACAGCAGGAACCAGGAGTAAAGGCAGTGTTCCTGTTTGACAACGCACCAGCGCACCGCCGCGCCGAACAGGCTGTCCTCGTGGCAAGCGACCACACAGTCAAGTGGCTACCGCCATACAGCCCTTTCTTCAATCCGATTGAGGAGCTCTTCTCAAAGTTCAAGGCAGGTGTATAGGGATTCCTAAGCGAGCGGAGGGATGATCTCCTCACGACACAGGAAAAGATCTCCAAGAAAGAACATCCCCATGCTCTGCTGGTTGAGGCCGCGGGGCGCTCTATGCAGCACATCCAGCGTGTGGACTGTGCCGCTTGTGATAGGCACAATTACACTTTTGTACAAGCTGCCCTCGACTGCCTTGATATATAGAACACTGCTCAGCAGCACATCTATGGGTGCGTGTTTATGAAAATTGCTTTGCCTGTATAATAATAAATTTTGTTTCTCACGGACTTGCCCCAGTTCTCTTTCATCACCCATTTCTTAACCAATTTGACGAGCTCGACGTCATCAGAACAACAATTTTTTTCTTGAGGTACGGTAGATGTTTTAAACGGGCATCATCCTTGCTTCGGCGTTGCGAAAACATGCCAGGTAGGTCGTAACTATAGAGGCCAGCTCTATAGGCACTGGAAAACCGAGATTTAGGCACCAATAATAGGTGGCCAAAACACTCTTTCAGGCTTCCAAAATTGTGAATATAGGCAGAATAATCTTTGACAAAACTCAAATTTTCCAATAAACAGGTGTGGTATCTGTCTCTATGACATGAAAGCAAGCAAAAATGTTCTAGTTTATAATTGTACAAGCGGGTAATGATTTAGCATAAACATGCGTTTTTCCGCGGGGTTCGCAGAATACGGTCTCTCCATTTCTAGTTCAGCATGGTCAGTTAAGTGTGCACCATCGTAGAAATATGCTTCTGGGTCTCTTTCTGTGTGCCATAGCTAAGAAGGGCTATACATGCGCAAATAGTCAGAGTGCCATGTGCCAGAAGGATTTTTTTGCGGCGTATTAACTTGGCCTAACCACACAGGCTCAATTTTTCTTCTGTCTGTGAACACTTTAAGGGTCGTTACACAAACTTGAGAGTTTTGAGAAGCGTAAAGAAATGAATGCCCTGAGCGCTCGAGATATCATTCACCAAGATTTCCAGTACTACGCGTGGCATAAAGAGGTGATAGGCCAAACTGAACACGGCTTCACCTTCATCTCATGGGCGTGCGCCCCAACATGGTGAAGGTGATAGAATGGTCCTGCCTATGTCAAAGTAGTACGTGACACTGCGAGAACTATTTGAGACAACGTGTGTTATTTGTACAAACTGTTGCCTAAATAGAAGCACGAAAGTTTACAAAAATGTTAGAACACACAGGAGAAATCTATTCGCCTTATTTATTTAATTTCATATCGAGAGAGACGCGAGACTAAGGTGCCTTCATTTTGTTTGCGTTGGTGTTCTCGCAGTTTGCGCATTGTGTCGGGGCCAGCATTCACAACGCTGGGCGTGGTTTTGGTGTATCGTCCCTAGCAGAAGATGCAGCGGTGTGACGCTGTGTATTGGGGTAAGGATACGTTATCCAAGCCAGCCTCTCCAAACGTGCGCGCAGATAGGGATCCATCCCACAAAAACTCGCAGTACAATACAAAAGAACATCGAGACGGCAGAACACCGCTTGCACGCACGGGCTGACATGGGCATCTCATGCGAGTGTAGGTTACGCGCGCATGACGTGCTCATGCATGTCGTGTGATGCTCCAGCTCCGAGTGAATTTCATACCAAAAGCGGGGAAGGAATTGGACCTAAGAAGTCTTCTTGGAGTTAGTGGCGAAGGTTTCAAGCTCACCTCCTGAGATTATGCTTTCGCCGCTTCTAATGATCAAATTAATATTTCTAGTGACACAAACCTTTTCATTGGGCAGGCAACATTTTCCACTGCCTAAATAAATATTTTCAGGTGACCCAGTGAGGCACCACATGTAAATGACAAACAAAAAACAAAAACTACATAGATATTGCTTTTTTTATTTGCACTCTACTTCCTTACTTCCCCTGATGACTCTCCACAGTTTCGCATTCATTCTTCATCTTCCTGCCGCTGCACAGAGGCACCTCCTGCTCCCTACGCATCTGAGCGCACACTGGAAAGAGGCTGAGCAGACGACGCGACATGGATGGTATACATGTGTAGAGGCTAGTCTACCTCCCTCTTGGCTAAAATGCCTTTTGAGTTTGACAGTTCTAAACGTAACTCGTGAAATAAAGAGTAGTTTGCACCACACAGTGTCCCGAAACCTATATTTTGCCTGGTAACATGAATACCGTGCTCAGTGGTACTTGAAAGCAAAATTTCAGGTTAAATAGCGTTTATATAGGCATCGATTTTGAAAACAGACATTTACAGGCACCTATACGAATTGAGGCTACAACGCCCGAAATAGGTATATATAGGCACTATAAAAGCTCTATAAAAGCTCTCATCGCCCTCTAATTTGTGCTCACGTGTCAAAATGACACGATATGAGCACAAGGAACGAAACAGGCGTTTGCGTATAATTCGGCTATAGTCATAACACTGTATATCCTTAATCAAGCATAAGACGCACGGTCTGCCTGCTCCAAAGCTTGCTACAAAAAGATTTGTCTACAACTCCTTCGGCTCAACAATTATTTCATCTGGTTATCCTGTGAAACAAATCCGTTGTAATAGAGGGCAGTCCCCATACTTGAGATACATACTACTGCTATTTGCAACTGGCCATTTGCTGATGCGCCATTCAATGCTGTGGCTGACTCGTGCCTTCCTTTCTACATTCTACGCCACGCCGTTTCTTATAGGATAGTGTGCTTGAAATAAGCGTGCCTGTTTAGTGTAGAACGCCTGTCCGTTCACAGTATTGCGGCCTGGCTGCCCGCATTTTCAAGGCATTCTACGAAGCACGAGAAGCAACAAAAAAGACGCATACATCTACCCACACGACGAGCTGGAGTAAACGTGTCGCAAGGAGGTGAGGGTATCGGTTGAATGTTGCGTAATTGAGTATGGTTTGTAAAATTCCTAATTGTTATTTCGACTTCATTTTTTCTGTTTATTGAATGAAGGAGAGGCGCTGCCCTCAACGAGCGTTGACACTGTTGTTGGGTTGTACCACACTGCTGCTTGAAGGTACTGTTGCTTCCATCGCATCTACACGAGTCAAGAAAAGCGTCAAGTCAAACAAAAGCCATGTAAAAACGCCTTTGACTGAATTTGAAATGCGCGATCTGGTGCCTACGTACACCGGTTAGCTGTTGAACGGCTGTGCAGCGCGAGAAGTTAATTTTTTACTAGCAGACGCTGCCTGTAACGGCCTTCAAGTTAATGTTCTCTCAATGACGTTTCGTTTGATATTCATGAAAGCACGTTAGAGAGTGCTTGCATGACTGTTAGTCGTGATGACGTCACGTGAGTCAATAGTGATCAAGTCGGTTGGCCGAGTCATAAGTATAACATTATTGCTCTCTCACAGACGTTTTGTTCGATATGCATGAAAACAGGTTAGGACAGCGCGTGCGTGTGTGATAGACGTGATGACGTCACATGAGTCACTAGTATTCACGTCGCTAGGCCTAGTGAGAGCATTCAAGTTATTACTCTCTGTAAGACGTTTCGTTTGATATACATGAAGGCAGGTTACAGAGTGCTTCCGTGGGTGTCAGGTATGATGACGTCACGCCAGTCACTAGTGATGACGTCACTGGGCCTTGTGACAGTGTTCAAGTTATTACTCTCTGTAAGACGTTTCGTTTGAATTACATGAAGGCAGGTTACAGAGTGCTTGCGTGGGTGTCAGGCATGATGTTGTCACGCCAGTCACTAGTGAAGACGTCACTGGGCCTTGTGACAGCGTTCAAGTTATTACTCTCTCAAAGACATTTCGTTTGATATGCATGAAGACAAGTTAGGACACTGCGTGCGTGGGTGTCAGGCATGATGACGTGACGCCAGTCACTAGTGATGACGTCACTGGGCCTTGTGACAGCGTTCAAGTTATAACTCTCTCAAAGACATTTCGTTTGATATGCATGAAGACAGGTTTGGACACCGCGTGCGTGTGGGATAGGCATTGTGATGTCACGCCAGTCACTAGTGATGACGTCACTGGGCCTTGTGACAGCGTTCAAGTTATTACTCTCTCAAAGGCATTTCGTTTGATATGCATGAAGACAGGTTTGGACACTGCGTGCGTGGGTGTCAGGCATGACGACGTCATGCCAGTCACTAGTGATGACGTCACTGGGCCTTGTGACAGCGTTCAAGTTATTACTCTCTCAAAGACATTTCGTTTGATATGCATGAAGACAGGTTTGGACACCGCGTGCGTGGGTGTCAGGCATGATGACGTCACGCCAGTCACTAGTGATGACGTCACTGGGCCTTGTGACAGCGTTCAAGTTATTACTCTCTCAAAGACATTTCGTTTGATATGCATGAAGACAGGTTTGGACACTGCGTGCGTGTGTGATAGGCGTGATGACGTCACGCCAGTCACTAGTGATCAAGTCCCTCTGCCGATTGACAGCGTTCAATTTATTAGCCTCTCGAAGACGTTTCGTTTGGTATACATGATGGCAGGTTAGACATTGCGTGCGTGGGTGATAGGCGTGATGACGTCACCTAAACCACAAGTGATCAAGTCAGTTGGCCGAGTCATAGGTAACACGTTATCGCTCTCTCAAAGACGTTTCGTTTGGTATGCATGTCGGTAGGCGAGTAAATTACGTGTGCGGGTGATATTTGTGATGACGTCCCCTGAGGAACTGGTTATCAGGTGACTTGGCCGAGTTTTAGGTATCAAGATCCCGCCCTTTCAAAGACGTTTCATTTGATATGCATGACGGAAGGTTAAGACAGTGCGTGCGTGGGTGATATGCGTGAGGACGTCACCTAAGTCACTCGTGATGAGATCATTGGCCTGGTTAATAATTATCAAGTTATTACTCTGTGGACGGCGTTGCCTTTGATATGCATGTCGAAGGTGTGAATAGTGCTTACGTGGGTGATAGGCGTGATAAAGTCGCGCGAGTCGCATTGCGTCACTAGTGACTCATTCATGGCTTTTCCCTGTCAAATTCACTCCAAAGCTATTCACTCCACGCATTCCCGAAAATTCTGGGTCGTTTTGAAGTCACAATGTCATCAGGATTAGATTCACTGGCGTCCGGATTAAATCGGCTGGCAGTTGGATTATTTCAGTGGCACTTGGATTAAAATGAATGGCACCTGGATTAATTTCAGTGGCGGCTGGATTAAATTGACTGGTGCCTAGATTAATTTGGCTGGCGCTTGGATTAAATTGAGCGGGAAAACCTGTAGTCATTACACCACTGCGCTTCTACATTATTTTAACTACATATAAGCATGGTACGACGTCACAGTACATACAAGGGAATCTTAAACCGTGTCTTTAGTATGTGTGTGTCCTTCAGCTTTTCACTCTTTTTCCTTTTTCTCTTTTTATGAAGCACGTGAGACTCAATGATACGCATTGTCATTGTAATACTAACCAGCACTGATGGTGCTGACCTGTTATTGAAAGGAGCTTTTAAAGCCATGCATGAATTCTTGTCACATTACTCTGAGAAGGTTTGTTCACCAGCTGAAAACATTAAGACGCTTCCGTGAAAGTTTCGTCATCTCTTTCTTGACACACACACACACACACACACACACACACACACACACACACACACAAACACACACACACACACATATATATATATCGATATAAACGCCGTTGATAGTGTTAGTGAGTTAACGACGGTGGTAGTTAACGCAGCACTGTGTTAGTGTTGTGTTTGTGGTCTCTTTTTCTAAGTATTTCGACCTACGTTTATTATTTGAATATTACCATTTTGCCCTGCAAGGCACCTTTTTGAAATTCAGGCGCATATTTCTCACCTCGCCGACGCCGTTGCGGCACAGCAGTCAAGCGGAAGCCCAAGAACACAGAAGAGCTACAGAACAACAGTGAAAGCTGTGCTGGTAACACCTTAAGTTCGGTGACGCTACACGGAACTGCATGCCATCGAGGAGGACAAATCGAGGAACACACCAAGTTAGCACTGAAGGACAAAAGGTGACACCAGCTCACAGGAAAGTCACCCATGTGTCTTCTTGCTGACTGATTGCAAGTGAGGCCCGCGCTTACTCGTCAGCAGTGGGGTAGAAGTGAGCGTTCTGCCGGCGTCGCCAGCTGATCGCAAAGGCCCGAGCTCATCGCCGCTGCATGTTGGAAATAACACGAAGAAACAGATGTACGGGCACCATCTCATTTGCTAGAACTTGGCTCCAGAGGATAATTACGTGGGTGTTTGTCGTAGCCGACGTGAAACTCGCTATCCTGGTAGTTGACTGCTTACTCACTTCAGGCTAATGTTATACGTTCTTAACCAGCATATAGAGGATCCCTTCTCACATGCAGAAGTGTGCGGAAAGCCATCGAAGCACCTGCCTTTCAGCTCAATGCTTGTCACAAAACCGCAAACCTCCAGTGTTAAGGCTAACCTATTCGAGTTCACCGAGCCGATGCGGCCGCCACAGATTAATGTCCTCAAGTACAATAACAAGTACGCACGCTCACACTGCCTGTTCCCCCAGAAGTTTTAAGTAGCATTACAGGAGTTCGTCCACATGCTCGAACTCGACCTAATCCACGCATCCGCTAGCCCTTCAATATCCTACACCACACATAGTGCCAAATTTTACACAAGGAGACTAGTGGTCCTGCGGCTAATATGAAGCCCTCAATCGAGCAACCATGCCCGACCCTTATCCATTACCACCTCTGCATGATGACATGGTCAACCTGCATAGTTCAACATTTTTCTCTAGGATCGACCTTGTGCGTAGGTAACGTGCAATCCCCATGGCACCAGAAGACATTCTGAAGACAGAAATGACAATAACTTTGGTCTGTTGGAGTTCCTTCGCATGCCATTTAGCTTGCGAAGCTCTGGTCCAACGTTCTAGGGCTTTATTATTGGTGTTTTGCACAGCCTACCTGCATACCCTTGCATGCATACCTTGACGACTTTCTTATCGTAAGCAGCTCACCACATGACCATGAGGCGCATCTGCCATGTACGCTGCAGCACCTGGCAGAGTGGGGAATACTGAATACTGCTGTAGACGTACAAGTCTGAGTTTGGGGTGCACGAACTGGTACACGCTTTCGAGCCGACCGGTTGTGCCAACGCGATCTCCGACGACAGCGCAGTTTTGGCCGACTGGCTCGCCCTACACCATCTCTTTCGCCGACAAGAGCTCTCGCTAAGGGGTGCACCGTCCTCAGACTCCTGCGACCATGTCCATCTTGCCTATCTCCTCTTTACTTCTGTCGTTTTCTGCCGTTCGCTGCCCTGCGCCTCGCTCTCTCCTTCCTCTCTCCATCTATTTACATTTTAATTCTATCTTTTTATAGCATCCTTACTCTTATCCCTCGTGAGCTACTGTTGAGGTGTCGCACTCTCATGCAAACAGTTACGGGGCTCACATTTTCTTCTTTTCTCTTTGAGAATCACATAAGTAAAAAGTAAAGCACTAGCTGACGTTTCTTAGCCACGTCACCTGGCAATGCGAAATGAATCCTCAACCAGACAGGCCTCAGACAGTCGAGCAGTTTTCATAACCCAACACTAAACGCCAGCTTCGTGAGCTCCTAAGTCTGGTGAAATACTACCCCTGTTTCGTAACCCAGTGTGCAACTATTTTGCAGCAGCTTATTTCTTTCTATAGACACACGAATATGCGGCTAAGGTACTCAACAGGAGAGAGGGTGCCCAAGTGGCCTCCTTCAAGTTCAAGAGATGTTTTGCCGATGCCGTGATCATCACTTACCTGCAACCATGAGTTCCGTGAAGCGTTACGGTACAGCATCAGACGCAGCTTTGGGTTCTCAGTTTACACGATACATCAAACAAACAAGGCGACCAATCGATTTCTTTTCCCTGAAACCGATGCCCACCGAACAGCGGTACACCATCTTCGGGCATGAACTACCAGACATCTACGCGACAGACCGGTACTTCCTGCTTTATTTTGAAGATACTAAGGTCTTTGGCGTAACCGACAACAAACCTTTCACGCATGCCTTGCGGTCATCGAGTACTGAGGCATGCGCCTGTACCACTCATCAACTACGGCAGATGCTATACTTATATGAATTTACCACGGACGTCCACCACATCAAATAATTCGACAACACGGTCGTCGCCGCCGTTTCACGTAGCCAAGTCAGCTCCATAGCCTTGCTCAGAAAAAGAGACTTCAACAAAATGGTGGCTGCTTAACGCGATGACAACAAATTGCACCGGCTACAAGAAAGGTCCACGTCGCTCAACCTACAGGAGTTCCCCTCGCCCGCTACGAACGACCTTCGCTGCGACACGTCTACAGGCTACCCATGAATATTTGTGTGTGCGCACCTCCGCAGCGACGTATTCGCATTCCTACACGAGATCTCACGCCCCGGAAAATCTGCGCCATGCAAAATCCCCTTAAAACACGTTTCCTACGGCCCTGCATAAACCATGATCTCCTACAATGGACTCATGGGTCCCTCGCGTACCAGAGCCTTAAGTTACCGTCACACCGTGACACCATTGGAAACGTTTTCCCGGCATAGATGCTCGATTCATCCTTGTGCACGTCAACATCGTCGGGCCGCTGCCACCCTGTCAGGAGTTCGTCCACATGCTCGAACTCGACATAATCCACGCATCCACTAGCCCTTCGGTGTCCTCCACTACACATAGTGCCAAATTTTACACAAGGAGACTAGCGGTACTGCGGCTAATATGAAGCCCTCAATCGAGCAACCATACCCGACCCTTATCTATTACTACTCTGCATGATGACATGGCCAACCTGCATAGTGAAACATTTGCTGCATAGTGCAACAAGGCGGCCAAGCCGCTGCCACCCTGTCAGGGCGGAATTTACTTGTGATCTTGCGTGGATAATTTGACAAGTTGCGCCAAGGCTATTCCCATTCCTGACTTCATAACCAGAACTGTTGCTCGAGCTTTCGTTATCCACTGGCTGTGTCGCTACGGCATGTCGTCATTTATCACAACGGGCAGAGGAAGCCAATTGAAGTACGCATTATACACCAGTTTCACCAAGCTCATTGGTACATCGCAGATTATAATGACGGCTTATATTTCGATGAGCGATTCTACCAGCAGTTAAAAGCCGCAATCATGTCAAGCTGAGAACCCTCTGCAGTCAAAGCACTGCCCATTGTGCTCCTGCGCATACACAATTCGTTCAAGGCGGATATCCAATGCAGCGCTGCAGAAGTTGTCTATGGCACAATATTGGATCTGCCTGTTGAACTCTTCGCACCTGACCGACAATAAGGCCACATTTTTTATGGTGACTATGCATTGAGCCTACGTAACACCATGTTGAAGGTGTGGCCTACACTTTCGCGAGAGCCCATAGAAAGCAGAACATATGTTAATAGCGAGCGCGAGTCTAGGCACGTCTTTTTGAGTAGCAATACAGTACCGAGACAACTACAAGCACCATATGTTGGTCCCCACAATGTTACCCGCCATGAAAAGAGGACAATTATCATCGAAAGGTGTGGTCGCGAAGATGTTGTATCATTGAACCGAGTAAAGCCGGCTAACTTGGAAACCAACCGGTCCACGCAGCGACCTCCACCTATTCAGCTGAAACCTGCACAACAACGCAAAACGCCATACCAACTGGATCGACAGACACGGGAATAGCCCAATATACTGGATTTCATACACACTCAATGGAAGACGTACAGGTGCGCTAGATTGCCTCGAGGTGTAACAGTGGCCACTCTGGCGTTAAATTTCGTCCGCGTTCTCGATAGGTGGAAGTACTGTGGTCAACTTTAAGTGTGCCACGACACAGCAGGTAGCGCTCTCAGCGTGTCACATACTTACATTTCTTTTCCTTCATCAGCATCGCCAACAAAGGCGCGGATACAGAGGGGAAAGAGCGACCGATCCCTGAGTCTAGCGAGTTGAAAAAAATACTAAAGTAAGCTGGTATCGAGACTCTCAGCAACATGCTTCATCTCTGCGTCACTCGCGCGTACCAAAACGACTACACTCTGAGGCAAAATTACCAGAAAAAGGAGTAACGAAGCCCAATAGGCACGCGCGATGAACGGATAGACAGTTGAGAAGCAACCACAGAGGGAAGCGTGCCGCGCGAAACCACTTAGCCTCCAAACACGCTCCACTAGGAATGAACCGCCCGGGGATTGCAGGCAGCGAGAAAAGCATTGCCAAGGTGACCAACCCACCTTCTCCACAGAACACATGTCCTTCTCTTCCTCTGCTGGCTCAGTCTTTCCCCGTATTTTGCTGGCGATGGTTCGCGTTACGTTGCGCTAGGAGTGCTCGACCACGGCCGCCTGGATTCGACGATCTAAGAATTACGACATGGTGCTTGTGTGTGTGCTTGGATAAGCGTGGGCTGCTGCTTTTGCGTTTCGCTGCACCCATGAAGTCTAGAGCAAGCCTCGACACGTCACCACGTCATCTCTGGCTTGAAGATAGTCCCGACCAACACACAACATCACCAGTTCGGAAGGCCAATATGGTGGCTGAGAAGTCAACAGGGCTATCGTATATATACTTCAGCCCGACTCAGGGCAAAAAACAGCGCTGGATTCTGAGGCAAGTAGGTTATCACTCTTTAATGTATTCTACTTGTCACGTGTGCGATACGGTTCGTGCTTGCGGACAACGGGCTCGGTCGTGTTGTATATCGCACGCACGAAATGCATCGAGGAGGTCAGCTTCGGCGTCTGCGGTTCGCCTGTGCTTTGCGACCACCTGGAAATTGGCCGCCATTGCCGTCGGCCTCCCGTACGCTCACTCATCGAGTGCTCGCCTGGCTTCGCCGCCGCGATGAGCTCCGGACTGACAATATTGGGCTTAGAGCTCGTCGCTGTGTTGAGAGTCATCAAAAACACGTTGCGGGTTCTCGTAAAGAGCTTGGTTGTGTGCGCCATAAGTGCACCAGCACGGGCTGGCGGGGCTTTCGCAAGCGTCGGAACTCACTGAAAATCGGTCGCCATTACAGTTAGCTTTCCCGTCAGTCGGTCGCAAGCAGCTCGGCGCCGTCCGCCTGCCGCAGCGGTGGACTCGCGTTTGCGTGCTGCACTCGCTCGAGTTTGTGGAAAAGGGGCGCATTACCGTTGATTTCTTCGGCGCTAGCTCCAAACTAGCTCGGCGCTGTTCGTGGCGGCGGCCAAGCGTACGCTCGCCCTCCTGTTCAAAGTTCGCTGGCGGCAGACACTCCATGTGCAGCGCCGTGTTTGGTCTCGCGTTCACTTGCTGGAGCTGAACGACGTCGCTTAGGACTCGCTGACTTGTTAGCGGCACGGTGATTCGCGGAGTTGTGGCTGCGGCCGCCGTTCCTAAGCTGTTGCGCTACGGGGATCTAATTGAGTGTTTGACGATGTGTGACATCACGGTGAAATTGTTAGCATGTCATATCTCACGTATGTTTTCATTTCACCTTGCACGTATTTCTCAAATGCATTTGTATTCATCCACTGTCACGTGTATCTCACTATTTACATACTTCTTGTGCAGCCGTGGGCACACACTGTGCTGAAGACTGTGTGCGCTGGCGTGTGCCGCTGTTGTGTGCCGCTGGCGTATGCCTGTCATACATCTCTTTCGTCAGAGAAGCTTCAGAAGGACTGTGCGAGATGTGAAGGTAAAGTTATTTGTGTGTCATATATTAACGCTTGTTTTGATATTAACGTGCACGTACTTGTCTTATGTGTGCATCTTCATCTCTTGTCATGTGTGTATAACTAGTTTTGCTATATTATTGTACGTGCAACCGTGGGAACACAACAGGCAGAAGGCTACATGCGCTGGCGTCTGCAATGCCTATCATCCATCGCTTCCGTCGGAGGAGCTCCCCAAGGAGTGAACAAGATTCGACAACAAGACCGGACTTGTATACTTCATCATCAATTCATTTAAAAGAATGGAGAAACTTCATGTGTATGTAGAAAAACCAAAGACTTCGATGTCTCACTTTTGTTTTTTGTCTTTGCCATGACTGCGAGAGTAGTTACAGATACGTGGCTAACTACATTTCACGTGTTCTTTTCTGCGCAACTTGTTGCTCACAGCGCAGAAAAACAGGCGAAAAAATTATTAGGCCTGGCGGAAAATAAACAAAAAACGATGTTTTAACTGGGAAAAAAGTTCATCCGATTGGAGTATCTGAGTAGATCAACCGTTCGTCCGGCAAGGTGAATCTGTTAGGATTGATTGATTGATCGATTTGTGGGGTTTAACGTCCCAAAACCACTATATGATTATGAGAGACGCCGTAGTGGAGGGCTCCGGAAATTTTGACCACCTGGGGTTCTTTAACGTGCACCCAAATCTGAGCACACGGGCCTCGACATTTCCGCCTCCATCGGAAATGCAGCCGCCGCAGCCGGGATTTGAACCCGCGACCTGCGGGTCAGCAGCCGAGTACCTTAGCCACTAGACCACCGCGGCGGGGCGTGAATCTGTTAGGACTAATGGTTGCCCGGTAAGGTGTATATGTGGGGATTAACACTTGCTCTATAAGGTGCAAATGTGAGGACTAAATGTTAGTCCTTTGAGGTGAATTGTGGGACTAACGGTTACTCACTAAGGTGTAAATGTGAAGAATAAATGTTAGTCCCCAGAGCTCATCTTAGGGGGCTATCTGTTAAACCCGGTGCCGTTAGTCCTTAAAAGGAATAATGGTTGTGGCAGCCCCATTATTCCCCAAAAGGACGAACTACCAACCCTTTTAACACCTTTTTGCCTTAAAGTGTATCCATTATGACAACAATCTCTCCTCATAGTACAATTTCCGAAACCATTCGCGCAGTTTCCCAAACTAGTCTCTAATGCATGAGTTAATTGTTCTTGAATTCACATTCGCAGTTCATTACAGCCCCTCAGTATCTGCAGATGCTATCAAGGGCAAGAACAAAAAAAGCTGTGCTACACTGGCACACCTGCAGGAAATATACAGTTCCGACATAATTCTGCAGTAAAAGTGGTGCAATAAAAAATAGCACATTATTTACCAACGCATTGCTCTGTAGTACACGAGAAGCCCATGTCGGGCTTCTTTGTATAACGCCTACAAGAAAACTACGCAAAGAAAAAAATTGCCTCTTGTGGAGATTTCCCGAAAAGTAAGCATTCGCCGCGCATGTTTCAAAAAGCTGCTTTAACTATTGGCGAACAAGAAACATGTCCCACCCGATAACAACATTCTGGAAGAGACAATCCCCTGCAATCAAACTCCGTGCTTTGGTGACCCCTAAACAGAAAACCAGATTTTGGGCCCGTTGGCTCCACAGGTTATGAAACTTCGTTCCCTGAATGTAGTGAATTTAAAGGGGTCAAGACATGGCCACCCTTAAATTTGCAGTTTTGGGCAAAAAAAAAACAGAGCTAGAGGGTCAAATATACTTCTACAGTTGAGAGCACTGCGCTGTAAAATATTATCTCAGTCAATAATAGGCTGCGGGATTCGTCGGCTCTAAACGCGGCACACCGCCGACGACTGCCAATTCACCCTGACTTGCGTGTCGTCACAAGCTGAAAGAAGCATTGCCGTCGTCTGCTACCAAACAGCCCTTTCCGCACCCGATCACTCAGTTGCGAGTAGTGCTTCCTGCGCAGTCTACACGTGTCAGTGTGCTGCAAGTGTTGCGACGTAGTGTATGTATAACATCACCATTTCGTCAGCCCATCCTCACTTCGCGATTCGGGCAGAGGTTCATCGAGCAGCACAAGTGGTGATGCCGCCGTACGCGCTGCACATTTTGACTTTGACTTCATCGCCACCAGCCTAAGCAGCGAAGAAAGCGTCGATGACGGGGTAAACCGAAACGCCAACGCCCTCACCGTTGTGACAAACGTTTCCGACAGCCTTCCACGGTCATAAGTCATAAGTGGCTTGATTTCAATGTGCCAGGTTGGTAGCCAAGCATGAAATACGGAGTTTGTCGACGTTGCTTTCGCGAGCAAGTGTTGTAATAGAATTGGTAAAGCTTGAGATAGCTCTTTTTCGTTGGCATACGTGCATGCATGACTTTCGGTACTTATCATAATTAGGTGGCCGTAATATTGCTGCGTGTAGGGACCATTGCTTTAGGAGCGAAGTTCCTTGAGGCATGGGTCTGTCCTTCCTTCGTTGTTGTACGCAGCCACCGGTGGCACATACCCGCTCTAGAGCAGGTAGGTATGAGACGTCCCCCGCTACGCCACCGATTACCCAAGAGAGGGAAGACCACTCAACCCCTTGTCTATCCGGTTCCCTTTTGGCTATGTGTGTCAATGACTTTCCACATACAGGGATTCGTGCTAGGTCCGGGAAGGAAGAGGCGCTACGACCTGTTTCTGTTTACTGATTCATTAAATTTAATAATAACTCCAAACATCGTATACCCGCGTACATCAACCACTACACAAAATTATAACACATTATTTAGATACTCGTGACGTTCGACACAGGGCAGGCACATAAAGAAACTGCAACAATACAAGGGTATTCATATAAAAAAACACACGACGACACAAAGTTATCAATGAATAAAACCACGCAATGTCTCAACATGCCGCCTCCCTTTTCGCAAAGCTAATCTAAGTAAGGTGCATAAAGTCCGTCTCACGAAAGGTGCATGTTGACGGGGGCCTCGGAGCTAGCCGTTCGAGTCAGGGCTCAGGGCTTCTTCCTGGGGTCATTGTCCAATTTGTCAGCGTCTTCATCGTCTTCGTCATCGTCGCCTTCGTCGGGCCTCTCAGTGATTTCCATCTTAGTCCTCTTTCGTAACGTTCCATTCAATCACCTCCCATCCCTAACTTTCATTCCTCATCGTACCGTCCTTGCCCTAGTCATCATCTCATCGCCTCTCATCGCTACCTCTTCGCACCGTTATCTTCCTTTTCCATTTCGTCTCTCTACCATCTCCAGCTCATCGCATTGTATCTCTGACCCCCCTCGTATCGTCTCGTTGTCCCTTCTTGTAGGACCCGACTCCGCCCTACCGGGGCACCAAACCAATCGCCACTTTCGACGCGGCATATTTTCTTGTTAGTCGCAGTGTATCATCTTCGATGGCCGCCCCCGCGGCCCACACCAGTAGAAAACCCTTTCCCAAACAAAGCCGAGCAAGTAACAATGTACAAACTCAAGCCTCAGAGAGAGAGATGGGCGAGCTGTCCCAAGACACTTTAATTACGGGCAAACAATGGTCCCGATGCTTCCGACAATGTGCGTCGCCTGTAATGGCCAACGTCCGGAGTTTGCAGTGTTGTGCCGAAAAGTTTTAGGCCGAACCAATTTCCCCGGTTTCCGGTACTTGATGAGCCGATGTTCAGAATGAGTCTCGACGTCTCCATGCAGCTTGGTGTCTCCTGCGAAATTCTCCGTAGCCGCCGCTTCTTCGTCATTCAACGCCGCGGGTGGCAATCTGCGCAGAACGTAGTAATGAGCCCTGGAGCCACGGAGGCTGATGAAAAGTCAGGTTGGACCCGGCACAGGCGCTGCGGCAGGGTCGCATTCCCTGAACCAACAAACGATGCTCTGCTGCTCCCCCATGCCACAAATCTGAAGGGTGCACGTGGATTATCTCTACCGTACACTGTCACACTGTCTGTAGACAACAAGGCGCCGCCCGGTCCTCGTGTTTGCACGGGGGGGGGGGGGGACCCGCGAGAACAGTAGAAATAATCCTTCCAGGTACTCCACTCCACAATGCCCATTTGTTACACCGAAGGTTTTTTTTTCCTTTTTTTATGCGTAGGTTTAAGAAACGAGCGAAAACATCTTGAAAGGACCGGGGTTCAGTCCGTGTTTTTGGGGACGTCACAGTATGCATGTGCCACAGGGGATTCGAGATGGGAGATGGCGGTCTTAGTGTTCGCTAGATGTAGGCACAGACAGAGTAGCGGACGGACGCAGAGATGGACGGGTGTGCGGAGCAGGCTGTGCCACAGGGTATGCGAGATGCTAGATAGCGGTACTTGTAGTCTTCAATAGATGGACGCACGCAGGGACAGACGGAAGGACGTATGGATGGACGCATGGTTGGTTGCGCGAATGGACGGAAGCA
Organism: Rhipicephalus microplus; assembly: GCF_043290135.1. NCBI lineage: Eukaryota > Metazoa > Arthropoda > Arachnida > Ixodida > Ixodidae > Rhipicephalus > Rhipicephalus microplus. The sequence continues at coordinate 104,940,205 of NC_134708.1, forward strand.
AGAACGAAGGGATGGACCGAAGCATGGCCGGGCTAACGGATGCTTCGCCCCGCTTATCAACATTCACTCCGTGGTTGTGCTGTGATATTTTCCATGGGTTGTTGCGTGCGGCACTTGTAAATATTATCCGAAACAAACGACATGGCAGTGTGGCGCTGGGGTTACGCACAATATATATTTTGACCGAATCTTCACTTCAACTTCGTCGATTGCATCTGGTTCCGGAAAAACATAGCATATTTGGGCATTCTGCAAAAGTAGCTGAATAAATCAATAAACAAACAAAAGAGTGCGACGTTTACCCATGGCACTTCCTGAGATCATACAGATGGACAAGAATGTTTGCTGCAAGTACCAGCGCTAACCCTACCTACAGCGCTATATGGGTGACGCTATGGTATATTCTCAACCGCTGCAAGTCATTTAGTTCCAGTGATTAGTTGAATGACGAAAAAAAATTGGCCCGTATCTGCATGTTTCACTGCAAATGTCGTACAAAGACGATAGTCTTGCGTATGAAGAGAGCGAACAAAACGTTTATTTGATGTTCTGCGCAAGAAAAGCGGTGAATTGTGTTCTAGAGGCGCTGCGTCAGAGCGCCTCGATCCGTGCAGCGAAGGCGAACGAGCGCATCGAGGCACGTGAGACACGAGCACTATCTGGCAGTTATCTTCGAAAACGAAGGAAGGCGTGCGCCACGCCTGTCTCGAATGCGATAAGGTGTAGGATGGAAAGTGACGGGCAGGTGCCACCACTAAATCGTCTTTTAGCCATGCGTTGGAAGCACTTGCCTTTTCGTGCGTAGCATTGAATATAGTCAGCGCAGCGTGATAAATGCTATGAACCTTAAAAATGCCTATGTGCGTTGTCTAGTACAAAAAGACACATATAAAATATTGACGTGTTGTTATAGTGCCTCAGATATGCGCCATAAATGTTTTTAATTGAGAATTGCACAAGTATAAACGCTGAAATTTGAGCAAAATGGTCGGGCGCTGCGGATGGGGTTGGATTTTGGCCATTTGGGGTATTGTTTCGGCGGACAAACAGACATTTGTACAGGCAGGCAGACAGACCGACAGATGAGACAGACCAAAGTTTTTGCGTCGACATACACCCTAGAAACACTATCGACTTTAAAAAGCTTGATTGCAAGCGTAGCTGACCACGGAACCCAGTCGCCCTCCGAAATCCAGAACGTGCAGCGGCTCGCCCAGCAAGCGGCTTCTTACGCCACGGCTAGTGAGCACACCAGTGTTGCCCGAAAGTCAGGTCACTCGCTCGCTTATAAAAATATTGGGTTATAAATTAGCGGCACGAACAAATGCGCTTAAATTTCGCCAGCTTCTCTGTGAACGTACAAGGATCAACCCACTCAACAATAAACATGGTGGAAAATTAGGTGTCATGAGCACTTAACGTTTCCAGTTTCATGTTTGATAGGAAGTTTTTGTCGCAGCGGGCAGTGTGACCAGCTAAACTGATAACAGAGAGAGAGAGAGATAAAGATGCAAGGAAAGGCAGGGAGGTTAACCAGACGCACATCCGGTTTGCTACCCTGCACTGGGGAAGAGATGAAGGGGAGAAAAGAGGTTGCAGAGAGATGAGAAGGTACACACAATCACGAGCAAACTCAGGGAGCACACACAGTCTACAGGCGGTTGCTCAGGTTTGTTGACTTTAAGTAAAGTAGCAGTGCTTTAGTCGCTTTCTGCGCAACTGAGGCAGATGCCCAAGGTCCTAGTATCTTCTGCACACAAAATGATCTGGTGTCAAGTTGATTCAAAACCATCCGGAGCTGGCATCGCTGTGTGTCGTAGCAAGCGCAGCTGCACAGGACGTGCTCGATGGTCTCTTAAGCTCCGCAGTAGTCGCATGTAGGAGTGTCTGCCATACCAATGCGAAAAGAGTACACCTTTGTAAACGCAACAACCAACCAAAGGCGGCATAGCAGTGTCGCATCGGAGCGGGAAAGTTGTGGTGGTAGCTTTATCTTGAGCGAAGGATCCAGTTCATAAAACTGACACCTTTGGAAGCTGGTAGACGACCAGAACGTGCGTGTGAGATCTCGAGCCAGCAGGTAAAGTTGTCTTGCTGCATCATTCCTTGAACAAATTATTGTCATCATGACGCGCTGGTTTCGACTTCTGTTTCTCTCCCACAAATTGTGCGCCGATTGGTGCGGCGGCAATAAAAAAAAAAGAATAGTGGGTCATTGTGCTGCGCAACTAAGAATACCGTAACATTTCTTATAATGCCCCGCCGCGGTGGTCTAGTGGCTAAGGTACTCGGCTGCTGACCCGCAGGGCGCGGGTTCGAATCCCGGCTGCGGCGGCTGCATTTCCGATGGAGGCGGAAATGTTGTAGGCCCGTGTGCTCAGATTTGGGTGCACGTTAAAGAACCCCAGGTGGTCTAAATTTCCGGAGCCCTTCACTACGGCGTCTCTCATAATCATATAGTGGTTTTGAGACGTTAAACCGCACATATCGATCATCATTACTTATAATACTTATAAATTAATTACTTACCTGAAAGTTACCAATCTGGTCACGTGACAGGACTCATGCTGAGTCACGTAGTCACTCGCGTGAATAAAATTACGCAACATCACGCAACATTTAGTCAGACGACTAGATATTCCATCACACAATTTTGCGTTTGTTCACGCGACTGAAACGTTATCACACTACACTAGCCACCATCAATAAAATTGATATCAAACAACGTGAAGTAGGGGTGCTTAGGGTGAAAATGTGTCGTAAACATCGTCAGAGAGCTGAAACTACTTTTAAAGAGCAGTAGACATTCGAAGAAAATCGCACAGATCATTGTAAACGCAAGAGCTAATACAAACCAATGTTTTTTTTATTGTGATGGCAATTATATGGTCATTTTTGAGGGTGTTTTTCAACGTCACCGTCATGTGCAGTATATGTAAAAAAATGACGGATTGAAACAGGACACTCGTAGCGCATGGCCACCGGTGCAATTGCCGCCACTCGTGGGTGCTCGGAGCCAGGGTGTTGCATAGTGGTATAGAGTGACGGCAAGAACAGGTACGAAAAAGTCTTACTCCTTATGGTCGCTAAAGAGCTGGCATTTAGTTCACGAAGTTCACACTGCCAACGTGGCGCTGCAATGCTCGCGCGCTTTTGCGTGCAGCACATATTGAGTGGGCGGTGCGAACCATTTATATTGTGGCGCAAGCAAATGACGCTCTCGATCTGCGCCCTTCAATGATGGGTCACGTAGGCTGTGCAGGTAAGACATTGGATACCGCTAAGATGTCGCGCCTGAAATACGATCGTATACAAATGCGATCTACTAGCTTCCCTTTATCATCAGTTCTCGGCTATCTGTTGCTCCGAAACTTGGTTATCACATGGTCATGGGGACTTGTATGGTTTTCCCGGTTATGTTAGCGAATATGCTCACCGAACTGATGATCGTCATGGTGGCTCCGCCATTTTGATATCAAACAACATTCTGTATAAAAGGCGCAATGAGTTAAACCTAAATGTGGCGAAATGTGAATCTCTTTAGTTGGAAATTGATATGCCGGGTCCTTGTCAGAATCAGCGAAAAGCTATTCTTGCTACTGTCTATCGATCCCCTTCCAGTGACCCCTCTGCCTTTTGTAATGCGCTTCATCACTTGCTTGATAAACTTACTGCTGAGCGCAAGACTATAATAATTATGGGTGATATGAACTTTGATTTGCTATATTCCCCTAACCATTCTGCTCTCGAGTATAAGACTTGTTTTTATAGTTTTGGGTTCAAATCGATAATATCTGTACCAACACGCTGTTCTGATAACGGCTCACAGTCATCAATTGATCACATCCTCACAAACATTGATGACGTCCGTCATGCTGGTGTCCTTCATAGTGAGATCACAGATCACTTTCCTGTATTCCTATATTTTGAACGGGTCATCACTCGTACCAACATAATACGTCAAAAGGATCGCTTTGAATCATACAAGTACTGCATGCTCATTACCGATGAAGATTGGTCCAGTGTATATGCGGCTAATGATACTGAAGAGGCCTTGACCAGGTTCTACGACGCTATTTATTCAGCAGTTGAGCGTTCAACTACATTGCAATCATCTAACAGACGCCACTTCGCCCCACGGTGCCCTTGGTTATCACAATCACTGATACGATCTCTTCGCAAAAAAAGAACCTATATAAAAGACGAAACGTCAGCCCTTTTTTCAAGCTTGAAATCACGCTATAAAACTTACTACAGCACATTAGCTACACTTTTAAGAAAGGTTAAACAAAGTTATTATGAGCGGGAACTACAGAATTGTGGACATAACTCAGGGAAAAAATGGCAGATTTTAAAGAATTTTTAAATTCCACTGAGTCGCGCAGAAAAGTGACCTCTATTCGTGTCGACAACGTCACCCTGACTGCGGCCAGTGACGTGGCCAACGCCTTTAATGTACACTTTTCCAGTAGCCTTGCAGTCACCTTCTCCTCAGACTATGTACCTCCGTTTTCTCACAGTCCTCAGTCGATGTTTCTTTTTCCTACATGTGCTTCTGAAATTTCCTCAATTATTTGTGGATTAAAAGCTACCGCAGCTGGGTTACACAACATCAATTCAAAGCACATTGTAAGATCTCTTGTAGCGCCTATATTAGGCCACGTTTTTAACCGCTGTTTGAAGAACGGTGTTTTCCCGGATAAATTAAAAGTTGCAAAGCTGGTGGCAGTATATAAAAAGGGTGATCCCCTCAGCATGTGCAATTACAGGCCCATATCTGTCCTTCCCTTCCTGGGTAAAATTTTTGAAAAACTAATTGAAATAACATTATCTAAATATTTAAGCAAATTTAACATACTTTCTCCTGGTCAGTTTGGTTCTAGGGCTCGTCTTTCCACTGATACTGCAATTGCTTGTTTCACTGACAAAATCAGATCATTCATTGATAATGGTAACATTGCAGGATCTGTCTTCGTCGACTTTACTAAAGCATTTGACAGTACTGATGATTTCATCCTATTCCAGAAACTCCAGTAATTTGGCATAACTGGTCCCGCATTAACGCTATTACAGAGCTTTCTTCATAATAGGTTTCAGGTAGTCTCGGTCGAAAATTTTACATCCAGTCCCAACCCCATTACAAAAGGTGTTCCGCAAGGTTCATTTTTGGGTCCGATATTTTTTTTATTATTCATAAATGATTTACCACGTTGCCTCAATTATTCTTCTTATTTACTTTACGCTGATGACACGACTCTCTTTTCTCATCACTTAGATCTAGCGACTCTCGTGTCAAGACTTCAAGCTGACCTTAATTGTCTTGTCGACTAGTGTAACTATAATAGATGGTTAATTAATCCTTCGAAAACCTGTTTTATGCTTTTTGTTTTACCAAACAAAAAACTAGCATTTATTCCTTACCTTTATGTGAACTCAGTAGGTATTTCTTCAGGAGATCATATGTAGTTTTAGGAGTTATATTGGACACACATCTGAAATTTCAGCAACATATCAATTCTGTTTGTAAAAAGATTTCGTACGGTATCAGGGCATTGGTCAAGTCACGAATGTGTTTTAACATCAAATCTCTGAAGGCATTGTATTATGCATTCATACTCAGTCATCTCAGTTATTGCATCACATCATGGGGTAATTCATATTCGGTGCACATTTGGCCGTTAAAGGCATTGCAAAAACAAGCAATTTGACATAACTTTCACTTCACGTCAAGCGCCATCACATGTGATTTTTTGCCAGCTTGACGTATTACCCATCTCCCAACTGTACGTTTATAATGTGTGTGTTTTGTTTTTCATAATTTTCCACCGCACCCTCACTATTGACATATTTCCGATTACCTTGTTGGCGGCATTTTGTTAATTTTCGATATCTTACTTTGTTTGTAAAAAAAAGTTCGAAATGTTCTGTGACTTGCTCTTTCGTAATACATATTTTAGCTTTTACATTGTAACAACATAGGAAGTCCCGCCTGCGGTTTACTACCTTGGGACATCCTCCTGCATACTTACTCACAATGTACATTTCTGATGCTAATAAAGAAACATTGATTGATTGATTGATTGGTTGATTGATTGATTGATAAATAGCTGAACCAAACAATATAAAGTTTGTCAAGCTTTTTGTCACGACGTAAAAGAAAAGCAGCAGCCACGGGCCTGTTTCCGGGCAGCATCTAAACGATGACTTCGCATTTTGTTGCTTCGGCCCGAGCAACCAATAGTTCGGCTATTCTGCATGGCAAGCAATTGTAGAGTTGTCGGCCACGGAAGAACGACGGAGCTTCTCACATTTTCGTTCTACAATAGGCCACAGATTGCCCTAACGATACTGCTACATGATATTAATCCCATGTTGCATTAACGCAAGCCTGCGACTCTTTTTTTCTTGTCGAGGCAGAAACCACGAACTGAACTTTCCATGCTTTTGTGCAGATGTTTATTATGTCTAGGAATGCACGCAAGGCGCAATCTCCTAACTGAATCCAGTTTCGTACTTGCACAGCATGCGTACCACATCGCCTAAGCACGCAGAACAAGACGGTCGTCTGCTGGCGCGGCAATAAAACTGGTGCTCAACGGCGAGCCAGTTCTGTCGACAGCGTAACCCTGGCAGTGTACACATGGCGAACTACAGGTCGTCAATTTGGCGACCGGAAGGAGTAATCCTGCTCCGTAGGTGTTCTCCCCCTCGCTGTATACCACCATGCAACACATTGCGCACCCACGAGCGGCGGCATATGTACCATCGGTCACACGCTCCGAGGGTCCTCTTTCAATCCATGAGTACTGTACATTTAAGCATGCATTATGTTTGACTTGCGTTTCACGCAGGATTGTTTTCGTTGAGCCAAAGTGCTAGAAGCATCAAATTTTCGATTACAGTAGTCCATTCAAATTGAACTAAAATCATTCATTCAGCACTTACGAAGGAATTCTTGTCCTCTGTGTACGTAACTAGTTTTTCTGTATATATATATATATATATATATATATATATATATATATATATATATATATATATATATATATATATATATATATATATATATATATATATATATATATATATATATATATATACCGTGTACTCGCGTAGGCCCTCGGTTAAACATGCGTATTCGTACCCTTTGCGTAATCTAAACCGAACGAGCACAAAATAATCGCGAGCCTTCTCAGTAATTACAGTGTACACTACAGCGTTGCAAACAGTCTTTGCGGTGAAACAGTGCAGCACCGTGTATCCCGTAGTAATATATTTTTGTCCTAGAATATAATATTTAGTGCTATCGAAAGCCTTCCTCAAAACAAGGGACAGTACAGCTGTATATTGTGTATATAGGACATAGTCTTAATATATAGTGTGTGTATAGCTCAAACTAATTCAATTCTAATGACCACCGATTCAAACAATTTCAATAGAACTTGTAAAACAGAAAGCGGCGTTATCAGCACCGAAAACAAGCACACGCGAAAAACTATCGTCTTGTTTTCGGCGTTGTGAAGTGTGATTGTTTGATTGTTTGCTTGTTATTAGGCTACTGCTGTTAACATCAGATGATGTGGAGATAAACCCTGGACCCCGCTCAGACTCAGAGTCTGGTTCAGAAGCCACCTTAAATAGCCAGCTCCTCAAGAAAATTCTAAAGGAACAAACAAAGAGCAATAAAGCGCTCACTGCTCTTTCGGAAAACTTAAAACACGTAGAAACAGCAGTAGGCAACGTACAGGAAAGATTAAGCGCCATAGAAAAAGAGTTAGCTCGCCTACAGCAATTTGAGGATAAACTCGCCGAGCATAAGGTGATGACTGTAGAAACAAATAAACTGGTGCGAGAGCTATCAGTTAAGGTAGAAGACTTGGAAAACAGGAGCCAGCGGAATAACATAATAATTTATGGCATGGAAGAGGGTGATAATGAACAAAATGCAGATTTACAACAGCGGGTTGTTAAGGGCATTTTTAAAGACATCCTCAAGGTGAACGTTACATCTGTAAAACGCATGCACTGAATTGGCCGGAAAACACAAAATCGAGAGCGGCCAGTAATTCTTAAGCTGTACAAATACCCTGAAAAAATTTTAGTCCTTTGTAATTGCGGCAAACTGAAGGGAACAACGATATCGATATCCGAAGACTTCTCCGCACGAGTTCGGGACCTGCGCAAAAAACTATTGCAATCAGCAAAGGAAGATCGGGACAATGGTGCTAAAGTCACTCTCGTATTCGATAAACTAAAGATAGATGACGACTTGTACGTATGGGATGAAGCAAAAAATGCATGAGTTTCCCTGAGAAGGGCACGTCACGATGGTCGCGCGAAAAGCAACGCGTGACACCTGCAAGCCACCACACCGTTTTCATTGGTATAATTGAATGCCCGTAGCGTTGTTAACAAAACTGGCAAGCTAGAAGAATTGCTATTTTCGTACACTCCTGATAATGTCGTGATAACTGAAACGTGGCTGCACCCAGACATTCTTGATTTTGAAATTGTTCCTTCTTCATACTGCCTACTTCGGTCAGATCGTGACGGTCGCGGGGGTGGGCTCACCATTGCAATAAAACGTGGTTTGCAATATTGTAGAGAAAGGGGTATTGCGAATCATGAAAGCGTTTGGTGCACAATATTTGCTCACGATGCTCCAGTACTGATCGGTGGCATCTACAGAAAGCCAAATGCGTCTGATGATTACCGTTTACAAATACATGACTATCTGGTTGATAAGGTTACCCCCCGTACCAAATTAATACTTACTGGAGATTTCAATCTCGCTATTGACTGGGAAACCTTAACAAGTACTAGAAATACCACCAACAGCGAGCTATTATACAATTTAACGTTCAATTTTTCGTTGTCCCAGTTGGTCCAGGAACAAACCCGAATTCAAGGAAACACTCGCTTCATACTAGACCTAGCTTTTCTTTCCGATAACCTATCCGGTAAAGCCACTGTAAAAGATGGAATATCTGACCACAAAATGTTAATCATAACTTTTAACCTTGAATGCTTAAATACCGAACCCGATGGCGCAAATTCACGGATAGCCGTGAAAGACTACACCAGAGCTAATGATGTTTGTGTTATTGATTACCTCGACACAGCACTAGAGACTTTTTCTCTAGAGGAATGTGAGGGTGTTATTGGTATGTGGATTCAACTGGAAAAAATAATTACGTACTGTGAACAAAATTTTATCCCAACGAAACTAAAATGCACACAAAGAAAAACACCATGGATCAATCGCCGTATTATTCACCTTAAAAGAAGGTTACAGAGAATGCGCAAGAAAAAGAGGAATCCAATCATATTAAAGGAACTTGCATCTCAGCTTCAGGCGGAAATTAGAAATGCATAAAAAACTTTTTTTTTACATAAGTTATCTCACTTCATGACCGATCAGCCGCAAAAATTTTGGCGTTTCTTGGCACAGCCTGAAAACCCAACAACTTGATTGATTGGTATGTGGGGTTTAACGTCTCAAAACCACCATTTGGTTATGAGAGACGCCGTAGTGGAGGGCTCCGAAAATTTTGACCAACTGGGGTTCTTTAACGTGCACCCAAATCTGAGTACACGGGCCTACAACATTTCCGCCTCCATCGGAAATGGAAAACCCAACAACTGAAGTAGAAATCGAGGGTACTATTGTAAAGGACGCGTAGCCCGTTTCCAATGCTTTCAATAGGTATTTTCAGTCGGTATTTACACGTGCAGGCGCACCAAGCAGCCCTGTTACTCCGGTGCATCCTTTTTTATTGCACGATGTCGTTGTCACTATGGAAGGTATTCTGAACCTGCTGTTGCAGATCGATGTTAAGAAATCCGTGGGTCCTGACAATATTTCAAATGTATTCCTTCGACGCTACGCAGAGCAACTAAGTCCCTTCCTTGAAGCAATTTTTAAAGCATCCCTGCTAACAGCTTCTTTACCTGCAGACTGGTTGTGTGCAAAGGTAATTCCAATTCATAAAGGCGGGAGCAAGCTGTCCATAGAAACATTCAGGCCTATCTCGCTAACTAGCTGCTGCTGTAAATTATTGGAACAAGTAATCAACAAGGCAATAATTACTTATTTAGAAGATAACAGCTTATTGCACCCAAACCAACACGGATGCCGTAAAAACCTGTCTACCGTTACTCAACTTTTGGAAATAACGCATGACTTCGTAACTACTATTAACTCACAATTGCAAACCGACTCCATATTTATAGACTTCGCCAAAGCTTTTGATAAGGTACTCAGAGTAAATTGATTGACAAACTTGTGTCTATTGGTATTAACAGTAACATAATAGCATGGAGAAAAGTGTATCTATCAAATCGAAGCCAGTATGTAACCGTAAACAACACAGCCTCTGATTCATTGGAAGTTTTTTCCGGAGTACCACAAGGTTTCGTTTTAGGACCTATCTTGACCTAATATATGTTAACGATATCTATATGTGCCTTGAGCCTAACGTTAAAATGAGATTATTCGCTGACGACTGCGTGATCTACACCACTATCCGCACAACTGATGACCAGCTTAGGCTTAATACCACACTAGCTAATATTGCATGTTGGTGCCGTGAGTGGGGAATGAAAATTAACGTGTCAAAAACAGCTTGCCTTAGCATAACTCGCAGAAAAACAATCCAGCATTTTAGTTACAATTTGATCGGCACAAACATTGCAAGAAACGACGCTGTTAAATACTTGGGCGTTACCTTTACAAGTAAACTGAAGGGGGATGCACATATAAACAGCACATACACAAAAGCCTATCGCCAGCTAGGGTTCCTGCGTCGAAAACTTGCATTGGCGCCTTCTAATGTAAAACTGACAGCATATAAATCTCTCATAAGGCCGATCCTCGAGTACGCCAGCATTGTTTGGAACCCCCACCAAAATTATCTTTCCAACAAATTAGAAATCGTCCAACGCAAGGCCCTTCGCTTTATCTATTCTAAGTATTCGAGGCATGACAGTGTCACTTAGCTGCGCAGGCGGGCATGCTTGCCGACCCTTGCAGCCCGTCGCCGTGTCTCTTCCTTAAAGTTTATTTTTCTTTTGTATCACAACGGTTTAAACATAGATAAAGACAACTATATAAAGCCGCCTAACCATCACTCCCTTCGTACCAACCACAATAGGTGCACCAGACCATTTATGTCACGCTGTGACACTTTTAAATATTCATTCTTCCCGTCAGCAGTGCAAGAGTGAAACAAATTGCCACGTGAATTAGTTAATCTTTCCTCTGCAGATTCATTTGTTCGGAATGTAGAAAGCCTGTTTTATGAAGACTAAAAGCAACTTTTGTTTTTTTTATGTTTGTGAGCGCTTCAGAACACACTGATCACTGTACCCCCTGCTGATACCTCGATGTTTTGTGACCTGTCCATGATTTTGTACAATTGCTTTCATCGTTCAAGTTTATTTTCACCATCATCATGTGATTCTGTTTCTTCCGCTATGTGCGATATTGCCTGGTTTGTACGCGACTGTGTGTATTTGCTCTCCCACCCTGTATGAGCCTGAGAAAGGCTTACAGTAATAAATAAATAAATAAATAAATACAGTTATTACGCGTTGACATGAGGACTCGTCCAAGCTTCCATGCTCCTAAATTTATTATCGCTACATAGTACACTTGAAACGCACAGAAAGCTTTAGAGACTACAATGCAAAAAAGTGAGTTTCGCTGCAAGGGCGTTGTAATGAACGTGCTAGCAACAAATGAGAACTTGAAACGAAGAACGGGAAGCTACTTTATACCTGGAAAATATCGCTGAATCACAGAAAATACATGATAAAACATGGACAGTACGAGCGGTAATTGTCAACTTTCACCGATCAATCAATACTCGCACCACGATGCACAAACACGCAGAAGGACATTCAAAAAAGAACGGAAATGTATACAAAGAACAAACGAAAAATTACAACACTCCTATTTGTTACTTCTCGGTGTTTGATCCTTTTTGTTACTTCTCATGTAGACAGTGCTAGCTAGCACCTCCTCGTTAAACACAGCAGCGTGTGGAGGGAGCCCTCTGTGGCTCATGCGCTGTATGGCGTTCGAGGCACTGCTTGCCCAGTGTTCTACGCCGTGAGTGGTTACATAAATCGGCCACTTTGTTATGCGCTTTTCAACAGCAGTTGAAACATAATCTAGGAACGTTCATTTAAAGCGCACCCTTTGCCGCCTCTTGCGGGTGGTACTGAACACTCAGAAAAGCCTCCGAGGTCGGTGTATCGCAAGTGGAAAATTGTCGTTGTTAGCATTCTTACGAACTAGGGTCAAGTCGCCGAACTCTCTGACGCGGCAGGCTGTGAAGCGAGAGTTCACAGGTTTGAAAGCTTTTCTGTTTTATTTTCTCTCTGGTTTTTCTTTATGTATGCATATACACCGCCTGCAAATGACGGTGAGGGTGACGGTGAAAATTCGCCGAAAGTTCCCATGTAGTCACTATCGCACTAAAGCTATACCACAGCTTCCTGCTTGGGTAAATGTTATTACCGCTACTTATTCGATGAAATATGAAATACTAAGACAGCTCTACGTAGCAATCAAACTTAGGTTGGATTAAGCAAGATTAGCTTGTAACGGCGCGCACTAGCTGGTGTTGCCTTGTTGTCGAAGCTCTACATTAAAATACAATTAATTTACGTACCCCTGGCAGTCTCTTGTTTCCAATAAAGTTCCGCTTCGGAAAAGTAATGGCGAGCATAACGTGGACACCCAGGTCGAGAGAGCCGCGCACCATGATTTCAACAGGTTTCACTGCCGCCAATCTTGTCGTATTGTAGAAATCCAGGTTCATTGAGATCATCCATCTCACGAGCTCTATTGTCTGCAGGAAATGAACGTCATGAATACTAATCCACTGAGGCAAACTGTTACTGTGACTTTCGCAAAGAATCGCGAGTGATGTCACGCACTTTGCTCGAGTTCAGCAACACAATCAGATCATAATGAATATTTTGTAATCAATAACAGTTCATACCATACATCATAACAGTGTTTCTACGTTGAATCTCCCTGAAACATCCTTCAAATTGAAACACTTCTCTGTTTCTTTTTTGAAGAAGACAATGTCGTGTTACAATATACTAAACTTTTCATGCTTCACCGCATAACAATGCTCTAACGCGGCTGAGCTGACTTTGGTATTCATCATTCAAATACATAGCTGTAAACTTTGGTTGCAGTTTCCCACGAGGAAGATAATACTGTTTCCAGGCTTGCATATTTGAAGACCAAACAAAGCTAGAAGCAGGTTGAACGTGTCTACAGACCACGCACTTATGTACAAGCGCTAAAAATTGAATTAGCGTGGTCTCGCATTTGGCGTTTCGCCAAGTATAAATAAAAGATGCGGATTTCCCGCGGAACTTACTGTTAATTAATACCCCCTCTTTTCCATTTTCCTGCAAGACATTCGGTGCCATGTGCTGATCGGTTTAATTGTTAAGCGTTTGTAGAATTCAAAGAAACGTTTGACTTGTCCGAGATAAGATACGCCGAAGTGGATGCCGCCTAGTTTCACGCTGTACAATAAAGAAAGAGATGCAAATGGCCTTTTTTTTATACAGGGCGAGAAAACGATCAGTAGAACGCAAAAACACAAACAATAAATGGGCGAATGGGGTATTTCGGACGACATGCATTTTACAGGTGAAGCTGCTTAAGGTCGATACTTGTTCATTGTCACGTCGTAACCACCAACTAGTACTCTAGCGCCCGCTAGATAGTTCTTCGGTGCTCGCTCTACTCCTAAGTGCCTTAAAACAAGCTTTCCCTCTCTCCCGACAGTCGTAGGTCTGTGCGCTTCGATAATGCTAACATGAACAAAGAAGACAACGATGTGGAAGGCCTGCAGGGCTCGCAAGGTGGTTGCAGCGAAGGCTCGCCCTAAAGACCCAGAATGAGAGCTCGAGAAGCTAAAGCATCACCGGCGCCACCATCAACAACGACAAGCAACAGATGCAAGGGCGGCGAAACACGCACAAAGCCAAGCGGACCCGTAGCTGAGAGCCTGCGAAGTGGTGGTGGCACAGAAGTTCCAGCAAGCGGATTCTGAGGTGGTGCGGGTGTGTTATGCTAAAGCCAAGCGCCTGAAGCAATTGCTATCATAGGTTAGTGGTACCGATGAGCGCTTTAAACGTGACTTTCAAGATCGCAGTTTCGGCCACATCTTTAAGTTTTGCGACTGCTTGTAGTTAGATAACAATTTGACCACAATCTCCAGCATCAGAAACAAGCAACCCTGTGCCAACGGCATCGCCGTTCTACAGCGGGATTTCGCCACCACTAGTCAAGAAATCACAGTGAGTGCACAGTGTGCTCTACTTGCAAAGAGTCTTTGGTGACGGGCAAAGTCGCCGTGACGAGCGTGGCTTTACCCTCTCATCATTTACCTCCAAACTAAATGATAGAATACGGTGTTTGTGGTCGCCGTAAATTCACTTACTGTCAAAATTATTCTTGTTTACTTCACATATAGCGAAGTTTCTTGCAGCAATAAGTAGTGATCAAAGCTAGAGTCGAGAAAAAAAAGGCAAGCCCAAACTACTGTAACAGTTGACACCAGGAATCACAATCTACATCTACAGCTGCGATTCGTGCCCGCGCATTTCGAGTAGAAAGTGGGCATTATACTCCTGAACCACTTTGACGCAGCTGCGCGGAACCCTTAGAACGATGACACATTGCAGACAACCGACCAGAGCGCCCCGAGCTGACTGAACCTGTTTGGGCTTCACTTTCTATGCTTCGCTTCTGCGAACGTTCCGAGCACTCCTGTGTTCGAGTACATTTTACTAGAACTACTCCTTTACTTTCTTACACTTGCCATGCTTTTTCAGGCGATCACATCTGCTGGTTAGATTGCACGTACAAAACACCACAGCTAAAAATGATCACACACACTACTCTCCGTACACAACCGACAAATAAACCGCCGTGTTTCACGTCAACATCGGGTTCCCGCTTGTTTGTAACTAACGTTGTCCAACCTTCTTACGTTGTCTTTCGTGTCCTTCTTGTCTCTGTGTCGTGGTTTTGTTCTCGCGCTATAACTATCGTCATGCCATACCAACTAGCCCAAGCTGCCACACTTCTAAGTTGTGTTCCGGCTTAGCAGCGTTCAAAATTATTTGCACCTGTTCGCCGATTAGCATTATATCACTTAGTTGAGCTCTAAATGAAGGCCAACGCCGAAATCCTTAGGAACTACGTGCACTGCCACGATTATCTACGGCTTTCGGCCATATTGTTGTATCTGGTCTCTCTGAAAGTATAGATACCACGAAAGAGGCACAGTGAAGAAATGCATTGGTCTCAGCGCGATAACCTAAGCACAGAGATCTTGCGTGCGCATGCTCAGCATGCGCAAGCGCGCATGTCTCTTAAGTTCAGCGCATGCGCACTCTAGCTACCTCTCGCGTGTTGCGTGAGCTAGACAGTTGAGAGCGCTAAAGTAAAATTCTATATTATTTGCAACGTTGTATGCAAACGTGTTTGACACACGTTATCCGCACGTGTTACATTCTTCATTTTGGCTTTACAAATTTATTTGTTTTTCCCAAGAAAAGACACGATCGACATTTACCTCAGGCAGGTACGATGATGCAAAAGACACGCACGCTTGGAACATTGCAGCTGCTTTTTCCCATCCACGCTGATTGGAAGGCGGCACTTTCGCATTTTGTAGATACATTAGGGTGGTGATACGAGTGGAATATTTGACCTGGGAAGAAAACCAAAACACCATTGCGTAAGAGCTCTGCGAAGAATGAAGTGCGCAGCACACGCATTTTTTTTACAAGTGAGTGGGATGGCTTCCTAATTGAGCCCTCTAGGGTTAGTGCAGTTACGTAAACCTTGCTAAAAAGTGGAACTTCGCCTAACATCAAGGTACCTCAGAAAAGCTGGTAGAGTGAATGTTTGCTGAAGTGTAAAAATTATTTTCAGCGTGTTGTCAAAGGCAAAAACAAACATGTGGTCGAACAAGGTGGCTATCTGAACGTGCTGTTCATAAACTAGCGCACACACAAGAAGAAAAACCAACTGCTCGAGCTGACCATCAGCTGGCATGTTCATTCAACACGCACAACACATGTAGAATTGTAACATAGTTATAAAGATGTGTGCGTGCGTTGAACGTAATTTTCAATTGTCAGCGCTCGCATCGTTACTTCCTTCGTTCTTTTGTGTTCCTGGGTGGGGTCAGTTATGATGCAATGTCACGTGTTCAAATACATTTTCGACCCACTTGTTTCTCACAGTGCTTATTTGCAAGCCAGTTTTAGATTACTGGGCATGCTTTGATAATTGCACTCACCTTTTGCAGCTATTGTGCTTGCGCCCTCCACTGCAGTATATGATCAAATGAGTCACTGCGTACTGACTCTCGTGTAATTATTCGACACAACACTTAGGGGAGGAGAAAAGGACTGCCATTTCTCCAAACGCAAAGTTCCCATGTTTAGCTGCTATTGCTGCTTTGTTCTGAGTTGACCCACATAATCCATGGACGCTCTTCACGAACACGAATTGATGTGCATGTGCACTGTATTTTCTTGACAGAGTTAGTTTGTCAGGGCTCAGGCGTCCTTCACCAATGCTGATCTCTGTCGCCGACTGAAGAAGTAATCACACCAGCTACGGCTAAAGCCGTTCGAGTCCTCGATGGTGGAACTGTTGTCGTTGCAAAACACCATTTATGTAGAGAGAAAGAAAGAGCGAGACAGACTGAAATACTATAAGAATGCAGGAAAGTTAACTAGACTAAGTTTGGTTGTTTCTTACACATGGATAGAGGAGAACCAGGGAGCAAAAGAGAGAAGCAGAGAGGACGGCAAACATTGCACATCACACACACACACACACACACACACACACGCACACACACACACACACACGCACACGCACACACGCACACACAGACACACACACACACACACACAGTGCAGGGTTTCACAGGTGGTCAATAAGTGATGTTGTCCTTAAAAATTGTAGAAAAGCTCCTGTGGCTCTCAGGGCTGCTGTATTGGAAGACCAGGCACACAAGATCATCTCCTCGGTAAAGCGACGATCATGCAGTAACTTCAATGCACGCTGGAGAGCCCATCGACTTTGTTCGAAGTGAGCATACGGGCATGGACTTGAAACACTATCGATACTTCGCGCTGGATGCCTTCAATCACTCGACGTTTTGTCAAAAAGGATTTTCCGTGTTGGCTTAGATCTACTTAGCCCTTTTATCCTGTTTTTCTTTGCTAATAGGTGAATAGCTATAACCACAGTCTACGCCATGTGGTACGCCATCACACGAGCTCTTGCAACAAGCTGCGCAACAGATCTTGTCATGTTCCTTCTACGACGTGCATGATCTTTCAACATGGAGATCTATGTCAACTGCTCACCGATCGAGGCCGTGCAATGCTGTCGACGGTCACATCAGACATCCTGCAGTCATGTGAAGCCAGGCACAAGCTGATCACTCTGTACCATACGCAGACTACTGGCCTCACGGAGCGCCTGAATCGAACACTTACCGACACGGTTTCGAAGTATGTTTTCTCAGACCACTCTGAGTGGGACCTTGCCCTGCCGTTAGTCCTATTCGCCTACAATTGTTAAGGCTCAGACTTTGCCTGTTACGACCCTTTTTCTTGTTGGACTACGAACTCATATTGCTTTTTGAAAAAGTTAGGGGCCCTATGGCTTCACCTTCAGGAGTTGAACGCGATAGCGATATTCTGTTCCTGGTGCGCACTTCAAACACTCAGTGCATGAAACCTTTTCGAATTCACTATGCACCCACTACATGGCCTTAAAAAATAGGCGCAGTAGCATGTGTACTTTTTGTAGTGGGGTACCGGCGTTCAACCACGGAGCCGTTATTTTGACGCCCGTTTGCACTGGACGCTTGTACCACGCATTATCACAGCAATATTCCGTGTTGCATTGTGAAGCATGTATACAGGACGTGTGTGTTTGTGAATCATGAAAGCTACTTTCCCTGCATTTCTAGGCAGAAGGTTTTTTCACTGTTTTCCCAAGCACCGGCGTGGCCATGTGGTAGGACATCCGATAGCCCCGCAGACGACCCGGGTTCAGTCCCCACTTGGACCCAAACAACCCTGCTTCTTTCTCCACTCTGCTCCACGATTTTCCATCATTTAATTATTTTATTTACATAGTTTTAATTTTTCAGTCACGCATAAGATGATATTTCGCTCACAACCAATGACGCTGACATCGACGCCAAAATTTCTTTGAAACAAGCTTTTCAAAGCTTTCGTGTTGAAGTCATTTCGTTTCCAACAGCGCCAACAAGCGAACAACCTCTTGACCTCAGAAGTCAGACTCCTCATGCACAGGAAACAGCCCGTACTCACATTTTGACCCCTCAAGAGAATCAACTGCATTTGTCCAAGCGTCAAGACCGGGGCGTGCACTTTTCGCTCGGTTCTTTAGTTCTACTTTGATATCCGATTGGTCCTGTTGGCCTGTCAAAAAACGCTTGAGCAACGCCTGGCTCTATATGATTCCGAAGAAGTGCCTAGCTGCAGCACGGCCACTAACAATCCTATGCTACGTCGTAACGAAGGACGGAATCCTGCCCAATTCAGCCAAGGTTTGGGCAGTGGCAAACTTGCACAAACCTACATCTGTCAACGAGCTGCGTAGCATCGTAGGATTGTGTTCGTATTGTGAACGCATTATTCGAAACTTCACTGCTGAAGACGCTGCCTGAAAATAAGGGCCCGAAATAATGTGGTTGTCAGAGAACGACGATGCTTTCACGCAGTTTCATAATTTATCGGTGTTTCCTGCGGTATTACGCTACTGCTACCCCACTGCCCCTACAGATGCCCGCACGGATGCCAACAATGTTGGTCTCAGCGCTGTCCTGAATGTGTCGGGTCATATGCAAATCGTGCGCTTGGTAAAGCCAAGCCCAAAGAAAACGTCACAAAAACGAATGCCTGGCGATCAACTGGGTCCACATTCCTCTTGGACGCAGTCCTATGTCCCCTCGGTCTTTTTTCAATGCAGCTGCCCAAACGCAAAACCCCTGTCCCCTTGGAATAGTTCAAAGCACATCCTCGGTGAATTGCCTCGTCGAACCTACAGAACCATTTACGGGCATTCGCCGTCGAGGGCGCGACATCGTCAACATGGAATGCCTGAGAGCCTACCATCATTCGCTGGTGGCGAACAATGGTTAGGTCACCGGGCATCTCCCTGTTTGTACCCGGGGTATTAGGCGTGCGTATTAGGTATTACTTGGCATATGGTATGCATATAAAACAATATTTGTATATTAAGCGTGCTTTATGGAACAGGCTTCTGAAGTTTCAACGCAATGAATCGTGGCGCAATATTTTGTGAGAAAGTAGCTGGGATACGTCTTATTAGACACCTTCTAACTGTGTATGCATTAAGTACTTCTGCTTCTCTGCTAACTACAGATGCGTCTTAGATAATTTTATGGTGGTTTTAGGACGTTAAATTCTGACAATTATAAATAATAGTTTTATTACAGATGCCAAAGAAATGGAAGGTGCCTTGAGACATGCTCGCTTGTACGCCTGTGCGCGCTGTCATTGCATTGCTCCTTAGTGTTTCCCGTACAAACGTGTTGTCTGGGTAACGCATCGGCACGAAATGCATCATGTCGCATTTCACGCCGGTTGCCGTCGGGCCACGCCGACGGACGCTGGTCACGCCTGGCGTCAGACTATAGAGTGCTCGCGTTTTGCTAGCGTAGCGTCACTGTGCCCAGTGTGCGCGTGCGTGAACGCTACATTGGAGTGTATAGGGCCCTTCATGTGGCACTCGCGGTCGTTCAGCTAGCTCCACAGATACCAAATTTAGTATTACGTGACGTCAATGAATGAAGAAACATATGACTGGCGCAAACATGAAGATCCTGACACGGATGTCATGTAAGAACATGACAACACACCACGCTCATGACGTGCTCGTGGGCGTTTCGCTAGCTCCACATATACTAAATTTAGTATCACGTGACGTGAATACATGACAAAGATAAGCGACACATCCAAACCTGATAATCATGACATGGAGGTCGTGTACGGCATTACTTACTCTCCACCTCGTTACCTTGTGCTGATAATAAAGTGACATATTAACCTTTCTCCTTGGTGCTTCGCATATCATAGATACCCACTGTACGTGGGATCTGCCAGTTTTTTGTTAAAAGTTATCAAAAAATTTTCACAATTCCATAGCGTTTAGGAGTTATTAAAATTATTCATATTTATTTAGTGCTTCTTTGAACGTACTCGTCAGTTCCGGATGCATGTCTTTTCAATGGTGTGATGTTCGAGTCTTCATAAATGGTGTCAGCTTTGTCACCAGATTTGTATTATCCATCGCACAAAACCGCACTGCAGTTTAAGAAATAGTTTTTATTGCGATATCAATTATATGGACAGTTCCCGCTGGTTCTTGCCATCGCCTCCACCTCCGCCATCATTCACGTATATATATACACGGGGAAGATTGCGGTAGCCTCCTCTTTCTGCGGAGCTAACAACGACTTTCCGGCCGGGGTCGTCTGCGCGCACGCTTATCGCGAGCTAACACGGAGATGGGGCGCCTATGGTTGCGGCAACGATCAGCATGTGGCTCTTGCCCCCACAGCAGGCGGGAGCTTCTACGGGCTGCGTTCTGAACATGAAAAAAAAAACTGTGCCAGAACTGTACCTGGAGCGGCCGTCCTCATATAGATCAGCTCTACGCATAACAGAAACCAGTGGCGACACATGACGTATAACCCAGTAAATACATGCACTGCCCACAGGAGGCACTTCTCATCAATGTCATCACTACGCACGAGCCTTGTTTTGGACCTCCACTGTGACTGCGCCATAGAAAAACCTCGTTACTTAGCAAGTCGATGTTTACTACAATTATTATGGCTCCTAAAAATGCTAGCCTTGCTCGTATAGGATTCGAATGGGCTGCTATCACATTCATTGCTTCGCCCTTATGGGGAACCTACTATTTTATAACATGAAATTATTTTATGAGCGGGCTCACCATGGCTTCATGCGAGTGTGGCAGCTTGGACTAGTTGGTATGGCATGACGATAGTTATAGCGCGAGAACAAAACGACGACACAGAGGCGAGTATTTATCACAGATAGGTGATTGTAAAACATACACCAAGAAATGGCAAATGAGAAACAAAAAGTTCTTCATGGACAGTTCAACGTCATTCCACAGCACATAGTACGAAAAAATTGGTCATAGAGAATATATGGCATAATGTTTGTGAGCTATTTATAAACATCATTTTTTTGCAGTACTGAGAGCTCCGTGGTACTTCAACGTGTTCTCGTTATCAGTAGCGAGATGGCACGATGGGCGCGCTCTATGGGTCGGGGCCCCCACGCATTGCATTGCACGCGCACGCTTATCTGGTCATGGGCGTGGATTGTGGAAATTTTTATTTCATCTCAAGTTTGCATTGAAGTTACATAGTATGTGAAGACCACTCCGTTCACCGCAGCTGTCACGTTTGGGAAGGACGTGCTCTGCTCAGACACAAAAAAAAAAATAAAACGAAGTGTGACTTTTCAAGCTCGTCCTGTGCCTAATTGTGAGTACTTTTCGTGCATCATTCATCTTTGAGCAGCGTGCTATAGGCGTTGGGAGTCGGTAGTTTGTGCTATTCATGCGTATGATGCTCAAGACGTGCTTTCTGCTTGAGCAGCAGGCTGCAAGTTTCGAACTGCTTGCCGTACGTTCTTCACGTGACTTTATACACTCTCAGTCAGGCGCCGGATAACGAACGGCGTATAGGCGATGTGCTCCTGCGTACTGAATAAATGCTGTCTAAAAGGAGCCCAGTATTTAAAAAAATACCCGTTACAGCCACGCAGCGCCGAAGTAACACCTATGGCTGGTAAGAGCAGGCAAAAGAAGGGAAAAAAGAAAAAAAAAGGGAGAACCGCCGTCTCTTGCGTACCAGCCTGGCGCCAGGAGCCGGGCATCAACTTACGCGGAACCGTTCAGCGACAAGCGCAAGCGCGGAAAAACATAAAGAAAAGCCCCCCCCCCCCCCCCTCGCCCTTTGCCGCCACCTTGCCAGCTCGGTGCGGCGCCGGCATCACGTTCCCCGTTACCTGAATGCCATGGCATTTGTGCGTCGCGGTTTCGTCCCGCTGTCTTGTGATGGTCGTTTTTCTACAAGATGATCTGTGACGGAAACACTTTCCAGTGCCTTACGGCAAACATTATTCAAGATATGATACATCTCCCGGCATTTGGGCAAACACTGGAATGTGCAGTCCCAGTGTTAGTTTTTCGATTCCAATAAAAGAGTACAAACAACTTTTCGTTTATCAGCTGTCGACGGTATGACATAGTGTAATGCACTAAAGAAAGAGTAGTAATGCATGCGCGACAGCTTACTGAAACACTCGATTATGTATGTTTATGCTCGTGTTCTACGAAACAAGTAGAACTGCTGATTTTAGGAAAGCATGGCAAAAAAGAAACACACCGAAGTCAGCAAGACAGAGAAAGATCAAAATTGAAAATCAATTGGTTGATATGTTTGATTAGTGGTTGCGTAAATTGATGATGAACATCAAGTGCAGAAGTCAGAAGTCAGGTGCAGAATTCCGCAGGAGAGCGTATGTAACCGACATTTGCTCGCTCTTTTGACTATTAGGTACAGTTCGCATATTTCAGCATGGATTTGTAACAGTGAACCACGACCAAGACAACCAGTGTACTGCTGCGGAGATAATGTACCAGCTATAAAAATCCCTATTTTCTAAAGAGCAACTGCATGCAGTAACAATAAGTATTTTGCGGTTCGTTCTTCACCATTTCTTGACCCCAACCGTACGCGGACGTTCGCGAAATAGATGTGCAGAAGCATGATTTATTTGGAAGGAAACCGACCCGTCCGTCACTAAATTGTGTACGTCATACTTGTCCTTGGTGCACGTTTCGGCATTCACTTGAACAGCGGCGTGATGGTGAAGAAAGGTATGAATAGCCACTCTCCATAAATAAAGATCAGTTAAAGACTGAAAATGAGTGAACCACTCTATATAACGAAATAATGCGCATAAATTATATTTAAAAAAACAAGTAATCGTCGAAATCATAAAAACGGTGCTGCTATCCCAGCGTGCCGCTCACGGCAGTTGGGACGTACGAATTGCAAATGTTAGATCAGGCGCGCTAAAATACCCATGCAATGTTTAAGTGCAAAAGCGCGTTGTCTTCAAACAGCTGAGAATAGGCTGCTGTGACTTACACGCGTGTACCTCCCGACAAAAATCAGTGAAATTGCTTACAGCACAAGCACGTGCTACAAACATACGTAGGTTTCGATAGCTTAACACAGCCTCATCCGCAAATTTCAGTGAGCGTAACACCAGCGGTTCACGGGAAGCACTAAAACAACGCACAAACACACGTCAATTGTTCTTGCGGAACGGCGCACCACGAACCGAAGCGAAGTCAGAGCCGAAAGCGCTCACCGTGGTTGCCTCGAGTTGATGAAGCACAACGAACTATTCGCGGATCAAATGCATGCGTGTGGCACAAAAACAGTCCAAGGTTCCGCCAACGATTTGCAAAAACCCACTTAGTAGATATATACCGCCGCAAAAATACTCGCCCGTATGCGGTGGCGCTGTAGTGCAATGGGTAGGATATCAGCTTCACGTGCATGTTATTCCAATTTCAATTTCAGGTCAGGCATCACTTTGCCAGGAAAAATTTGACTGAAAATACCGGCTATTTGGAAGGCCACTTCAAATTGGGCCGGTTTCTCTGGGACACGACTATGGAGCCACCTAGAAGCGGCAATAATTTGACTTGATTTCATGACTACAGACGTGTAGTCAAGCGAGGATTCGACTGAGTGTACTTTCTTGCTATAACATTCACGCATTCTTCCTCTGGGGCGAAAACAATGCTAAAAAATTGGCAGATTCCACGTACAATGGGAATCAATGTAATGCGAAGCACAATTCAGAAAGGTTATTATGTCACTTTAAAAATCAGCACAACGTTACGAGGTGGAGGTGAATGATGCCGCACATGACTTCCTTGTCATGAATATCATGTTTGAATGTGTTGTTTAACTTCGTCATCTATTCACGTCACGCGACACCAAATTTAGTATATCTGGAGCCAGCGAAACGCCCGCGAGCACATTATGAGCGTGGTATGTTGTCATACTCTTACATGGCACGCGTTTCAAAATTATCATGTTTGCACCAGTCATACATTTCATCCATTGACGTCACGTAACACAATTCAGTTTATGTGGAGCTAGCAAAACGGCCATGAGCGCATCATGAAGGGCCCAATATACTCCAATGTAGCGTTGAAGCATGCGCACGTTGGGCACAGCGACGCTACGTTATCAAAACGCGAGCACTCTATAGTCTGACGCCAGGCGCGACCAACGCGACCAGCCTCCGTCGGCGCGGCCCGTCGGCAACCGGCGCAAAATGCGACATGCTGCATTTCGTGCCGATGCGTTACATAGACAACACTGCGTCTCCCCCTTTTCTTTACGAAGGGACGCCGGACGTGCCGAAACGCCCATGTGTCAAAGCAATGCAGTGCGGAGCGCGCCTGCGTTGCAACGCCGGCGAGCACGCGCACCGCGTCACGTAGAAATTTATTGGTGCCTTGACTGTGGATTGTAGTCATGTTCTCACATGACATGCATCTCATGATTATTATGTTTGCACCACTTACATGGTTTCGTCATTCATTGACGTCACCTAGGAACCAAATTTGGCATATGTGATGCTAGCGAAACAGCCGCAAGCGCATCATGAGTGTGGCATGTAGTCATGTTGTTACATGACACGCATGTAATGATTATTATGTTTGAACGTGTTATTTTATCTATGTCATCCGTTCGCTGATTGATGATTGATCGATCTATGGGGTTTAACGTCCAAAAACCACCTAATGATTATGAGAGACGCCGTAGTGAAGGGCTCCGGAAATTTCGACCACCTGAAGTTCTTTACCGTGCACTCAAATCTCAGCACACGGGCCTACGATATTTCCGTCTCCGTTGGAAATGCAGCCGCCACAGCCGGGAGTCGATCCCGCGACCTGCGGTTCAGCAGCCGAGTACCTCAGCCACTAGACCACCGTGGCGGGGCATGTCATCCGTTCGCGTCGCGTAATACCGAGTTTGGTACATGTGAAGCTAGCGAAATAGCCGCGAGTGCATCATGAGCGTAGCATGTAGCGATGTTGTTTTATGACACGCGTCTCCTGAATATCATGTTTGCACCAGTCACATACTCTCACCTTCCATTCACGTGCCATAATACAAAATTTGGTATATGTGTCGCAAGCGAAACGGCCGCGAGCGCATCGTGAGCGTGGCATGAATTCATGTTGTTAAGTGACACATATGTCATAATTTTCATATAGGGGTCTGTCAGTTATGTTCGCCATGCAGTCATGTCACACACTACATGTTTTGAACAATGTCATGTGAATTAAACCACCGCAATAGCGGCAGGTCTATGAAAGGTAAATCATGACATTCATGACATACTTGTCCCTATTTTCATGGTATGACTAGTCAAATGTGTTATTATACAGGCATATTCCGCATTACCAAGTTTGGTATCGATAACAATATTGAAACGGTCAGGAGAGCTAAACGTCGTAGGCGGTTAGATAGATAGATAGATAGATAGATAGATAGATAGATAGATAGATAGATAGATAGATAGATAGATAGATAGATAGATAGATAGATAGATAGATAGATAGATAGATAGATAGATAGATAGATAGATAGATAGATAGATAGATAGATAGATAGATAGATAGATAGATAGATAGATAGTCACCGAAGTTCACCAAGAAATGCATCGCATTTAAAACACTCAGCTATCTCTGTGAATACGGGTTTCACCTACGTGCTTTACCGATATTCAGACAGAGGAATCAGCCGAGTTTTATTTTTTGTTGTTTCCTCTAAAACTGCGACGTCACCAACTGTTCAGTGGTGAATTTATACATAAATTATGAAGTACACGTGAATAATGCGAACACACTTCGATGCTTTGAAGCACTATCAGTTTAGTTCTATCTATTTCTGCAGCAGATGGCAAAGCTGAAGCATTCCGCACACAGAGCTGGGGGTCAAACTTACGTGGGTGAACACGTCTTGGCCTCGGAATTTACCGCAGACGTACTGGTAGAAGTCTTTACACGGGTCGATGGTGTAGTCTAGATGTTGCCGTATTTGCGTTGCAACTGATTGGCAAAGAGGTGTGGCGCATTCTCTGCTGAACGGGGGAGGCAACGGGAAAATGAATCCCGGAGTAGGTAGCCTTGCACCCGGACCTGTTGTTGCGACCGATGGCCGCCTGTCTTCCGATGGGACCCTCATCGATGGAACAGGAAGAAAAGCCAGAGTTTCCACCTAATCATTTCGTCAATAAATAAGGTGGCAAGGTTAGTCATCACTTGATCGCTACTGTCGAGTAACACTTTTGACAATGAGGACAACATTTGAACTAAACTGCAGGGCAAATTAAAAGACAGCAAATGCCCATACGCTCACAGGTCATTTCGCAGAAATAGGAATGCAGTTTAATCTCGATTTAAAGAAATGATGACTGTATCATGTGTAGTCATTGCACCACCACGGGAGTCCGAGCTTAGCGGGAAGAGTATTAGGTTCATTCCAGAATGCTTTATACACAAGCGTGAAATGGGAGAGGGCAAAAGAAATATAACGACTGATCGGCACATGTGCCTAGCAAAATCATCTTCTAGAATCACCAATTCAAAATAGTTTGATGATTAGGAAATTTCAGAAAATTGAACACTGATTTTTTTTTTCATTCTTCGACGTCCAAAATTGAAGCGTGTTGCGTACGCTACATTTGCTGCACCCTCCTAGAGCATTAGTTTACTTTGTGCAACATCCGAACCGTGTACTACATTGAAGAGTCAGCAGGCTTGTTTTTCAGTCAGTGTTGATTCACACCGCTAGCGGTGAAGCAATCAGCTGTAATAACCAATATTGGCCTACGCAGCACGCAAATCAGGGTAAGACAAGCCGAGCTTTTACAACGATAAGTACTGTTTTTAGGGGCCGGGGCTAGTTGAATATTGTTTAGGGGGCGAAGACCGTACCATTCATTTTTTTCATTGACTGTCTATGTCAGCTGTCAAGGTACAAAAAGAAACCATTTCTAAGTAATGCATATGTGTGAATTTCGCGATTTTGATTACTGTTATAAAGTCTCAGATATAAGCCATGTGCAACATTCAAAACACTCCTGACATATTGTAATAGAAGTCAAATTTAATAATCAATAAGCCAACAATGTTTCTAAAGTCAACATATCTGTCTATTCTAATTTTGAAGGATGTGCCCAGTGGGATAGGGAATGTGCGTGTCATGCCTGACCAAATTACAAACACAAACACTGAACAGCTTTCACAATGCACAGTCTCATCTAGTGTGAGACCCATGGGACGGCTTTCAGCTCTCCAATAGTAGAGTACCAAGTACTCCAAATCGATACCAATTTTTTTACACAACAGTGACAGGTAGCCACCCGAAGAACATGCGTAGGCCTTGTCTTTGCCAACATTAGATTACATCGACTCTAACAGCCATTGGCTCTCCAGTACGCAGTCCACAAAGCAGAAATGAATAAAGAAAATTAAAATGCAGAACTGACCACAAAGGGTTTACACCAAGAAAAATATAATAGAAGAGCAATAGAGAGGAACAGTATTGAATACATTTGCTTAAGTATAGATACCTTAAGTTACTTAATTTAAATTCAGAGTGCCAACACGCGGGTGAAGTACGCTGATATGCATCTCTATAAGTGATTAAGAAAAAGAAAAGAGAAAAAGGCCGCCTCAACAGGTCCGCGCAAAGGTGAAGTTATGGGAATTAAAGGGATAGTACGGGAAAGGTGAGAGAAGATGATTGAAAAAAGAAAGTAGGACACATTAGATCCGCCCTGAGCACGCGCTGAAATAGCACTACTCGCATTCATCTGGACAATCCGAGGAAAAGACCAGGCAGAAATATTCACTGAAGGTTTTTGATAGGCCAAAATGGCGCATATGACGGGAGCGCGCGAGGCGCTGACCAGCGCGTGGCCCTGGCACCAAAAAATGAGAGTTCAGTTGAACTCATGGGGGAGAGTCCAGAAGGCCTTGATGTGGTATTCCAGACATTCTAAATCCCAAGCACCATGGGTTGATGTGCAGCCAGAGCCACGCCACATGTTCCATGCACCGGAGATTCAAACGGCTGGAGCACAAACACTACACGAAATGCCGCCGCAAGTACAGTAATCACCGTGTCTTTCGGGTTGACCGGAATATCTAGACGAGGTGTGAGGGGGTCGTCATGCTAAAACAATGGCAGTGGCTTAACTCAGCTATGCCAGGATATACTTTGCGTTAGCAAAGGTTCAGCTGATTATTCTTAGCTTTCCAGATAACATGCTTACAGCTGTTCCAATTACAAACACACGGTATACGCGTTATGTGGCACATGCATATTTATTTGGCCGGGCAACTACTTTACGATCTGATGAGTTAAGCTTCTCCGCTCTACTGCACCGTTGAGCAGCATTTGCACTCTCCTTCTCCATGGCTTTACCACAGTGGCAAACGCCAGTGAGAGGCGCTATCAAGGGCTCCAGTGTAGTGTCAGATGGCGACTGCACAAGGAAGGCGCGCGCGTCTGCGTCCATATGTCTACCAGGGCTATGACGGCACTCCTCTGGAAAGCGCACACCGGCGGCGGCGAGTCGCGCGCGGCCGCGGCCGAGTGCGAGGGAGGTGCCGGCTCCGGTGCGTGACACCACTGATTGTCTGCCCAGCGCATCGAATTGCGTGCACACCGGCGGCGAACCGTGCGCGGCGGTGGCGGAGTATCATTGCGCATGCGCAGACCAGTGCCACGCGAAAAGGGCTCAGCGAGGCCAGTGTAGCTAACGCTACAAAAGGCAGAAGGCACACTGGTGGCCGCCATCGATCGGTGACTAACGGCGACAGCAGTGCGAAAGGAGCGACTCTTCACGACTGCGGCGCGGCCACGCTTGTCAGTGTTGTTGACAGTGGCCCTGGCTTTCTCCAACGCTGGCGGCACGTCACGAGACAATCCGGGAAGGTGAGAATGGCGGCTGCCTTGCGTTGAATCTGCCAGGAAGAGCAGCGCGGCTTGTTTGCTGGATGTTTGCCACTGTAGTTGTTGCAGCGAAAGGGCCCCGCCGTGGTGGTCTGGTAGCTAAGGTACACGCCTGCTAACCCGCAGTTCACGGGATCGAGTTCCGGCTGCAGCGGCTGCGTTTCCGATGGAGGCGGTAATGCTGTAGGCCCGTGTGTTCAGGTTCCGGTGTACGTTAAAGAACCCCAGGTGGTCGAAATATCCGGAGCCCTACGGCGTCTCTCATAATCATATGGTAGTTTCGGGACGCTAAAT
The DNA here is from genome assembly GCF_043290135.1 of Rhipicephalus microplus. Classification (NCBI taxonomy): domain Eukaryota; kingdom Metazoa; phylum Arthropoda; class Arachnida; order Ixodida; family Ixodidae; genus Rhipicephalus; species Rhipicephalus microplus. The sequence goes on from NC_134708.1 coordinate 104,969,727, forward strand.
CCCAGATATCAATCAATGCTGCAGCGATGGTGCTCCGAAGTGCATGGTTCGTTGGTGTGACTGCCACAGCCATGGCCGTATCTGCCACACCGGGTGCACTGCAAGTGCCCAAGCAGGCGTGGATGGATCGGCCGGTGCAGTTTGAAAAGGAACACCTACGCTGGTACGGCGGTTCTCAGAAAGGCGAAATTTATGCATTCACTACGGCGCACGTATCAGATGACCGAGAAGATCGAGGCAATGTACATGCGGACAATTCCACATTAGCTCCGTAGATGACGCCTACAGAAGTGTTGGCTCTAAAAGCTTGAACTTGATGCTGAAGGAGCAGATCCTCTGAACTCCGAGAAGTTGCGAAGGGTCTGCTGCAGAGGACACGTCCACGGCAACAAGGTTGCGCTGAAAGTTCACGCAGATGTGACGTGTGGCGGCGAGTCTGGAAACAAACGCGGCGATGGCATCACGAGATGCGGCGAGAAACTGCCTTTTTCGCCACCGGTCTCAAGCTGACCATGCCTCCACCTTTCTCGACAGATGTGGGAGAGGCAAAGGCTGCTGGTTCGGAGACCAAGTCGAGTGGACTTTATTTATTTATTTGTTTATTAATAATATTTATTTATATATTTATTTGTTCGTTTGTTTCTTTATATATTTATTTACCTATTTATAACACGGTGTTGTGGAAGACCAGGGGAAAAAAGCTGATGCAATCAGCTTGAGGGCGTGCTGGCTACCCTACATGCGTTGCAGCATAAAAGGTGTTAACTATTGAAAATGAAAAGAAAAAAAGAACGAGAAAATGAGATGTACACATAATGTATTGTACATAGATATCCTTCATGCAAACAACTATGTACCCATATTATATTGTACAAGACTATCCTTCATTGAAAAAAAAGTAATGTGCCTTTATACACATAATAAAGAAAACATAATTAAAAATTACTTTTTCCTTCAGAAACAGCGAAATACGAAAAAGAAAAAGACGGTGTTATTTATGAGGCATATTGATGACAACGATAATGTGGTGAAAACTTTTCGTAGTTTTTTTAATGATCTTTCTCGAATGTTAAAAATATGCTCTTTACCGAATCTATTAATTAAAGCTGGAAGCGTGAACCGAAGCATTTGTTGACCATAGTTAATGTGACATTTCTTATTTGCCGATCTTCAGGTTTGCGTATAATATACTTTAGTAGGCTAGCGTGTATTCATGCTATAGCATTTATAGAGTACTAGTTTTTTGTCGCTGGACTGTGAGAGGTATGAAACCTTGCAAGCTAATAGAGTCAGGCGCTTTTGTAAAACTGCGAGCTTGTCAATGTTTTCTTTTCTTGTAGTGCCCCTAACTAGCAATTCATAATTAAGTATGGGTACGAACACAGCATTGTATAAGAGCCTGTTTATGTTTATAGGGCATTCAGAAGAGACACGGCGCACCACACCTATTGTATTAGATAGTTTGCTAGTAAGGTAATTTATTTGGTTATCCGAAGTCCTGTGCTTTTATTTACGGTATGAACTCAATTTCTGAATGATTTAACGTTAATGGTGCTAGTTGAACGTTCTTGAGCCGGGTTGGGTGAGAAAGTCGAGGAAGGAACGGAAAAGAGCAGTGAGACTTCTCCATTTTGTTCGGTCGTCGTCTCTGATGTTGCAGGCGCTGAGGCCTGGGTGTGCCACGTGGTGTTCCCAAAAGGGACTTGAGACTGACGAGGTGTCCATCTCTGGGGAGTCCGCCTAAGAAGGCGTGCCCTGAAATGAACTCTCCTCTTGTGCGCCCATGGCCGATGAAGGCGATTGATGTCCTCTATGGCAAGTGCCAGGGATGAGGCTCGAAACAATAGCTGTTTCAGCAGCTTCCACTGAATCTGACTACTTCGATAAAGTTGCTGTCTGACGATCCTTCCCAATACGTAGTAGTTTCTTCAGCTTCATCAGCTGGCAAGTGGCTGTCACGGCTTCTAGCTCTGCTTGTGCTACCTGCACCACCTTCCAAAGCGGCGCTCGTGTGCGGGGCAGTGCTGGAGAGCTTTAGTCTTTAAGAAAATTTTTGGATTTCCAGCGCGTCACTATGTTTAGCACTTAAAAAGGCTGCGCGCATGGAGGCGCGAAGTGGCGGCGACAGACACAGACTTTTATTGAGGTCCTAAGGAACACTACCTCAAGGAGGTAGAGCCGCGGGCCACTCAAACGTTGGAACTGGTAAGCCGAGCTTCACCACCGCGTCGTGGGCCTTCTGGACAGCCCAGAGTTTATATGCAAGGTCTGAGCTCCTGAGCGCCGAGCCAAAACAGGGGCCAAAACGTGTTATCGCTTTGAAAACTCAAGACTGTTCCCTTCTTGATATACCGCGATGATATTCAGTGTTTCACCACTCGTCATGATTCATGTCAGTTGAGAAGTGATGATTTGTTTACTTAAGATGGTGCACAGCGAAGTAGGACGAAAACATACACAAGACGAACGCAAGCGCTTACCACCAGCTCAATGTTTGTTTGTTTGAGAAACTTTTTGATAAGACAATGCATTGTCTGAACAGGGATATAACTAAAACTGAATGACCCCCATCTTTTCCTCGCATTTGGCGCCGCTGTCTTCCAGGAATGCCAGCTCTCCTAATTTATGAATGGGTACTCTTCACGTTGCATGAAACTTCTTTCACCAGGACTAAGGTGCCCATGAGGTGTCTGTTATTGTGCGAGAAAATAACTTCAGCTTGCTGCAAGACTGTGGTGCGTTCGAGCGCAATACAATGCGTAGTTAGGTCCGCACCTTTTGTTCCTAGCAGATTGTTTTGCAGGCGGTCATTCAGACATTGGGTGGTTTGACAAACGTTGCAATCACCACAGTTCGAAAGGAATATGCATATGACGCCTTGCACACAACCCACAAATCCGCCGCGGTGCACCTCATCTTCATCAAGTTTTTTTTTTTTTTCACGCGGTGAGTGCCGCAGGGGCAAGGCCACACAGAGACTAGCAAGTACGCTCGGCTTGCTTGGAACAAAATGGAAAGTGGTCTTTATTGCGCCAGAAAATGTGAACGCAAGCACCTATACAAGTTATAATGACCACCGTGCTCTAGTGGCAGCCTAACAACAGGGTTGGATTTTGCCACTTCTAAGTCTCCTTCTTCACCTGTGCAATCGCTAATAGAAGAAGCCAAAGAAGTTTTACAGGTTCAAACGGCAGAGCTGAGCAACGCGTCGGCCATAACATGTTTGTGTCAGATCATCACTACGGTCCCTGACTGCAGGAGACGTTGCACGGTGTTTTGGGGGAACCATAGGTTCTCTGAGGTTGGCAGGGTGAGGTTCCGAAAAAACGATTGCTGGTGGGAGGTGGGTGTTGTGCTACTGTCGGCAACGGTTCCTCTCCGAAGCAGTAGGACGGAACGGCACGAGGTGAAGGTGGGTACGCTGTAGGACGCCACTTCGCTCTCTTACCACCACGTACCTTCTTCGTTTTCGCCTTAGACTGAGAACCATAGCCTGCAATCAGTGGCGTTGCTAGGGGGTCACACAGAGACCTCGTGCCTCTCCCCCGAATTTTCTTTTGTTATGTCACATAGAGTACAAAAGTATTGCCAAATACAGCTCTCGGCCCCCCTAATATTATATAGCGAGGATATTATCAGCGTTATACATCGCACAAATGTGGCCTGCAGCCTCGTCTAAGTAAAACGGGGGTCGTTACTATAGGCGCCTAGAAGGTTTATTGCGATATCATATGAGCAAAAGTTTTCAGGAAGACCCACCTCTGAAAATCAGTAGAAAATAATCCTTTCTACACTCTTACTTTGAAAAACTTCGCTGAATTGAGTTTAAACCAATTGATTTGTAAATTCTAGGTGACAACAATGCGGAACAGAGAGTTAACAGGAAATCATTATTTCTGCTTGAAATTTGGAACTTCGCGAAATTAGCTTTCGATAAATATAAGTATCGCGGTACAAAAATACTACACGAGGCTACGTGGTCAACCCTACATGTCAAAATGAAGCAATATGTGAGAATTAGCGCCTTGATGCTCCAAGAGGTCGAAACTCCCACGGAGTATACAGCTACACAGCGAAAGTTTGCTAGTCAGAAAAAAACCTCGCATAATTATTATGAAGTGAAATCGTGGCAGTGTTTTGGGTAGGCCATGTTGTCTGAAAGCTCATGTTATATTTTGAGAGGCTGCAAACATTTACACACATGAAAGAAATTTTCTAGGCCTTATAGTACATATTTATGAGGAAAAATGCACCCTTATTGTACATCATTACGAGTGCTAGTGGGCACACTATTATGAAATGTCTAGAATTTTCACTCATACTTCCCATACTTCAATTCATGCGAGTTTTCTATTTTTGGTTGTGCTGTGTGGTGATAAAAAGTTAAGGTTCATTCTAAATCAAATTCCTCAGCACTGTTACTCCAGTAGACACCAGCAAGCGTGGTTACTTTTTTCCAAACAAGAGAGGTTGAAAGTAAGAGAAGGAGGTGGGTAGGAGCGTATTGTTGCTCAATATACATATATTAGGCAAGCACGAGAGACGTCCTACAAGCGCGGCAGGTGCATGTAGGTAATCTGAACACTCTATCTAACACTTCGTAAAAAAACATAATAAAGTGCGTCCTGACACCTACTTTGAACCCTCTGATGCATTTTGTTTTGTGTTTATGTTTCTCATCGCTTTCTTGTCAGCGTGAGATCAGCTCATTGAGTTTCTAGTCCTGCACTGACACCATAATGGCTTAAGTTTCAAACAAGTTTATTGGCTGCTGACACCGTCAATACGTCACCTATTAGAGTGACGAAGAACAGGAGACCAATAGAAATTGCCAGGCAATTCAACCAAAGCTTTTCTGTAGTTGCTGAACAAAGACATTATCCGCATTTTTATGAGCACTTCTTGCTTATATTCATTGTGCGTAGGCAGCAAATGATAAGCTTTTTTTTTTAGGCGACAACGTTGAGAAGCTGGAAATCCTACTCAGGGACATCACTGTTAAAATATTATCGATAATGTCACAAGTTTTCAGAGCTCTCACCATGCTGGCGTCGCTGTCTGATGGCTGTTTGGCGAGCGTGTACGCAAGCAGGACAAAAATGAGCGACAATCCTAAACACACAACGAGCAGAGAGACGAGGTGTACGTTGATCGAACGCTGCTCCAGCTCCTCCTGAGTGTCGGTGATCAGGAGGTGGCCTTTGTATATCGGTAGTCCCTCCCACACCTGCGTTATCAGTGTAAATAAAAAGAGAAACGGACACTTGCAAAACTGTGAAGGACGGAACCGTACCTCGAATACAGTTAGCGTCCATTTAATTGAAAATAGATGTATTACGTTTGAAGAAAACGCTTCTAGCTTGAGTTTGTGTTCGGTAATATTTGGTTTTATTGTGCCTTGAAATCAATAATCAAGATTGTGTGTTCCGTGTCCGTCGTCTATGCATTTATCTTTCTGAGCCTGAGTTTAATAACAATGCGCGAAATGTTGTGCAACGCTCTTGTGAAGTTGCTTATTTGATGAAACTCGGGGACGATAGGCATTGCGATAGTCAATGTGCAGCAGCTCCCGGTATGGTGTTTTTTCTTCAGAAAAGAGCATAAGATTACGACCTACTAGAACGTGCGACCTACTGTGCTGAGGGTCGTGGGTTCGAACCCAACCATGGAGGTTGCAATACTATGGAGGTAAAATGATGTAGGGCCCCACGTACTGTGCGGTGTGCATGTACGTGAAAGAACACGAGGTGATCCTTATTTGGGAACCCTCCACTACGCCATCCCTCACATTTACACTGTTGCTTTTAGATGTCAAAACCAGCATATTATGCTGTTGAAACCAATATTACCACATTTCTTTCTGAAGTTTTGTTATCGCCCCGTTATGCAGTAAGCATTTCTCAGCGCTAACCGCGTCTCCAGTGTTCGGGAACCTTGAGGGCTGTAGTAGGCCATTTTGTTGAAATAACGTGCAAATCTTGAACATACGCGGCCGCTAGCAATAGCAATGGAATATTCAATGCCGCGTATATAAAAGCCGACACGCTCAGCTTTTGTGTGTTGATCGACGGCTGACCCTCTTTTCGCCGCTATTAGTACCAGTGTGCATCACTGTAATCTGGCCATTCGTTTAATGGCCACAAGTTCGGCCGAATGAACAGTTTCGTTTTAGACAAGCCGTCTCTTCCTTCGTCAGCGTCAAGACCCCGTGACAATATTCAAGATTTTAACAAAGGAAAACTCCGAGTATCCTGAACCAACGAAGAATAGCCCAAATATGAAAACAGAGGTAGGCTCGTCTAATGCAGTTTTTAAAACAGGCGATGTATTTTCTAACCGCAGTTGAACACGAACTGCAACGAAATTTGACCCTTCGAAAAAGTCATTATGTAAATGGTCTAGTTAGAGTTAGTGCTGGCTGCTAAATGTTGCCTTTGAAATACAAACACTTGCGTTAAAAAAAGTTGCAAACGATGGTGTTTTTGAGAACAAAACTAGAAAAAAATTGGCAGATCCCACGTACAGTGGAAATCGATAATATGCGAAGCACGATTGAGAAATGTTGATATGTCACTTTAAAATCAGCGCAACGTTACGAGGTGGAGGTAAATGATGCCGTACATACTTCCATGTCATGATTATCATGTTTGGATGTGTTGTTTACCTTTGTTATCTATTCACGTCGCGTGATACCAAATTTAGTATATGTGGAGCAGTAAATGGCACAGTTAAAACCCCAGAATGCCCATCACCGTGGACCCGTGTGACGCACTTCGTACTCCTTAGATTTCGCAGTACTGAAGCATCTATAGAATTTTTGCTTGTTTCAAAGCATCCTAGTGAAAAACGTCAATTGTCGTAGCGAGCTTGCTTGCGATACTTTACCGCATCAAAATAGTGAAAGAGCAGGTCACATCACCATGGCTTAGTAGATTCGCGGGGAGTATCGACTAAAAGAGGCGATGACCGGGTGCGCCAGAAAGCGATTCGTCCACCAGGAAATGAAGCAGCCTGGCTACGCAGGGGAGCAAGAACAAGTGTTCGAAAAGCACCACAAGTGATAATAATGATGATGATTCCCTAGAAGCTGTGACTCATACCCACTAGCAAAGGTGTCACTAGGTGGCCCCGTCGTCGCCATTGTTATCCTCGGAGCATCTAACCAATGCAGGGCTTACGCAGAGTAGTAGGCGATTTTTTCCAGTACTTACTCTACTGTAATACTTACTCGTCGGAGCTATAGTTAAATAGTATATATTTAATTCAGAAACTATTTTTTGGTAGTGGTCAAAATATATAAACCAGCAGAAGTAAGCTAAATACCCTTTTAAGCCTTACTGATGAAATCATCCATGGCAAAGAAAGCGGCTCTGTGACCCAGAGTCGTGATTCGTTCCTGGTGTACTACTTAAGCACTTTTATTAAATTTACTTCTAAAGAAAAATCACTGGTCTCTTATAATATTGCTTCACAGTAATCACACAAGACGTCTTTTGCCATGACAAAGTGTTTTGTGAGTCTACAAAACTCATGAAAAGGCAGCGGCTGGGGCGATGTCACCTTGTACCAGTAGCCTTCGAGTCTGACGGCGTGTATACTATGCCTTGTAGTATACACAGATCCCGAAGAAGTATGGCCAGGTGCGTGGGTTTGGTCTTGCCGAACAACAAGGCCAAATTCACTGTCGCCTCGCGTGACTAACGCCGATGTACACGTGCCTTCAGACGGCCAAGACGCTGAGCGTAGCGCACCAAGTACACAGTACTGCTCTCAAGCAAGGCGCAACACTTTATTACCAGCGGCATCACGAAAAACGCAGCATCACGCCCGTTGCAAAAGGCTGCGGGAAAGCGAACGAGGATTATTCACGGCACGGGCCAAACGTACAACACAAAGCGCGCTGCGAGTACGTCTCCGTGGGCAAAAGGACTCATGGTGACACAACCCTCAGAGAAACGGGCCCTCGCGACTATGGGGGGTGCTCTCACTATCAATGACCACAAAGCTTGATCACCCAAGAAAGGGCAAACTTCACTTGCGTTTACTTCGAGAGGCGCGGCTTGGCGTAGTCAGACCATGCGCATACGTACCACACCATTCTTTGGCCTCCTGTTCGGGAGGAACAAAGAAAGGTAAGGATTTGCTACCGGCGCAAGGCACCCTTGGCGAGTCCATGCGTGCTCCAAGTACAAAGGGAGAAAATGGACAGAAACAAAAAGGCGTGCTCATCCTTCGATGTCCCGAGAAGATGTCTCTATCACTGGGTGCACGTGCGAGACGTCCCGGAAGCCTGAAGACGAGAGCACGCCTATCTCGCAGCCAAGCGCCTTCGGCGGTATACTCTCCCCTCTTAAAGAAGCCATAATTTGTTCTGAACTACCACGGCGCGTCTCGCTAGCATGAAAGCAGTGGCTCTGGGACTTTAAAATGTCAAAAAAGTGCCTGTTCACGCTGCGCCCGCTTATAAGAAATCATTTGGGTATGACTGCACCGTCTTGGGATGCAAAATAACAAGTGAAACAGTAAGATATTACTCAGCACTGTCTGTGAAGATCCCAACACGATGCTGCAATCGCGTCGGTGCGATGTTTTCTGGATGCACACATTTTCATCCGCCCCAAAAAGTCCGAGCTTCACTGCCAGTGGACATAATCCTAATCAGCAGGAAAAAGTACGAGTCCAGTAAAAGTGTACGAGTAAATACAATTATGGCGTTTACTAAAGCGTGACGCCAGCTGTTACGCTTTACAGCAGCGATTTTCGTTAAGCATGCCTGTATAGTATGCGGCACCAAATCAATGCCGTACTCTTTCGCAAGCTGCATGGCAGTAAGAGAATATATTACGACTCACACGTGGATGCAAGCACCACGCATCTATACAATTGTAATGGCGTACTATAGCGATGCAAAGAAACGTGAACGGCGCGAAAAGCATAGCTTTCTACTCGGTCGAACTGCGACATGCCTTGACGTCAAATCTGTGCTTTCAGTTGGCGTCACCGTAGTATTTTAAAATCTTGTTCTGGTTGGCACTTTAGCAACGCGTGTGTGTTCCGAGTGCCCGGCATGAGTGACAAATGATAAACACATGCAGTGAATGAGCGCAAGTCGGAGCTCCTTGGCCGGTTCAACCGCTACCTTGACGCCCACTCATAGCCCAATTTCTGCCTTGCCTTAGCCAAGGTACGCAGCAGTGCGAATGAGTCGAGAACAACGCTTTCCGCTTTTCGCGTTTTTTTTTTCATTGCGATAGTACCTACCTGATAAAGTTGCTTCCGTAGTCTGCAATGCACGTTCTGTCGACATTCTGGACTGTCCAAGGAGATCTCTTCGGCGTTTTACAAGAACTCAGCACAAAATCCAAGGAGACGAGAGAGAGAGAGAGAACTAAACGTTTATTTTGAAACAGTGCTCCGAGCAAAGCCCGGTGTCACCCTGAGGTGCGAGGGCTCCTTAGTCCAGGAACCCTCTGGCTTCTACTGCCCTCTTGGCCCTGGCGACGAGTTGTTGTTGCTCTTTCAGGTCCTCGAGGGCGAGCTTCGCCTCCCACGTTTCGGTTAGGTCTTCGGTCGTCCGTCCTGCTTCGTTATCAGTCGTGTGTTGTTGCAGATCACGTCTGGCAATACACTGGCATGCAAGAAGCAAGTGCGCCAGGGTGTCCGGTACGTTGCAAAGCGGGCACATAGAGCTATATCTCGTTGGGTAGAGACGATGCATTAGGGTCCCATGTATGTATGTGCTGCTTTACAGGCGTCTCAGTATTACGCTTTCCTCTTTTGTCAGTTTTGGGTGTGGTGGAGGGTATACTCGTCGATCCAGCCTGTAATGCTGGAGTAACGACGAGTAGGTGTTTTGAACAACTTCCGTCTCTTCAACGACGGGTCGAATGTCCTGTGGGCAGGGGGCTGCCCGGCTGACGTGCTCGCGGGCCGCGGCTTGGGCCGCTTCATTTCCCTGCAGACCCTCGTGTCCTGGCACCCATAATACACAAGTGTGAGGGAGTGGAGTGCTTCGCCGTTTCAAAATATTGATGGCATTGGCTGAGATACGGCCCTTAGCAAAATTCCTGCAGGCGGCTTGTGAGTCTTTGAAAATCACCGCGGCGTCTGTACATGTTGTGGTTGCTAGAGCTATTGCCGATTCTTCTGCAACGTCTGAATTGAGTGCGTTGACCGTGGCTGACGCTAATTCTCGGCCTTGAGAATCGACGACGCTGACAGCGTACGCGTTTCTATGCGGATACTTGGCTGCGTCAGTGTAGCGGGCGTCCGGGTCTTGCTTGAAATTTCGTCGAATAGCGTTAGCTCTAGCCTTGCGTCTACTTTTGTGGAAAGTAGGATGCATGTTGCGTGGAATAGGTGCGATGGACAGCGACTCTCTAATGTACAGCGGGATGCGCTTTTTCCGGTCTGCATCGGCGATGAACGTGTCGCTGTAGTTGACGTGCCGGAGCACCGACCTCCCCGTGGGCGTCAGCTTGAGCCTCTCCAGCTGACTATTCCTATGCGCTTCAATGAGTTCTTGCCACGTGTTGTGGATGCCCATCTTTAGGAGACGTGTGGTAGAGGCCATTGGCGGAAGTCCCAGGGCTACTTTAGTGGCCTTTCTTATCATGATATTAAGTTTTTCAATTTCAGCGGTTTTCAAATTTAGGTACGGCGTGCCGTACGTAATACAGCTGGTGAACAGAGCTTGCATTATACGTAACGTTTCGTGCTCTTTGAGTCCGCTTCGCTGATTCGCGATCCTCTTGACGAGGTGCGTGAGTTGTGATAGTGTCCGTTGGAGTCTCGGTATGGTTGCAGCTCCAGATCCATCCTTGTAGATGTGAACTCCAAGCACTCGCAGGGTCTCAACTTTTGGAATTAAGGTGCCTTTCAGCGTTACGCTAGGGTTGGGCTCGTCGTATAGAGGGCGTCTGCCTCCTGTTCTCGCTTTGAGGACGAGGTGCTCGGATTTCTCGGGGGCACAGCAGAGACCGCAGTCTCTGAGATACCGTTCGATGGCATCTACGGCGGTTTGTAGGCAGGTCTTTTGTCTGCCAGTGTTCGAAGCCCTGTTCCAGAGCGTGATGTCATCAGCGTAGATCGCGTGCTGTAAATCAGGTATTTTGTCGAAAATTTTTGGCAGATTGATCATAGCCACATTGAAAAGTAACGGCGAAATGACCGAACCCTGTGGCGTTCCTCTTTTTGGTAGTTGGAAGCTTTTGCTGCGGATGTTGCATATGCCCACAGTTGCTTTACGGTCTGTCAGGAAGTTTCTGACATACGTGTAGGTTCTAATGCCGCAGCCAACGCCTTCGAGGTTGTTGAGGATCGCGTCGTGACTGACGTTATCGAAGGCCGCCTTGACGTCAACTCCGAGTATGGAGTACTTTCTTCGATGGGCTAGGTGATCAAGGAGGTCTTCTTTGAGTAGTAAGAGCACGTCGTGCGTCGAAAGATGCTGCCTGAAGCCAAACATGGTGTCCGGTAGGTGTCCACTATCTTCCAGGTACTGGGTTAAGCGGTCGTGCACCATGTGTTCGAACAGCTTTCCCACGCACGAGGTGAGAGAAATCGGGCGTAGGTTCTCGATACCGACTGGTTTGTTAGACTTAGGGATCGTGGTGATTTCCGAGTGCTTCCATGCCGCAGGTAGCTCTCCTTTATCCCAGCAGTCGTTGTAATAACGGAGAAGAGCCGTGGTGGCCTGGTGCGGTAGGTTGCGTAAGTGCTTGTTGACAATCCTGTCTATTCCGGGGATGGTATTTCTTGTCAGCTTGGTTAAGGCTGTGGGCAGCTCAGCCAGGCTGAATGGCCGGTCGAGTTCAGTGTTTGGTGCGCCAGCGTATTCTTTGGTGTGAATTGAAGCCCTATTGGGTGCATCGCCACAGAGCTTCTTTTGTAATTCTTCTCGGAGGTGTTCTTCTGTACCGGAGTAATTTCGAATAAGCCTCTGAAGGTGCTGCTTCTGTGCTGTTTTGGAGGGTTGCGTGGCTAGAAGTGTGCGTAGCAGATGCCAGGTTTTCTTGGTGCTCAGAGTCCCCTGCAGCTTGTCACAGAAAGCATGCCAGTTCTGCCTGGCCAATCGGTTCGCATAATCTTGAGCTTGCTCGGTGAGGAGAGAAATGCGTTTCCGTAACTTTCTGTTTAGTTTTTGCCGCTTCCACCGTTTTAGAAGTCCTCTTCTAGCCTCCCAAAGGTGGAGGATATGTGCGTCGACGGCGGGTGTATCAACGTCAAGCTGTATGTCCTTAGTGTAGCACTCGGCTATTTTGAGCACATTCTTGAACCAGTCTTCAATGTCGATTATGATGGTTTCAACGTCGAGGTCACTCCTAAAGGATTGCCATTCCGTTAACCGCGCTATTCCAGTCTTGGTCTGTTTACGAGTGTGCGCTACGGAGAGTTGGATGATGTGATGATCACTACCTAAAGTTTCCGGTAGCACACTCCACTCTGCCCTAGTGACGTTCGCCGTAAATGTAAGATCTGGATTTGTATCCCTGGAGACGCTGTTCCCGATTCTCGTCTTTTGAAGAGGGTCGTTCCACAGGGTTAGTCTGTGATGTTGAGCAGTATCGTGCACCCTAGAACCCTTCCTCGTGGTGATATGATAGCCCCATGTCGTGTGAGAGGCGTTAAAGTCTCCCATTATTATGATCTGGTGGCCTGTCGTGCGCTTCCTGATTTCTCGTAAGAAGTGATCGAAGTAAGGTAGTTGGTCTCGTGGGGGGGCTGTATATATTGGTTATGAAAAGACTTTGCTGCGTCTTTCGTTCCGGCAGAATCTCTATTAGGGTATGCTCCATTTGAGTGTCCTCGATTTTGTGTTTTTGCGTTGAAAGTGCTTTCTTGACAAGCATGGCAGTTCGTTGGGTTTGTGCGCAGGTCGTGTAGCCTTGCAGTCGTACACTCTGCGTGTTGGTTTCCTGAAGTGCAATGATGTCTGGTTGGTTAAGCTTCATGAATTCTTGTAGGCTTGCGTGTCGAGGGCGGTATGACCGACAGTTCCTTTGCGATATGCGTAAAGTTGAATGCTGGTTCTTATACTTATGGTTAGGGACTGCCATCTTCAATCGATTCGATGTCACGCCTGCCATCGCGACTCGTCGAGACTGAGCGAGAGGCATTGTGACTGTTCGCTCGTGCCTTCTTCCGAGTCATTTGGCGTGGGTTGTTCAAGCTGTCGAACTGTGCCACGGTTACGTAAGTTTTCTTCACGTGCGCGATGAAATTGTTGACTTTCGCAGCAATCCCATCAATTTTGGCATTAAGCGTAGTGATCTTGTATTCAAACATTGAGGCTGTTTTTTCTATTGCAGACTGAAGAATCTTTTCCATCGTGGCGTGCATGTTATTCATGAAAGATTCTTCGAATATCGTGCACCTTGCGTTCACTAGGGCTTGGACGCCTACCTTGGTCAGCGTCGTTGCCGGCTGTGTGCTTGAGTTTGCTTGTTCTTGATATTGTTGTTCTGCATTGTCCGAATGTCCTTGCTGATGCGTGCACTTTTCAAGTAGTTTGTCAATGAGCTCTTGTTGTCGTTTTTGACTCTGAAGCAGTTTGTTTATGAGACTTTGTTGGCTTTGCAGTTGGCTGTGCTGATTCTGGAGCTTTTCTTGCTGGTTTTTCAGTCTATCTTCGAGATCCTGTATGCATGAGGTGTCCGACTTCGAGGCGGTTAAGCAGCTGCGGTTATTAGATCCACTTGCCATGGCAGCGTAGCTCACACGTTTAACGGAACGCGAGCGCGTGCGAGAGCGGGAGCGCGAACTGGAACGCAGTATTGATTTGGATCTACTGCGCGCAGAGACGGAACGCGTGCGAGAGTGGGAGCGCGAACTCGAACGCAATTTTGACTTGGAACTGCTGCGCGTGGAAACGCGGCCCTCATTGTTACTGTTAGAGGTAGCGGCCCATATGCTAACCTCAGGGAACTCTTCTCCGCTGGCGTTCCAGTTGTTGTCTATTTCTTGAAGCCTGTTGAGGCGCTGTTGTCTTACGTTGAAGGCTGGTGGACTTGGCTTCAGTCTCCTTTTGCATTCTTTACTTGCTGTTTCGAGTCCTTCCCCGCAGATCTTGCAGATGGGTGCGCATTCATGTTCCTGCGTTTGTCCGGCCTTGCCACATTTATAGCAGAAATCCTGGATAGGTTTCGGACAGACGTCCTGGCGGTGACCCGTATTGCCACAAGCTCGGCAATACTGCACTGACTTACGATATGGTCTGCAGCGGAAGTCTGCGCTCTGGAAAATTATGTAGTAGGGAACGTGCGGTCCTTCAAAGAAGACGACTGCCGCGGTCGATTGACCTAGCATTCGGGCGTGAAGAACTGTGTATCTTGCTGGTGCGCGAATTCCAGCCATGAGTTCTGCGGTGCTCGTACCGGGTATCAAGCCACTGATGACGCCTCTGGAGACATCGTCCGGTGTTCTGGTGTTGCCGTTCACACTGTAAAAATTTCCTCCAAGCTGTATTTTGTGGATGCTTACCAGCTTCTTGGCGTCTTCTTTGGCGGCGGTGCTTGCGATGATTAGGTTTTCCATTCTCTGGACTTGTACGCGTACCTTGTTGTTAAAGTCTTGCTGGGATAGTCCACTCACTCTGCCGATGGCATGCGTGACAGCGACGGTGTTCCATTTGGCGAGGTCAAGACCTGCTTGCGGGCGGTAGACGATCTTGAAGTCATCGAGCGGCAAAGGTGGCATCTTGGGCCTGCGTAGTTGCCGCGTTGGTGATGACTTTAGCGTCTGCTCATTGGTAGGTGGCTGCTCTGTGGGTTGGTTGGCCGGTGACCTTGGATTGGCGACAGCCTTCTTGTCTCTCTTATTTCTCGTGATCCAAGCGCTTTCCGTTGCAATTGTTCTGCCACTGCCAGCGTCATAAGTCCACGAATTTTCTGTTGTTTTGTTTGCCTCTACTGGGTCAGTTTGCATTGTATTTTCTTCGTCTTGCTGATTTCTTTGCATTTCGCTTGCTGCGGCTGCGTCTCTGCTCATTCTAAGCTTTTCGCCACGGTGAGCGCGAGCGCTCGTGCCGTGCCGTGAGGAACGCCTGAGCGCGTTGTGCACGCGCCGCGCGGCTTCGCTCAGGAACGAACTTGGCGTTAGGCTCAATAAACTGGACGCGCGCTTGTCGGGAATTAATTCTTATATCTTGAGACAGGATGTACTCACCCAAAAGAAGCTGGTGTCCGCCGATTCCTCGTGTCTTGGCGGCTGAGGCTGTGAGACTCTTGGGTTCGTCACTGGCCTTGTTTTGGGTTAAAAAGCACGAAAAGCAGGAGCCCATGCGAGACGCGTCTGGTCTATACGGCCCCCAAGCGGTGCTCCCCAGGAGACGAGAGTGAGCGAGTAAAAACTTTATTGAACATGTCCGGCGTCATTGAGCGGGGTGGGGCTACAAGCACCCCGGCCTAGGTGACGGCCTCGAGTCCTTGGACCCGGGCGGCATCCTGGGCTTGCCGGACGGCCCACAGTTGATCAGCAAGGTCGTGGCTGAGCAGAGCCGCCTCCCATCGCGCCTCGCGGTTCGAGACTGCCATGTCTACCGGGTTCGTAGGGGACTGCTGCGCGTTACCGGTACACTTCCACAGCATGTGCTGCAGCGTCGCTCTGGCTCCGCACGCCTTACACGCGTCGGACGTATAAATGCCTGGGTAGCAGAGGCGAAGGATCACCGGATTCGGGTACGTGTGTGTCTGTAGTTGTCTCCAGGCAACCTGCTGTTTCTTGTTTAGGTTGGCGTGGGGTGGTGGATATTTGCATCTGTTCAGTCTGTAGTGTTGCGTGATGTCTCTGAAAGTGGTCATGCGATCCCCCCACGTCCATTCCCGCATCGCTGTCGTAGTGTGCGAGACATCGGGACTGTCGGCAGGCGTCGCAGCTCGGCGTGTAAGTCCTCGAGCCGCGGCGTGGGCAGTCGCGTTGCCCACAAGCGGAGGGTCCGTGTGGGCGGGGGTCCATACGAGGAAACTGTCGTTTTTGCGGCAGATGTTGCGTTCGTGAATTTGGAGAATGCGGGCCGCTTCGCGGGAGATCCGGCCGCTGGCGTAGTTGCGTATCGCCGCCTGCGAGTCGCCTATTATCACCTCGGCGTCCGTGGTGGCTATCGCGAGGGCTATGGCAGCTTCTTCGGCCGCCTCCGTGTCTTCTGTGCCTATCGTCGCACTCGTGACGCAAGTTCCTACATGATCCGTGATCGCGACCGCGAAGCCGCTGTGGCAGTCGTAACGGGCCGCGTCCACGTAAACTGTGTCTTTGCTATTGCCGAATTTCTTTTCAAGGTCTTGGGCGCGCCTGTTGCGCCGACCGATGTGATGTGTCGGGTGCATGTTCTTAGGCAACGGCATAACGACGATGCGCTCGCGAATACGTCTGGGTATCCCGACCTTTTCGCCGCGCTGCGTATGGTAGTTGATACCCAGTGTCTCGAGAATGTGTCGACCAGTTCTGGTCTTCGCCAGACGTTCGTACTGGGCGATGTTGTGTGCTTCGATTATCTCATCTAGAGTATTGTGCAACCCCAGCTCGAGAAATTTTTCCGTGCTGGTATTGGCCGGTAATCCGATTGCGCGTTTGTACGCCTTGCGGATGAGACAATCTAGTTTGGTGCGTTCAGTCGCCTGCCACTTGAGGAAGGAGGCGACGTACGTTATATGGTTCATAGCGAAAGCATGTACCAGGCGAATGGTGTTGCTTTCCTTCATTCCGCTATGCCGATTTGTTATTCGTTTCAGCAACCGGATTGTTTCATTGACCGTGCCCTCTAGTCTGCGAACGGTTTCGCCGTTGTGGCCGTTGGCGGACAGGCGCAAGCCCAGTACCCTAATGGTGTTAACTTGTGGGATGACAGTGCCGTCTGATGTGCGTACATTAATTTCTCTATATGCGCACTCGAATGCGGAATCGGCGTTCTTGGGTTTACGGCCCCTGCGCGATGGTTTATAGAGCAGGAGCTCCGATTTAGCTGCGGAACATTCGAGGCCAGTGTCGCGAAGGTAGTCCTGCACCACGTCGACGGCTTCCTGCAGCGTTTGCTCTACGTGGCCGTCATTTCCCTCGGCAACCCAGAGGGTGATATCATTGGCGTACAAGCTATGGTGGAGGCCTTCTATCTCAGCGAGTTTTCGTGGTAATCCGACAAGCACGAGGTTAAAGAGCATGGGCGAGATTAAGGAGGCCTGCGGCGTGCCCGTACAACCCATGTATATGTCCTGCGATTCTAGTTCGCCGATCGCTAATCGGGCCCGGCGGCCCGTAAAAAAATCCCGTACGTAGTGGTACGTTCTCTCGCCAAGTCCCAACGCTCGTATACTTTCAAGTATCGCAGCATGGCTAACGTTGTCGAACGCCTTTTTGAGGTCGAGCCCGAGTACCGCTTTGGTGGATCGTGTGGGATTGTCTACGATATCGTGCTTGAGTTGAAGCATAACGTCCTGTGTGGAAAGGTTACGACGGAACCCCAGCATCGTGTGTGGGAGCATGTTTCGGTCCTCGAGGTAGTTGGTAAGGCGAGCGAGAACCACATGTTCCATGACCTTACCAACGCAGGACGTCAGGGATATCGGTCGAAGGTTGTCAATCTGTACTCGTTTGCCCGGTTTGGGGATCATAATTATGCGCGCCGTTTTCCACGAGTTCGGTATAGCGCCCGCATTCCAGCACTCGTTCATGTAAGCCGTCAGTTGTTCTATCGACTCATCGTCCAAGTTACGTAGCGCTTTGTTGGTTATCCCGTCCGGGCCTGGCGCCGACTTTGTGTTGAGCCTGTGCAGCACCGCCCTCACCTCTGCAACGCTGAAGTCCTCGTCTAGCTCCGCGTTACCCTCACCCTACCAGGCGTATGCCGAGTGCGCGAGGGGGCTACGTGACTGAAAGTAACGGCTTCGCACGTCATCTAGAAGGTCCGCGTGGGTGCCTTTGTAGTCGTGCAGCAACTTGTTAAGCTTATGTGCGTACGATGTTTTCGTCTCCTCTGGATCCAAGAGGTGCCGGAGGAGATGCCACGTCTTGGCCCGTCCCAGCTGGTTCTCCATCCCATTGCAGATCTCTTCCCATTGCGTTTTGCATACCTGTAACGCGTGCTCTTCCATGTCCCTGCTTAGCCGTGCTATGCGTCTGCGCAGCGTTCGATTGTGGCGTTGACGCTTCCACCTGTCTTGCAGGCTGCGCTTGGCTTCCCACATGTGTAGGAGTTTGCTGTCTACCACTTCGAGCTGGGCTTCTGGCGGAACCTCCCGCGTCGCCATTTCTAAATCCCCCTTGAGCGTCGCAGTCCAGCTATCTATATCCTCAATAGCCGCATTGCCACGATTCTGCTCTTTCCGGACTTTGCGAAACGCGTCCCAATCCACCAGCCGGTGGTTCTTGCCCTTGGTACCTTCCCGATGAACGCGGTGGTGAGGTTCAGCGTCGACCTGGATCTCGATCACTGAGTGATCGCTACCCAGGTCCTCCTGTGTATTGTGCCATCGCGCGCTAGCAACGTTCTTGGTAAATGTGAGGTCGGGTGAGGTGTCTGCACATACGCTGTTACCCCTGCGCGTAGGCGCGGAAGGGTCTGTGATGAGCTCGAGGCCCTCATTCTGCGCATCGTCCTAAAGGCGCTTACCTTTTGGCGTTTCGTAGCCGTACCCCCACGCCGCGTGGGGCGCGTTGAAGTCGCCCGCGATGAGCAAGGGCCCGTCGGCAGCTGCCTCGCGCGCCTCTCGCAGTAACGTGCTAAAGCGGTGTCTGGCTTTGGGTCTGCTATACACGTTCAGCACAAACAGGCTGGGGCCGCGCCCTTTCGTCGGAATGAGCTCTATGAATACATGCGGTATGCTAACGTTCATAAGTTCGCGTTGCGCCACGGTGAGGTTGCGTCGCACTAGCGTTGCAGCGGCCGGTGGGGCTCCCGTGGTCACAGCTTCGTCTATAGATTTGTACCCCGCCAGCTTGACCGGGTCATTGGTTTCCTGCAATAGTATTACGTCCGGTCGTTGTCGGCTACGTAAGAATTGTTGGAGAAGCGCCCGTTTCCTCCTGTACCCCCTGCAGTTCCACTGCCAGATAGTGAACGTATTTCGTGTGTTATGCTGTTGTGGGCGTTGTGTTTGTGTGGTTTCGTGTCGAGCCATGGTGACTGTACGTGTTATGGTTTGCCGTCCGGCTGATCCTGCGCCTCTTCGTCGGGTAACGGCCTAAAGTACGGTTTCCCAGTCGTTCGTACTGGGCGACCCACTGCGGCCGGAAGTCGCATTTCGATATTGTCTATGCGCGTTTGCAGCGTCGCGACCATTTTTGTGAGCTGAGATATTGCAATGCTCAACTGTTCGGTTTGTGCGGTTTGCTGAGCGATTGCGTTGTTAAGTTGCGCGGTTTGCTGCGCGTGTTGGGTCATCATCGCGTCTACCTTGTCGTCGAGTCTATCGACTCGTTCGCGGAGTTTCTCCTCGCGTTTCTGCGATTTGGCGTCGAATTGTTCCGGGTCAAGTGCCTTACGTTTGGTGGGTGCGGGGTGCGCGTCTTGAGCCTCCATGACTTCCTCCACTCTCTCGGCTGTACTAGCAGCCGCGTCGGCTGCGACGGGTTTAATTGGAGGAGGAGGAGGAAAGGGAACTGTCGGGGCCTCCCCCTTCAACGTGGCAATTTCGTTTCTTAACCTTGCATTTTCCTGCTTTAGTTCTTGGATTAATGATTCGAATTGATCCAATCGTTTCTGCACTAGACTTTCTGGGTCGCTGTTGCGTTTGTAAGCAGAGCTGCCGCGTCTGTCTACATCTGGGTTTCTATCAATGGCAGTCTCGGTTCGCGTTAGCCGTGCGCTGGGCGCGCGTCCGGAGGCGACGTCCACCCACCTCAATTTATGGGGGTCAACCTCTCCTCCACCTTTGGCTGCCACTGTGTGGTTGGCTCGGGCCGTCGACGTGCTGTGAGGCTTCGCTGAACGGGGTCGGGAGACGCTGCGAGAGCGGGCTCGAGAACGAGTACGGGAGCGAGTGCGGCTCCGCGCGCGGGTCTCCCTCGAGGCCGATCGACTGTTGCCGCGACGTCGTCTCGGTGCGTGGCGTCGTCCGTAGCCCTCCTCCCCGTCGTTGACGGTGCTGCTACTGCTGTAGGCGGCCTCAGCCTCCTCGCGCATTCTGCGTTCCCACTGTCGGCGCTTGACTAGGTAGGGTGTCTTGTACTTGGCTTTGCACTTGCGGTCTCCGGTGAGGTGACCCTTTCCGCACAGTAAGCACACCGGCTCGCACCGATGATCGTCGGGCGGGTTACCGCATCCGCACCCACGGCACTTCTTGTCGTTCGGGTTGGGGCACACGTCGGCCCTGTGTCCCAGACGACCACACTCGTAGCACATATCGATATGTTTCTTGTAAAGAGTGCACCTTATCACCATCCCGCCGTAGTTCACGTAACGAGGCACGTAGTAGCCGTCGAAAAGGATTATCACGTTGGTCGTGTTTCCCATGCGCTTGGCATGCAGGACGTTCGGGTTGCGGTGTTTAACCAGACTTCTCACGACGTCCGCCGGCTTTTCGTCTAGCAATATGCCCCTGATGAGGCCTTTGGACGTGTTCTCAGGAGCCGCTCTGTAGGCACTCGCTTCGAACTCACGGTCGCCAATTCGCAGCTTGCAAATGCCTCCATATTGTCTAGCGCGATCTTCTGACGGCGTGCTTACCACAATAACGTTTTGTCGCTCATTGAGACAGACGCTGTCCTCCTCGGCTACCTCACGCCCCACCCCTGCAGCGTTGCGTATGCAGCAGTGGACGCGGTCCTTCTGGTAGTGGGATACGTTGAAGCCATCCCGGGGTCGCACGATGATCTTGTAGTCATCCGTTGGCAGGTTGGGCATTCGGCTCGTCATGGTGATCTTCCGCACGTACTGCGTCGCTTTCTGAATAAACGCTGCCTTCTCGGTAGACGCTGGCGTTGCTTGCTGGTTCTTCGCTGGGTCGGCGTCTCCACCCGCCTTCTTGGTGTTTCGTTTGATCTCACACCATCCCTGCTCTTTTCCGAACTCTGTCGGCGATATCTCCTCCCCTTCGACTTGCACGAATTCCATTTCGGGCGCCGGTGCAGCGGATGGGGCACCCGCTTGTTCCGACGACTTGTCAGGCCTGCCGTGCCTTGTCTACTGGCTTGACTGTCGTGCCAGCGTGGCGGTACGGGCAATCTTCGAAAAGTGACCGAAACACGGGCTCACCTGCTCAAATGGTATCGGGAGAGACCGCAGGACTTTCGCAGTCACTTGGGAATACTCTGAACTGAATGGCTGGAAAGAAATCACCGAAAACCCCAGGAGACGAGAAGCAAAAAAAAAAACATCCTTACTGTCGGACTCGGTTTGTGCAGTTTCAAGTTTGATTTGCGGAACGTCTGGTCAAGTGGCAGAGCAATAATTTTGCTTCACCGCGCTTGCAACAGATGGCACTACGTGTTTTTCAATATGGCAGCACACACTGAGCTCGCTGTGTATATTTCAGAAAGTACCACCACTCCTCTATCTACGCTGTCTCACTCACGCCCCGCCATCGTCCTCCCCTTTTTCCACTCCTTATTTCGTGGAGCCGGTGCATCTGCAGCGCTGAATGGCTGGGACACGCATTACCAGCTACTCAGGTGACCCTGACGTCACATGAAGCGCACGCAAATGAAATTGGCGTGCTTCTCCTTTACCATGCTCGCCTTGAACCCTCCAGGCCTCCTGCTCCGAACGTGTGTGCTCAGATTTGGGTGCATGTTAAAGAACCCCAGGTGGTCGAAATTTCCAGAGCCCTCCACTACGGCGTCTCTCATAATCGTATAGTGGTTTTCGGACGTTAAACCCCACACATCATTCAATCAATCAACCCGCTCCGAACGTACCTCAGAGCTGAATCATGACCTTCGTCCTTTGTGGCAACGCCTGTCTGCTCTGTATGAATGAATGTATGTTTGTATGTATGTATGTATGTATGTATGTATGTATGCATGTATGAATGAACGTAGCAAACTCTAGTATATGACTTGCTCAATAGGTGGCGTTGTGTGTATATGTTCTTGTGAAAATTATACATGGATTGTGTTAGTGCTTTTCCCAGCATATGCACGAAGTAAATGATTGATTAATTTATATGTGGGGTTTAACGTCCAGAAACCACCTTATGATCATTAGAGACGCCATAGTGGAGGGTCTCGGAAATTTCGACCACCTGGGGTTCTTTAACGTGCACCCAAATCTGAGCACACGGGCCTACAACATTTCCGCCTGCATCGGAAATGCAGCTACCGCAGCCGGGAGCGACGTTCTAAATGATCACGAGTGGGGCGAAGCGTCCGTCAATTCGCCCGTTCGTCCAACCTTCCAAGCTTTCGTACGTCCATTCGTGCTTCCGCCGTCCGTCCGCCCATGCTTCTGTCAGTCCATCTGTCTGTCCATTTGAGCTTTTTACGCCCGTCTGCCCGCCTATGCTTCCCTTCATTCGTGCATCCATGCGTGCGTCCGTACTTCTGGCCGTGCTTCCATTTGTGCATCCGTCCAACCATGATACCGTCCGTCCATTCATCTGTCCGGGCGTCCCTCCTTGCTTCCACCTCTCTGTGCCTCTGTTCGTCCGGATGCACAGAAAAATTGGGTGGACGGATGGACGCTTCGCCCGGCTCATCATCATTCCCTACATGGATATGCTGCGATTTTTTTCTTCTTTTTATGACACTGAGGTAAGTCGCAGAGGAAATGAAATACAGTATCCCGTCCGTTCATTGGGACGCGCAATACCGGATAGCGCACTAATTTCACTCGGGCTTCCCGCTAGAAGTTCTTGTTACACAAATTTGTCATATTACGTTTGATACGATAGCATAAATTTTTCGCGTTGATGTTGGTACAGCGTCGAGGGTACTGGTGAATTCACTTATAAAGCGCCATATTCTTTCTCGGCTACCTTCTATGTGCCATCAAGACCACAATAACTAATAAAAAAAATTGGTGTGAACTTTATGCACTTACATTGCAGATCTTATCACGTCTCCGTGTTACGAACAGCAGCGTAGACGGAGTAAACCACTCAGCCGATAGTTGGGACGCATTTTCTAACTGCTTCCGCTGGTACTTACCGAAGCACGTTGAAAATATATCAGCCACTGTGTTCAACCTGAATCTTGCTTTCGCCAGATGGTTTTAGGGGTGAAGCTTCTTATAGTGGCACCCGTTCGTCCCTCGTATCCGTTGAAGAATGCAACAACTATAACATTTTGACCTCCAAGTTGGTGTCAGTGAGAGATTTCTTCTGTGCGTCGATGAACATTAAAAAATTGTGCTCAATGTACATGCCAATGACTGCTAATGTGGAATGAGAGACAGGAGCATTCGGCTTTTAGTTATCGCGCACGCTGCGATTCCCATTAGCAGCCATTGGCATGTACAATGAGCACTATCTGACAAGAAAGGGTTGCTACGTAAAACTCGCTGGGTGTAACCTCCTTAGTTTTAAAAAGGTTTAGCGAGCGTTGAGCCGCAGTGCCATGAAAACAATTAAATAGTATAAAGCATCAATGAACTCGAGGTGGGTAAAGGTGGGAAGAAGATACGAAGCGCAAGCCGTAAGAAAGTAAAAGCCGAATTCTCCTGTCTCTCCTTTCCCATTAGCAGCCATTGGCATGTACATTGAGCACTATCTGACAGGAAAAGGTTGCTACGTTATACTCGCTGGGCGTAACGTCCTTGTTTTTAGAAAGGTTTAGCTAGCGTTGGGCCGCAGTGCCATGAATACAGTGAACTAGTATATACCATGAACTCGAGGTGGTTAAAGGTGGGAAGTAGACCCGAAGCGCAAGCCGTAAGAAAGTGTGCGCGAGCCACCTCTCGTTTAGTCCTTGGAATGTCCGCTGGATGGCGGTGCTTCTATATGGGAAATATATGATGAAAAGATGCAAGATGGTGGGACTTGGAGTGTTGAATATATGGACGGACTCACAGACATAAACACGCAGACATATAGACGGATACACAGACAGATGCATGGATGAACGCAAGAACGGACGCATGGGCGGATGCATGGACGAACTCAGGGATGGACGCACGAACAGACGCACGCACGGACGGGTGGATGGACGCATGGACGGTCACACAGACAGACGCATGGACGGACGGAAGCAAGAACGAATGGATGGACGAATGCTTCGCCCTACCTTCCATCATTTACTCCGTGGATATGCTGCCGTTTTTTTTTTTGAAGTGACATAACCTCGCATAATGTGTCAACGAGTAGAATGAGCAAGCGCATGAATTGATTCTAATGCGGCTACAGCGAGCAAGTAGACGGTGCATGGCCGCGCCAGCCAGTAGAGGGTAGAATTTCAGGAGCAATTGCGGAGGAAAACGCGTGCACGGAGGAGAGTATTGCCTCTTTCAAAATATAGGTGCTTTGCGGAGCATAGAGTTACTGTATATGCGACCTTTACGTAGCGGAGTTGTGCATAGACCCCCCATATTTCTCACTGAGATGTGCATATCATGCAGGAAAGCCATTTTTTCCGAATGAGCAGCTGACACAGCCCAGAGGGTCCGCACGTTTTCTAGCTTGTTCATAACACATCGCTGGCGCAATAACTTTCGCTTCGAAGGAAAAATGAATAACTCGGACGAATTATGGCTATAGATAGTGCTGGTGCTATAGCTTGTTCGATGGCAGTCGCCATAGGAAGATGTTTTTTTTTAAATAAGGAACACGTTTGCACGCGAATCTTGTAAACGTGAATCAAGGAACTGATCTGAGAAATTTGAGGAACTAAGCTATCGCGAATCGTGTAAGCGATTCTCCACAACTAAGGTCCTCAAATCGTTCGTTTCACGTAGTTTTTCGCCACTGTAAACGATTAAGTAAGTAAATCGATAAAACAATTGCTAGAACTATCCTTCCACGTTTTACAAACAACGAAAGTCATCATCATCATCATCAGCCTGACTACATACACTGTAGGACAAAGGCCTCCCCCATGTTCCGCCAGTTAACCCGGTCCTGTGCTTGCTGCTGCCAATTTATACCCACAAACTTCTTAATCTCATCTGCCCACCTAACCTTCTGTGTTCCCCTAACCCGCTTGCCTTCTCTGGGAATCCTGTTATGTACCCTTAATTACCAGCGGTTATCCTGTCTACGCTTTACATGCCCGGCCCATGTACAATTCTTCTTCTTGATTTCAGCTATGATATCCTTAACCTCCGTTTGTTCCCTAATACACTCTGCTCCCTTGTTGTCTCTCAAGGTTACACCTACCATTTTTCTTTCCATTGCTCGCTGCGTCGTCCTCAATTTAAGCTGAACCCTCTTGGTAAGTCTCCAGGTTTCTGCTTCGTAGCTAAGTACCGGCAAGATACAGCTGTTATATACCTTCCTCTTGAGGAATGGTGGCAATCTACCTCTCATAATTTGAGAGTGCTTGCCAAAGGTGCTCTACTCCATTCTTATTCTTCAAGTTACTTCAGTCTCGTGGTTAGGCTCCGCGGTTATTACCTGCCCTAAGTAGGCATAGTCTTTTACAACTTGAAGGGCACTATTACTTATCTCGAAGTGCTGCTCTTTTCCGAGTTTGTTGTACATTACTTTCGTTTTCTGCAGATTGATTTTAAGATTTACCTTTCTGCTCTACTTGTCTAACTCCGTAATCATGAGTTGCAATTCGTCCCCAGAGTTACTCAGCAATGCAATGTCATCGACGAAGCGCAGGTTAGTCAGGTACTCTTCATTAACTCTTATCCTTAACTGTTCCACTTCTAGGCTTCTGAAAACCTCCTGTGCGCACGCGGTAAATAGCATTGGAGAGATTGTGTACCCCAGTTTTTGATTGGTATTCTGGTGCTTCCTTTATGAAGCACTATGATAGCAGTTGATCCCCTGTAGATTTCTTCCAGGATGTTTATATATGCTTCATCGACACCCTTATTTCGCAGTGTCTGCATGACGACTGATACTTCTACTGAATCAAACGACTTCTCGTAATCTATGAAGGCTATGTATAGTGGTTGGGTATAATCTGACCATTTCTCTATTACCTGATTGATAGTATGAATGTGGTCGATTGTTGAGTAGCCTGTTCGAAATCCTGCTTGTTCCTTTGGTTGATTGAATTACAATGTTTTCTTTACTCTGTTAGCAATTACCTTTGTAAATAGCTTGTATACTACAGAGAGCAAGCTGATTGGCCTGTAATTCTTCAAGTCCTTGTCAGCGCCTTTCTTATGTATTAAGATGATGTTAGCGTTCTTCCAAGACTCTGGCACTCTTCCCGTCAGGAGACACCTCGTAAACATGGTGCCTAGTTTTTCTAACACAATCTCTCCTCCCTTTTTCAGCAGATCTTATGTTACCTGATCCTCACCAGCAGCTTTGCCTCTTTGCGTGCTCTCCAAAGCTTTTCTAACTTCGTCTATCATTACTGATGGGGTGTCACCTGGGTTACTGCTAGTTCTTATAGTATTAAAGTCGTGGTTGTCCCGGCTACTGTACAGATCTCTGTAGAACACCTCCGCTATTTTAACTATCCTATCCATATTGGTAGTTATTTTCCCTTCTTTGTCCTTTAGTGCATGCATTCGATTTTTGCCTATCCCAAGTTTCCTCTTCCTTGCTTTGACGCTTCCTTCGTTTTTCAGAGCGTGTTCCATTCTCTCCATGTTATAGCTCTTTACATCGGATACCCTACGCCTATTAATCAACTTCTAAAGCTCTACCAGTTCTATTTTGCCTGTAGTCCTTGAGAATTTCATGATTTGACGCTTCTTAGTGAGATTCTTCGTTTCATGGGAAAGCTTACCAGTGTCCTGTCTAACTACCCTGCCTCCAACTTTCACTGCACACTCCGTAATGATACTCGTCAGATTATCATTCATTGTATCTACACTAAGGTTGATTTCCTCACTAAGGGCCGAGTACCTGTTCTGAAGTTAGACTCTGAATTCCTGTACTTTCCCTCTCAGTGCGAGCTAATTGATTGACTTCTTGCGTAACATTTTCTGTCGTTCCTTCCTCAAGTCTAGGCGAATTCGAGACTGTACCATTCTATGGTCACTGCATCGTACCTTGCCAACCACTTCCACATCCTGCACGATGCCTGCGTGTGCACTCATTATAAAGTCTATTTCTTTCTTATTTTCGCCATTCGGGCTCCTGCATGTCCACTTGCGGTTTCCTCGTTTTCGGTAGAAGGTATTGCGTTCTGCGAATTCTATTAGTAGGTCTCCTCTGGCGTTTCTAGTACCGATGCCATAATCTCCTTCTGCCTGGTCTCCAGCCTGCTTCTTCCCTACCTTTGCTATAAAGTCTCCCATCAGTATAGTATACTGTGTTTTTACTTTGCTCATTGTGGATTCCACGTTTTTATAGAAGCTTTCAACTGAAGCGTCATCATGACTCGATGTAGGGGCGTAAGCCTGTACCACCTTCATCTTGTATCTTTTATTCAGTTTAATTACGATGCCTACCACCCTTTAATCAATGCTATAGTATTCCTCTATGTTGCCAGCTATGTTTCCGTGAACTATGAACCCCGTTTCCAGTTCTCTTCTGTCAGCCAAGCCCTTTAGCAAAGGACGTCCCATTCCGTAGCACCGTATAGGTCTCATCTCTCCTCTTAACATCACTAAGCCCTAATATATCCCATTTAATGCCCTCTAGCTTCTCGAATAGTACTCCTAAACTTCCCTCACTAGATGAGGTTCTAGCGTTAAACGTTGCCATGTTCAGGTTCCAATGGCGGCCCGTCCGGATCCAAGGATTCTTAGCACCCCCTTCTGCGTTGCAGATCTGACCACCGCCGTGGTCAGTTGCTTCACAGCTGCTGGAGACTGAGGGCCGTGGGTTATTTGACGTATGCAAACAACGAAAGTGAACGAGTATTTATGGCATTTCTAGACGTGGCTGGGGCGTAAATTAAACACTCGGTGAGGCTTCGAATAAAATTCCAACAGGACTGAATCGTGCTGTTTTTATAGACTTGTAAGGTGTGTATTAAAGCATTCACACACGCACAATTTCATCGCTCCGTCCCATACTATGTACGTCAATGAGTGCATGCAAAAGAATACACGTGATTGTTATCGGCAGCTCTAGTCGCAAGAATATCGCCATGAGATTTACAAGTACACTTCATAATCATATGTCAGTCAAGCATTCTGTCTACGGTGATGTGCATTATGGTACGTAGTATAGCGCCGGAATAGGTATACAGCTATCGCATCGAATAGCCGGTACATTAGACCTGCAGTGACGATTTCGACAGCTTATGGATGTAATGTCGTGAGCATTCTATGAGCTGTAAAGCAGATTTCATGCTTATTCGACTACTTTCATTGTACTCAATTAAGTTAGACGTAGACATTTGACAGAGATAGCTTTTGCTTGAGAATTTAGTGTCATGATCATTTTTGCTCATGCCAACTAACATGAACGGGTAGTATACGATACGAGCGACCCGAAAGCCACTTGCAGCATAGCTTTCTTCTGGCACATCTTCGGAAAGATACAGTTATTTCGAGCCTTGAAATTGCACAGGATTCACTTGAGACGGCAACTGACGACGGAGACGTACTTGCCATATAGAATGATGAAGAAAACTTTTCCGTTTTCTCGCAGTGGGAAGCGCGTTTCTGCAGTGGGAAGCGCGTTTTTCTGTCATCGTGGCAACTACGCGGCACTAAGTCACTGCGCTGCGCCGCACAGACACCAACTCACTGACGTTCACTAAAAACACCAACACAATACGCATTCACAAAGTAAACGAACTTCCGAACTCAGTGGGATCACCTCGCTGGACTGCTTGGAGAGCGGTGGTGGTGGCGCCAGTGTCGCGGCGGTGGCCATCACGCGCGCGGCCATAAACTCCGCCTTTTCTAAAATTGACCTTTTTTGCGCACGTGAGCGCACTTGGCGAATGGTGGCGTGGCTAGTAATTTCTATCAGTGGCGCCACTTTGCTACCTAAAGTAAGCATATACAGTAACTCTACGGGAGCCTCGAGCGCAGCGCCACCGTTGACATCCTCTGCGATACAGTACCGGGTCAGAGCGGTTAACGTATATCGCCCTCTATCAGCGCAAACAGACCGTGGAGGAGAATGGAGTGATGTTACAGCATGAGAACCATAGACTTCTCACAAACATACCTAGAGGGAAGTGTGGTGCCACCTTTAATGCGAAAGGAGTAACGGAGCCCGATGGGCGCGCGTGTTCAACTGGGCGCTTGCGTTCAACGGATAGACCGTTAAGGAGCAACCACAGAGGGAAGCGTGCCGCACGAAACCATGGGATGAACCACCCGGGGATTGCAGGCATCGCGAAAAGCGTTCCCAAGGTGACCAGCCCTCCCTCTCCTCCTCTGCTGGCTCAGCCTTTCCACGTATTTTGCCGGTGACGGTTAGCGTTGCGTCGCGCTCGGAGTGCTCGACCACGGCCGCCTGGATTCGACGATCTAAGAATGACGACGTGGTGCTTGTGTGTACGCTTGGATGAGCGGGGGCTGCTGCTTTTGCGTTTCGCTGCACCCATGAAGTCTGGAGGAAGTCTCAACACGTCACCACGCCACGCTGTATATCTCTGGCTTCAAGATAGAGGGGTTCTTCAATTTTCAGGGCTCTGGCAGCTCTCTGGCAGCCAGAGCTAGCCAGAGGGCAATCAGCTAGGTCCGGTCTGGAAAAGGAAACAGCGTCATGGTCACGTGTGTGGGGAACCCCAGACAAACCGAAGCTGCCCGAAGATTGCAAAATCCAGTGCTGGGACAGCCAGCGTAAACGTAAACAAACTCTACTGTCATGGCAGCAAACGAAACAATGTGCCGCATGTATGTTGGTTTTTTTCTGCATTGTTCGCTTGGAAACACGTAGCTAAGCTCGCGAAAAAGCTGAAATAATATCCTCGAGCGTACGCATTCGTGTTACGACTTCGTACGCTCGCACCATCACTCGCCGCGGACGAAACAGCTAGCTGGTGCACGCTGCCTCGAGAACAATGCAATGTGAGCTGCCGCGACGTTGACGGCTTAACAAGCTCACGTCTTTTTAGTACATGTATCAGTCACTGCACAACACGACGTGAAGTCACGCAAAAGTGATCGTGTCCCCAAAAGAGCTCAAGGATATATACCTGCTCAGCTATCGCGTATTATACATCGCAAACACACGTTGACCTAGTTACGTTTTTGTCTAAAGTTTATAATATGCGCAGGTATTGGTACCACGAGTGCGCGTCGTATATAAAATAAACATTTTCATTACACGTTTTTCAGGGTTATTGCTTTTGTAAGAAGTTGTCGAAGAAGCTCGACCGATGCTTTTCCTTCTTTGTGTGTGTGTGGTTGTGTGTCAGAATCAGTGGAACCGTGAGGATAGTAGTTTCAAGTTGTGGTGAGAGGCCTCGTCTCTGCTAAGTTGTTCTTTTATTTCTATTTTTTGGATCGCTGTACGGGATTGTGATCGGTTCGTCGTGTTTTAGTAATTGTCGGAGAGAGACACGGAATGGGAGGCAAACGGCTCCTGTGGACGCGCACATAAATCTCTGTTTCTAGAGTTTTTTTTTCAAGTGTTCATGAACTATTGCTCGCATCAGTTCCGAGAAGTCATCAGAATCCTACCGATACCATATTTCACCACAGTGAGTGAGTTTTTGTCAAGTTAGGAACAATTTCTTTTCCTGTGGAGCAGTGCCCTCTTTAACCCTAACGAGTGGCTCGGGAGACCGCGCTTTTGCTGGGCTTGTTCTCACCTGCGGCCGGCCCTTCGGAGGCCCGGTGCGCGGAATTATTTGCTCACAATGGAGTATGAAGGGCACGGAGAGGATATTTCAGAAGAGGAGTTTACTCAAGAAAAAGGTTGGCAGTCCGCTGGGGCCAGAAGAGCTGGCGCCAAAACACGCACTGCTGACTCTAACGCGCCATTGTCGCAGCCGGGCGCACGCCGCGGCAAATTGAGAGGCGCTGCGCTGAAGTCCAAAGTAATACGGATGGGAAAGATGCCCTTCCATCCTCAAGATGACATCAAGATTGTGATCCGGCTGAGAGGTGGACTCAATATCTTAAAAATTGGTGCAGCTATGGTGGCAGACGCAATAGTAGTTGCCGCTGGCATAAGCCAGGAAGATTTGCGCCAGGATACTCTATGCCGGAATTTGCAGAAAAATATTTTGGTTGCCAGTACTCCCAAGCGCGAAAACGCAGACGGAAACGTTCGGATGAAGCAAATACTCATTTCAGGCAAGGTGCACGAGCTAAGTGCCTATGAGACTGCCCCACACTCCACTTGCAAAGGGGTGATTCGCAACGTCCCACTTCAAGACGGCGCTGACGTCATCGATGCGAAGATTGTCAACACAAATAGTCCACTTGCCTTAGCAGCCAAGAGAATAGCTCAAACTGGCACGGTCATCATCGCTTTCGACGGGCATCGTGTACCGAACTTTTTCAGGTATGAACCTGTGCTGATGCAGTGCTCACCCTACTGCAAGAAAATTGACGTGTACGTGTTGTGCGTGCGGCCGTCGTGGTCATCGCGCTGACGTGTGCCCCACTCCCGGTGACACGATTTGCCGAGGCAGTGGTGCCGCAAGCCCTGACAAGCAACATGTGTGTATTCCCAAGTGCAAACTCTGTGGTGGCCAGCATCTCGCGGCTGGCAAAGACTGTGCTCAAAGGTTCAAGATCCCGTACATTGTGCGCCGTCGTCGCCGTGAGCGTGCCAGAATGGCTGGTGCTGCGTCATCATCCCCGCAACGTCACCTTGACGCTGCGGACGAGATCCAGTTTTCGTCACCCACCACGGATGCTCAGCGCAGATGACGTCCCCGTTCCACGGGACGCCAGGGATGCCGCTCCGGATCCAGGCGCCATGGTGCCTCCAAGGGATGTTCCGGCTCGCGCTCCAGGTCGACAGAACGTGCCCGGGGAAGTTCCGATTCTCAGCCTCACTCCAACTCAAAGCCGGGGCACGTTTCGTCGGGGCCGACCAGGTCCCGCTCCCGCACGCCCAACACCTCTAACAGCAAGAAGCCGACGCTCTCCTGGGCCGACAAGGCCCGAGAAAGACGTGAGTCTCCTGGAGGCGACGAATTGAATCGCGGTTCTCTCCACGCGAGTGAGCTCGACGAGATGCGACGAGCTAACGAGCAGCTGAGGAAAGAAAACGCGCAGCTGAAGCAAGAAATGAGCAGGCTAGCAGCGGAGATGGCGGAGATTAGAAAGCTCGCGTCCTCGCCCCCTTCGGCACAGCCCGCCCCAACCCCGGTCGCCATGGATACGTCTGTGGCACTTCGTAGGCCCAGTGGAACCAAGCGCCGAGTGGTTGAGGACACACAAGAAGAAGAGGCGGTAAACTTATTGTCGGAACTCAAGGTTTCCTTTGTGAACATGCAGGCTACCTTATCGAAAATTCAAGAAGCCGTGGCGCACCCCAAGATGGGATTAGGAGCACTGAGTGAACGCATAAGCAAGTCAGAAGAGGTCGACGCGAGGAGGGACCCCGGTCCGAGTCCTTTGCAGGTCCCAGTACAACGCAATATACTAGCGCCACCGACTGAGGGCGCGATCCTCCGGGCTGCTATAGCTGCTCAACCATTGATTGATTTGTGGGGTTTAACGTCCCAAAACCACCATATGATTATGAGAGACGCCGTAGTGGAGGGCTCCGGAAATTTCGACCACCTGGGGTTCTTTAACGTGCACCCAAATCTGAGCACACGGGCCTACAACATTTCCGCCTCCATCGTAAATGCAGCCGCCGCAGCCGGGAATCGAATCCGCGACCTGCGGATCAGCAGCCGAGTACCTTAGCCAATACACCACTGCGGTGGGGCAGCTGCTCAACCATCCCCTCAGCCTAAACATAGATAGTGTGGACGAAAACTTCAGAATCTGGCAATGGAACTGTGGCGGGTTTACTCTCAAAAAGCCCATTCTACAGCAATATTTAAGAACTCTCGATGTTAAGCCCAAAATCATCACTGTTCAGGAAGTTTTGTCTGGCACCCCCATCAAACTCCCGGGTTACCTAGTAGCGTCATAACATTCAGGAGGTAGGGGAGTTGCCACACTTATCAGCAAAAGGTACAATTACCTATCACATGACCTCGGTGCAGTTGCCGATGGCATTGAGTACGTAATGACTGAAATTATAATGAACTCACCCAAGAAGAGTCTTCGAAGAAATAGCTTTTTTTATTCTTTATGTATACTGCAGTCCCAGTTATCACAGGGCGAGAGCAAACTCTCTCCTCAAAAGGGCTGTGAGCATGGCAAGTAGTTACCCCCTTGTAGTTGTAGGGGATTTTAACGCCCCACACAGCGTGTGGGGATACATGTATGATACCCCCAAGGGATGCGAGCTATGGCAGACTGCGACAGAAGCCGACTTGACGCTTTTAACTGACAAGGATTTCCCCAATAGGAGAGGTAACTCCATATGTCGGGATACCACCCCGGACCTGACTCTTGTGAAGAATACGGATGGTGTCAAATGAGTCAACACGGCTCTAGGCCTCGACAGTTACCACTATATCATCGAGGTATCCTTTGCGACTGCCCGCTTTAGGACGAAAAAATTCAAGGTGGTTGACTGGGACGTTTCTCGCGAAGTCATAGCTGAGAAAAGCACCGACGAATGGGACAGAATTTGAAGGATGGTACAAAGGAATCAGAGATGACGCCCGAGCAGCGACCAAGGAGGTCGTCACTGACCTCGATGTTAAAAACATGGACAGCAGGTTGGCGCACCTACTAGAAGCCAAGCAAGACCTACTCACGAAGTGGAAGGGACAGAAGCATAACAGGCGGCTCCGCAAGAAGGTTCCCGAGGTTAACAGGGCAATCGAGGAGCAGTGCAAAACCTTGTGTAAACAACAATGGCATGAGCTCTATGAGAGCATCGAGGGTCAGCTCAGATCAGGGAAGAGCTGGGGTCTTCTCAAACACCTTCTCAATCAGGGCAGCACCAGGTCCAGTCAGAGGCGATACCTCGCGCGAGCCATTCATCTTGCTACTGACTCTACCACGGACGAATTGGTTGTCAACAAGCTTATAGGCAGGTATCTGTGAGTCGTGGATAGCTCTGCACCCCCACAGTTTTAGGACTACGCGGGGTGCGATGTGCCGGAGTTGGACCAGGGCTATACTGTGGCCGAGATATGGCAGGCTCTCTTTTCCCTAAATGCCAAATCTGCCCCTGGCCCTGATGGCATAACCAATAAGATGCTCAAGAACCTTGGTGATGACTCCACCGAATTCCTTACGGAAAAGGTTAATGAGGTGTGGCGCAGTGGGGAGGTTTCCGCCCAATGAAAGACGGCCTACACAGTTCTAATCCCGAAACCTGGTAAAGCACCAGGAATAGATAACCTAAGACCGATTTCCTTAACTTCCTGTGTCGATAAGGTCACAGAGCACGCCCTTCTAAACCAACTCAAGGTGCACCTCGAGACCAATGACATGTAAACCCACCTTTTGATTGGTTTCAGAGCTGGTCTGTCGACACAGGATGCCATGAAGCTGATAAAGCATCAGATCACCGACCGGAGGACAGGAGATACCAGAGCCATCCTTGGATTAGACCTGGAGAAGGCTTTCAACAACGTTTTTCACGAATTCATTCTCCAGTCTATTGCCAGCCTAGGGCTAGGGAATAGGGTCTATGACTTCGTGAGATCGTTTCTTTACCAGAGAATTACCAAGCTCAAGATCGAAGAGTACTTCTCACGAGAGATCAACCTCGGTTCACGCGGCACGCCTCAGGGCTCAGTTATTTCACCAACACTATTTAACATCGTGATGATCGGGTTCTCCAAGGAACTCGCGAAGATTCAAGGAATCAATCATAGCATCTATGCAGATGATATAACCATCTGGTGCACCGGCTGGAGCGATGGTCAAGTTGAGGAAGCCATGCAGCACGCAATCAACGTGACCGAACGTTTCCTCTGTCCCACCGGTCTCAGGTGCTCCCCATCGAACTCTGAACTTCTGCTCTACAAGAAAAGACCCCGAGGCGGCGGCCACCGTGAGTGGAAACCTGCGTCTCAAAGTGAAATACGGCTTTTCACTAGTGACGGGTCCCCAGGGCCCAGAGTGGATTCACTCCGAATATTGGGAATGTATATTGAGTCCAACGGCGCTTACGAAGCTGCACTGAGACAGATCACTACCAAGACGGTAAGTGCTCTCGGCCTCATCTGGAGGATCACCAACAGACACTGCGGAATCAAGGAAGACAATCTCATCCGCATCATACATATGTTTGTGCTCTGCCACCTTTCGTACTCGGTGGCCATGTATAATTGGCATGTTGCAGAGAGTAGTAAGCTCAATTCCCTCATAAAAAAGGTCTTCAAGCACAAAAAAGGTCCTCAAAACAAAAAAAAAGTTTTAATCAATCAACGAATCACACGTTCTCGACCCATTTTAGAACTTACCTTGGCCTGTTTTCAAGTCCTAAGTGGCATTAACGAAGGTCATGTATATCAGCTTTGATTTGATCAATTAGGTCATAGTACAAACAGCGCGGCATTATTACGAAGAGGCGAAAAAAGACAAAGCTAACGATGAAATGGGCAACGAAAGGGTGTATATCTTTCTGAATTCATTCTCTGTTTATTTTTCTGGCACCGTATCGTATTATATTATACCACACATGCTGGCTGATAGATATTAATGGGTTCGCACGCCGTTTGCAACCAGCGAGCATCACCAACAGTCGCGATCTAGCCCGGGCTTTCTATCACCATCGAATATCAATAGAGTAGTCAGGACAGAGGTTCTGACAGGTTCACGTACGCAAACATACGACGGAGCGAGCTAGTTCGATCACAATCGTCTTCGCTAAGTGCACAGAAAGCAGGTACAGCTCCAGAAACGACTACTATACTTTCAACCACGATCAGCTTGCTTTGCACCCTCTACAGGTCGCGGGTTCGAACCGTGGTTGGGGCGGCTGCATGTTCGATGAAGGCGAAAATACTGTACGTCCGTATGACCAGATTGGGGTGCACGTTAAAGAACCTCACGCGATAAAAGTTTTTGGAGCCCTCTTCTACGGCGTCTCTCATAATAATATGATGATTTCGGGGCGTGAAACCCCACATATCAATAATTAATTTTGCACCCTCTACGTGGTTATATTACGTGGAGTAACGTGTGTACCTTTTCTAATAAGTGGCTGGCTTTAAATCAGGAAGTAGCTAAGATGGTGACATGTACGCTTGTACCGTGCAGTATTACTGCAATACATTAACAAATGGAAACCTGTAACATAGCTTTCCATTTGTTGGTGAAGATGGGTGAATCACAGGTGACCGCTCCGTTGCAGATGGGACACTCTTGCGTCCATGAGGCGAGCTGATCCTCCTCCATGCACCATCATGAATCGCACAGCGCACCACCATGCCCACGGTTTGTGAGCATTTAGAATAGGCGGCGTTCCTTTACGTTTTGGTGATGTGTTTCTGTCTAGTTTTAGACAATATTCCCGCATATCTAGCTGCTCATGAGTTTCGAGTCAGTAACCTACGTACAAGTGGAGATTCAGTGACATTCGAAGAAGTCAAATTTTTTGACATTTAAGTGAAAACGGGACATGCGAGCTTGCCTGCTAGTACAAATTTTGCCAAGATAATTTTTAACACGTGTTCCCGAAAGAACAGATTACTCTTGTGTTTCTTTTCTTTGTCGCATCTGAATTTTATCGGACCCTACCTCAAGAGTCAACAACTATTTTTACAGAGGAGTCACCGCCATATAGCATTTCTTCCATTTTCTCAGCACTCACCCATGTTTAAAAGTTAGCTGATTTCACACTGGCTCAATGGCATCACGAATGTTGTGAGACGTTTTGTTTAGAAAAAACTTGATTGCCACAAATGTCAATAACTCTCAACAGAACATTTCCTTCTTAGACATACTCTAACGATGATGACAAAACAGACGTCATTTACATGAACATGGATAAAAGATGACGTTGAAAGAACATGTACATTCAAAGTTTCACACAAACACGTTTTAGGGGCGAAGTTTTTTATAGCAACACCTGTTCGTTCCTCATACCGTTGTAGTGTGTAACAAGCATAACATTTTGACCTCCAAGTTGGTGCCGGGGAGAGATTTCTTCTGTGCGTTGTTGAACAATAAAAGATAGTGCTAAATGTACATGCCAATGGCTGCTAAGAGAGAATGAGAGACAGGAGCATTCGGCTTTTAGTTAACGCGCACGCTGTGATCCCCATTAGCAGCTATTGGCATGTACCTTGAGCACTATCTGACAAGAAAGGGTTGCTACGTTATACTCGCTGAACGTAACCTCCTTGGTTTTAAAAAGGCTTAGCGAGCATTGGGCTGCAGTGCCATGAATACAGTGAACTAGTCA
Source organism: Rhipicephalus microplus (assembly GCF_043290135.1). Lineage (NCBI taxonomy): Eukaryota > Metazoa > Arthropoda > Arachnida > Ixodida > Ixodidae > Rhipicephalus > Rhipicephalus microplus. The sequence continues at coordinate 105,007,076 of NC_134708.1, forward strand.
TCATCATCATCATCAGGCTTACTACGTCCACTGCGGGACAAAGGCCCCTCCCATGTTCCGCCAGTTAACACAGTCCTGTGCTTGCTGCTGCCAATTTATACCCGCAAACTTCTTTGTCTCATCTGCCTACCTAACCTTCTGTCTCCCCCTAACCAGCTTGCCTTCTCTGGGAATCCAGTTAGTTAACCTTAACGACCAGCGGTTATCCTGTCTATGCGCTACATGCCCGGCCCATGTCCATTTCTTCTTCTTGATTTCTGCTATGACATCCTTAACCCCCGTTTGCTCCCTAATCCACTCTGCTCTCTTTTTGTCTCTTCAGGTTACACATACCATTTTTTTCCATTGCTCGTTGCGTCGTCCTCAAACTAAGCTGAACCCTCTTCGTAAGTCTCCAGGTTTCTGCTCCGTAGCTAAATACCGGCAAGATACAGCTGTTATATACCTTCCCCTTGAGGGATAGTGGCAATCTACCTGTCATAATATGAGTGTGCTTGCCAAAGGTGCTCCACCCCATTCTAATTCTTCTAGTTACTTCAATCTCGTCGTTCGGCTCCACGATTATTACCTGCCCTAAGTAGACATAGTCTTTACAACTTGAAGTGAACTAGTATATACCATGAACTCGAGGTGGTTAAAGGTGGGAAGTAGACCCGAAGCGCAAGCCGTAAGAAAGTGTGTGTGTGCCACCTCTCATTTAGTCCTTGGAATGTCCGCTGGATGGCGGTGCTTCTTTATGGGGAATATATGATGAAAAGATGCGAGATGGTGGTACTTGGAGTGTTGAATAGATGGACGATCGGACACACAGACCGATCCATGAACGAACGCATGGATGGCTGCACGGACGAATGAACGCATGGACGGACGCAGGTGCGGATGCATGGACAAGTGCAGGGACAAATGCACGGATGGACGTGTGGACGCACGAAGAGACGCATGCAGAGACAGGTGGATGGATGCACGGACACACAGACGGACGCATTGGCTGATGGAAACAACAACGAATGGACGGACGGATGCTTCGCCCAACTCTCCATGATTCACCCCGTGAATATGCTGTCATTTTTTTCGAGGGATTTCTGCTTCCATCTGTTGCATATAATTTTCATCATCTCTTGGTAGCACTTATCTCTGAAATAAATTTGCACTTGAAATATACGTCCATGATCAGCCATAATCATGATTTAACTGTTGTGATAGTTAGAGTGTTGGTAATATCTATCTTCACGAGTTCGGATATGCACCCTATGGGGTTCGCCGATTTTCTCCTGCAGCTAAGATGAAACAAATGATGCGAAATGCCAGCCGAAGAAGCTCGCGTAGCACGTGCAAAAGATGGGGTGCTACCAAAGTTTCCCCCATCATGCGAAGAACATCTTCCTGGTTGGATTTTTCGTCATGACGCACAGCTTCTTCTTAGGACAGTCCCCTCTTCACGCCGTGTGTATTGTTCACTCTACTCGAAACTAAGCCTGTGAACATATAATCCACGAGCAAAATACCATAGGGCTACCTCTTGCTTCGTATCTTTTCTTTATTTATGACTTCATTTCTTACTCGAGCTATGTTAGGAAGAGAAGAGAGAGGTTAATGAAGGAGACTTAGATAAAAAAAGGATGCTATTTTCTGCCCTCCGACGCCGGGGCAAGGCTCAGTGCCTATGTCAAGCATCCGGTATTGTCCCCGGCGCCACTCTCTCTCTCTTCGTTCGCTCTCACTGCCTCTTTCATAGCAGAAGCTGCAGGCTCGCGTGCGCTTATCTTTGCTCCTTGCAACCGGAGAATGTGGTGCGAGAGAGTGTACGAGAAGGTAGGTGCAGTGCTTCGTCACTGCACCCACCGTTCGCTCTTTCTCCTCTCTGCATCCCACTTTCCCGTCCGATTGCGTCTGACTCTCGACCATTCTCTGGCTGGGCGCCTGTTAAACATCCGAAAACATATGCTCGAGACGCTGTTGTGAAACGCCGAACCAAGAATGCTGTTCATTTTGTTCACTTCGTCGCATTCATACAGGCGAAGCTCCTTATGCCGTGATTCGTGCGTCCCTGTTGTATGCAGTAGTAGCAGTAGTAGGAGTAGGTAGCCACCTCCACGGCCAGACTAAAAAGCGGAACGCGTGCACTCTTCAATTGAGAAAGAAACACATGCACAATATTCATAAATGAAAAGATAGTCGTTTCTGATGCAATACCTCACAGAGATGAGTATTGGTGACTTAATCTCTAATAAAATTTTCCTTGAAATTGAGGCTCACTAAAAAAAAACTAGTAACAGAAGGACGCACTTTGTGCACTATCTGACCCGAAAAGGTTTGCACGCTAAACTCGCTCAGTAGACCCTTGTTTTCAGCGAGTTGTTGGGCCGCAGTGCTATGATCTAGCGGCGGTGAAAGGTGCGAACTAGTCACGAAGCGCCGGTCGTAAGAGAGTGCGCGCGTGCGACTCCTCTAGTCCAGCCATGACACCATTAGTGTAGTCCTTGGAATGTTCACTTGATGGTAGTACTTCCATATGACGAATATATTTCTATAGGGCGCCACCAATGAACTAAGTAGGAAAGAAGACAATGTTCAAGCTCTCGGGGAGACTGGGTTTCATCTTGTATGCCTGGTTGTTTATGCGTAGTAAACATATTTCTCAGACGCCTTTTCCCTGTAACATTTCGGTGGAGGTGCTGGGTATTCGAGTAGTGCGGCCATGGCTGTCAATTCCAGGGCCTACGGCAACTTCGCATAATGTGGCCGACTAGTGCGCAGCAGAAACCGATTTGTCTGTCACCCCAGGTTTGCCATTTTGCCGAGTTCCTGTAACGTGTACGGTTGTACGGATCGCGGGACATATCAAGTACACTGTCAACCATGGCTCTGTCAACAGGGCAGAGCGCCTGAAGTCCGGCGTCGACCAGTTCCTGGCCCACAACGGTCTTCAATAAAAAATTGTTGTGAGATTGGATTGGATTGGATAAACTTTTATTGGTCCCCCAAAACACAGATCTGTCTGTTGCGAGCAGTTCCCACGTGAACTGAGATACCAAGCTCCTCAGCCGCCTCGCGGGCTTGGTGGACAGCTTAGAGCTTATCTTTCAAGGTCGAGCTGTGGATGGTGGCCTCCCATCTGGAAGAAGTGGTGTTCCTTAAATGAGCAAAATTGGTACACTGCCAGAGCATATGTTCTAATGAAGCTATTTCCCCACAATGTGGACAAAGGTTATTTGCGTATAGGTCAGGGTACATGATGTGTAACATCTTCAAAGTAGAGTACTTTTGCGTTTGCATAAGCCTTAATGTAAGTGCTTGGGGCCAAGTTAAATTTTTGTGAAATGGAGAGAAAATCCTTCTCGACAGGTAGAAATCTTTAGCGAGCTCGTTATATGTTGTAAAAAATTCCAGGTTATCCCCATTCACCGGTAGAACGCATCCCAGGAGAGGCATGGTTGGAGAGGTCTCACGCCGCCTCCTGTGCTGCTTCATTGAGATTAGGAGGGGAGCCGTTTATTTCTCCATAGTGAGCTGGGAACCAACTCAGAAGATGATGAGTGAAGTTCTTGCCATGTAGTATTCTCAGTGTTTGTTCTGAAATCGTCCCCTATGCAAAGGCCCGTAGTGCTGCCATCGAATCTCTGTAGACGACTTCAATGTTATTCATCTTGAGTTATATGGCGATGAACACATGTTCTGCAACAATTGGGTCTTTCGTCCTGACCGTCACTGAGTTGACGACATGACCAGCCCCATCAACCGCCACCAAAAAAAGCTTTCCCATTGGCGTAGGAAGCCGCGTCAACAAATACGACTCCTCGTTCCTCATTTGAGACTTGACGAAGTCTCAAATGCGTATGCGCACATGCAGTTTTGTTTCGTGTGACCAGATTGTTTGAGAAGAGAAAGACTTCTGTACTCTGTATATGTGTATATTTACAGTGTCTGTATAGCTACATATGTATTATGTGTATTTAATATTTCCCGCTTCTGTCCATTACTTTTCTCATTGGACCCTACACTAGCCGCAAGCTATGGGTCCAATCAGTGTTTGTAAACCTCATGTGACAAATGATAATAAACGTTCAATAAAAAAAGTATTATCCTGGCTCTCACTACTCTTCTTCTGATGTTGTGTTCTGAATGCATATTTCGTGGTATAGGAGATACCGTGATATTTTCCCTGATGTGGTCGGGGATATAATTGTAATTTCGTCTAATTGGCATTGCGTGTTGGCCCAGCTCCTGCAGGATCATTCTCTCCAACCTTGTTGCAGGTACCCTTGCAAACTGTGCTCTCTCTTGGGCTTCTGCTATTTCTTCAAGCGTGTTGTGAATGCCAAGATCAAGTAGACACTCAGTGCTGGTATGTAAGGGTAGGCCCAGGACCTTCTTGATAATTTTCTTGAGGAGCACATTCAGTGTCTGGGACTCTGCTTTAGACTAGTTGTACATTGCTGCCTCGTACGTGAAGTAGCTTAAAACGAATGCATGCGTCAACCTAATGGGGTTGTCTTTCTTGATCCCATTTCTTTTGTTTCCAAGTTAACTTTACTACTGATTTGCTGTTAGCGCCGGTAGACTCTATCAGCATGCCCAGGACTTTGATAGAGTCGACTCTCTGGATGGCAACCCCTTGATTTGTACGGAGGCGGATGTCTATCTAGTTTAACGGCTTCCATCCCCTAGGCTTCAGTGCCCGCCGTGTAGTCCGATACAGTAAATGTTCTGACTTACTTGAGGAGCATTTGAGCCCAGAAGGACGAAGATACTCTTCTACGGTGTCAATTGCCTCTTGCAGGGCGCTCTCAATCTGCCCCTCTCTTCTAGCTGTGCACCATATGGTAATGTCATTTGCGTACTTGCTGTGCTTCAATTCTTCGACGCTCGATAATTTCTTTGACAGTTCAATCTTAGCAACATTGAACAGCATTGGTGAAATCACTGCCCCTTGCGGCGTCCCCCTTGCTTCCAGTTCGATTGCTGCGGTCTTGATATCTGCAATCTTAATCACGATTGATTTGATTGACAAGTGGGGTTTACCGTCCGAAAACAACCATATAATTAAGAGAGACACCGTAGTGGAGGGCTCCAGAAATTTCGACCACCTGGGCTTTCTTAATGTGCACCCAAATCTGAGCCCACGGAATCTTCATCACGGCTTTCTGATCTGTAAGAAAGGACCATACGTAGTCATAGAAGGCTTTTCCCAGACCAAGCTTGGAAATTGCGTCGAGTATGAAAGAGTTGAAGATGTTGTCAAACGCTTTTTCTAGATTTAGGCACAGAATGGCTCTCACGTCTCTGGTTTTGTTGTCGATGACCTGGTGTTTGATAATCTTCATTGCCTGTTGTCTGGATAGCGCTGCCCTCAATCCAACCATATTGTGTGTATATATGTAGTTATCTTCCAAGTACTTCTTTATCCTGTGAAGTATGGCGTGTTTTGCAAACTTGCCAATAAATGATGTCAAGAATATTGGCCTCACGTTGTCGAAGTCAGAGGGCTTTCCCGGCTTAGGAATAAGGATCGTGCTGGTCAGCTTCCACTGCTCTGACACCCTGCTTTCTCTCCATGCCGCGTTGATCATATCCTTCAGGGCGTCAATTGAATCGTCATTAAGGTTACGAAGGGCCTTGTTCAATATACCGTCCGGGCCAGGGGCCGACCTGCCGTTGAGATCATGCAAGGCTCTTCTGATCTTCTCGATGTTAAAGTCGCCCTCAAGACCAGGATTGGGCCTGCCCTGGTACTGTCTACTTGGTGGTGCCAATCCTCTTTTGATTGGGAGGTACTTATGCACGAGCCGCTGCACCACTTGCTCTTCTGTAGTGCGCCCTATCTCTTTGTGCAAAATTCGAGCGATAACATGCTCTTTATTTGTTTTGGTGGTGTTTTCGTTGAGGAGATGCTTTAACATATTCCATGTCTTGCCACTGCGCATCTGACCATCGACGGAGTTGCAGATTTCGTCCCATTGCTGCCTGGATAGTGCGCGACAATGTTCCTCGACTGATCTGTTTACCTCAGCTATCTTCTTCCTCAGTCTTCGGTTCAGGCGCTGACACTTCCAATGGTTCAGTAGTGCTTGCTTTGCCTCAAGAAGATGAGCGAGCCGGCTATCCGTTCTTTCAACCGGAAAATTTGTGGTAATGGTGGAGGAGACGGATTTGATGTCCTCTTTAATCTGTTTGACCTACTCTCCAAAACTGGTCTGTGGCCATCTTGTTTCCTTTCCATCCTTAACTTCTTGAACTTATCCCACTCTGTGAAGTGAAATTCTCTCTGCTTTTTACGCTCCAGGGAGAAGGTAGGGGCAAAAATGCAATGGTCACTGCCTAGTTCTACAGCGAGGTTCATCCACTGGACCTTCTTGATGTTCCTTATAAATGTAAGATCCGGAGTGGAGTCCCTGCAGCAAGATGTACCGAGCTTTGTTGGTAGGCTGGGGTCCGTGATTAGGGTGAGATCAAGTTCACTCGCACTTTGCCAATTTAATGTCGATTTTCTTTCCCGGTGTTGTACTTGTAACCCCATGTATGATGAGGGGCGTTGGAATCACCTGCTATGACGAGTGGACATTCCCCGGTGATAGTAAGTTTTCTTTAGAACCCTCTTAAACCCTTGGTTTTGTTCCTTTCGATGGTTATATATGTTAAGGATAAAAATATTCTGACGGTTGCTGGTACCTGGCACGATATTTACCATGACGTGTTCGAAACGGCCTGCTTCTATCCTGAGGTCGTGGGTTATGTTCGTTAGTTTGTTGCATACGAAAGTGCAGACTCCCCTCTCTTCAGTATCCCCTATTACAGGCCGGAATCCAGGCAGCATTGCTTGCGATGAAAGGGTTTCTTGCAATAATACAATATTAGGCTTTTCTTGCCTGCTCTTGATATACTGCTGTAGGGTTGCCTTGTTTTTGAGGTCCCCTCTGCAGTTCCATTGCCAGATACGGAATGCTTCACGTAGCGCTGCCATCGTTGTTATTATATGGGCCGCCAGAGCCTGATGCTGCACCTGTCAATAGGTTTGGTACCACTAGTATTCGTGGTTGAAAAGGTGAGTTTGGTGCATGGGGAGGCTTTGCTGTGTTGTGCAGATATACTTCGACCTTTGTAATGTGCATATTCATATGCTCTTCCTAGTGCCGCTACGCTTGATTGTAGCTTGCCCATCTGCTCGCTAAGATTAGCTAGTATTTTGCTGAGCGTGTCAAAGACCTCTTTCATCTCTGACTTGGTCGTTTGGTTGGCTTCCATGTGTTCTGCAATGACTGTCCTCTTTTTTGTGGTTCTCGAGTCCCCCACGTTTTCAGCCACAGGGAGATCAACTGGCTGAGGCGTTGGCTGTGAATACTGCGTGCTGCTTAGCTTAGTGAGAGGAGGAGGAAAGAACTTTATTTTCACAGTCCGGCGAGTAGATGGGGTGGGCGATTGTCCCCGCCTAGGTTACGGCCAGGAGTCCTTGAATCCTGGCGGCTTCCTCGGCCCGCTGGACGGCCCACATTTCGTCTTCAAATACGGAACTGAGCATTGCGGCTTCCCAGCGCGCACGAAGGCTGTCAGCAGAGGCCGCATACTTGTTATGAGTACTAATCGCTTCACATTCCCATAAAATATGCTCCAGAGTGGCTCTGGAGTCGCAACGCTTGCACCAGTCCGTTTTTTATATATCAGGATATATAATGTGCGATAGTGCAGGATTCGGATATCCTAGTTTGTAACTGCCGCCATTCGACAGACTGTCTTTTTGTTAATTTTGAGTCAGGGGGCGGGAATATGCTCTCTGTAATCTATGTTTTGTAATTTCATTGTATCTGGTCATTCTGTCTTCCCACTCCCACTCGTCTGCCATGCCGTAATCACCGGAGGAGGCTGGGGCGGCACTTGAGAGAGCAGCTCGGTCGGTGAGCCCTCGAGCTGCGTCATGTACAGCTCCGTTGTTGCTATCCCCCGGGATAGCATGAGCTGGTGTCCATATAATATATGTACTTCTGGGGCTTGTTCAACACCCTCCTTTGAGAATACGTAGTGCCTCTGGGGAGATGCGGCCGTTGGCAAAGTTTCTCACTGCCGTTTGAGAGTCACTGACTATCACGGTTGCGTTTGTCTGAGCTACAGCGGGCGCTATGGCTACCTCTTCCGCTGTCTCGGTACTTGTGGTGCGTATCGTTGCGCATGTCGTACGGCGTTTGTTGCTATCGATTACGGCTGCGGTAAACTCCCTTTTTCGCTTGTATCGAGCAGCGTCTAGGAAAACTGCGTCCTTGTCATTACCGAACTTTTTTTGCATTTGCTTTGCTCTAGTGTCTCTTCTAGCTTTATTGTGTTCGGGGTGCATGTTTTTTGGCAAGGGTGGTATCATCATTGTTTCCCTGGTCTCTTTTTGAATGTCCACCTTAACGCCATGTTGCGTGTCATACGTTATGCCTAGTCGCTCTAGAATATGTCTTCCTGCTCGTGTCTTAGGGAGACGTTCATATTGCGCCAACCACTGCGCCTGAATAAGTTCATGTATTGTATTGTGCAGGCCTAGCTGTAACAGTTTGTCGGTGCTTGTGCTAATCGGTAGCTCTATAGCTAGTTTGAATATTTTTTCGAATGAGGCAGTCTAGCTTGCTTTTTCCCGCGACTTGCCATTTTAAGTATGACGCTACGTATACTATTCTGCTTATCACGAATGCCTGTATCAACCTTATAGTGTTTTACTCCCTCATACCACTGTGCTTAGTTGCTATCCTTGTTATGAGTCTCATTATTTGGGCTACAGTTGCATCCAGTCGCCTGAGGATTTCTCCATTGTTGCCTTTGTCTTTGATGAAGAGACTTAGTACCCTGATCCTGTCGACTATGGATATGGTTTTTCCATCGGCTGTTCTTAACTGTATTTCTTCTCTATGAGCGAGATCTTGCAGGCAGTTGCCTGGTTTGCGACCTCTACGAGTAAGTCTGTACAGCAACAGCTCCAATTTTGCCGCAGAGCAGGCTAGCCCAGTACCTTCCAGATACCGCTCGACCATTCCGACTGCTGTTTGAAGCGTTTCCTCTATTTCGCCACCACTACCACTTCTCACCCATAGGGTGATGTCGTCGGCATATATAGTATGATTCAGTCCTTTGATTGCTTCGAGTTTGGTTGGCAGTCTAATTAGAGCCAGATTGAATGACATAGGTGATAATATCGAGCCTTGCGGCGTACCTGCACTGCCCGTCTCAATTTCCTCCGAAACTGGGTCCCCTATCATGATCTTTGCCTTCCTTCCCGTCAGAAAATCACGCACGTAAGTGTACGTCCGTTGTCCCAGATCTAGATCGTTTATCCTTTTTGGCACCGTTGCATGGGTTACATTATCAAAGGCCTTCTTGAGGTCTAACCCTATAATGGCCTTTGTCGCTGTTCCCGGATTATCTATAATCTGATGTTTTAACTGTAGCATTGCGTCTTGCGTTGAGAGGTTCCTCCTGAACCCTATCATTGTGGGTGGAAGCGCATCCCGGTCCTCGAGATAGGTAGTTATCCACTCAAGAATCACGTGCTTCATGAGTTTCCCCACGCAAGATGTGAAAGATATGGGTCTCAAGTCCGCAATCTGCAGTCGCTTGCCTGGCTTGGGTATTAACACGCTTTTTGCCGTCTTCCATTGTTGCGGAATCTGTCCTTCCTTCCATGATTTGTTAATGAATTCAATTAACTTAGTTATGGACTCGTCATCCGAATTGCGTAGCGTTTTGTTAGTTATGCCATTTGGTCCAGGTGCTGATCTAGAATTGAGTTTTTGCAAGACGGCTCTCACTTCTGCCTCCCCGATCTCGTTGTCTAAATCATCATTTGCAAGCCCTGTGTAATCAGGGTGTGTAACGGGAAGCGCTTGAGAGATGTATGTTTTCTTGATTTCATTCAGGAAATCCTGCTCTGTACGTTGATATCTTTGTATTAACCGATTAATATTGTGCCTTTCTGCCAACTTGTTTCCGTCCGGGTTTAACAAATGTCTAAGGATGGTCCACGTTTTCGCCATTTCTATCTGGTTGTCCATGTCATTGCACTTTTCCTCCAACTGTTGTCTGCGCAGCTGCTGGGCGTATTGCTGTATATCCCTGTTCAATTTAGCTATCCTTCTACGAAGTGTCCGGTTGTGCCTTTGGTTTTTCCACCTCAGTTGTAAACCTTCCTTAGCTTCCCACATGTGGAGAAGCTTATTGTCTACATACTCTAGCTGCGCCTCCGGTGGCACCGTTTGCGTAGCGGCCTCCACGTCTCGTTTTAACTTTTCGGTTCATTCCTCAATATTCTGTATCATTTCGTCGGGCTCCTCTCTGATGCTCCGAAACTTGTCCCAATCGACAAGTTTAAGTTGTCTGCCTTTTGCCTTCCGCGGCCCTGCCCTCACCGTTATTTTAAGTATAAAACGATCGCATCCCAAGTCATGTTGCGTATTGGTCCATTGCGTGTCCAGTATGTTTTTGGTGAACGTGAAATCTGGCGTAGTATCCGCGCAAACGCTAGTACCTGTTCTTGTAGGAATGGATGGATCGGTTACGAGCGTCAGGCCCTCCTCCTGTGCGTCCAACCACAAGTTCCTGCCTTTCTGGGTTTCAATCCTGTATCCCCATGCACCGTGTGGGGCGTTGAAATTTTCTCCAATCACTAGCGCCCGGTTGCCCGTTATAGCGAGGGTTTTTCGAAACAGTGTGCGGAATTTGTGCTTTCTGCATTTAGGACTGCTGTAAATATTCAATACAAAAAGACTGTCCCCTGTTTTTTGCGTCGGTATGAGTTCGAGGAGAATGTGATTTATGGTCTTGATTTCCGTGTAATGTTGCACCACCGCGTGATTTTGCTTAACCAACGTTGCTAATACCTTTGTCTCCCCATCAGCACTGCCGAATGACTTATATCCCGACAATGTGGCCAGCCCGTGCGTTTCTTGCACCATTATAACATCCGGGGTGCTGGTTTTTTTAAAATGTTGTTGCAAAATGTATCGTTTTCGAATATATCCTCGACATATTCTTTGCCAAATCGTGTAGCTATTTTGTCTGTCTATGGCGGCGTTACAGGCTCTCTAATCTTTCGATGGGCACCGAGGTCCTAGCGTACGGTTTGAAAGAAGTCTTAACCGGACCCCCACCACTTGACTGCGATCCCCATATTGCTAGCTTGGCGTCGAAATCAGCCACCATTTGCTGCACTTTCTGCAATATCGTCTTGCCTAGCTCCTCGATTTTGGCCTCTATTTTTGCCTCAAATGTAACTTCTTGTTGTTCGAGCTTAGTTTGCAATTTTCTTACAATTTCTTCCATTTTGGCTTCCATGGTGTTTGCGAATTCCTCCTGTCTTTCTTGTGGCGTCGCCACTGTTTTTGGTTTCTTTACCACACTTTTAATCAGAGCGTTCTCTGGTTTAAGTTTAGCAGGGGTGAGGGCTGCTACCTATTCGTCCATTGCTGCGCGTTTTTCCTCCATTATAACTTGTGAGGTTTTCTCGTTTCGTGTAACCCCTCCGTTTTTTAGGAAATTATTTTCTTCCCCGAGTTTTCTATTCTCACTCATAAATGCAACATTGTTCTGCCTGATCTGCGCCAATTCATTCTCTAGCGCCTTAATCCTACATTGAAGAGCAACCTCTGCCTCCTCGCGCGCCCCGGAAGCTACATCAGCCCAGCTTACCTGGATGGGTCCCGCGGTGCCATGCACGCCGCTCGGTCCTTTTGAGCTTTGGGATCCTCCTCCCTCCTGTGATCAGGGAGACCCGGTATTGCCGGTCTTGGGTCTAGACCTCGATCTGGGCCTCAATCTGGATCTCGACATAGATGTGGTGATAGTAAACGTAGAGCGGTTTTTGTTTTGTGCTTGAAGCTTGGTGAAGGCCTCTGGTCCAGATGCGTCTCGCGTCCGATGTTCCGATCGTTGACCTCAGTCGCCCATCTTTGCTTGTGAAGTGCTTTCGCTTCCATCTCGTAGTAAAGTGCTTCTTCTTCCTCCCGTCGGGCTTGTTCCCAGCGGCGTCGTTTCACCAGGTACGGTACCTTAAATCTGGCTTTTCAATGACGATCTGCCGTCTGGTGGTCTTGGCCACACAGCTGGCACTTCACTTCGCACTAGTGCTCCTGCGGTGGGTTCTCAGTGCCACACCCTCTACATATTCTGCTATTCGGGCTCGGGCAGACGTCAGCTCTGTGACCAAGGCGTCCACACTGGTAGCACACGTCTATTTTCTTGCAGTATAGTGAGCACTTCACCAGTGCTCTTCCGTAGCTCACCCCCAAAGCAGGCAAGGCCGTGAATACGGAAAATCTGAGGCCCATATCATTGACTTCGTGCGCGGGCAAGCTTATGGAGACGATGGTACGGGATCGCCTCTCCCCATACCTTGAGGGCAAGGGCTTCTTTGCAGACACCATGTTTGGTTTTAGCCCAGACATGTCTGCCCAGGACGTCCTTCTCCAGCTCCATAGGGCCGTCATACAGCCCATAACTATGCAACACAATGATAAAGCCATCCTCGCCCTTGATCTGAAGGGGGCTTTCGACAATATTAAACACAGCCGCATCCTGGCTAACTTGAGCTCCACCGATTGCGGGGCTAATTTCTTTGCATATGTCAGAGATTTTCTCTCTAAACGCTGGGCACTTCTTCGGATCGAATACGAGGAATATGGCCCGTACATTATAGGAACACGGGGTACCCCAATGGGACCAGTGTTATCACCGCTCCTTTTCAACATTGCTATGATGCGCCTTCCAAGCGAATTGGCCAGGGTGGAAGGCACACAACACGCAGTATATGCCGACGATATTACAATCTGGACCACTGAAGGGAGCCTTGGTGAAATGCAGGAACGCCTTCAGCAGGCCGCATCCATTGTAGAGGCGTATGCCAACGATTGTGCACTCCAATGTGCTCCAAACAAATCAGAGATTCTGCACGTTAGAGCGAAGCCAAGAGATAAGTCAGCCATACACATCTCCCTGTCTGGGGTTCCCATCAGCGAGGTGGAGGAGCTCCGGATTCTGGGCCTGTTCATTCACCACAGACTCAGACCGGACTCCACTATAGCGAAACTCAAGATAATAGGCGAACAGGTAGGGCGTATGATCTACCGCGTTTCCAACAAGCGGGGTGGTCTGCAAGGCAGGGACGCGCTTCGGCTCACCCATGCCTTCGTGACTAGCCGGATCCTCTACGCCGCCCCATACCTTCGCTATAACAAGCAAGAAGACGAAAGAATAGATGCCATCATTCGTAAGGCTACTAAACGAGCTCTGGATCTCCCGGTGGCCACTTCCAACGCCGAACTGAGGGCGTTAGATGTGCTCAACACGTACCAGGAGTTGCGGGAGGCCCACCTTATGAATCAATATACGCGGCTCGTGAAGACGGCTCCCGGGCGCCGCCTGCTGAACCGCTTGCATATACAACACACTTGCACTGCAGAGGAGGCGGAGCGTATTCCGGAACTGTGGCGGCGTATGCTCTCGGTCTCTCCACTCCCCAGTAACATGGATGAGCACACGCACGAAAGCAGAAGATAGGTGCGGGCTCGGATGCTTGAGAGGCAACATGGCTCCCGATCTGGTGTATTCTACGTAGATATAGCAGGGCGTTCGCCCACGGGATTTTACACGGCCTGTGTAGTTCACCGGGAAAAGCATGTCAATGGGCTCTCGTTCCGAGCACAAAATCCAGAACGCGCTGAGGAAGCCGCGATAGCTCTTGCTGCTGCGGACCCCAACTCGAAAGTTAGCATCACGGACTCCCGGAAAGCATGTGCTCATTACTTGGTAGGAGAGATATCCCCCCTAGCCAGCCAAATTCTAAAACGGGCTCTCGCTGATCCAGCCCCGAAACGCATCGTATGGGCTCCTGGCCATCAGGGCTTACAAGGTAATGAGGCCGCTGACGCGGCCGCCCGAGCGCTTACCCACCGGGCTCCTCACCTTGGCTCTTATGACTCTGAGGCCAATACACCGCTGCTGCGGTTCAAAGAAATTCTGACCTATTATCGCGACACTCACCGCCTTTACCCGGCTCCTGCAAAGGGGCTGAGTAAGACGGAAGAGCGAACTCTAAGGCGCCTGCAGACAGGTACTCTACTCTGTCCTGCAATCCTAAAACATTTCGATGCGAACACAGATGGGCGGTGCCCACACTGTGGGGAGACGTGTGATATCTTTCACATGGTATGGACATGTCCGAAAAATCCCCATCTACCCCCTTCCCCTACCCCTTCCCGAGAGGCATGGGAGACTGCCCTCCTCAACTGCTCATCACTAGAGTATCAACGGGCTCTGGTGAGACGGGGCGAGTAGAGGCTTCGTCATGCGGTGTCCCGGACTAAAGACGCCGACCATGTAGCGGGGTCATGCTTTAGCCCCGTACCTCTCTCTTTTATAATAAATGTTTTTCATCATCATCATCCGTAGCTCACATAACTTGGAACGCAATGCCCATCGAAGAGGACGATGACGTTCGTGGTGTTTCCGATCCTCTTGGCCATGAGGACTGTCGGATTTCTCAGGGTTACCAGCATTTTCACGATCTCTCTTGGAGACACGTCCTGCGTTACTCCTCGGATCACCCCTTTAGATGTATCTTCCGGAGCTGACTCGTACGCATTGGCTTCGAATTCCTTGTCCCCAATTTTCAGTTGAGCGATGGTTCTGTATTTTTCGGCGCGCTCCTCGTATGGTGTGCTGACCACTAGAATGTTCTGTTTATAGTTGGCACATACCGTGTCTTCGTTCGATTCATTCCTGGGTATTTTAGCGGCGTTGGCGACGCAGCATTCTAGACGATTAATCCCGTAGTCAGTGACCTTGAAGCCATCACGTGGGCGCACAATTATCTTGTAATCTTCCTTCAGCAGACGGGGCATCCTGCTCGCAGCCACAATTTATCTTACTCTCTGTCCCTTCCTCCACCTATTACTGACCGCATTCTCGCTTGAGAAGTGCGTTTCTAGGTCCTTGGCTTCATGCGTTGTGGTTTCTTTGTTGGCTCGTCCTCTTCTGTTCACAAGGCGCCAACCTGCTTCGTTCTCATACTCTTGTTGCGTGATATTTTCGCCATCCACGCTCGTCGTAGCCATCCTGTGGCATTAACCCGAGAAGACGCCGCCTTCAAGGGGCTCAAGACGCCACCGTTCGTGGGCTAGGCCAAGCACATTATGCACAGCAGCAGGAAGCAACGGCGCCGTGCGTTCGTTGGCGTTACAGAAATGTGGTCGATGTGCCGAAAATTAACCGTCCACCTACTTGAGAGCGGTATCGCTGGGTTCCGTGGAAATTCCACTTTCTACACTGTAGGAAGGCGTCCGTCAATTCTTCAAATTCACGCTGAGAATCACTAAAAATCTGTGGAGCTGACGCGACATGCGTGTCTGCACTCCATGGCCCCCAGGCGGTCTCCAGCTTAGTGAGAAAAAATTTTTATTTCCTCTAACTCCTCTGATATCCTCTCATTCGATTTTGTAAGCCTCGCGTTTTCTTGCTCTAGCTGTGCAAATTCGATCATGCTGTGGCAGCTTACGTATCATCACCTCTGCCTCGCCATTGCGCACTCACTTAGCCCAGCTGCTTTTCGGTGTAACTGCAGGCGTCCTCCCCGGGTTGAAAGCCATGATCTCGAACTGAACGCTAGGCAGCTGGCCAATCAGGTGCCGTCCAGGCTGATCCCGACCCTGATAATGAGCTTGAGAACTTGAGCGCACCCGTGATTGGGAGTGGGCCTTTGGTCTAGAACTTCTTCTGGAACGCGGCCTCCCCCTGGAGTGGGGCCGCCTTTCCTGTACTTGTGTAGTCTGGATGCTATGGGTCCCATGCGCTGGAATAAGCTGCTTGTCGTTGATGTCTGGACTCGATGCGATTGATGCGTCCTGGGCTTCTGCGGCTGCTCGCAATATTTCCCAACATCTGCGTCTGACCTGTTCTTGCACTCCTTGTCTGCTGTGGGATGGTGACTGTCGTAAAGTCTGCACCTTGCATTGTGCTGGTGCAGCTTATCTGGTTTCACGATCTCACAGCCTCTGCAGACGGTTTCAGCTGGGTTCGTACGGACGTCAGACCCATGTCCCAGCTTTCCAAAGACGCAACAAATGTCGATGTTCTTGCGGTAAAGGAAGCGCTACAAAAGTGAAGGTCCATATCTCCCGAATCTCGGCACTTTGTGTCCTTCGAACGCTATGATGATTGTCCCAGTGTCCTTGATTCTCCTGGCCTGCAGCTCGAGCGGTTTGTTCACGTTCACAATCTTTCGGGTCGAAATGTCCTGAGTATCGCTTACGGGGATCCCGCGAATTACTCATTTACAAGTATCGTGGGGTGCCATGGCACACGCGCTAACCTCAAAAACTTTCCTCCAACGTCAATTTGCTTGACATTGAGGAACACTAAAGCTCGGTCTTGGTCCGGTGTGCTTGCCAACGTAATGTTCTGCTGCAAGTTAGAACACATGAGGTCCTGCATGGCCTCCTCCTCTTTGACGCCAGCCGCTAGTACTATCGCATCTACCACGGCCTAGCGCCAATTCTCGAGATATGTATTCTTCCACGTAGTCGTAGCACAATGTTGCTAAAGTACTTGGGTAGTGGCGGCATGCATCCAGCTCACACAATTCTAGGCTTGGTGTCATGCCTACTACGACTCGCTCGAGCGTCTCCTCCAACGCCAGCCTTGGTCGAACTCTTGGCAGTAGAACGCTAACCGTGGCTAGGTTATTCCTTGAGCGTCTGGTTTCGGCTTCTTTCCAACCCTTGTGTTCCATGCAATCCTCTGAAGAAATGGCCTCTCCATCTACTTCGTATTCCATTCTCAGTTGCAGGTCCTGGAACGCGCAGAGCGTTAAGTGACGTTGGCGCTGGGGTGGCACATCGGCGGCAATCGCCTCCTTGGTCAGGCTTAAATCCTTCGGTGGTTTTGCCGTGTAAAAATGTCGCAAAAATGTTTTAAAAGTCCACTCATCAGCACAAAGGCGGTATATGCTGATTTCTTGAGAACTTAGGCTTATGATGTGACTAAAAACTCGGCGACAAATTTGTGGATACCACAGGAAAGTATTCTTGAAAACAGGAGCCGATCTTCGCACGTCCGCACTGGTCGGCACCTAGAGCGTCTCCTCGTCGTTGCGCGAGAATCGTCAGTGACAAGGGCATAATCGACAATAGGAGATGCGGCCTCGATTTCACAGCAGACGATACGCACAATATTGTCGGACGCAGCAGCGGCTAGTGGGAGACGGGCACCTTCGCAGGTAGATAAGGCAGCTGTGTTTCGGAAGATGCAAAAATTGAGGAGTAATACGACGACTTTTCCATTCTTCAAACGTCTAAATTCATTATTGACGTCGTTCACTGTCGAACGAAGAGTTGCGGAACACGAGAGGAGTAAAGGCATCATCCATGATGTCTTTCGTGATGTGCGCGGCTTTTTCGGATTCCGGCATCTTGTCGTCAACCGTGCCGCAGAGGTTGAGCATACCGTGAAAGTACGTCGCGTATGACTCGGTGCAAGACTACAGTCGGCACGCGAGTTCTTTCGGCGCCGAATGACGACGCCCAATTTGCTTGACAAAGATGTCGCTGAGTTTGAAATTGCAAAATCCCAACTCATGATATCTTCCCCGTGGTTGCAAAAACAAACTTTGGTCGTGACCTCAAGGTAAAAAAAAAATATTGGCCAACATGAGCATCGGATCCCAGTTGTAAAATGCGCTCACCCGTTACTATAGCTGAAGCCATTTTTCGATATCCTTGTTGTCGTCCAGAAAAGAGGCCTAGATCATGTGCTTGGGTCAGAATGACGGTGCGATTCATGACAGCTAGATGCGACGTTGTCAGACGCTGCTCAGTTGGATGAGGCATGCTTGGGGAAGTTTCCGACAAATCCTCGTTTTCGTGGTGAACAGCCATTGCAAAGTCAGTCAAGAAACGTCCGCTGCGTTGAATGGTTGTGGAGGTTGATTCTAGCAGGACCCAGACTCTCCACCAAAATGTTATGATGCGAGATGACGTTACTTGAGTGTTCATTAGATGGGCAGTTGGATGGACAGACACACTGGTGGACAGACGGACACACAGACAGATGGACGGACGGATGCACAAACGGACAGACGAACGAATGGACGAGCAGACGCAATGACAGACGGGAGCAAGAACGAACGGATGAGCGCAAGTGCAGGAAGACTGACGGGTGTTTCACCCCTCTCATTATCATGGAATATGTGGATATGCTTTGATTTTTACGGTCGAAGCCTCCTATAGCGGCACTTGTTCGGCACTTGTTCGATTGAGCTTGATTTGACGAGAAATGGTACCTACGTTATGCTCGCTGGGCATAACCTCCTTGGTTTTGGAAATGTTTAACGAGCTTTGGGCCGCAGTGTCATGAATAGAGTGAACTAGTATATACCATGAACTCCAGGTGGTTAAAGGTGGAAAGTAGACACTAAGCGCAAGCCGTAAGAAAGTGCGCGGGTGCCACCTCTCGCTTAGTCCTTGCAATGTCCGCTGTATGACGGTGCATATGCCGAATATATGATGAGAAGATGCGAGATGGTGGTGCTTGGAGTGTTGAATAGATAGACGAACGGACACACAGAGAGATGTATGGACGGACTCACGGATGGCTGCACAGACGGATAGACGCATGAACGGACGGAGGTGCGGTTGCATGGACGAAAGCAGGGACGGACGCACGGATGAACCTGCGGACGCACAAACAGACGCACGCACAGACAGATGCATAGACGCACGGACGCACAGATGGACGCATTGTCGGATGGAAGCAAGAACGAATGGATGGACGCATGCTTCGCCACACTCTTCATAATTCACCCCGTGAATATGCTGCCATTTTTCATCGTGCACACTAGCTACTAGAGCTGGAAACGCATACCACGTTTTTCGCGACAGAAAAACGCCATTTGGGGCGAACAGTGCTATGCTGCACGATCTAAGGAAAAAAACATTGTTCTTCTAACGCTGGGTTCTTCTAACGCTTATTCCTCTAACGCCGTTATAGACGCTGCCCAATGCACTCGCATTTTCTCACGATTCCCTTCGCGGAGATTCCCTTCGCGGGGTATTTATTTAGGGGGCAAAGCTACTTACGCCATGGATCGTATGCGCCGTGTCCTCGTAATCGTCGTAGTCGTCATAGTATTAGTAGTAGCCAGTTGCAATGCATTGTATATCAAGAAGAACAGTCTCAATGTATATCCATGGAGGGAATAATATGGTGAGTGGGGTGAAGTGTCCGTCAGCCCGTTTGAGGGTCCGCCCGTCCTTCTGTTCGTTCGCCTGTGCGTCCATCCATGCGTCTGCTTCGCCCCACACGTCATCATTCACTTCGTGGATATGCTGTGGTTATTTAAATTCTTCCCTTCTCATTCCGTAGACGCCCACAGCTATCATAACCGCAAAATTCAATTAAATTTAGCTCCTGAAGTGTAATGAACCATCATCAGTAAGAAGATTGTGAAGAAACCCATCATATACCCATCATATGGTGGCCGAAACTCTACTTTCATGTTCCAAACCGATCTTGGCTGACGATTATTTATGCTGATTGTACTTCATAACTTCACTCCAGTTAATCCAGCGAGCGGAGTCGCTCGCTGGATTCCGTGCCGACCGGTTGTGCCCTCGCGATCTCCGTCGTCAGCGTAGCTCTGGCCGACTGGGCTCGCCCTAAGACACCTCCTGACGCCGACGACCTTTCACGACAGTGTAGCTCTGACTGACTGGACATGCTCTACGCCATCTACTGACGCCGACAAGAGCTTTCGCAAGGGGCTCGACACCGCTGGAAGGATGCCATGCTTACGGCCTTTGCTGTTTCAGGTCACTGTTACCTGGGCAGCATGCTGTGGGCTGCTGGGCGCCTCCTGGCCTGCTTCGGTTCTTGCGCCTAGCTTCAGTCCAACTTCACCATGTTCGACGCCCATTCCTCGCGCAGTGAATGATTTCACCTGCTCGCGAAAGGGAAACGCCTCTTGGCTGACTGACCTCAGCTGTGCTGCGCACAGGGGAGTTTCTGGCTCGTCTTGGCTGGTACCCAATTCCTGGCTTCTGAAATGGCGACCGGTCATGCTCGGTTTTCCAAACATGGATGAAAACGACCTTCTCACCTGGAAACATGGCTCTTCTGTCACGATGGCTGGACAGCGCAGTGCTCTATTTAAGCGTCAGTCTACGACTTGCTGCTTTGGGCTCGACACCGCTGGGAGGATGCCATGCTTACGGCCTTTGCTGTTTCAGGTTGGTTACTTAAATAATGCTTCTTGCATAAGAAGTAGCAACCGTTGCTTCCTTGCGGTGTCGTGCCCACCTGAACTTAGGAGTGTTTTGAAGCGATTATTATCTTGCATGTATGTATGTGGTGCCATGCGCGAACTTTTATTAATCCTGGCCGGTGATGTGGAATCAAATCCCGGTCCTATGAATAAGACGGAGGCCGACGCATTCGCTCTAGCCCTTACTGAAATACGCGATCTGAAGGAAAGTTACGAAGCTTTGCTCTCAAAACATGCTACCGCCGAGATTGAAATTAAGCAGCTAAAGCGCAAAGTGGAAACGCTTGAAAGAGCCAATGCTGTTCGAAATGCTGATGGGGCTGGTGTAGATGCTGACGCCCTTCGTGCCATGTCGGACAAAATGAAAGCAGCAGACAGCGAAATTAGAAATTTGAGTACCAAGGTGATTTCACTAGAAGAAATTACCGCTACTCGGTCTGTGACCGCCCCTTCTGGCTCTGTTGACGCTTTGCACGATGTGACGAACCAACTGTCAAAAATCGCGAATAGGTGCGACGAGGCAGAAAATAGGTTACGTCGGTCTAACCTTCTATTTTTCGGCATCGAAGATGACCCCAATGAGCACTGGGCAGTCTCAGAAGATAAGATAGTGAAGTTTTGTTCAGACCACCTAGGCACTTTCATATCTAGTCCACAATTAGAGCGCGTGCACAGACTGGGCAGATTTAACACAGATAGACGAAGGCCAATTATTGTCAAGTTCACATTTTTTAAGGACAAAGAGCAAATTTTGTCAAAATCGCGTAAGCTTAAGGGAACTAATTTTTACATACGCGAAGATTTTTCCATGAAAACGCGACAAGCTCGCCAAAAACTTCTGGAATTCGCAAAGGCTCAAAACAAACGCTTTAAGCTATCCGTTGATAAACTTCGCATTGACAATAACACCTACGTTTTCGATCACTCTAGCAACATAGTTGTGCTGTCTACGAGATAGCTAGAGGCTAACACGAGCACGCGTAAGCGGAGTCAGTTTAAGTCACCATCTTTATCTGTGTCTTTTACTAACATTCGAAGCCTACTTCCCAAGAGGGATGAGTTGAGTTCTTACTTAGATGATAGTGATGCCGACATATTAATACTCACGGAGACTTGGCTCTATCCAGACGTAACCAACGAGTAACTGTTCCCAGATAAACACAACTATAACATATATCGACGTGACCGTGTCGATAGAAAAGGAGGAGGCGTCCTAATAGCAGTAAAAAAGACAGTGTCATCAGTTCCCCTTGATACTAACCCCTCTACAGAGATAACATGGACAGCATGCGTTACATATTATGCAAAAATACTTATAGGAGCATGTTATCGTCCACCGGATGCCCATTCCTCTTTCCCCAAAGATCTACGTGACAACATAGAACGAGCTACGCAACTCTATTCAGCTGACATTATATACCTTTTTGGCGATTTCAACTACCCGCTCATTGATTGGTCTACCATGACTACCAAATGTCACGCCTCATCACTTTTTCTCGAAGTAACCCTCGATTACAACTTATCACAAGTTGTTCACCAATGCACCCGTGGTACTAACATACTTGACCTTGTTTTCACTAATGCACCAGAAACCACTGGAGCGATTTCTTACATAGAAGGATTTAGCGACCACAAGCTCCTTAACTTCCAAATCAACCTACCTGTAACTCTCACAGGCTCAGTGAGAAAAACAATCCGGGATTATAACCGTGCGAATTTCCATCAATTCAGGACGGAGCTAGAAGACTTTTATCAGGAACTTTTTTTGCCGTCATTTGCCTCTCGAACCGTGAACGAAAACTGGATTCTTTTTAAAGTAAAATTATTAGAGTTAGTTGACCAGCTTGTGCCGCTGATCTCTGCTTCCAACGATAAAACTAACCCTTGGTTTACTAAACATCTTCGAACATTACGCAATAAAAAGAAACGTTTCTATGATACCGCAAAACGCATTGGCTCTGTGTCCTACTGGGATAAATACAAGGTCTGCTTACAAGACTATTGTAAAGCCTTAGACACAGCGAAGAAGAAATATTATTCGCAGGACTTACCGTCACTTCTCAAAAATAACCCCAAAAAGTTCTGGCAAATAATTTCACCCTACAACAAGTCTCCTAATCACATTACAATACACGATAGTGAACTAACGCCGCTTTCTGATGAAGCTTCCGCTATTGCTTTCAATGAATACTTCGCGTCTGTTTTTACACAGGAAGATTGTTCCAATGTGCCATTTGTTCCAGATCACCCTTTCGCTTTAATGGCCCCAATCATTGTCACTGCCGAAGGTATAGCCCAACTCATCACGAATCTTAAGGTTTCTACTTCATCAGGTATTGATAACATTAACTCTAAAATATTGAAGAACACCACAGATATTTCCAGCCGCTTCCTCTGTCTCCTATTTAACCAGTCGCTATCATCAGGCGAACTGCCCAAGGATTGGAAGATTGGTAAGGTGATTCCCGTATTTAAGTCCGGTGACAGGCACTCGCCCCGTAATTATCGACCCATTTCACTTACATGCATCTCTTGCAAACTACTAGAACATATCGTGGCTTCTCATATCTACGATCACCTTGAATCGCACAACTTCTTCTTCTCCCATCAGCATGGCTTTAGAAAAGGCTACTCATGTGACACCCAGTTATTCGAATTCACGACTGACCTTCACTTTAATATGAACGCTAACGAACAAACTGATTGCCTCTTCCTTGATTTCGCCAAGGCATTCGACACTGTCCCTCATTGTCGTTTAATCTCTAAATTGGCCGCACTCCGTATAGATTCATTAATCCTGTCTTGGCTACGAAGCTTCCTGTCTTCACGTCAGCAGCTTACGGTGATCAACGACATTTCATCTAACCTTTGCGACGTCACATCCGGTGTTCCCCAAGGCAGTGTAATAGGTCCGTTACTTTTTCTAATATACATTATTGATTTGCCCGATAACCTTTCATCCACAGTTAGGCTGTTCGCTGACGATTGCACCATATACCGCAACATTAAATGTTTTAATGATCATTCCGCTCTCCAAAATGACCTTGACCTAACCTTCCGGTGGTGCGAAACTTGGCAGATGTCCCTTAACGCCTCTAAATGCAAGTTAATCTCGTTCACTCGAAAGCATAACAATTCAGCATTTCACTATAAGATTAATAATGCCGTTGTGTCAGCTACACCATCTTACAAATATTTAGGCGTTCACCTTACATCGGATCTATCCTGGACTACGCATATAGCAGCTGTCTCATCGAAAGCATCTCAATCTCTCGGATATCTCCGCAGAAACTTGCGCAACGCTCCTTCTAACATACGTGCATTATCATATATTACTTATGTTCGCCCACAGCTACAGTATGCATCATCCACATGGTCACCATATCAAGATTACTTGGTACGTATGTTGGAAGCCGTCCAGAATAGGGCAGCGAGATTCATCTCCGGAAACTACGACTATCATTCAAGTATTACCCTAATAAAACAAGACCTTGCATTTCAGTCACTAGAAATACGCCGCAACATTGCTCTTTTATGTCTGTTTCATAGGTACATTTATAGTAACGAAATTCACTGTTTGCCACTTTATTCTCCTGCGCGCACTTCCCAGCGCATTCACAATGCCCGTAGTTTTATGCGCATTCATGGTCACACGCAGGCATTTAACTTATCATCACTACCTCGAGCCATTGCATATTGGAACGGTCTTCCCGATCATGTTGTATCCATTTGTAACCGTGAAATCTTTCGTGACAACCTGAATTCGTTGCACTCTAGCATTGTATAACGCTGTTGCACCTTGATTTTTGAGTTTTGTAATCTTTTATATATGTATATATTTTTTCGTCTGCTTTTCTCCTTTATTGTTATTTCGTTTGTATACTGATGCCCCCCTTACTCAATGCCCTTCAGTGGGCCTGTAAGGTATTTTGAATAAATAAATGAATAAGTGGTGCCCCGTGCTCGGCCTCCTGTGACCATGTTTCCATCTTTCCTATCTCTCCTATCCCCTCGGTTTGTTGTCGCTCCTTCTGGCTTACCACCTCACGTCTCTTTCTCTTTTCTACACCTTTACTCCTACCCCTTTTATCCCTCCTCACCCTCATCCCTTGTAAGCTATTGTTGAGGTGTCGCTCACTGAAGCATACAGTTACGGGGCTCACTTTTCTCTTCCTTTCTCTCTTAAGAATCCACCCCTCCTGTTAGACACGCGTCCTTACCTTTCAACATATGCGCCCGTTTTCCTGCAAGTTGGCGCGCTTGGAATGGCCAACTCTTTTTTCATTCGCACTTGTTTCATGTTCGAATAAGGAGGTGATCGCGGAGGCGGGAATTCGCGCCTTCTACACGTGAAAGCTGTTATCAGATCACAACAGCAGTAAACGAGGTGTAGTTGTCTGACACTGTTGTCCGTAACCTTTGCCGCATGAAATCAGAAATAATGAAACAACTGCAAGTGAGTTTAATAGCGACGCCAGGTAGTAGGCAGACCGCTGGTACAGACACAAATGCTCTAGCGGTCCAGCGTCTACAGCTCGTGCACATGCTCGTTCTTCGCACTCAAAGATGGTCCCACTGGTCATCACCTCGCGAATTCCCCACTACAATCCCCGGCGATGAAGACGAGCTATCCTGGCGACTCAAGGTGACGAGAGAACAGGAGGGTCATAGCAGGGCTTCAGGCGACTGATGTGGACCGTCGCACGACCAAGGCGGCGCTTGTCCGTGGACGGCTTGAGCGGTTCAATCACATAAGCGACAGAAGAAGGGCGCTTTATGACACGGTAAGGGCTAGTATACTTCAGTGCAAACTTGGGAGTCAGTCCAGGAGAATGGAAAGGTGGTCAGAGCCATACGAGAGAACCGAGGGGGAAAGTGTCCTGAACAAGATCACGGACGTGGCAATCTTCGTGGCGGGCTTGATTAACGGCTGCGTAGGAATGTGCAAGCTGACGACACTCTTCGGCATGTTCGGCCATTTCAGAAACTGGGCTGAACTCGGAGGCATCAAAATTGTTTGAAAATTGTATCAATTCTGGTGCATGGTGCACGACCATACAAAATAAAAAATAGAGAAAAGCCTGTTGTTGACTGAATCGCCTTATTGTAAGCGTACGTCACGAATGAAGAACGACGTCCCAGTTGGACTAGTCGGAATCAATATACATAGCGAGCATGTCTCCCAGGGTTCTATTGAAACGTTCCCTGAGGCCGTTTGTCTGAGGTTGGTAGGCTGTTGATGTGTGGTGTACCGTACGGCATTATGCCATGATTGTAGGAGCTGCTGCAGAACTTCAAACAATAATACGCGACCTCTGTCACTCAGGAGCTCTCGTGCTGTACCATGACGAAGAACGAACCGATGCAAAATGAAGGTTTCACCGTCATGAGCACCAGCCGAGGGTACCGCTGCCGTTTCAGCGTACCTTGTCAGATGGTCAGCAGCCACAATCACCCATCGATTACTACCAACAGAGCACGTTAGCGGGCCGTAATAATCAATCCCAACATGATCGAATGGGCGCGCAGGACATGTTAAAGGCTTCAGTTGACTGGGTAAATGAGGAAATGTCTTGCGCGCCTGAGGCAAGAAACATGAGCTCATGTGTTTGCGTAAAAACGTGCACATACCCGCAAGTAATAACGTTGGCGGATCCGCTCATACGTCTTTAGGACAGCGGCGTGTGCATGTGGCGGTTCAGCATGAAAATATTCGCAGATATCAGACCGCATATGGCTGGGTATGACTACCAGCCATTCACGACCCGCCACAAGATAGTTGCGACGGTATAGCAGGCCATCTCGTTCGGCGAAATGCGTTGCTTGGCGGCAAAGAGCATGCGGGCAACCGGAAGTTGATGCGTCAGAAAGCATATTCAAGAGCAAGACAATCCAGGGGTCCTTCCGCTGTTCGGATGGCATGTCTGACGCTGACGGCAGAGAGGGGAAGGTCAAGGGCTGATAGTTTCGTATCATCAGATTTCATGGGTGATCGTCAAAGCGCCTCTGCGTCTGAGAGGTTTCCCTTCAATCGGTAGAGGACACGTATGTCGAATTCCTGGAGGCGTAGTGCCCAACGTCCGAGGTGACCAGAGGGATCTTTCAGTGAAGCCAACCAACAGAGTGCGTGAAGGTCAGTAACCACATCAAAAGCTTGGCCGTACAAATAGGGTCGAAACTTGTTTATCACCTACACAATTGTGAGGCACTCTTTTTCCGTAACAGAGGAGTTGGCTTCTGGCTTAGTGAGGGCTCGGCAGGCATAGGCGACCACATACTTCGTAAAACCTGGTTTGCGTTGTGCGAGTACTGCACCAAGACCGACGCCACTTGCATCCGTGTGTACTTCGGTCAACGCTGTTGGGTCGTAATGGCGCAGTATGAGTGGTGAGGTTAGGAGTTGGCGCAGTGTTGCAAAGAATTTGTCACAGGCTGCTGTCCAATCCGAAAGATCTGCAGGACCAGCAAGGAGTTTGGTGAGTCGAGCTATGATGGAAGCAAAGTTCCGGACCAACTGACGAAAATAGGAGCACAGCTCCACAAACTTCCCTAGTTCCTTAACTGTAGTCTGCTTGGGAAATTCCGCAACAGCACGAAGCTTGTCAGGGTAAGGAAGGATGCCAGCTTTCGAGACGACATGATCAAGTATGGTGAGTTGTTTAGCCCCGAAGTGACATTTCTTCAGGTTAAGTTGAGCCTGGCGTTTGTAAGGCACTGTAGATTCTTACGCAAACGAGTGAGATGCGAAGTGAAATCGGGGGAAACGACCACAACGTCGTCAAGATAGCACAAGCATATGTTCCATTTGAAACCGCGTAATGCTGTCCCTCATTCGCTCAAGTGTGGCGGGCGTATTGCAAAGTCCAAATGGCATTGCGGTAAATTCATAGAGGCCATCCGGTGTGACGAAAGCCGTTTTCGTATGATCAGACTTGGCCATTGGGACCTGCCACTGACCTGAGCGAAGGTCACGCGAAGAAAAGAATTCGGCACCTTGGAGACAATCGAGAGCATTGTTTATACGGGGAAGAGGGTAAGCATCTCGCCTCGTAATGTTGTTTAGGCGCCTGTAGTATACGCAGAACCAGATCGAACCATCTCTTTTTTTGACGAGTACAACTAGTGAAGACCAAGGACTACAAGAAGGCTTGATGACTCCATGCTGTACCATGTCGTCTACGTGTTCTGCAATTTCGCGACGCTCCGCCGGCGACACACGATAGGGGCGCTGGCGCAAAGGAGCTCTGTACTCTTCCCTGTGTCAATTGTGTGCACAACGGTGTTCGTTCTTCTTAGCACCACTTGGGGAAAGTCAAACGAACGCCTGAATTCGTGCAACAGAGTAACAAGCTGCTCACGTGAAGCCAAGGCGAAATGGCTGTCAATGGAGCGCTGAAATGCATCGGAAGACACGCTGTCTGAGGCAAGGTGAGGAACCAACGCGTTCAGCTCCTTATTCGGCTTGGTGTCGAAGAAATCAGCAGGCACGATAGTACCTTCATCGATAGGCTGAATGTGGCCGAGCGTCTTGTTGCGGCCCAAACCGAGGGAGCACGAGTTGGGGTTGGAAATAAATGTTCTGGTAGTGTATTGACAAAGCGCAAGAACGGTGAATGGCAGCGATGTGTGGTGACGGCTACCAAAGATGTCAGATGACGTGAATAGAACGGTAGCGTCAGAAAGTGAAGCACACTAGGCAGGGACAAACTGGGTGCTGAAAGGAAGAAGGTCAATGTCCGTCGCGACGACAAGGTTAGCCACACCAGATACGGCCGCATACACAGAAGGCGCATCAAGAAACGGTAACAGCTCCACTTCGGCCCAAGCGCAGTCCACAAAGACGCGATAAGAAATCCCATCCTACGATGACACCGTGGGAACATGAAGCCAACACGTTAAATTAAATGATGTACAACACGTCTCTAATTACCACTTTTTCTGTACATGCCGCGACGGGATCAATTTGTTGAGCACTTGCAGTGCTAAAAGAAACCACGGGAGAAAGCATCGTCAGTTTACGAATAGAGCGGCAGAGTGTTTCACTTATCACAGATATCGCGGCACCAGTATCAATGAGTGCAAGTGTTCATACAGCTTCGACCATTACATCGATACGATTGGTGGGAAACAGGCAAAGACTTAAGCGATCAGACGACGACACAGCTCGTGCCTCCGGAGCTGCGGCAGATACTTTCCGTCTCAAGGGAGGTGGGTCGTCGATGCATAGCAGATACAGAACGAGGACTTGTTGAAGGGAAAGGAGAGCGGGAAGTAAAACGTTGCCCCGCCGCGGTGGTCTAGTGGCTAAGGTACTCGGCTGCTGACCCGCCGGTCGCGGGTTCGATTCCCGACTGCGGCGGCTGCATTTCCAATGGAGGCGGAAATGTTGTAGGCCCGTGTACTCAGATTTGGGTGCACGTTAAAGAACCCCAGGTGGTCAAAATTTCCGGAGCCCTCCACTACGGCGTCTCTCATAATCGAATGGTGGTTTTGGGACGTTAAACCCCACAAATCAATCAATCGAAGTAGAACTTTGATAAGTGGAAGTTCGGGTGCCGGAAGCAGCTTGCGCGTCACGTTAGTGAACTTCAGGTGGCACGTGCGGGGCGTGGTTGGAGGCCAAAACAAGTAGTCAGAGTATCTTGGTGCGTTAACTATGAAGCGCCGACGACATAGACGTGCAACGTGGCCTGGATTCCCCAAAAGTAACATATATGGGCCGGTTGTCAGCAGTCCGCCAAGGATTTTCGGCGTGCTGCTGTGGAGCTATATATATATATAAATATTCTGTCTGATGAAGGCCGGACCCACGGCCGAAACGTCAATAAAATCACTTCGTACGTGCGTCTTCTTCCCTATACGAATAATCTTTCTCGGACCCAGAATCACTTTTGTTTGTGGTATATATATATATATATATATATATATATATATATATATATATAAATAAATATATATATATATATATATATATATATATATATATATATATATATATATATATATATATATATATATATATATATATATAGATAGATATAGATATATATATTGCAAGAGAGTTTAATAGCGACGCCAGATAGTAGGCAGTCAGCCGGTACGAACACGAATGCTCGAGCAATCCAGCGTCTACAGCTCGTGCACACGCTCGCGCTTCGCACTCAGAGATGGTCCCACTGGTCGTTCATTTCCCTGCGAATTCCCCACTACACAACAAATAAGCAGCACCAGGCCTGCGCGGAACGCGCAGCACACTCATAGCCAAAGCTCGAAAAGCGATCTTTCAGAGCCTTTTCTACACACTATTTAGGTAACTGTTACAAGGCCCCTTGCTGGGTTACCACTACAACATAAATAATCATGATTTTTATGTAGTAGGCCGGCATTAAATGTGCCGTCTTTAATCATTCTTCGGAACAGGTGGCATCCGCTAAACACTTACCAGTAATTTCGCACAGTTTTTCATGCGGGGCCGACGACGATGAGTAATTATGCTTGAAGTGAATATGCGCCACACATAATAGTTTAAGTTCGGCGCATACTTTTTAGTAAACAACTTTGTGCAATTGTATGCAAACCAGGCAGATATTTTTGTTGCAGCGTCGGACCATCGACCGGATGGAGTCAATGGCAGCCTAAAGAACGGGTGTCGTGACGTCACCGCTGGCACCATCTCACTCCCACCACTGCGACACCATGACCAAGGCTTGGCTTCTGAGACGGAGGGCTTGCCAAGGCGAGCCGACGGACTGAAGCCGGGATATACAGACATCACTGCTTGCGGTGGAGTGCTAAATGTCGAGTAAATTTCCCTTTGGGCGTCACTGGCATCTCGGCTCGCTTCGTTTCCACCTTTCAGTAATGTGTCTGGCCGAGACCAATTTGAAGTCGATTTTCGGCAAATCAGAGTACCCTTTGAAACAGAAAACAGGGCTTTTTTGGCAGCCAAAGGTGTACTTTAGAGAAGAGAAAAGGGTTTTCTAAGCCGCGAGACGTCTATTTCAGAGCAGGAAGGAACAAAACTTCACGATCAACCTAGAGCGCAAAATGATACAGGAAGTAAAGTCGTTATAGATGCTGAAGGGTCGCTGCAGAGTGAAAAACTGAAGGTGTTACAACTAAACCAGCTGACAAAATGTGACTGACACGATTTCCACCACATTCCATGCACTTACAGCTCAGTCTACTCCGCACTCAAGCGCCTATAGTCATGGACCGGCTATAAGACACACTTTTTTTACAACCACTTATAAATCCTTAACGCTCTTTGTACAAGCATATCACTCATTGCGCAGCCCCTGAGATGAACGATTGATTTTATAGTGGCTGAGAGAAGTGAAGTAATGGCCGCACTTCTCAACGAAGGTATGCCCACAGGGGAGAAAGAGCGACGAAGGTGCTATAAAGGAGGTGGGGCACTCATGGTGAGAAAAAAATAAAAAAACAATGTGAAAACAATATGAAGTGAAGGAGTAATCTAACCGACACACCCCGAGTAGCAGCTGCCTACATATTGCCGCTTTATTAGACACTCCACAAATATATACAAGCACAAGGACACAGTGATGCCAACTTACACACTGAAGCTAAAACTGCAGGATACATCATGCACTTTCTCTCCCTCACTTATTTAAGGTTGTTCATCGCGCCCACATACACACCAATATATACACGTCAATGCATACATACCAAATACACGTATTGTATACACACCAAATTATCTATACAGATGCACAAATAAGTGTACAGGTACAGCAACATCTAAATATTTATTCATTCACACCTAAACCATATAGGTCATGTGGCGGTCACTCGCGGTGTGGCTGAATTCGGCGACTAGGTGGGCACGGCTCCACAGGTGGTCCTGCAGGGTTCACGGGCAGGCGTCAGACAGTTTCTGGAAGAGGAAACTGTCCGGCGGCTCATCTCGTTGGCGACCCGGAATTGTAGTCTGCACTGGGCACTGACGCTGGCTGCCATGTTTCAGCGAGAAGTGTCGCATCCAAGGAATCGCGATGGCATGACCATTCACGCCCTACAGACTGTTGCTGGCGGCCATTGTCCCCAGGGTGCGGAGCAGGCACCTTGCACAGATTTGCCACGTTTCATGTTTTGCCGTCGTCTTAGAATGAAGGATGCTGGACCGCATTGCTCGATCACTTGGTGTCGAGAAAGTGATGTCACCCTTGAATGAAACCAATGATTTCGTCACCCACACCATGTCTCCTACTAACACTTGTCGGTTTCGCCACTCGCCTCCTGTCGATGTAGGCTTTGCTGTGTTCTTGCTTGCGCTTCACACGTTCCCAGAGCCTTGCCTGGTAGGGTACCTTTGCGAAGGACTCACGCGATAAGCTGAATATGTCAAGCTTCGTTCTTGCCAGCCTTCCATGTAACAGTACCGCAGGGGCCACTCCTGTTGGGGCATGTGGCGTACACCTGTATGCGGCGATATAATCCCGTACAGCTGTTCGCAGCTGACGTTGTTACAGACGGGCCAATTTGAGGTAAGTCTAGAACGTGCGATTGAATCGCTCGATCTGTCCGTTTCCCTGCAGGTAATAAACAGATGAATGCGACAGATGGGTCACTCGTTCTTGTAAGAAGTTGGCAAATTCCTGTGACAAGAACTGAGGCCCATTATCACATGCTATCTCATGAGAATATCTTTCCCCTGCAAATACATTGCGCAGAAATTAGCACGGTGCTTGTAAAAATTTCCCTTGAAAACTGTACTTCTGACCATTTTGAGAAGTAGTCCACTAGTGCGTGTCAGGACAAATCTGCAATCTGGAGGCGCTCTCTGCAGGGGACCAACAATATTGTCACGATTATTAGCCGTAAGCACAACAAAGCAGGAAGCAGCCAGCATCAGGAGTGGCAGTCTCTGGCTTTTTTCGGTGAAGACGACGTTGCGCGTCTGCTCTTGCTTTTTGTTCGTATGTGCGAATAGAGCCTTGCTGTTCACGTCAAAACGAAGCCTTGTGTCCTGTTCTTTGCAAGTTCCGACAATATCAATTATAAGTTTCTGCCGTGGTCTCTCTGGAAACTCAACAGGTTGCGGCGGAGCAGGCGACGTCTTTGCATGTTTATCTGCTGCTTGACATGTGCTGCAATTGTGAACTGATTATTCCACGTGAATGTTCATGCGTGGCAACTAAAATTGCTGCCTAAGCCCGACTTTGGTGCGTGCAATACCTCGGTGCGTTTCATGCGCTGTTGCCACAAGTTAAGCCACGAGAGACGAAGGAACTACGAGCCTCGCTCACCACTGACTGTTCGTCAAGAACTCTAAAGTATGGTTGGAGATCTTGCGGCAAGTCTGTGTGATGGCCAAGAATCATTTACACACGCCTTTACCTTTGGAAAAGTGGCATCAGCCAGAACCTCTTATTCAAGCTGCTGTTTTGTCAATCAGTTGGCTGAACCTTGGAAACAATTGGTTCCTAAAAGTTCAGCTCTGTATCTGCCGTTTGAACAGGTAACCATGGCAGAGCATCAGCTACTCTGTTGAATGAGCCTTTCTGGTACTGCACCGTGAAATTGTACAGCAGTAGCCTTGCGCACCAACGTGCAATTCTAAATGGCGTTCGCCTGAGCCTTGCAAGGACAAAAGCGAAACAAGTGCTTGATATGTGTTCGGAGAGTGAAGATCCGTCTCGACAGTAATGTATGCCAATGCTCGCAAGCCCAAACACATGTAAGTCCTTTCTTCTTGCCAACTGAATACTTTCTTTCAGCCGCAGATAGCGTACGTGATGCAAAAGCACCAGTACGAAGATTATGGCTGGCGTGCTCCTGGAGGACTCCACCTAGACCGCATTCAGATGCATCAGTCTAGATGCTAATCGGAAGCGCAGAACCAAATATGTGCAAGACAAGACCTGACAATAATACCGTCTTTACCACGCGGAAACCTATCCACCCCAACAGACCAGGTGAAGGTTTCGCCTTTCCTAAGAAGAGCTCTCATCGGTTATACCATCTCAGCCAAGTGTGGCACGAACTTGGCGAGGTATTCCACCAACCCAAGAAACAAACGGAGTTCAGCGATATTCCTTGAAACGAGGGTTTCCAAAATTGCGTCTATTTTCCCCGACAGTGGCGAAATACCGCAAGGTGTCACGTTGTGGCCCAAGAACTGGAGCTCCTGTACTCCAAAAACACATTTACTGTTGAGCTTCCGACCTGCGTCTTTGATGCGCTGTAACATTGCTTCCAAGTTCTTTAGGTTCTATTGAGTCGATTTGCTAAAAATAATGACATCGTCGATGTAAAAAAGGACACCTGCACAATTGCGATGAATTCGAGACATCATACTCTGAAAGGCAGCAGGTGCTGATGCCAGCCCAAAACAAATGCACCTGAAGCGGTAGAGCCCTTCATGTGTAATTAAAGTTGTCATATCCCTACTCTGTGGGTCCAAGGGAACTTGGTGGTAGGGAGAGGCTAAGTCAGTTTCGAAAATTGCTTGGCACCCGCCAAGGCATGAAGCAACTCATTCATGTGAAGAAGCGGAAAGCTGTCCGCAATGATAGCCTTGTTAGGCTCACGTAAATTTACACAGAGGCTAATACTTCCATCTTTCTTCCGAATGACTACAATATGGTACAATCATTCTGACGCATCAATACGTCAATGATGTCCAAGCTTTCCAAGCGCTGCAGTTCGCAAGACATGCATGGTCGTAACGTTAAAGGAAGTTGGTGCAGTTTTGATGCTATTGGCTGAACACCCGCACGTGCCTTAATCTTGTGAACATAACTTTTTGGCAGACCGAACTCATTTGTCAACAGAGAGCAAAACCTCTGCTGAAGTGCTGATGGCAGCTGTATGGATGAATACATCAGACATGTCCAATACACTTCAACGTTAGGTATCGTGCTGGTTTGAAAAAAACTGCAGCTCAGACCCTTCAATGCGCAGCTTCAAAGTGTTAATACTATGCAGGCCAACGAGGGAAGTACGCTGTTCAACGACATAAAACAAAAGCGGTGCGCTGCGATTCTCAAAACAGAACTAGGAAAAGAAGCAGCCTCGAACCAAAATTCGTCTTTGCAATATTGCAGAAGCGTCACACGCGAAATGGGAAGAAACGTGGCACGCCAGACAAATGTTGGTCGAACACCTTGTCTGAAAGAATGGAAACGGAGGAGCCTGAGTCGACTAATAGCTTCATAGCGACCTGCCCAACTTGATTGTTAAAGTGAATTTCAGATGTAAAAGGCTGTTGAACCACAATAATTTCTACGGTTTCATCCTGAAACGGGCATTGTACTGAAACCTCGTGGACAGGTGATTGCGACCACTTCTGGTTGCAAACATCTTTAAAATGTCCGATATGGTCACAAAGGAAACACTTTTTTCCTTTTCCTTGGCAGCGTTTACAAGAAGCGTGATTCTGTTTACAACCGCATCTGAAGCAATGCGAAGAATTCACGTGTTGCTACGAATTCATCGATGGACAGCGCTGTTAAAACGGGGAGCGGTTCCCAGACGTAGGTGCCTTATCGCCTTGAGTGAAAGCGAGAGGAGGTGGCCGCAAATTCGGCGACTGCGACGATGAACAGTCTTGTGAGTCCGACTGCGCTGATACTGGTTGCACAGAAGTAAATTCCTTCATTTCGACTGCTGCCTGCTCGATTTGACTCGCGAAAGCCACTGCCTTGCAGAAGAAAAGCGAGGAACCTTCTAACAGAAAACGTTCCGGAATACGATCTGCGGACACACCGGCAACAAACTGGTCATGCATTTACTCTTCTTGTGACGTAAATAAGCATAATGCGGCAAGCTCTGTTAGCGCTGTCATGTATTCTTGAATAGGCTCGCCTGGGGACTGAATTTGACGGTGGAATCGGTGGCACTCGACGACCAGGTTGCAGGCGGCATCGAAGTGCTTAGCCAGTGCCGCTACTGCGAAGTCATACACGTCGGGCATAGCTCCGGTCCCTTCTTTCTCTTCTGTCTGTTCGCGCGCCTGCGAAACAGACAAGGTATTCAAAATACGTTGACCTTCGGGTCCCAAGGAATGTAGTATAATAGCCTTGCGCCGATCTGGGGAGAAGTCTGGAGTGCCGGAAGCCAGCAGGTAGACCTTGAACATGTCGTGCCATCGAGATCATGGCTGCTTAGCGACCCGGTTTCAGAAGCAATGGATCCAGTGGGGCGATGCCAGAGAAAGCCATCTGAGGGGGACTCACTCGTCGGGGCGGGGGGGGGGGGCTCTCAGGGTTCCCACACTCATCGCCATTGTAGCGAAGAAATAATGTGACTGACACACCTCGGGCAGTGGCTGCATGCAAACTGCCCTTTTATAAGACATTCCACAAATATAAACAAGCACAAGGACACAGTTTCGCCAACCTACGTCAGCCCGAAGTGCGATAGTCGGTGCGAAGGGTGATAATAATCCAGCTAAAGTGCTTGCTTGGGCATGTGGGTACGACATCGTGAAAAAGAAACAGCACTAGCTATAAAGCGAAAGACCCGACAAAGATGGACACAGACGGAACGGTTACTTACAACAAAAACTTTATTCTTCAAACTACGCATATATACTTATATAGTCGAAAAAATGAAAATTGAGGATTATGAAACCAATTCTCATAGTTCGTGCAATCAACCACATAAGAAGACAACTTCTTTTCCTGAGGGGGCAACCGAAGGTCCAATCTTGTATGCGTTCCCCAGTTCAGGGATAAGACCTCCACTAATTCAGGGATAAGCTGGTCCCGATGACGCCTAATTGACAATCGCACATGGTTGAAAATTAGGGGCACACCAACAATCTCAGCAAAGAATGCCTAGGGGGCCAGACACCGTCGAGAAAACGCTGTAAGCGTGTTTTTTGAGACGCTCATTCAGACATCGCCCAGTTTGACCTATGTATAGTTTACCACAGGACAATGGTATGGAATACGCCACGCCTTGAACGTACCGAATGAACTTTTTTCGATGCTTAGTTGGGCAGGTGGAGGTCTCCCTATAGCTCCTGGGATTAGAATATAGGCGTTGTCAGTGCACTTCTTTCAGATGACGCAGTTGAAATAAATCATTAGTGATGAAAACAGGTTCTATAACCACGTATACTGAAACCTGAAGCTAGAGCACGGAATGACTAATCTAAAAAAAATAAGAAAAAAGACAAGTAGAGCCCACATTGAAGAAAGAGAAAATATATTAGGCTATGCGATATTTTGCCGGTATTCAGGCATAGGGTTGACGCGTCTATACAATCTAGAACCTTTATAAGGGCATCATTGCAAATGCACAGGCTCAGCTGAAAACGCAGTATTACAGCCTCTAGTAGATGTGAATTCGAACCTGTTGGAGTTTGATGTCCCTGTCACAACACCGACAAAAAATCAACGTTTTTGGGAGTTTTTTTGAAATGGTACTACAGGGTCCCCACGCCTTAAGAGCCTGATTGCTGGTGATAATTATGGAGAGACATCAATTTACGCATATTATTCATCCAGTTACAATTGAAAAACAAGAAATGCGCTGGAAAAAAATGTTCAGAGGTAAACTGGCTTTACATAGGCTTAGAAAGCACAATGCAAGCTTCCAAATGAATACAACTATTCAAGTAACTGAGCAGAAAAGGTCAACGAATACGCCGCCCTCAAGAGATTGGACAAATTATGAATAAACAGGCATGCTTTACATACCAACAAACTTTCGAACAGATGCCTGTGGTCGTATGGCCATCGGATTACACAACTAAGGGGTATCACTTAATGAAGGCAGTGAAATGCAGTTGACGAGATTGCAATGCAGGCTGGTTTGCCTGTCTTCATTCTTGTCGTTTTTGTTGCACTAATATTCATAAAGAATTATTGCACCACTTATGTAACCAAATCCTCCTTTTTGTTGTATTTATTTGAAGACGCTGATTGCCTTTTAAACTCGTAGCCATAAACGTAGCGTTAAAAATAAATTATGCGTGTGTCGGTATTGCAACTGTCGCCCCTAAAATATCCAGAAAAGGGGTTTATGTTTCAGAAGCTCAGAGTCCTCACTAGGGCCAAGTCAGTGAGGGACAAATGACACTTTTATTGACAAACATATTGAACTGACTCCATTGCAAAGCATCGCTCTTGTGCAATTTTAAGAATAATTGGCAAGGTTTTTATTCAGGATTAAGTTATTTTAGGCTTTTCGTGCTGTTTGGCCAAAACAAGGGTGCTCCTCATTGCGGTTAGTTTCACCAGTTTCAGGAAACGGTGTTAGCCTTGCACCCACTATGTAATGAAGGCCAAGTTTATCTTTTATTGATACCCATTGATTGATGATTGATTGATATGTGGGGTTCAACGTCCCAAAACCACCATATGATTATAAGAGATGCCATACCCAAAAACGTTAGAATTATTAAGTAATTATTTACCATACCTGTAATCATAAGCCATTGTTCTTTTAAATGAAGCAGATTTATCCCTGAAACTTGCAGTGCTCATTTTTTAAACTTTTTTTTACTTGGGGTCCTGAATGTTGTCCGATATTCGGTATTATATGTCGTGTTAAAAAAGTACTTCCTTACACAAAAATTATTCTTCTCCAGCATATCATGTAGCACGTTCTCAAAATTCTGGCTGAAATCTATATCTGGAGATAGACTAGTGGCTATGAAAAAGGTACATAGGTACTAAAAAAAGCATGTTTTGATATAATAGCGCTTGAAGTGTAAAGTATGCTTTACTTCAAAAGCACCACAAAATGGCCACAGATTGAGGAACCTTTTTATTAAGCAACAGCTATATACTCATCACTAGTATTACTTTTCCTTTTTGAGCTGAGGAGTCTGGCCGGCCGGGCCTCCTTTGCCGCCTGCTTGACAGCCCTGTCAGCGAAGTACTGTCGGCATCGGTCAAGTGCACGTAGGCCCGTCATTGTGAAAAGACCTGGTGAAATTCCAAACAGGTTTAGCGTGTTCAGAAGAGCCATATTGCCACGCCATCAATAAAGGGGATTACAGCGTAAAGACTGCGTATTTTTAGTGTTAGGTAACTGAGAAACCAGTATTTTGAACGTGCTCCTACACGACGTTGTTGAACTACTCGTTGGGGTTTTAAGCTTTCCTATGAAAGCATTTCGCAAGTTATTCCCAATTAGAAATTCGCTCAGAAATTGGCTTAACAGCCTCTAGAAGAGATGCTGGAAGGAGTTCTTTGTAAACGTACGGTTCACCACTGAGCTGGGCTTTGCTATATTTGCACCAGGCATCAGCGTCTTTAGCCCAAAGGTTGTGAGATACATCGCTATTCGTTGATGCCTTGTGGAAATATGTGGTCCAGATAGGCTTTCATATGTCCTCTAAACTGCCTATATTTCTTCTAATGGCTAAACCTAATACATGTAAAATGCCTCGAACAATGCGCGGAATGCACACAAAGAACTCATGCAAAAAAAAACGTCCTCAAGTACTTTTGATGATGATGATATATGGTGTTTTTTTTGGCGCAAGGGCCATTTGATGACCAAACGGCGCCAGTTCATGAGACAGGAATGTGGACAATGATTGTGATTAGCGGCTGTATAAAGGCCATAAAATTGCTCGCAGTAAAGCGGGTAAAAACATACAATTATTAAAATCATGACCATGCCGTGAAAGGTGTGTGTGGTGCGAATAGATGGCAAAAGTTAATGATTATAAAAACGACGGTGGACATGTATGGCATTAGCACAAGTGCCTCACTCGTTCATACCCTTGCGTCCAAGGGCCGTGAGGCAAGTGCTTTATTGTGTAGCCACCGCAGCGAAAACCTCTTCGGAGAGGTCGTGCTACGGTATGCCCGGGTATATGACATGAAAGCTATGAATTTCTTTTAAAAACGCTAACAATGATTTGTGACTAAAAAGCGGTTTCCTACCGACGAACATTGCAGGGTGTAAAGGTATATGTTGTCGGCAGGGTGAAGGAAAGTGTTGTTTTCTTAGAGTGTCCAATTGTTTGCACTGAATTAAAATGTGAAGAACTGTTAGTGCTTCACCACATCTCACACACAATGTTGGATCGCCACCGGAGAAAAGATATGAGTGTGTCGTGTATGTGTGTCCCATCCTGAGCGTCGTTAATGTTACCTCTGTGTGACGTGATTTTGATACTGGTGGCCAATGGCCAAGGTGTGGCTTGATAACGTGTAGTTTGTTTTGTGTGTGTGTATCCCACTTGCTCTGCCAGTAGTCCCTGAGTTTTCGTTTGAGAGACGGCTTAAGATCTAGGGCCGGGATTGATGAAGGTGTAATGGCAGTGCTTTCGTGGGCGGATGCAGCAAGCTGATCCGCCATCATGTTGCCTTGAATCTCACGGTGCCCTGGCACCCAGCACACAACAACATGTCGGTTGAGTGTGTAGAGTATGCTTAAAATGGAGTAAAGTGAAACGAGGACAGGGTTTTTTTTGTTTTTTAAGACTGTGCAGAACCGTTACCACACTGAGAGAGTCTGTATAAATTACTGCTTTTTGTATTTGTGATTGTTTGATGTGTTTAGCTGCCACAAGTATCGCGTAAGCTTCCGCTGTGAAGATACTTGTGCCTGGATGTAGAGGGCCAGCATACGAAAAGGAAGGGCCAACAGCAGCGTAGGACACAGAGGAGTTAGACTTAAAGGCATCTGTAAAAAACTCAGGACGTGTGTATTTGTGTTGAAGTTCCAAGAAGTATGTTCGAATATGGGCAATAGGCGCATGTTTAGTAACTTCTAGGAAAGACACATCGCAATCTATAGTCTGCCACTGCCACGGTGGCGGGTATGCTAGAGGAGCCATTAAACTGTGTTCGAGTGACACTCCAGTGTCCTCAGCTAGACCCTTCAGGCGAACTGAGAAGGGCTGCCTCATTGAAGGCCTGTTTTGAAAAAGAATGGAGCTCGACAAGTCATTATTATAGTAGAGTATGAGGGGTGCCTCTTGTCTGCTATCACCTTAAGGAAATATACAAAGGACATGTAGGTTCTTTGCAGATGAAGCGACCACTCATTTGACTCAACGTAAAGGCTTTCTACGGGGCTGGTGCGAAAAGCACCTGTAGAAAGGCGGATGCCCGAATGGTGCACGGGATCCAGCATCTTCAAAGCACTTTGAGTCGCAGACTGATAAACAATGACCCCATAATCTATGCGGGTGCGAATAAGGCTTCTATACAGGTTCATGAGGCATTTCCTGTCACTACCCCACGTAGTACGTGACAACACTTTTATAACATTCATGGCTTTTAAGCATTTTGTTTTTAAATACTTTATGTGGGGTACGAAGGTCAACTTGTTGTCCAAGATGAAGCCTAAGAATTTATGCTCGGCTTTGACGGACAGGCGTTGCCCGTTTAGTCAAATGTCAGGTTCCGAGTGCATGCCTCTCTTTCGAGAGAACAAGACACACGTGCTTTTTTGTGGGTTAAGTCAAAATACGTTTTCATCTGCCCATTTGGAGACCTTATTTAAACCCAGCTGGGCCTGCCGCTCACACATGGCCAAGTTGCATGACTTGAAGCCAAGCTGAACGTCGTCGACATATGTACAATAGAACATATTGCGGGGAATGGACAAGTGCAAAGAATTCATTTTCATAATAAAAAGTGTGCAACTAAGCACACCACCTTGTGGCACGCCTGTTTCCTGGACAAATGTTTGGGAGAGCACACTGCCCAGACGGACACGGAATGTCCGGTTGACAGGTAACTTTCGATTATATGAAACATTCTTCCGCGCACACCAAAGTGGGACAGGTCTCTTAGAATTCCGAAACGCCATGTTGTATCATAAGCCTTTTCGATATCGAGGAACACAGAGAGAAAATATTGTTTATGGACGAAGGCGTCTCTGATCTGTGCCTCGATACGAACAAGGTGGTCTGTGGTGGATCTACTTTCTCGAAACCCGCACTGAAATGGGTCGAGCAAATTATTTGTTTCAAGAAAATGTACAAGTCGGCAGTTTATCATTTTTTCGAAGACTTTGCACAAGCAGCTTGTAAGTGCCATAGGCCTATAACTCGAGGGTAAAGAAGGGTCCTTGCCCTCTTTCAAAATGGGAACAACAATAGCCTCTTTCCAGGAGGTAGGAATAGTGCCAGAAGACCGAATGGCATTGTACAAACAAAGTAAGGTTTTTCGGGTTTCATTTGGTACGTGTTTTAACATTTCATACATCACACGGTCAGAACCTGGGGCAGAAGTACTGCAGGAGTTTAGAGATGTTCGGAGCTCAGCTAGACTGAAAGCTTGGTTATATGCCTCGTATCTAGTGGATTTGTGTTCGAGTTTCTGCTTTGCTATTCTTGTTCTGTATTTTTGGAAAGTGTCAGTATAGTGGGACGAGCTGGATACCTGTTCGAAGTGTGCACCGAGGAAGTTTGCCTGATCTTCCAAGGTATCACCCTGAGTGTTTACGAGTGGAAGTGTGTTTACTTGTTTTCCTGCTATCCTACCGACCATGTTCCAGGCTATAGCCTCCTTTGTGTATGAATTAACCCCTGATAAAAACTTCTGCCAGCTTTCTATTCTGGCCTGCCGACGCGTTCTCCTGCCTTGAGACTTTATTTTCTTGAAGGTTTCAAGAGTTTCGGCTGTCGGTGAGTTCCGAAGCAGCCTCCAAGCTCTGTTTTGCTGTTTGCGCGCGTTTCGGCATTCAGAGATCCACCATGGCACACATCGTTTTCCAGGGTGTCCATTTGTTTGTGGGATGCATTTTGTTGCAGCATCAATCAAAAACGCTGTGAAGTAGTTCACAGCAACATCAATGTTCAAAGTACAGATGTCATTCCAACCTAGACAAGCGATAGTATAAAACTGTTCCCAGTCGGCTCTGTTTATGAGCCACTTGGGAACACGTGGTGGACACTCAGTTACTGTCGTTGTGCTCAAAACTACGGGGAAGGGGTCACTTCCGTACAGATTACTGACGACTTTCCACTGGAGTAGAGGCACAAGAGATGGAGATACTATGCTCAGGTCTATGGAGGAGTAGGTGTTATTAGCGAGGTTATAATAGGTTGGTTCTTTTCGATTTAGGAGACACGCGCTCGATGAGATAAGGAACTGTTCGATCAGTCGACCTCGCGCGTCATACCGAGAGTCACCTTATAGCCTGCTATGCGCGTTAAAGTCTCCAAGGAGAACATAAGGCTCCGGAAGTTCATCAATTAGAGAGTGTAAATCGCGTTTTTGCAGCTGATAGCTAGGAGGAATGTAAATAGTGCGGATTGTGATCAGTTTATCAAAAAGAACCGCTCGAACAGCCACTGCCTCAAGGGATGTTTGGAGTTGTAAGTGTGTGCATGCTATTCCTTGATTCACTGTGATGGCAACACCTCCGGATGATGTCATAGCATCAACACGGTCTTTTCGGAAAATAACGTATTTACGAAGAAAATTTGTGTGTTTTAAATTAAGGTGTGTTTCTTGTACACACAGCACTTTTGGTGAGTGTTCATGTAAGAGTTCAGTATGTCGTCAAGGTTTCTGAGAAGGCCCCTGATGTTCCATTGTATAATTTGAGTGTTCATGGTGAATGTGAAATAGTGCTGTGTGTACAAAAAGCGAGTGGCTGTTTAGACAGGGAGTTTGAGTTCACTTAACAGGGCCATCACCAGGCCCTGTTATCTGCTTTTTTTTTTCTTGACGCACTCCAGGGAGCCACGTCGCCCTTTCGGCACCAAGGGTGCCGACGCATCCATTGCCTCCTCGGAGGCACTGAATGCCCGCACCTGCGGGCTGTTAATTCGTATTTCGGGCCTCGCCTGGTGAGGTGAGGCCTTGAGACCGGAGGACTCTGGAGTCTCCGGTCTCTGTTTGGGAGTAGGCGGTGTAGCCTGGGCTACAGCCGCCTTGGGGGCAGGTGCCACAACCACCGGCTCGGTATGCGTGGGCTGAAGGAGTGGCAAGGGCTGGTACGGCGGTGCCCCCTGACGCGCCGCATCAGCGTATGTAGGTCCATAAAATGGAGCGACTCTTCGCCGTGCTTCCTTAAATGTAATGTTCTCCTTCACCTTCAACGTAATTATTTCTTTTTCTTTTTTCAAGTATGTACAAGAGCGTGAATATGCGGCATGGTTTCCTTCGCAGTTTACACAGTGTGGCGGTTGTTTGCAGTTCTCAAACACGTGGCCTAGGACTCCACATTGTGCACAAGGGTGGCGACCACGACAGGTTTTAGAGCCATGGCCATACCTCTGGCATTGGAAGCAACGACGAGGGTTTGGTATGTACGGCCTGATATATGTCTTTGTGTACCCTGTTTGAATAGATTCGGGTAGTTTACTGGATGCAAATGTGAGTATTAAGTGTTTCGTCGGTGTTTCCTTAGTATCTCTTCTAATGATGATTCTCTGTACATTAGTGACATTGTGGCTCTTCCACCCCTCCAAAAGTTCAGTCTCAGACAAGTCAAGTAAGTCCATGTCAGATACCACTCCGCGAGTTGTGTTCATTGATCTATGTGGTGTTATGGTTATTGGTATGCCACCGAAATCTGAAAGACGGTCTAGCTTTTCAAATTGTTCTTTGTCACGGATTTCGAGGAGAAGGTCTCCACTAGCCATTTTGGTTACCTTGTATCCTGTGCCAAGAGTTTCGGTGAGACATCTAGAAACCAGGAAAGGACAGGCGGTTCTGGCTTGCTTTTCAGTTTTTTCACAGTGGATAACATGAGAGTGAGGATATGTTTCTTTGGGCTGGTTAAAAAAGTTTATATCATCGGTGCGTACCCGCTTTAAGCCGGTACGATCAGACAGTAAGGGGAATGCTCTGTGCATGCCTGTCTTATTTTTGTTCAGCAGCGTTGGCGGCCACCAACCACGGAGCCCAACGAAGGGACGCTACAAGTTTGCGGATGCTGAAACTTGCAGACGCCAGCCGTACAAGGCCACTATAACCCAATGCGCCTAGACCAAGGTAGGCTATTTGCACAGGGTTAACCCTAGCCGCCAGGAAGTTTGGAAGTAAACGGAAGACAGTAGAAGACAGGACAAATAAATAGTAAAAGATAAAGACGAAGATGCAGAGAGAGAGGGATAGGAAAAGGCGACTGCCGATT
Source organism: Rhipicephalus microplus (assembly GCF_043290135.1). NCBI lineage: Eukaryota > Metazoa > Arthropoda > Arachnida > Ixodida > Ixodidae > Rhipicephalus > Rhipicephalus microplus. The sequence continues at coordinate 105,051,384 of NC_134708.1, forward strand.
TCCCCTGGGTGGGTCAGCCCAGGGGTGCCGTCTACGTGAAGCTGAGGCCAAAGGGGTGTGTTGCCTCTGCCGGGGCGCCTTAAAGGTCCAATCACCCAGCGTCAGCTCAACCCCCAGGATCCCCTTTTTCCCAGACACGGCAAAGCCACGCACGGCTAGGCGTGGGAGGGAGTAGAAAATCCCCCGTTAGCTCGCGTTCGTGGTGTCGCTACACAACAAACGCCTGCTTTCACAGGCGCCCCTGCTGGGCGCAAGTACTTTTAGCTGCGTCTAAACATTGGCTCGACAGATCAAGCACTTCTGGCTCTGCCAAATATGATTCCCACTAAGCTTGTTTAAAAATTTGTGCGCTTCATTTTGGCACGTTTTTTTTTTGCTGCCTACGTGTGCAGTCAGGTGAAGCGTACCTAACGGGGGGGGGGGGGGAAGCTGGCCACTGCATGGGTTTCGAAATATGTGACTTTTATGCAAAAAAACCGTCACGCTAGAACAAACAATTTACTGAATCTGGTTCAAAAAAGCCTGCGCATTTCGCATTGCGCAGAAAGAAAAAAATTTTCAACAATTTTGCTAGCCCTGTTTGCTTAAAGGGTATTGTTACAAAAGTTTTCACTTGTCGCTTGTTTCCGTCAAAAAAAAAAGACCAAGCTCTCAAGAGCCTAGCAAATGTGCTGCTGTGTCTGAATGAATCCTGAAAAAGGCAATATATTGTTTTCGAAAACTAGTTCCTGTTACTATTGCACCGCGTCGACGCGACACAGTACCGCCTTCTGGACAAGTGCTCATGTGAGATATCAGGACATTTCCATGGCTGCTCAGCTCTATCGTTTCCTCGGTGATGCACGAACAGTCGTTTTGAATGCTTTTGGTGACGATCAAGTGGTGATTTTTGAAGTTTTTGGTGTTAACGTCATCCTAACTAGCCAGACAGCTGCGTGAATTCACCAGTATTCGTAGTGCCACCTGGCGTCAAGATAGTGTAATTGTTGGTAAATGCCGCTCTTGGCAATTGTACTTACTAGCAGAATATGTTATCTCATTCCGAGCCTCAAACTTTCTCAGAAGCAGCTCTGTTTAGAGAAGATTCTTATGCCTGTGTAACACACCTGTCAAAAATGCTGTCGCTACGCTTTCACTCAACACACTCGTTCAATTGATAAGATAATGTTTTCTTTAAAGCAAGAAAGTTTTTTTTTTGAGGAACAAAGCCTAAAGGACACCCACGAATTGAGAGGAGCGGTCTGTTTGAAGGCAGCAGGACGTCAAACGAAACTGAAGTTTCTTCGCGTCATTTCTATGATCCTGAACAGGCAGCGCCTCGCATCGACGCCCACATCAGTTGTGCCGTACAGCTAAAAGTCGAGGAGATGACAACTTTCGCCTATCACCACCGAAAGTGGTAAAACGAAGTCAGCTTAGTCTCATCGCCACCCACTCTGTTTATAGGATACTCGAGTGGTGCTCCTGTTCAGCCCGATAGTGAGAGCAAGGCGCTAATTATAAGCGAAATTGTCACTGCTGTCAAAGTAGACACATGCGATACTAGTGTTGGCTGAAATTGATTCGAAGAGGACGCTCCAACAAGCGCGGGTCACGCCTTCCGCTTCATATGTAACAATAAGGTGCAGTTCCTTCAGCGTTCTTTGACCGGATGTAATTGCCGAGTGGAAAAAAAACACTTTTATTGGGCTTGAATTTTTTTATTAAAACGCCCGTAAAGTATTTAAATGCGGCCGTTTTAAACCGCTGGCTTTCACATTGAGCCCTCTGTAATTGTGAGTGCTTGAAAAAAACTACACATTCTTGAGGTCTACTATCAAGCTTACATGCATGAAAATCGCAAAGGAAACATGCCACATTAACTGCGTCTGTGTCAATGCCTCGAGATCTGAAAGGAACATTCCATAATCTTGCAGCCCGTGATTCGATACCTCAAGATGATAATTTTTCGGCAGGAATACCAAGAAATTGATCCAGTTGTTTGGATGCCGCAAGGACTACAGCTGTGAGCTCCTCAAACGTTTCGTTCTTTGCCAGTGCTTCAGCGTAGCAGGTCAACGTTGTCTCAGGTATATCAGTTCGGTCGCTCCTCATACCACCGAGAAAAACTTTCTGTGGTGCGTTTCAACCTGCGAGAACGTTCGTCAAGAATTGCGCAGTTCTTTCGCTGCCACAAACTCTACAAATGTGAAGTGCAGAGAGAGTAGAGTTGCCAACGAGAAACTCGTCTAGCAACAGCCAGTCGCGATCTAAAGCCTCACTGACAATTGTTAGATCTGTCAGAAATTTGTTGGTTCTCAAGTATTCACCAAGGCGCCCTGGCTACTCGACTGTCATTCAGTTTACACAAAGCTAAAGTGACAGTGTTGTGTTCACGGCTAGTGCGCTGACAGACGTCTTAGTTGCTGGCCGTTCTCGAAGAAAGCGTGTAAAATCAGGGAGGTTAGGCGGCTGGTCGATGAGCCGACGACACTGTGGCCATAAAAGCGTCTGTGTTCGGAGACATATAGCGATGTTGCCCTTCCTGATAACTATGTCTGGGCAACAGAGTGTCGAAGTGGGTCTGGAAGTTGTCTCCATAAGGAAATTCCAATATAAACTTCTTCAGGCGAGAGTGTACGGGTAGTATATCTAAGACAATATGGATGTGCTCCACATTTATATATCAGTTCGAGGCCAGCGATCCATAAGTGGCTTCTGAGAAGCCACCGAAGGAATGCATTTGCCTTGCGCAGATTTTTTTCGGAAGGTGAAATCACACCGGCTTCTAACTCCTGTTAGGTCACGAAGGACAACGAGCCTCCGCGTTGGTCCCGAAGTTTCACTCCGATGTCGAATAGCAAGAAGGTAATCGTTATTTTGCATAGGCTTTGTCGCTTTGAGTGGCTGTCAGCATGTTGGCTGAGCACGACACTCTAGCTGCAACGCTCCTCTTCTCCGAAATCAATAATTCTACCGATTTCCACTTGTTCAACGGCGAGCAATGCTTTCCTCTTTTCCACAAGAAGGGAATCATTGTATTCATTTTTTTGTATTTTTATGGTGGATCACTGTAGGGGGCAACGCGACTCAACCTGCACACAAAAGAAACGGAAGTTTTTGCTCAAGTTTACATGTATATCCTGCTCTGCTATGATTACTGGCCCTCACATGGTGCTGCGTAGCCTTTAAGATTGATCCACTTTTACCAAGTGATAATGTGACGTGATACCATTGCTCACTGCATATTGACGGCGCAAGGTATGGTGGAAGGAAGCAAGTGGGAATAGGTCCTGACGTCACTGGCTATGAAGTCAGGGTAAAGTAGGAAATCGGCCATAACGACTGGACAAATTCTCTTGTCTTGTTTACATGCAAAATGAAGCAAAGGGTTGACCCTTTGTTCAGTTCTAAAACCGCTTAGGCGGTGGGGCGCCCTTGCTGTGGCGATTCAAAACACGATTCGAGGGGACCTCAACACGATAGGCCAGCGCGATATCGTGAGAGAAATAATTTTGTCCCGGTATTAAACAGCAAATAAGAGCTCATCGACAAGGAAGAAAACACGAGAAGGTGTGCTAGATGCACTGACTACAGCGAATGCAGTGCCAATGTTTTTGTGGCTATTATATTTACGCGTTGTTTGTATATGGAAAAGACGATCGGCCATTCGCCGCCTTTATCGACTGGCCCGCTGCCAATGCGTCGTTTCTTCACCTATTTCTGCCGTTCACATCATTGAGTTTCTCACGAAATTACCTACAGGGAAATCCGGTGCCACTGAGCAGCTGGATGCTAGGGAATGTCGAGATATGTCAGCTCCGAACTTCACTCGGACTTGTATAACTCGAAGATGCATCTGACTTGAAGTTAAGGTGGTTTATTTCTGACTAAAAGTGCACGTATAAGTTATTTAATTTTTTGTCATTGCACAGAAACGTGCCTAATTTAACACTTGAACCTTCTGCTTCGATGTACAATTTTACGGAGCATAAGAAATACCGAAGAACCAGCAAATTTGGCAGGCGGACGACAAAGTGAGTGTTCTCTCTCCCACTTCGTGTCGTCTGTTTTTTTTCTTTCGCCGTTTAGTTGCGCCATCAGGGTGAGTGGACTTTTACTTTAAATCGAAATAGGCATGTATCAGATTTGTTTTGTAAACGTTTTAGAGCATATTTATTTACGCAGTCGTATCTACTTCTGAGTCGAAGTCTCTCTGAACATCAACCAACAAAAGCCCCGCACACGCATATACACCCTAAGGCAAAATGGTGTTAAGGGGGTGTGTGGTTCGCCCTTTTTGGGACTAATGGGGCTGCCACAACCATTAATCTCTTTAAGGACTAATGGCGCTGGGTATAGCAGTCCCCACAGACGAACTCAGGGGACTAACATTTATTCCCCACATTTACACCTTTGTGAGTTGTACCTTATAGAGCAACTGTTCATCCCGACATTTACACCTAACCGGGCAATCGTTAGTCCTCACAGCTGCACCTTGGCGGACGAATGGTTGATCCACTCAAATACTCCAATGGGATGGACGTTTTGTTCGCAGTTCAAACATGGTTTTTTGTTTAGTTTCCGCCAGGCCTAATTCTTTTTTCGCCTGTTTTTCTTCGCAGTGAGCAACAAATTGTGCAGAAAAAAAACACGCGAAAAAGTAGTTAGCCACTTTTGTGTAACTACTTTCGCAGTCACGGCAATAACAAAAGACAAAAGTGAGACATCGAAATCTTTTATTTTTCTACATACACATGAAGTTTCTCCATTCTTTTAAAAGAATTCGTGGTGAAGTGTACAAGTCCAGTCTCGTTGTCAAATCTTGTTCACTCTTTGGGTAGCTCCTCCGATGGAAAGGATAGATGACAGTCATTGCAGACGCCAGCGCACGCAGCCTTCTGCCCGTTGGGTTCCCACGGCTGCACGTACAATATTATAGTAAATATAGTTAGACACACGTGACAGAAGATGAGGATGCACGCCTGTGACGAGTACGTGCACGTTAATAAAAAAAACAAGTGCTAAAATATGACACACGAATAACTTTACCTTCACATCTCGCACAGTCCTTCTGAAGCTGCTTTGACGAAAGAGATGGATGAGAGGCATCGCAGACGCCAGCGACGCAGTGTACAGCACGGTGTGTGCCCATGGCTGCACATTAAGTATGTAAAATAGTGAGTCACGGGTGACAGAGGATGAATACAAATGCACATGAGAAATACGTGCATGGTGAAATAAAAACATACGTGAGATATGACATGCTAATAGTTTCACCGTGCTGTCACCATCGTCAAAGACTCATTTCGATCCCCGTAGTGCAACAGCTTAGGAGCGGCGGCCGCAGCCACAACTCCGCGAACCACCGTGCCGCTAACAAGTTGGCGAGTCCTAAGCGAGCGACGTCGTTCAGCTCGAGCAGGCGAACGCGAGACCAAGCACGGCGCTGCACACGGAGTGTCTGCCGCTAGCGAACTTCAAACAGGAGAGCGAGCGTACGCTGGGCCGCTGCCACGAACAGTGCCGAGCTGGTTTGGAGCTAGCGCCGAAGAAATCGACGGTAATGCGGCCCATTTCCACAAACTCGAGCGAGTGCAGGGCGCAAACGCAAGTCCACCGCTGCGGCCAACGAATGGCGCTGAGCTGCTTGTGACCGACTGACAAGAAAGCCAACTGTAATGGCGACCAATTTTGAATGAGTTCCGACGCTAGCGAAAGCCCCGCCAGCCCGTGCTGATGCACTTACAGTGCGCGACATACTACAACCAAGCTCTTTACGAGAACTCGCAACGTGTTTTCGACGACTCCCAACACAGCGACGAGGTCTCAGCCCAATATCGTCAGTCCGGAGCTCATCGCAGCAGCGAAGAAAGGCGAGCACTCGATGAGCGAGCGTACGGGAGGCCGATGGCAATGGCGGCCAATTTCCAGGCGGTCGCAAAGCACAGGCGAACTGCAGACGCCGAAGCTGACCTTCGCGATGCAATCCGTGCGTGCGATAAACAACACGACCGAGCCCGTCGCTGGCAAGCGCGATCCGTATCGCACACGCGACAAGTAGAGTGAAACACAGAATGATAACCTACTTGCCTTATAAACCAGCGCTGTTTTCTGCCCCGAGTCGGACTGAAATATATATCCGATAAGCCTGTTGTCTTCTCGGCCACCATATTGGCCTTCACAACTGTTGCTGTCGTGTGTTGAACGTGACTGGGGCTCTTCGATTTCCCACTTCTGGCTACCCGCGGGCTGCCAGAGCCAGCCAGAAGACGCTCGTTTTTCTTGGGCTACTCCATCCCCCCCTCCCCCCTGCGGTGCACTTCCGGTTGGCGTTCGTTTTTTTTAGGGTTGGACGGTTCTGGCGACCCCGAGGGTGCCCAAGGGTCGCCAGACACTTCCAGGAAAGTTTAGTCGTGGAAGCTTTCTGGAAGATTTTGGGCAAGTTTCGGGCTAGCAGACGCCGAAAAGGTACGATGCGCGCTCAGTGCCATCTTTGTGAGGACTCGATGAATTTCAATGTGGGCGCTTCAGGACTGCGCCTTCGCTTGTCATTACGCGTGGCGTTATCTTCTAAAGCCTGTTCCGCCATGCGGGATGAGGCGATTACGAGTGGCGGCGAGTGTTCGAAGCTACTGTTCATCGCTTTTGTTATGTTTCCCGTGAAGCTTCCTCATGTGAACAACGCGATAAACTGCTGCCTGTTGACTGCGTCGTGCACATGTAGGTTACGTACGTACTACACGTTTGTACGCACGTATGGAGATAACTTTGGAGTAAAGTTTTTTCGTATATATTTTGCCTTCCCGGTCCCTAAACCCCAGTGCTTTGAAAAACTCTGCGCCATCATCCTGAACTATAGGGTGAAGCCCTTTACAGAACATTATCAAGTGTTCGGCAGTTTCTTCTTCCTCTCCACACGCACTGTATACTGTGTCTACCCCTTCGTATTTGGCCCGATATGTCTTGGTTCGCAGTACTCCCGTCCTAGCCTCAAACAGTATAGAACTACCCCGAGTATTATCATAGATCCTTTCCTTGGCAATTTCCTGCCTAAATGTTCGATAGATCTCTAGTTCGGACTTCTTAATCATGCCCATTCTCCACATGTCAGTCTCCGTTTCCTTCACTTTCTTCTTACCCGATAGTTCTTTTTGGTTTGGCCACCTGCTGTTTTCTAAGTATTTACCAGTCAACTTCTTGATTCGCTTCCTCCAATTTGTATCGACATTCTTCATGTACATTCTTCATGTAGCTGAAAACCTTCCTAGCCCAACGCTCTTCCCCCATTTCTCTGAATCGCTTCTCAAATTTTATCTTGCTGCTAGCTTCCCTGCCCTCAAATGATGTCCATCCCATATCACCTTGTACTCCCTGTTTTGGTGTATTCCCGTGAGCTCCTAAAGCAAGCCTACCTGTTCCACGTTGCTTAATTTCTAATCTTGCTTGAACTTCTGATCTCATGCACAAGACCGCATTGCCGAACGTCAGCCCAGGAACCATGGCCCCTTTCCATATTCCTCTCACAACATCATACCTATTGTAATTCCACAGTGCCCTATTTTTCATCACTGCTGCATTCCTGTAACCTTTAGTCATCACGTATCTTTCGTATTCCCTCAGATACTCGGTTCCATTGCTTATCCATATGCCCAGATATTTGTATTTATCTGTTATCTCTAGCGTGACTTCCTGTATTCTAAGCTCACTACATTCGTTGTCATTGAAAATCATGACTGCTGATTTTTCCTTACTGAATCTGAAATCTAACCTATCTCCCTCATTACCGCAGATGTCCATCAATCTCTGCAAATCTTCCTTGTTGTCGGCCATTAGCACTATATCATCTGCGTACATTAATGCTGGTAGTGCCTGAGCAATAAGTTTTTCTTGTTTGACTAAAGAGAGGTTGAAGCCCAGTCCACTTCCCTCTAATTTTGCCTCTAATCCTTGTAGGTACATCATGAATAATAAGGCTGACAGGGGGCACCCCTGCCTAAGACCCCGTTTTACCTCTGCAGGCTTGGATACCTGTTTTTCCCAGTTTATAACTACCTTATAACCTTTATAGATACCCTTTAAAAGATTATTGACTACATGTTCCATGCCTAGTGTGTCCAGTATTCCCCACAATTCCTCTTGAACCACGCTATCGTACGCTCCCTTGATATCCAAAAATGCTAGCCACAGAGGCCTGTATTCCTTTTCTGCTATTTCGATGCACTGCGTCAGTGAGAACAGATTGTCTTCCAACCTCCTGTGTTTCCGAAACCCATTCTGCAGTTCCCCCAGCACCCCTCATCCTCTATCCACGCCTGCAGTCTTTCCTTTATAATCTGCATTGCCAGCCTGTAGACCACTGATGTCACTGTTATAGGACGGTAGTTGTTTATGACAGCTTTGTCCCCCTTTCCTTTATAGATCATGCTCATCCTGCTAACTTTCCATCCATCGGGAACTTCACCATCGATTATTATTGTGCTCACTGCCTCTCTCAAAGCCTGCTTAGACTTCGAACCTAATGTCTTTATCAGCCGAATTATAATGCCATCTGGGCCTGTTGATGTACTACTAGGAACCCTTTTCTCAGCCCTTTCCCACTCTTGTTGTGAACATGGAGCCATTGCACCACTTGATTCGTCCTTGTCTATTGTGGTGCATAAAGTACTTTTTTGTTGAAATTTTTCTGTCATCATTTTTCTTATATATTCAATACCTTCGTCCCCTTCTAGCCTAGCACCTTGGGCTGTAGTAATGAAACTCTGCTCTAGGCTCATCTCATTTCTTAGGGAGTTTAGATGGTTCCGAAATTTCGCAGCTGCCTTTCTATCTTTTTTATGTACTTCTGCCAGCCACTGAGCTCCCTTCTTTCTAATCTTTTCAGTGATCAGAAGGGATGCATCCCTTCTACAGCTTAGAAAGGTTGCCCATTTTCTTTCAACATCATCTGTTGGTTCACCCCGCTGCTTAGCATGTCTGTGTTCCCTAGACGCTTCCTGGCGTTTTGCCATGGCTCTCTTAACTTCCTCATCCCACCAACGTGTGGGTTTGTGTCTTCTTTTTTGGGGTGACTTGTCACGTGTCTTAGCAAGCTCTAGCTCAAAGAGTCTAATTAGATTCGTGTATGTCCACACTGTCTTATTATCCTCCGTGAATACTTTCTCAATTTGTTTAGTGGCTATTTCAATTTGCCTTTCTGGATAAAAATTTTCCTGTAGTTGCTCATCTTGTCTCCTTCCCACTTTCACTGCTCTTCCAAAACTTAGCTTGATACGTTTGTGATCGCTACCAATACTTCTGGAGCCACCTTCATCTATGTGCATTCCCCTGAGCTTATCATACATCCTATGTGACATCAGTGCATAATCTATCGTCGACTGAAGCCTTCCTACCTCCCATGTTATTCGCCCTTCACACTTCTAGGTACTGTTGCAAATGATCACATCAAGCCTTTCACACATATCCATGATCATTTTGCCTGTCGGGTCGGTATAACCATCTATATCTTCTATGTGGGCATTCATGTCTCCTAGTATAATTATCTCGCACTCTCTTCCTAACTCCTGAATGTCCTTTGATATACACTCTACCATTTCCTGGTTTTTCTCTCTGGCCTTTGCTCCCGTCCACAAGTACACGAAACCAAGGAGTGTCATTTGACCTGCCACTTTCCCTTTTGGCCGTAAATGTTCCTTGCACTCCTGCTTGACCCTTTGCCAGTCTGTACTTTTATGAATGAATGCCCCAATACCACCCCCTTTCTGCTGCCCTCTGTTCTATTACAATATTCCCACGCGTAGTCCGAATTGTTCGGACGTTGTTCTATGTCCCTGAGATGTGTTTCTACAAAACCGTATACCATCGGCCTCTCTTCCCTTAGCTGTTCTTCTATCTCTTCCCACTTCAGCCTGTTCCTACCACCCTGCATGTTAATATACCCTAAATCTGAATTGGCTCGGCGCTCGTGGATACGTCTATTTATGTCCCGGACTCTACCTATCTTAGATATTGGTGCCACTTTGGGATCGTATCTGTCCATACCACCTGTCGAAGAGTCTCCCTGGTTGTTTTCCTCGTTACTAGCTATCCTGCATCCCGAAGGGCTCGCTTGCCCCCCAAGAAAGCTACTGCGCGTCCTGCAAGTCGCCAACCCACCTCATGACCTAGCCGCCCATCGAAGTGAATTCTGTCTCGTTGAAAACCCCCCCACCTATGCACCTCTCTCTTTATTTCCACCACCTCAAAGCCTTTCTCTCGACTCATCCGCCATATCTCTTGGTTTGCGTTGATCACCGCTCTTTGCAGGTTGCTATCACGCACCGGTACCTTCGGTATCGTGCATATCACAACCTGTACCTTAGGAGAAGTGGCGCGCATGTGATCGACGCCTTTCGCCAGTGTGGCTGCTAGTCCTGCTGCATCTTCATTTAGGACATCGTTTAAACCACCTGAAATTATCACGAGGTTTCGTCTATCAGCTGTCGTTTTGAGCTTCGCGCTCGCTTGCCTTATGACTGCTTCCAGCTTGCGTCCTGGGAACGCCCCTACTGCAACCCTCTTGTCACCTGTTACCCTCTCTTTGATGGCTTCTGTGCATCGATTTAAATTCGAGTCCCCGGCGATTATCACATGCTGTGACTTTTCAGCTGGAGCGTTCTGCACCTGGGAACTACTTGCACCTGTGACGACGGCTGCTTTGTTCCCTCCCTGCCCCACCACTACTTCGCTGAAGCTGGGCCTTGCGACAGTTGAACCGGCTAAACCTGTTTTTTCCAAACTTGCTTGTTTTTCCTTCTCCACCGTTCTGGTTGCCGGTTCCCTACTGTTCTCTCGGTAGATCGCTTCTTTGTTCAGCTTCGCTAGCGCTTCCTCGGTGGACTTCGGTTTTTCTCTCATTGCCCTCCTTTTCTCTTGCTTTGTCGAAAACGCAGTCTCGAGCTCGGCGATTCTCATCAACAGTTCACTCTGGGCAACCATCATTTTCTCCATTTTTTCCTCGACCTCACATTGCCTACACTTCGCGTCAGCCTCTTCTCCATCCGCTTCTTTGCTTGGGTCCACTTTCAAACCCACTCCACATCCTGAACACTTTACAATCTTTTTAACCATGCCTTTCTGACACAAATTGCCCCTATACTCGATAACTCTAAACTCGAGCCCTGCACTACAAAAAAAAAAGAAAGTCTAAGCTCTACTACAAAAATTTGCGTGTTCAATGTACACGCACCTCCCCCACGGGGTGGGGGAGGTGCGCGTACATTGCGCGTACATTCATCATTTACAAATACCGCCATCTGGCAGACGTTTCAAGGACTAAACAAGAGGTGGCTTCCTGCTACTATTACATACATCGAGGAGGCATGACCCAGAGCTTTACTCCTAAAATGTCTCTTTAACGTCCGCTTCACCGTATCACTGTTAAACCACTGCACGGGTTAACGTTTTCAGCTCAAGCCCGGCCACAGCCCAAAAACTTCGTGCTCCGGCCCGGTTTTCTCGCATTGACCCCGTACGCAGCCCGGGCCCGAAAGCTTTTGGCCTGGCCCAGCCCGTTTTAGCGAGCTTCGCCTCGAACACAAACAAAGCACTGCCCGCTCTTCGGTTATGAAGGAACCTGCCTCACACATCATATATTCTAGTGAGATTTTAAGAACTTACTTTAGCGTCATTACTTTCACTAATATATTCTAAATAATTTCGGTTAATTGCGGCCGCAACACTTTTACAAAATATTTGCAGGGTAATATAACATAGTATCTTTGTGATCGATGGCTATCTCGTGTATGCCATACTAACCAGAAAATCTTAATATGAGTTCAGATGAACGTCTACAAAATATACTATATATCCTGTTTTACGTGCAAAAAACTATGCAATATTTTAGACATCAAGCAGGGAACCTATTGCATACCAGTAACCACACTTTATATGAGGGCATTTGTCCGATGTAACGAAATTACTTCAGTGGCGCGTACAAACAAGAGAGCATAGACGTGATGTGACTTACAGCAGTGGAATACTTTCACAGATAACCGATAACTAAAGAAAACAAGGAGAAATAGAAAAAACAAAAGCACTAAGAACAGATTATCATACTATTTATGAGAAAAGAACCATTTTTTCCTTGCCTGTGACTTTAGAACGGGAGTGAAGTAAATTCAGTATTTTTATCCCACACCCCGAAAAGTTTTCTACGCAACCTTCTGACGAAGCTTGTTTAAACATTGTTGAATATTCATAGAAGGATGAGCTAGGAGCTCGTGGCTGGTGTGGGCTGAAGGAACTTTACCGGACACAGGAGGCGTTCGTAATATCTCTGAACTGTGCAAGCTTTGCTTTTTGCTCACTGCACTGGCGAAGTCACATTTTTTTACATTTCATGGTGCCGAAGCCCGGGACTCTGCGATCCAAGTGACCCGACGAAAGGACTTCGGTCGCAACGAAGATGGAGTGCGTCAAAGGCAAACGAACGGCTAAGCTAGCTCTGCACACGCGCTTACGAAACGAAGCACGGCAACTGATCGACTACAACCAGTTCGCGTCATCGGACCTTCGTGTGGTGCACGGCCGGCTGAAGGCATGCAATAAAAGGCTGCGGGCGCTCAATTTAAAACTCGAAGCACACCTCACCAACGACCAAGTCGCAGAAGATTGTGCCTCCGTAGCACAATATGAAGACAACGCTGCTCCTACGCTGGCGTGGCTCAGTCACCACTTGAAGGAGCTAAAGGCGTCGACGTCCAGGATCTCCGGCAATGCGGCAACCAACCTCACGAGCGAAGGTATCGCCACTGTAGGTAGTCGTGCCTTTGACGATCAGATTACGTACGGGTTTGTCAGCTCTCGTTTACCTAAACTTGAACTGCTTCATTTAAACGGAAGCCCAACGCACTGGCAACTTATATGGGATACATTCAGGCATCCGGTTCATCAAAACCCCAACCTATCGAACATCGAGCTATTCCAATATTGTTAGAGCCTAGTGAATAGACAGGCATTGCAGGCCACCGACGGCATTCAAACCACGGTGCAGTTGTACAAAGACGCCATCAACCTTCCGGAAGAATGCTTTCGAAACAAGAAGATCATCGAGCAACAACTTTTATCAAACCTACGAACGCTCAGGGCACTGAAGTCCTCCGGTGATGTGGCTTCGTTGTGAAACCCATTGCTCCCGTCCACATCAATGCCACAGGACTTAAGGCGCTAGGATGCAAGGCGCTCTCCTATGCTGCCATGCTCATGGAGGTCCTCATCAAAGCTATTCGTGGAGAAACATTGGTAGAATACTTGAAACAACAGACCCGACAAACGAGCGTCGAGGTGGTTGCAACGTCGAAAACGGAACCACGGGAGGTGCTCGAGTACATGCACACGGAGGCGGAATCTCGGGAGAGAATTGCCCTTTGTTGACGCCAGTGGTCGTGGCGTTGGAGATTACCGACAAGCAACGTTTAAAAACGTTGCTTGTCGTTGACGGCCCACCTACGGCATCTGCTCTGAGTAGCCGTGCAACGAATCATAAAGGTGCTTGTTTTTTTGCCTGTTTTCGGTGCACGTGACGGAGGCAAGACCTCCCGACATTACTATCGACGAGAAAAAGAGCCGCTTAGCCAAGGCCGGAAGATGTTTCATGTGTACCATCAAGGGACACCACTAATTGTTTACTCCTACATTACCACAACTTTCAAGAAGGCTGCTATAGAATCAGATTTGATGCACCATTTGATAAGAATCGACGACGTTGTAAACTATTGTGTGAACAATAAAGTGACGTGGAAGTTGTCGGCAGAAAAAGCTCCTTGGTGGGGTGGTTTTTTGGGGAGACTCATCCGAGCCATAAAAGACTGTCTTCGCAGGTCAATATATGTACGCACGTCAAACCTACGGGAACTAATAATTATCGTTGCTAGCAGAAATGGAAGCAGTGGTAAACTCGAGGCCTGTAATTTTCACTTATTTGAGCCCAAATGAGCTCAATGTTCTGACTCAATCTCAATTTTTGTTAGGATGCAGATTTTTTGTCAACACCCGGAAGTGTTGGAGAGCTCAGGGTAGATACATTTTTGAATTAGTGGATTCACCGACAGCGTGTACTGCAATAGTCATGAAAGCGGTGGCTGCGTGAATATTTGTTTCTACTTAGCAGTGCACCTTTGAGAAAGGTACACAGTACTCACGGCGTTAAAAAAGGTGATGTAGTGATCGTTTAAGAGGACGAGGTACCCAGAATGTTTGAGAAAACGGCTATAATCAGCGAATGTATGAAGGGTAAAGATGGACTTGTCCATGCATGGAAAATAACATTGTCACGGGGATACAAAGTTATGTGACCAGTGCCGAGATTCTATACCCTCGAAATGTTCTCGGGCCCCGGAGTGTGTTCAATATTGATGAATATTTTCTAGACGAAAGAAGACAACGAAGTGTGCGCACGAGCTAAAAGCTCGTGGCTGGTGTGCGCCGAAGAAACCTTTGCCGGACTCTGGACGCGTAATATCTCTGAGCCATTAAACGTAACTTTATTTTTTGCTCACTCCACCGGTGAAGACACCTTATATTCTACAGGCTTCATCATTTTGCTTTTCAATCTGTGCGTTGTTATGCCAGGTAGTCCCGAACGAATATCATTGCTTCGGCAGGAGCAACCGGTGTCAGGGCCAGCTAGCGAGCCCACCTGACGCCATCACCTACACGACCTAATCTAGCCTGGTGGCGCCGGTCTGTCATACGCAACGCACGGCAAGCGCCCTCCACGCACCGGCCCCATAGTAGCCCGATGATGCAATCGACGTCATCCAGACCGGCGAGTTTTACGCAATGCGTGGAAATATCACTCGTCCATGGGTGCAACCCAGCGGTGATTCCTGACTGGAGGATTCTGACGCCACGGCCAGCGTTGGTTCTTATTAGACATTGCTGACGTTAGGGCACCCGGGGTGTATAAAGAACCAAGTGGTGCGATGCCAAGGAGCCAATTAATGCGTCAGGGAGAAAACGAGAGCGTTAGAGCGTCCGAAAACCCCTAGGCTCTTCGAGTACCTGAGCTGTCAGCCTTAGCGCCGAATATGTAACGCCTCTATTCTCACCGTCGTCTTGGCCACTCACCCATCCGTTCTGCGCAGAAGCAGCCGCGAGCGGAGATACTCGCTTTTGTAAACCCTGGCGGCCCGTGACCTCAGCGCACTACGCAACAGTGTCGGTGGTGGTGCGAGTCGTAACTACAATAACGTACCATACC
Organism: Rhipicephalus microplus; assembly: GCF_043290135.1. NCBI lineage: Eukaryota > Metazoa > Arthropoda > Arachnida > Ixodida > Ixodidae > Rhipicephalus > Rhipicephalus microplus. Next base: position 105,066,604 of record NC_134708.1, read on the forward strand.
ATCATCATTATATATTCTGTATCACTGGCCATGCAGCCCATCGTGATTGTCAGCGCGCTTCGGCTAAACAGCGTCGACGCCACAAACGAACATCATGACATTTAGTACGAGTTGTTCAAATAAGCCTATTCTGTGCTTTCTGCCCGAAAAAACTGAGACTATGATTTGACGCCACATGACATGGCATACGCCTTTGGCCGCTACGCATTAAAACATCGCATGACACATTGTTTCTTTTTTTAAACAGTTAACACAGCGATCATTGGGCACTACGGCCCCCTGAAGCAGTTTCAGACGAGTTGGCAATGCGTTCCACCACCACAGCCAGTCAAATTCTCTAACGACTTTCGGCACGTGGTTGTTTCGTCATCTCTTCCACTTGCTGGGGTTTTATGTCTAGTCATACTCGTCAGTAATGAACCGACTGATCAGTATTTCACTAATATTTGTGGGTGCAAGCTTTTCGAAGCAATTTTCGGTGGCGTCGACATTGACCGAACACTTGAGGCCCGCTGGTGCTTATGCAAGGCACGCGGGTGTTCTGTTACGACCCCCGGTACCTATTCGACGTGCACGCAACTCCACGATTTCTGGTCCAGTACAACAATAAGCTAGGAACATGATAGTTATTGTCCTGATATTATTTGTAAACTGTTTTAACTTCATGTGTCAAAGTAAATGCCAAAATATCTTGCAGACTGTGCGACCATTGCGTCACAGCGACAAACTGAAATAGGTGGGATACGCGAAATATTGCGTGTCTCTTTCTATTGCGTCCTCCTAAATCTTTTCAGTGACTACCCCTTCTTTAAAGTATACATATCCCCCAAGAACGTTTATGACAGCAACGTATTGAATACCACTCAGACAAAAAAGCCACGGAAGCCACCGAAATGAAGGTTCTTGCTTTTTTTTTAGGCAAGCACCAGGTAAACTGACGTACTCTTCAAACAGCTTGAAGAACGCGTGGAAACTGGCTTGGTTTGACATATATGTCATCCTCATAAACTGTGATGCAACTGTCCCCCTACGTGTCTTTGCAGAACGCTGAAAGAGGAGAGGTTGAGGAAAGTAAAATATGCAATTCCGGCTAGTTTTTTCTTTCTTCAACCCCTCTTCTTCTTTCTTGAGGGCTTTCCGACAAATATTATAGCACTTGCCACACTCCAAAGTAGAGGATCTATGAAAACAAAAACAAATAGCACTTGTGAGATCGGGCATTCCTGGCGAACAACTCTTTCTACTTAAAAGCACGTTGTCTTCACGGCATTGATGAAGAGCCTGCTGCTCATTCCTGCGTCTAGTAGCTCTGTGTAGTGAACTTGTCTTCAAAAAACGTGTTTGGTGATTTAGAGTATGTGTTACTGTGCCATGGGAGAGCGGAAAGCCATCCCTTGGCGCACAGGATTAGTGCACATGGCTAGCACTCATTGTAGACGGAACCCATATAAACGTGAATCTCTGTGTCGATCAGTTTGTTTAGAAAGTGAATAAGGATTTGAAGTACTCAGTACTCTATTATGGGAGAGCAGAAAGCCGTCCCGTGGGCCTCGCACTTGATGAGGCCACGTCGACCAAAATTACCCGTGAAGCTGTTCAGAAATTGTGTTTACAGAAACATATTTTCCCTAAAATGAGCACCTATCACAATCCAACAAAACATCGCGACTGAACACAACATGCACACATACACTGAAAACTTCAAGAAGCAGGGAGTTTTATTGCATACTTGTACAGAACTTCAGGTGAGTACACCTGTCTGATTAACAAAATCATTTCAGCGACACGTACAAACAAGAGAACATACACACGACGCAACTTACATCACTGCATTACTTTCGAAGATCTGAATCACTGAAGGAAAGAGATAAAAAGGGAAACAAAAAACGCGCTATGTTAAAAAAGAATCACATAATACTTGTTGCAAGAATCAAGTTTTGTTTTTGTCTTTTCCAGTGAGTTTTTAAACGGCAGTAAAAAAATTCAATGTTCCCAATCTGCACTCCAAATCTACGTATGTTTATAAAACGTTTTAACGATTTATACCACTTGGTACTATGATGTGGGAGAATTGAAAGCCGTCCCATGTGCCACACTTGAGGCCATGTCAACAAAAATTACGCCTTGAAGCAATCTAGAAATTGTGTGTATGGAAAAATTTATTTGCACGAAGACGGAAATCAATTACAATGCAACAAAACACACACACACACATACACACACACACACACACACAAAAGTGCGCGCGTGCGCGTACGCGCACCATAAATTGGCAGAAGCAGGAAAGTTTATTGCATACTAGTAGCAGAACTTCAGGTGTAAGTACAACTGTCTGGTGCGGCAAAATCACTTCAGCGACACGTATAAACAAGAAAACATAGACACCATGCAACTTACAGCATTGAAATACTCTCAGAGGTCTTGAATAACTACTGAAGGAAAGAGAGAGAAAAGCAAACACAAAAGGCGCTAAGCTAAAAGTGAGTCAAATATTTGTGACAAGAAGCGAGTTTTTTTGTCATTGCCAGTTTGCTTTTAAAATGGAAGTACAGGAAATTCAGTATTTCCTCTCTGCGCGCCAAAAGGTGTGTTTGGAAAAAAGCTGCTAACTATTTAGTGTATCTGCTACTCTACTTTGGGAGAGCATGACGCCATCCCTTGGGCCGTGTTCTGAATAAAGAGTTTAGAAGCAAAAACGTCCATGTGAATGGCTTCTAACAGTGTCGGGTCTCATGAAGACCCTCATATGTCCAGCATAATGCGACAACCTTGACATTTGTACTCATTGCAACCACAGTTTATTAAATTCGAAGCATTTCTTAGCAAACATCGGCAACTTTGAGCGTATCTATCTATCTATCTATCTATCTATCTATCTATCTATCTATCTATCTATCTATCTATCTATCTAGCTGCCTATGACCTTTAGCTCTCTTGGCCGTTTCGATAATGCTATCAATACCAGACTTAGTATCGCATAACATGACTGTATGAAAAACGTATTTCACTAGTCAGATCATTAAAATCATGACAAGTACGTCAAGAATGCAATGATTTACATTTCATGATCCTGCAGCTCTTGCGGTGGTTTCGTTCACATGGCATATTGCAAAACTGGTATTGCATGGCATGACTGCATGGCGAACACAAGCTACAGACCCTAACATGAAATGCATGACCTGCGTGTCATCTAACAACATGACTACATGCCACGCTTATGATGCGCTGGCGGCCGTTTTGCTAGATTCACTTATACCATATTTGGTATCTCGGGACGTGAATGTATGACAAAGTATGATACTGGTGTAAACTTGATAATCATAATATGCGTGTCATGTAACAACATGACTACATGCCACGTTCATGATGCGCTGGCACCTGTTTCAATAGCTTCGCTTATACCAAATTTCGTATTACTGTACGTGAATAAATGACGAAAGTATGATAATGGTGCAAACATGATAAACATGAGATGCGTGTCATGTAACAACATGACTACATGCTTTACTCATGATGCGCTCACGGTCGTTTCGCTAGCTTCACATCGGTATTACGCGACGCGAACGGACGACATTGGTAAGTGACACATCCAAACATGATAATCACGACATGCGTGTCATGTAATAACATGACTACATGCCACACTGATGATGCACTCACGGCCATGTCGCTAGCTTCGCATGCCAAATTCGGCATTACGTGACGCCAATGGATGACGAAAGTGTGTGACTGGTGCAAACATGATAATCATGACATGCGTGTGATGGGAGAACATTACTACATGATACCTTTCGACGTAATGCGGTGTTTGTTCCCACCGGCGTTCATTTCGTCGCATCACGCCGGTGTTGCCACGCCAAATGCCGGTACTGCCTTATACTCGCAGGCGCGCGCCCCACTGCGTTGCTTTGACACATGTGTGTTTCATTGCGTCCGGCGTCCCTCCGCCAAGAAAAGAGGGATACGCAGTGTTGTCTGGGTAACGCATCGGCGCGAAATGCAGCATGACTCATTTCGCGCCGCTTGCCGTCGGGCCGCGCCGACGGACGCCGGTCGCGCCTGGTGTCAGGCTATAGAGGGCTCGCGTTTAGCTGAAATAGTATCGCTGTGCTCAGCTTGCACACGCGTCAACGCTACTTTGGAGTATATTGGGCCCTTCATGATGCACTCGTGACCATTTTGCTTGCTCCACACACACCAAATTTGGTATTACGTGACCTCAATGGATGACGAAATATATGACTGGTGCAAACATGATAATCCTGACACGCGTGTCATGTAAGAACAGGACAACATACCACGCTCATAGCGTGCTCTCGGCCGTTTCGTTAGCTTCACATATACTAAATTTGGGATCACGTGACGTGAAAGAATGACAAAGGTAAACGACCCACCCAATCACGATAATCTTGACACGGAAGTTATGTACGGCATCATTTACCTCCACCTCGTAACGTTGTGCTGATTTTCAAGTGACATATCAACAATTCTCATTCGTTCTTCGCATATCATCGATTTTCATTGTACGTGAAATCTGCCAATTTTTAAATTGTACCTGCTTTACACTGTAAGAAACAACATTTGTTTTACTAATAGAAGTACTCCATCAAAGTGCAAACTCTTTAGCCTAATAACGCCTCCAACATGTCTTCGTAAGTCAGTCACTTTCATTAAGTCACCAGATGAAGGGTCCTTCGAACGGTGTTCGACATACGTTCCCGCACGTGGCGCTTCGTTCAGTGATGTGTACACTGAATGAGTTTCTTTTTAAATTTCTAACGTATTGTTAGCTGACTCAGAAAACTATATGTTTTCATCACGCGGGGAACATCTAGATTGTGAGGTAAAGAAAGAAGGGGAGCATATCGTGCATCGTTGATTTTTCAGGAATGAATGTCAGGCCCTGGCCTCCTAGGTGACTCTTGAGTGTATATTGTCTAATATTGTATACTATCCTATCTCTTTCTGACTCTCAAAATTGCGTCCAGAGACTGTAGCCAGTCGAACAAGGAGCCTGTACTTTTAAAAGCAGACCTAAACATCGAGGTTTCGAAGTTTTTAGATCTTCGAAATGTACAGGACGTGACCTTCAAATACGAACACGTTACCTTAGTGACAACTTTTTTCCGATTCATGCTTGCAAGTTGCATCTATTTCGTGCGGGCTATTTTTTCACTTTTTGCATGTGTAGCCAGCGACAACTGGTCAGACTGCTGTTCAACACAACTCTCGCGTAGATGTCTGTATACTTGCAGACTAAGTTTTTTAGGGGCGAAGCTCCTTATGGCGTGGTTTGGGCATCCCTCGTAGTACGTGCCCACCAGTGGCACATACCCGAAATAGGTATAACATTTGACCTTCAAGGTAGTGCCGTTGAGAGATTTCTTCTGTGCGTTGTTTAACAATAAAATATAGTGCTCAATGTACATGCCAATGGCTGCTAATGGGGAATGAGAGATAGGAGCATTCGGCTTTTAGTCAACGCGCACGCTGCGATCCCCATTAGCAGCCATTGGCATGTACATTGAGCTATATCGGACAAGAAAGGGTTGCTACATTATACTCGCTGGGTGTAACCTCCTTAGTTTTAGAAAGGTTTAGCGAGCGTTGAGCTGCAGGGCCATGAATACAATGAACTAGTATATACCATGAATGAATTCGACGTGGTTAAAGGGGTGAAGCAGATACGAAGCGCAAGCCTTAAGACGTTAAAAGCTGAATCCTCCTGTCTCTTATTTCACAATAGCAGCCATTGGCATGTACATTGAGCACGATCTGACAAGAAAGGGTTGCTACGTTATACTCGCTGGATGTAACCCCTTGGCTTTAGAAAGGTTTAGCGAGCGTTGGGCCACATACCCATGAATACAGTGAACTAGTATATACCACGAACTCGGGGTGGTTAAAGGTGGGAAGTAAACCCGAAGCGCAAGCCATAAGAAAGTGTGCATGTGCCACCTCCCGTTTAGTCCTTGAAATGTCCACTGGATGGCGGTGCTTCTATATGTAGAATATATGATGAAAAGATGCGAGATGGTGGTACTTGGAGTGCTTAATAGATGGACGAACGAACACACAGACAGATGCATGGATGGACGCATGAACGGACGCAGGCGCGGATGCATGGACGAACGCAGGGACGGACGCACGAACAGACGCATGCACGGACGGGTGGATGGACGCATGGACGGTTACACAGACGTACGCAGGAACGGACGGAATCAAGAACGAATGGACTGACGAATGCTTCGCCCCACTCCCCATCATTCACTCCGTGGATATGCTGCCATTTTTTATACGCGTAACAGGCCTCTTTAACTGTTGTTTAATAATTCTTTCCATATTTCTCACGCAAGGTACAAAAGCTGCTCCATGCAATAAAGTTTACCTTTCTGCAACAGCAGCATAGTTGCTCGAATATGCATGGCTGGGCGCCGCACCGAGGCCCTTGAGGTGTGCGGTGAGACTCCTTTATCTCGGCTTTATCTCGTGTAGGCTTCCCTCCCAGCAGTGTTTAGGCAACCGTCGCATGCGCACCCTCATCTTTCGCTACTACGTTCCCCCCTCTCTTGCTTTGCAACGCAGATGCAGGCAGCATCTAATAGTCTATGCTCGCTCCTCGCTCTCGCTTCATAGTTAACCCTGACCACGGCGTTTACACCCCATTGTGCATACGCATCCCCTGCCCCTCCATTCCAGCGATCCCCCCCCCCCCCCATCTCACCACGCCAATGCAGGCAGCGTCTGCAAGTGAGTTACTTTATTAAAAAAATGGCAGCATATCCACCGAGTGAATAATGGAGAGTGGGGCGAAGCATCCATTCGTCCGTTCGTTCTTGCTTCCGTCCATCCATGTGTTCGTCTGTGTGACCGTCAATGCATCTATCCACACGTCCGTGCATGCGTCTGTTCGTGCATCCGTCCCTGAATCGTCCATGCATCCGCCCCAGCGTCCGTCCACACATCTGTCTGTGTGTCCGTTCGTCCATCTATTCAACACTCCAAGTACCACCATCTCGCATCTTTTCATCATATTGCCGCGAACCATGCATTGGGTTTGTTTATTTGTGTTTTGTTTTTTCGGCCTGGCTGCGCTGGCCTGCGCTATCGCTGTTTTCACAGCGTTTCGAACAAACGCTACCACAGCGTTTCGAACAAACGCTGTCGAACAACGCTTCGAGCGTTCCGAACGAACAGCGTTTCCAACAAACGCTATCACGGCGTTCTCGATACAATTCGACTATTCGAGAAACCCTCGCGCCGAGGGATATAAATTCCCGCACAGCCGATGATGCCGCGACATTCGATCGCTGACGCTCACTAGCGTGCCCGTCGTTTTGCCGGCCGCTGCTTCGCCGCCTGTGTATTCTATCAGTTGTTAGGGGAGCACAGGTTCGCTCCAATAAACTTATTTTCCTCATAGACAACTGCGTCGTCCTTTGCTGCGTTACATCTGGTGTAGGTGCGGGGTACATGAACCCTAAGCCATTGCCAAGCCGACAAGCAAGGCCAACACGACAAGCACGCCCAACTCGTGTCAGCCACCGACAGCAAGGCCTTCAGCCAGAGTTTGGACTGCTCCCGGATAAAAAAGGAAAGAAGACGTAAAAACCACGATGATCAACGCAGGCACCATGACCAGCGCTACCAACCCTCCCGTCGTTCTGCAACAACCTCGTGAGCCCCCATCATTCCGAGGATCTCCTGGCGAAGACCCGGAAGAGTGGCTGAAGAAGCTGGAGCACATCCGAATCTTTAACAGGTGGGATGACGAAGAAACGTTTCGTCATGTCTTCTTCTACTTGGAGTATGCAGCTTGAACGTGGCTTGAAAACCATGAAGGCTCCCTAACCGACTGGACTGTCTTTAAGAGCGAATTCCTCAAAACATTCGCTACGGTTGTGCGGAAAGAACGAGCCGCCTTTTTGTTGGAGACGCGAATGCAACACCCTAACGAAGGTGTTGTACTGTTTGCTGAGGAGATGAAGATGCTGTTCCGGAGAGCTGACCCCGAAATGGCAAAAGAGAAGAAGGTGCGCTTTCTGATGCGGGGAGCTAAACAAGAGCTCTTCGCCGGACTCATCCGCAACCCCCCTAAGACCGTCACTGAGTTCGTCACCAAGGCTTCGATGATCGAGAGGACCTTGGATATGCGTTCGCGGCAATATGATAGACCACTCAACACCCTTTCGGTGAACCCGGTAAACACCCCTGGTTTGGCGACGGAAGACTTGCGGGAGACCATCCGCGCCGTCGTTCGCGAGGAACTGAGGAAATTGTTCCCAGCAACGCCGCAGCCCCAAGTCACCTCCCTCCCTGACGTCGTCCGCGAGGAGGTTCAGCAAGCACTGGAGAATTCCAGGCCGTCAGAAGCATCTTGCGAACCACAAGCGATGACCTACTCCGCTGCTGCTCGTCGACCCCGACCCGTCCCAACCCGTTATCAAGAGGCCCCGCTGTACCACCGCCCAATGTCGCCCGCCCGACCCCCTGTAACCCGAAACCAGGCGCCCAAGAAGACGGAGGTGTGGCGAACGCCAGATAATCGTCCGCTGTGCTACCACTGCGGAGAGGCCGACCACGTCTACCGCCGCTGCCCGTACAAGAGGCTGGGTTTGCGTGGGTTCTCCGTCGACGCACCCCGCCCGCGAGCCGGCCAGCGCCCATTTGAGATCGAAGAATACCTGTCGAACACCAGCCGTGGACCATCCCGTTTCAACCGTACGCCGTCGCCCTACCCGTACCAATCCCCCGACCGTCGCAGCAATGCTGACTTCGCCCGTGGATGGTCCCCCAGCCCACGAGGGGAAAACTAAAAGCAGCAACTTCTGGAGGTGAAGTTGCACAACGGCGAGAAAATGAAAACCCTCCAACGACGCAAGACCGTGATTCATGACATGCCCTCATCCCGACGACCCGACGATACCCTGACGAGACCCCCGAAAACGACGACAGCTACGCTGCGCGACGCGTACCCGAAGTGAGGAAGCCGGCCGCTGAGAAGACCACGATGACGACGCATAGTGCCCGACCATCAACACGTGCAAGCCGCGATACGACGCCCCGACGCACCCGAAATTCGAGGAAAGCGGCATACGACGTCCAGTTGTCCACGACGGCCTTGACGTAGTCGCCCTCATCGACACGGGAGCCGACTACTCGGTCATGAGCGGGTCATTCGCGTCCGAGCTAAAGAAAGTTACGACCAGATGGGACGGTCCGCACATACGCACAGCAGGAGGCCACCTCGTGACCTCAAGTGGAATGTGCACATCGCGCGTCACCATAGACGGCACTACGTACCCTTCGGAGTTCGTCATTTTGCCTAACTGCTCCCGCGACGTAATACTCGGAATAGACTTTTTGACGGACAATGGCGCAATAATTGATCTGCAGACCAGGTCGACAACGTTTTCTTCCGATCACTCCACGACGCCGCAGCCGAACCTCGGACACCGTGCTGCGGTAAGGCTCGCCGACGATCACGTCACCCTGCCACCCCGCGCAAGCTTGATGATTGCCGTCTATTGTGAAGGTGCTGCGCCTGACGTCGACGCTATCGTGCAGACTGACCAAAGGTTGCTTCGAGGCCGTGGTGTGTCTGTCGCAAGAGGCATTGCGCGGTTTAATCAGCGCAGATCCCACGTTTTGGTCACTAATTTCACCGAGGAGTACCAGCATCTAAACAAGGGCGCTGCAATTGCGTTCCTCGAAGAAACGCAAGAAGCGAGTCAAGTGATCGCGGTCGCCACCTTTGAACGCGCACGCGCAGATGCTTCCAGGCTGCCACCTCCTTTCGACGTGAACCCGGCGCTGTCACAAGAAAATCGGGACAGATTACTGGAGTTGCTCCGTCGCTACAGCGAGTGTTTTTCCTCGAACTCGAAGTTACGTCAGACACCTTTGGCGAAGCACCGGATAATAACCGAAGATGGAGCCCGACCTACCAGACAGTCACCGTACCGCGTTTCTTCACACGAGCACGAAGCCATTAGGACTCAAGTTGTCGACATGCCCAGCGACGACATAATACAGCCATCAAAAAGTCCGTGGGCTGCGCCGGTTGTACTCGTGAAGAAAAAAGATGGCACTTTAAGATTCTGCGTTGACTACCGGAGACTAAACAAAATCACCAAAAAGGACGTGTACTCCCTGCCACGAATCTACGACGCCCTCGACCACCTCTGCCACGCCAAGTACTTCTAATCCATGGATCTGAAGACCGGCTACTGGCAAATTGAAGTGGACGAGAGAGACCAAGAGAAGACTGCATTTATAACCCCGGACGGTCTATACGAGTTCAAGGTGATGCCATTAGGGCTGTGCACGGCGCCCGCAACGTTTCAGAGAGTCATGGACACTGTGCTTGCAGGCCTGAAGTGGCACACTTGCCTCGTATACCTCGACGACGTTGTCGTATTCGCCCGGACTTTCGACGAACACCTCACATGGTTGAAATCTGTACTCGAGGCCATTCGTACGTCGGGGTTAACGCTGAAGCCTGAGAAGTGCCGTTTCGCGTACGAGGAACTCAAGTTCTTGGGTCATGTCGTGAACGCCGCGGGAGTCCTACCTGACCCGGCAAAAACATCAGCCATTGCGAACTTCTCAAGGCCGAAAGATAAGAAGGGTGTGCGAAGGTTTCTCGGACTGTGCGCATACTACCGGCGCTTCGTCGCAAACTTCGCACGCATTGCAGAGCCACTCACGCGCGTGACGAAAAAAAGCACCCCTTTCAGCTGGGAAAACGACCAAGAAAAGGCATTCTGCGAGCTGAAACAACGCCTGCAAAACCCGCCCGTGCTCGCTCATTTCGACGAAAACGCCGAAACGGAAATGCACACGGACGCCAGTAATATCGGTTTGGGTGCCGTCCTCGTCCAAAAGCAAAGCCGTTACGAAAAGGTAATCGCCTATGGAAGCCGTGGTCTGTCAAAGGAGGAGAGAAACTACTCTGCCTCCGAGAAAGAGTGCCTGGCTATTATATGGGCCATTTCAAAATTTCGCCCATACGTCTATGGTAGACCGTTTAAGGTTGTGAAAGACCATCATGCGCCTGTTGGCTCGCCAATTTGAAGGACCCCTCTGGCCGTCTTGGGCGGTGGATCTTGCGCCTGCAAGAGATTGACGTTACAATATTCTACAAATCCGGCAGGAAACACTCCGACGCCGACTGCCTGTCCCGCGCCCCAGTCAACCCACCACCACAGGACTCCGATGAAGACAGCGCGTTCTTCGGAGTCGTGACAGAGAGTGACCTAGCCGCCCAGCAGCGGGCTGACCCTGACCTCCGCGCCATGATCGACTACCTCAAAGGACGCAACGTCGCCGTGCCTAGGGCGTTCAAGCGCAACTTACCAGCATTCAGCCTCAAAAACTCCATCCTAGTGAAAAATTTCAACCCCGGAACGAGAACGAATTATCTACTCGTCATCCCCGCAGACCTTCGTGACGAAAATTTGGAAGCGTGCCACGACAACCCGTCTTCCGGACATCTCGGAAAAGCTCGCACAATTACAAAAATCGAGGCGAAATACTTCTGGCCCCGCCCACATCCGATGTCACCCACTACGTCCGGAGCTGCCGTGACTGCCAGCGACGAAAAACACCACCGACGAGACCAGCCGGACTTCTGCAGCCGATCGCCGTCCCAACGAGGCCCTTCCAACAGATCGGAATGGACCTTCTGGGCCCATTCCCTACATCCCGATCCGCGAACAAATGGATTGTCGTAGCGACAGACTACATGACGCGCTACGCAGAGACCACCGCTCTTCCTAGGGAAACTGCACAAGAAGTTGCAATGTTCTTTATTAACTAAATTGTGCTGCGACATGGAGCCCCTGAGGTCCTAATCACGGACCGCGGAACGACCTTCACTGCGGGGCTCATGCAAAGAATCTTACGTTACAGCAACACAGGTCACCGAAGAACAACGGCGTACCACCCCCAAACGAATGGACTAACGGAACGGCTCAATAAGACAATCGCGGATATGCTGTCTATGTACGTCGACGTTGAATATAAGACGTGGGACGAAGTCCTCCCGTACGTCACGTTTGCGTACAACACGGCTATCCAAGAAACCACGCAGATGACACCGTTCGAGCTCATCTACGGAAGACGGCCAACTACTATGCTCGACGCCATGCTTCCGCACGTAGAAGACGACGACCTCAACGCCGACGTCCAAGGATACCTCCAACGTGGGGAGGAGGCCCGCCAGCTCGCTCGAGCTCGTATAACGGACCAGCAACTGGTGGATGCCGGACGCTACAATCTCCGACGCTGAGACGCTGAGTACCATCCTGGAGATCGTGTGTGGGTTTGACTCCCATTCGACGACGTGGACTCAGTGAGAAACTTCTACAACGCTATTTCGGACCCTACCGGAATCTACGACGTGTTGGCGAACTAAGTACGAAGTCATTCCCGATGGGGACTCCCGTACATCACGACGACGCACGCGGCCCGAAGTCGTCCATGTGGTTCGCCTAAAACCTTTCTACGGACGATGACGAACTTTTATTTTAATTTGTGTGGACTTCCTCTAATGTTAGCATCGGGTCGATGCACTCTTAGAGGAGGGGGGGGGGGGTAATGCCGCGAACCATGCATTGGGTTTGTTTATTTGTGTTTTGTTTTTTCGGCCTGGCTGCGCCAGCCTGTGCTATCGCTGTTTTCACAGCATTTCGAACAAACGCTACCACAGCGTTTCGAACAAACGCTGTCGAACAACGCTTCGAGCGTTCCGAACGAACAGCGTTTCTAACAAACGCTATCATTGCATTCTCGATACAATTCGACTATTCGAGAAACCGTCGCGCCAAGGGATATAAATTCCCGCACAGCCGATGCCGCGACATGCGATCGCCGACGCTCACTAGCGTGCCCGTCGTTTTGCCGGCCACTGCTTCGCCGCCTGTGTATTCTTTCAGTTGTTAGGGGAAAACAGGTTCGCTCCAATAAACTTGTTTTCCTTATAGACAACTGCGTCGTCCTTTGCTGCGTGACAATATATTCCCCATATAGAAGCACCGCCATCCAGCGGACCTTCCAAGAACTAAACGAGAGGTGGCACACGCACACTTCCTTATGGCTTGCGCTTCGTGTCTACTTCCCACCTTTAACCACCTCGAGTTCATGGTATATACTAGTTCACTGTATTCATGACACTGCGGCCCAACCCTCGCTAAACCTTTCTTAAACAAAGGAGGTTACGCCCAGCGAGTAAAGCGTAGCAACCCTTTCTTGTTAGATAGTAATCATTGTACATGTCAATGGCTGCTTATGGGGAATGAGAGACAGAAGAATTCGGCTTTTAGTTAACACGCATGCTGCGAATTTTTTATTGTTCAACAATGCACAGACGAAATCTCCCGTCGGCACCACCTTGCAGCTCAAAACGTGAGGGTGGTTACACACTACGACTACGACTACTGCGAGGGATGAACGGGTGCCGCTTTAAGGAGCTTTGCCCCCGAAACACACTGCGCGCGCCTCACAACCGTACACTGCACACCCCCTATACGTATATTCGCGCTGGATCTTGACCTCAAACGTTATGTCGGTAAGAGATTTCTCCCGTCCGTTGGGACGACGCTAGGGGGCCATCGAAGCAAACGTGCTTTGCATGATTTTCGCCTCCACGCCTCATCTCACCCGGAAAACCTCCTCGCCGCCACCTATCAAGTACTGGACCGTCTTCTACTAATCAAGCGCAGTCGGTGGTAACCAGTTTTTAACCATAAGTCTGAATTTCTTGAAAGTCTGCTTGTTTGAAGTTCCAAAGTGAAGAACGCTGCTCTAAGCCTGAGTGGCTTAGAGCAGCGTTCTAAGTTTCTCTAACGCTGCTTAGAGCCGCGTCTTCGCAGAACGCAGTCGCGTAACCAGAGCCACGACATCGATCGAAAAGAAAATGAGAAAGTGCTACTAGCGTCTCGCAAAAGAAGCCTTCTAACAACGGGGGATGGTTCATTGCAACGTTCCACAACTCAAGGCTAATCGCCTTTCCGGAGACCGGGGCCGAAGTGGTAGACAACTCTGCGTCAAGCTAATCTAAACAGAAAGAGAATCCTCTTCGAAAAGAGAAGCTGCCTCCACTGCCAAAAACCGACTTCAAGGTCATCATTAGACCGAGGATTGGAGTCAACATCAGTCAACTAAGCACGCATCAGATGGCACGCCCTATAACTAAGGCATGTGGTAACCCAGAGATCTGCAACGAAGGCAACCTGCTTATATGGCTGCACATTGAATCTAACATTGCCATAATCAGCACGCCTAGCTTGGAGACCGCCAACATTGTGCAGAGCATTCGAGTCACCGTTTTGGTGCAAAAAAATATGCAGTGATGGCTTATGTAGCCGCACCGGACAACTCGGGCAAGGGTTTCATTCACGGACTGGACGCCGGGACCACGCCAACCGAATTACTAGCCCACCTTCAGGTGCGTGCCCAAGGAATGAAAATACTTTATGCAAGAATGCTCGGAAAATTCCAAAGCGCCATAAGTACCTACGAGGGCAAGATCGTCCCGCGCTATGTTTACTACTACGGCGGTGAGCCACGTTGCTACCTCTATCGATCATCGCGGCCAGTTTGCTACAAATGCGTCAAGCCTGGGCATAGGGCAGATGTATACCCGACACTAGACGCTGCTGTTTTCTCAAATTGCACCGAGCCAGTCTTAGAGGATGGACACACCTTTGAGCGCCGGTGCGCGCTATGCAAGGAAGCGCATTCTACGCGGGCAAAGGAGTGCAAGAAACGCCTCAGGAGACCGAGAAGCTCATGACCAAGAACAAAAGAGCAGATGGCCACCGGAGCACAAGGCGCCGATGGACGTGGCCGGTCCCGGAAACGCTGGATCAGCTGGGATGGCACCTCACAATCCAGGTTCCGATCAGCATCAAAACCACAGTCATGGTCGAGATCGGCGTCCAGGACCCGCCAGGCTCCAGAAAACAAGAAAAAGCAACAGAAGAAACCCGTCTCCAGGAAGGAAGACGACGGTAAGGTGAGCAGGAAAGTGCCTATTGCTCTGCCTCTCCCACTGCTACAAAGAACACGAATACTCAGACAGTATTGGTCAGTAAGAATGGCAGTGCGCCACCTAACGACGAAGTAAAGTAATTATGGCAGACTATTCAGATACTCAGGGCAGAAAACGCCGAACTCCTGCAGAAACTAAACAATCTCATAGATGAACTAAAGGCCCTGAGAACAGGGCAGACCAATGCTAACCCACAAACATACTTAACTCTGACAGCCACCATAGGGCGCCAGGAATTCACAACTACCATGGCTGCCATAAAAATGCCCTAGAAAATCTTAGCAACCTCATCTCTAACATGCAAGATGAAGCGCGCAAGGATAGAGAACGTCTGGTGCAACTCACGGCCATGAAATCTAGAGGCGCACCCTGCGCTCGGCCATCATCTGAGTATGGCGAGCAGCCGTAAATGCTCAGTCAAGTAAGAAACCCTCAAAATGTGGCAGTGGAGCTATCGTGCAATCCGTTGAGAGCAAGGTCTTCTGAATCAACACATCAATAAATGCACGACTCCACCAGACATCATCCCCCCCCCCCAGAAAACTTTTCAGTTTATGAGGGTCTTGGCCAAAGTAAGGTCGCTACTGTGGTTGCCAAAGCAGTCACCGCAATTAGACATGACATCGATGCAACAGATATTGACCCCGTTCTCATTGAAATCATAACACAAAAAGAACCGACGAAAGGATATTTCTCCTCACTATCTACAGCCCACCAAGGCAGCGGGAAATAACTTCAGCTCCCTTCTGCGAAAGGCAGAACAAGCAGCAGGCAAAAAGGGTTTTGTCATCCTTGGAGACTTTCATGCGTGGCACAAGAGCTGGGGATATGTTAAGGAAACTCAAAAAGACAGATTTGGCCAGAGAAGCTGACCGCAGAAGGCTAAGCCTCATTGCAGACACACTCAACCAACGCGAGTGGGGAATAGAATCAACCAAGATACGTGCCCGGACTTGGCGTTCGTTAAAGAGGTCAGGGAGGCCCAATGGGAAAACGGCAGGGAAACGCTTGGCAGTGACCACTGCATTTTCCGCATCCAGATAAAAACCTTCCCTGTTTAGAAACGACACAGCCTGGCTCGTTTCACAGACTGGGAAGCTTTTAGAAAAACTAGGGCAAAATTCGAGGTTAAAAAATTGCGGACACTGAGAGCTAAGTCTCGGAAATCAAGGCAGACTGGAAACAATTAACCCGAAAAATATTCCTATCTACAAACACGCCCGAGGTGGACAAGCATCTCCTACACCTCTGGCACGCCCGTCGGGGCCTGTTAAGAAGACGAAAGCGGCAGAAACACAACCGCAAACTGAGACTTAGGATCGCCGCAGTCACCAGGGAAACCGAAAACTATGCGATGGAGCTGTCAAGGCGCAGCTGCAGCTGAAACGTTCCGCATATACGGATCCGTACATACGCAATTATTGGACTACGGAAAGCCGCATCATGCGGAAAGATGCGAACATCCGCAGCTTACGGAAAGCGCCATATCATGCGAAAAGATGCGGACATCCGCAGCTTACAGAAAACGCCATATCGTGCAGAAAGATGCGGACATCCGCAGCTTACGGCAAGTGCCATATTATGCTAAATTACCCGATAAGCAGCTTACGGAAATCAGCATAATGCAGAAACCATGCAGCTATCTGCTGCATCTTACAAAGATCAAATGGACATCCTAGATCTCGAGTAAAAGCAATTGGCCATTCACGATGTTTGCAAAAGCAAGTATTGCGTAGAAATATATATGAATATTTCATTTTTAATATGTTGCTTGAAGGTGAAATATGTTTGCTATCTGAAACAGCCTTAATGAGTAAACAAAGACTTGAAAGAATTAAATGTGTTGAGAAGCTACTTAATGAGAGATTGAATCGTCGGCATCTTTCTAATTGTCGTGATGCGGAAGCAAAATTACCTTTCAAATAAAATACATTACAAAACTACTAAATTAACATGCTAGCGATCATAAATGGTAGTTACATTGCAACACATTAATGCAGTGTTCTATGCAAGACCTAAAGAACTTATAAAGTTATTATTATCAATAGAGAAGCATTATTATACACACCAGCCCTGCTACAATCAATATATTTTTTTATTTGTCTGTATGCTCCAGCTGTGAATAGTGACATTGCAGCGTTGATGGTACACAAGTGAGGTAACTGCACCGTAATTTCACGAGCTCCATCTAAGCCACAGGATGGTGGCACAAAACAATATGTAAGAGCAATTTTAGAACGAAATGCTTAAACATAAATAATAATCATAGCACTGTGAAAGTGTGGCGCTGTGTTTGTCTCATGAACGCCTTGTGGAGATCGGCGAAATGCTGCTTGAGGCTCCGGCACCACTGTAAATTTGGAAAGTCACTGCCATAGAACTTAGGTGTCCTTTATAGGCACCTGGAATCGAAAATAATTGGCACAAATAATGTCAGAGACACATGTTAGCACATTAGTTCACATGTACAAGAAATATAACACACAGAATGAAACTGAAAATGTAAGGCACACAATCCTTCATGTTATGCATATGTGAATAATAGAAGGAATGAGTGTATAAATTAGTTCTGCCACATCAAAGAAAACAGCATGCTTATCACAGTGAAAATAACTAGGTTGTCACGATTTTCAATGGTAGAGATAATCGATTAATATGTCCTTATGAAATTAAGATTTAAATGCTCTCTGCACAGTAAAACTTTAGAAACTGCAAGTGAAAGCTCTCAATGTACATTTATTAGTGTGTGCATGTACATCTGCTGCCTTTATCCTATACAGTTTGTGCACAAAATTGGCATCTTGAACAATTTTGGGAGTTAAACCTATGCAACTTATCAAGGTTAAAATCACCATGAAAGCAAGCAGGACCAGGCAGGTGCCATTAAAAATCTGTGCAAGCCAGATAACTATAACCGAACTGCACACATATAGGGGAGCAAGAGTAACAGAAATTCGGCTGCTGACCCGCAGTTCGCGGTATCAAATCCCGGCTCCATTTCCGATGGAGGCAGAAATGCTGTAGGCACGTGTGCTCAGATTTGGGTGTACGTTAAAGAACCCCAAGTGGTCAAAGTTTCCAGTGCCCTCCACTACGGCGTCTCTCATAATCATATCGTGGTTTTCGGACGTGAAACCCCACATATAAATCAAGAATAACAGAAATAAACTGCCAACAGAAAAGTTGGGTGCATGTGCTATCTGTAAGTGCTTACACCTTACTACATACAGCATGCTCATTCCATTTTAAATACCGATATTGAAAATGACTGCTCTATTAGGAATGTAAAAAATAAGGTAGAACTGAACGACTCTACAAAAAGTGACCCTATTAGACATCACGTTTTCTTATAACAAAATTGACTAAGACTCTGAAATATCATTATGCAAGAAAAAATCTTCAAAAGAACAATCAAGTTTGAAGTCATATATTTTTAATATGGCTACTATGACTATAACCAAGAAATCGACCTCAACATGGCTAATGTTAGTTTTTAAGGCCTAAGTTCACTAGACAATGAACTATACCACAGAAAGCACAGCGCTCAGGCAAAGCACCACACAAAAAAAGAAAGCAGTCCTTATTGTTATTACCTACAATGCCTTTAAAATGGTATTTTTACCTCTACTTTCTGCTTTTTATCTAAGTAACTGGTGTGAAACAAGTTAGCTGAAAATTCACTGTGCCTCCAAAACCTGTTGGTTGAATCTGAATTTTTAAAAAATGGTGAAGCTTGCACTAAATGAGGCTCCACAAGCCTTGCAACAGCGAGACTGCATGACTCTTAGTACTACTTTGGTTACTTGTGTTTTGTTTCTGGGTCTAAGCATAAAGACAAGGGCTTAACTGAATCGCTGCTAACAAACAAATGCTTTCGAAATTGCCTGAGCGTCAAAGGATGCTCAGACATTTGTTGTTTTTTGCACTGGGCTATTCTACACCAAACATACAAACCATACTGCCTTGCGACCATCACAGATGTATAGTTTAAAAAATGATGGTAATTTACTCTTCTGAAAATAGTTATTTGCAGAAATGTTTTGAAGAGAAAAAAGTAGTGGTCACGTGGTGGGTACCTTCAGAATTTCGCAGAATGTCGTGCGGGTGTTATTTGTGAGAAAAATTTCAAAGTACCGCTTTTTCTTGCCATATCAAATTTGATCTACATATTAAGTAAAGGTGCTTCTTAAAGTATTTGAAGCCGAGTAACATTAGTGCAATTTTTTCGCTACATAGGCTTTGAAGAATTCAGCCAAAGTGTTTATCGTTTGCATTTCTTGTATGGCAATACTGCACTTTGTATGAATATTTGAGCCACAAATACTCACTGCACAGAAGTTATATTTCACGAAAAAAAATAATGTTAGGTCCAGATTACAAATATCACTATATAATCGTTTTTGTCCACATTGAGATGCAACTTGAGCTGTGTGTTTGTCCAATTGAAAATTACTTTTATGTGTAGGTTGAAAGCAAATAGACAGTTCTTGTTATATGGCAAGTGTTATCATTACAATTTTTGTTTAAATGAGAAAAATGATTTTTGAAGTCTTCTATAGAGGGCCATGGGGAACTTCGGAACGGAAGCTGTCGTATATCAAATGCAGAAAACAGCCATAATAAGAAAACTTCAAAAATTCATTTCCACTTTAAGACAAAGTGTAATCATATAACTTGCCATATAAAGAGAACTGCTTCCGTGCTTTTGATGTGGCAAAAAAATTGCACTAATATTACTTAGCTTCATGCACTACACACAATCACCTTTACTTAATACCTAGACCGAATTTGGTGTAGAAGAGGCAGTATTTTTGAAACACTTTTTACTTTTTACAAACAACACCCAGACGACATCCTGGGAAGTCGAGAAGGCACCAACGTGGCCTAATATTTTGTTCTCTGCGATATATTTTAGCATTTTGCTGTTTTCAATACAGTAAACGAGCACAATATTTTTTTTTCAAAACACATTTAGGACGGTTGGCAAAATGGCTGGGATGTTTGATGTGTAATTGCTTCACTGCCAGCATTTATTCTTCCGAAGCTCAAGCTATCACCTCTCTGTTGCTGCCTCCCTCACATACAATGCCTGCATAGGAAAGAAAAAGAAACGCAGGTCCGACAAAGTTCACAAGGCAAGATATTTTCATGTTGGATAAATTCATTAGCATAAACAGCAGCAAAATAACATTCATTTTGAGTAGTCCAAGACACAAGCTATATACCAGCATACTTAGAGCCAAGCACAAACTTTTCATTTGAACATATGTGGTGATAGACAGGAAGCACTTATTGCAAGACTGATCAGTCTGTAATTAACTGAATGAAGTACAATGCACTGTTCAATCCAACACCACATAGGCATCTTTGCTATAGCAAAGCCATGTGTCATTCATTCATGCACTAGATGGGACAATGCAAATGTAACAAAAAAGGTGAAAAAAGAAAACAAGGGAAAAAAAGAACAAAAGGAGGGATGCAAAGCAGGAGCAGTGTAGCACTACTTTTACTTTGCATCCCCCTTTTCTTTCTTCTTTTTTCTTCCTTTCTATCATTTATCTTTTTTTTTGCTTCCCTTATCCCCAACCTCCGACAGGAAAACACTTTGTATCAGCGCAACCTAACTTGAAAAGAAGCAAGGGCTGCACTTTTCTGCGTTATAGGTTTTTTTTTCAGACAAACATTTCCAACAGGCACACACGCCTATACCAAAAGATGATGTCATTACTGACCCCATTTAAACTAACACGCCAAGGATGACAAGGTGGCTTCTAAAAAATAGGTCCTCCTATCGCAACATCGGCCAGCCTGTATGAGGCACTTCCACTGTTCACCCTGATTACCCCACTAGATGTTTCCATCTGTCGACTCACATCTTCATTTCGGATAACACTAAGACGAGCTTACATTGATAAATACGCACGAAAGTTTAGTGATGTATCATGTATCAGATTAAGCAACTCTGTTATAAAATTATTGATAGCTAGCTTCCAGGCTGAAACTTCGTAATGTCTTCCATTCACATGAACCAGATTGACAACGTAATGCACAACATGCTTAAGAATACTGTGAGGAACATGATAACGACAAAACGACCGACCACCCAAATTTTTCGCTGTACATGTTTACAAAAAGTTCATGTACCCCAAACGAGGTGCTTATGATACAAGCTTAAAAAACCTACAAGTAGGGCCTTGGAGCCTTCTGGAAGTAGACGTGTTGCATTTTTTCTGTGGAGGGCTTTACACCCATAAGTGAGGAACAAAACTCCTGTATAATGAAGAATGTTGGCAGCTATCAGTTATAGAAAAACCAAATGCAGCTAATCTTCCCCGACACATCTGAACATTTAGAGAGGTGACGTAGCTTCTGTGATTGTGGCAGTAACTCCAACAGGACCAGTGCGAAAATTGGCACTACTTGGCTAGACAAATGTCCAAACATGCCAGCCCGACTCCCTCGAGCCATCCCGGCTGAATCTGACAAATGATTTCTTAACTGCTGGCTGGACAAAAACAAAACCACTGAAGCACTCACAATACACAGCGTGAAGTTCCTCTGGAGTGGTCAACTTCGTCTTCTGCGATGAAAGAGCAGCACAGTGTACCGATAAGGCACTCCTTGCAATGGTTTTCAATGCCACACAGTGACCTTGCTGTTCCTGTCGAAAAGAGCTTCGGGAGCTTGGAGGGTGCTTGCTCTTTTCTGGGGGCTGCTGCCGCTCCTCGTTTTCTGCTCAAGGTCAACCTGCACAAAGTTGTAGACGAGGCTTTAAGAGTTGTATATAATAATATGCAAATTTTCGCTGAACACACATTTCCTCGTGGCACACTGAGGAATTTCTTATAAAACTTGAGGCCTCGCATATGCAAACATTTACAATCGATCCGAAGATTCACTCGACTCTAAAGGAGCAAGTTTGTTATGTAGTGTATATAAAGAAAGGTCATCCAGCACAACCACAACTACAGTTGCACACGAAAACGACATTTTACACAATCCTGTTTATTTACATGGTCCATTTTATTTTATTTACACGGTCCATTTTACACGGTCCTGTTTTACACAATCTGGTCTGCATGAACTCTTGAACCGGGCACCATATAGATTGAAAGACACACACAGAGTTTGAGACAAACCTAGTTTCCCGTGGAGCATCCTCTTGCACTATAACAACACATCTCAATTTAGTTAGTTGGTCAGAACGAGGTGAAAACAGCTCGCACTTGAAAAGCACGGGCAGAAGGAATGACGCCTGCACCCTGTGCTCCCTGTACATTCTCGTTGAGGGTGCAGTTTTCGCCTTATCCTTATGCAATTTCGCATTTATAACATTGTTCGCTGCATAATCTTTGGGGCTTTAAAGTGTGATACCGTCATGTGTATCCCATGTATTTTATAAAAATAAAATGCAAGATAGCTCGATTCAAAAGTAACAAAGTGCATCCAGTGCCATGTCCTGCAGCCATTCTTTAGGCAAGTGGCAGAATGATTTATTCTTCAAAACATATCTTACTTGTATCCACTACAAGAGCAAACTCGTACACTGGCACATTCTGTTTGCCTGTTCAGATTATAAGGTACCTTTTTTACACCAGAAAATCTTCAAGAAGAATAGAAGTGTTGTAATTGTGAAGAAAGAAAAGTAGAAGGAAAAAAAGATAACCTGCCCTGTACAGGGACCGAGCCTGCGAACTTCGAATAACATGTCCGATGCTCTATCAACTGAGCTACCATGGCGGCTATCCCTCTTCCATTTTGTACGGTATATATGTGCCTTTATAAATGGAAGAGTCAGTCAGCGCTGCCTGTTACCATCAAGGCGAGTGTGGGACACCTTTTTTTTTGCCTACTGGCAATTACATTACGATTGCAATTACGTTACGATTACTTCCGATATCCCTATACTTCTTTGGCAGCATTATGCATCTGTCAGTTCTCAGAAAATCTGCTAGTCACAGGAGGTGGCAATGCTTCACCCTCCCACCTAAATGCATGTACTTGAACACATGCCCAACTGATCAAAAAAAAAGAAGTCACACACCGCTAAGATTACTGAGATTCACTGTTTCAGATTCATGAGTAAAGGAAAGAACTATAAATTTAAGGGTTCGTTGTCTTTGTTGAACACATTATAATAAGAACTAGCAGAAAATGATGCCAAAGAAACTATAGGGGATGTTATCAAAAGTAACTTTAACAAAATTGTGAAAAGAAAAGTGAACAAAAACGTAACTTGGCAACGTTTTTTGACAATTGAATTGACATTACTTTTTATAACATCCCTATATTTTACTGGGTAATGCTGTCGGATAATTCTCATTATTAGAGTGGTGAGTAGGCTGACAAAGAAAGCATATGGCATTGATACTTCTTTTGAACACCTAATAGTTTGAGGACCTTAAAAAAGCGGAAACTACTTTGAGTATACCAGAATATTTAGTTGGAGCGAAAAAAAACGCACACACATTTTTACCAGGCTTGTTAACACATTTTGAGACATAAAAGTGTATGCTGCCAGTAATGTTGATTACCATTACTTTTCTCACACTATGCACTGTAGCAGGTGTAGTTAGAGTGGTGATAGTGAAGGATTAATCAAGCACGCCACCAACTGCGTTCACATCAATGGTCGCGTATTTTCAAAATAAACCTGCTGTATAATAAAAAAAAGTTTAGAGCATTTATGTTTTTATCCAAATCAAGTTAAACCGACTGGGTAAGCAAACCGTTTGCATAAAATCAAAAGGCATAAAGTGATTCATGTATTATAACTATGTGAACAATTTCAGCAACGCAGGGCAAAGTGACAACAGTTCTATTAAAAACCCTTCTCATTATAACATGCATGAAAAGCACCACACCAGAATATTTTATAGTGCATGTAATATCGAGACTACTAGACTGTCTATTGACCTTTTAGAAGAAGGCTATCTCCTTCACGTTCAAGGGGCAACCACTTGGCCTTTTCCTGAGCTTTTCTGTGAATATTTCCTGAATTTCAGGTATCATTAGGATTGATTTAGAGTGAACAGATTTTGCTTACACATTGAAACCTAGTTCTGTATGTAACTGCAATTATGGGTGCCAAACCACATCCAATTAATTTTTAACATTTAACTTATTCTTTAACTGCAGCAGCACAACTAGCTATGGGTGCCCAAAAAGTAGCTAGGAACAACACCTTTACCTTCTTGATTCTTTTGGAAGTGTTCAGCTTTTCAGTGCTCTCATTACAACATTTTTTTAAATACGTGTTTGTGTGCCCACTACTCTTGCTCCTTGTACAGTGAGGAGGAGCACATGGCAAGAGGAGACAAGAAAGAAGCATAGCGAAAAAAAGCGAAATAAGCGAGGACCTCTTTTGTATCGTACAATGTGTGTAACATCACTATTGCGTCAACATATAGACAAATTATCACGGCTATGCATCCATTGTAGAGTCATACACAGCTGCAACACCACGACTAAATTTCAACCTTGTGTTGGTTTAGGATCCCTTTATAGTGGCAAGCTAATGATATCTGCATTTGTTTGGCACACATTGAGATGCAGCGAAATGTGATATGGTAATCTCATTTAGAATGAACGTCATGTGGCTTCTTTGTATATGTGGCCACAAGTAACTCTGGTTGCAAAGCAATATGGCAGAGCCTAAACAGACGTCACCGACCACTCCAATCTGAACTTGCCTTTGCTACTTGCCCATTATCATCCCAGCAAAAAATGAATAATTGTATCTGCTACAGATATTTGCTAACTTATGCTAAGGACCAAGTATGAAGGGTGTTTTGTCATTATTGAGATCAGTTATTTGTTCAAGAACACTTGCTGTCAAACACAAATACATTGCTGTCGAAGCATAAAGACTCAAATATAAAGCAAAAAGAAGTGTCTCTTTAAAAATTACAGGCCACGAGGTGCAAGATAAATATTTGATATACTTGGGATGTAAGGCACGCAGTAGAGGTGCTGCCATATTATACTTTTCCTTGTGTTGAAACCTGCTTGCTTTACTCACCCAACACATCTGTAAAGATGCCGTGAAAACACCAAGGAGCTGATGCAGCACGGTTGAACACATGTCCAGGGATTCCACTATTTCTAAGCAGCCCTACAGCCTCCACAGTCCTGCAACCATTGCAGTCCGGTGAAGAATTGCAATGTGTTTCAAACACAGTCCAATTCATGGCAAGTAAGCATGCAATAGCGTTTTGTCAGCTGTTCAAGAAAAGAGCATGAAGTTTAGCTAAAACCCATGTTTTTATAAACACCATTCAATTTGATATAAAAGTTGTGAGCATTATGTGAAGGAACACGGATTAATGTTAGTCAATATTTTCTTATGATGGACTGATATGAATGCAACTAACTGAATATGAAACGATAATTTTTGCTTGAGAATTTAGAGTTATGAACACTATCGCACTTTCCAGCTGCATTTTGTCCAAAACAGCGGCAAGATAGGCTAGTTTCTGTAGGTGAGCAGTAATGAGCAGTGCAAAGTAACAACAAGAAACACCAGTAACAACAGTATGGAGCAAGCACAGACTGCCAACTGTATAATTTATTGCACAAAAGTTCGCCTGAATATCAGTCAGACAACTCGTGCAAATGAAGGTCCAGTTGGGAATGAACAAGTTACGAAATCAACAATGCCTGCTTTCACTAAGAGGACCCTCATTCACATAAAGTATGCAGCGATAGGCCCCTACCGAGGTACGTCAAAGCATGATGTCACTGGCACATGTAAAAGGTGTGGCTGGAAAAACACTCCCGCTGGTGGCTCAGCCCGGTACAGTCGTGCGGAGTTTGGGGCAAGTTTTAATTTTTCAAAGCTTACACTTCACGTTACAATGCCGACATTAGCTGTAGAATGTGTCAGCAAACATCTAGCTGTGTGGTAAACTGTGTGGTAAAATATTTGCCACGCTGTCTGTTTATCTTGAAGAAGTGAACACACGTGGTGGCCTGTGCGAGGAACAGCGGCATAGTCTTAAAAAATGTGCACTGTGGATTGCGGCAGGTAGTGTGCATTGAAAGGTATTGAGAATATCGGTTCAACTGAAAATATTGTGTATGGTGTGTGCAGTGTCAATAACAATGTATCTTGTTTGTGAAGACGTTAGCACTCATGGCAGGGACCGGTCGATGAAAAACTTGATTCGACATTTTAGTCAAGGTAAATATGAACTTGACGCGACCATCTGCGAGTGGGTAAATCTCGGTGTTTGCGCTGTGTGCAGAAAAAAAATTGCATGGTCACCGGGCTGGAAGATACCATTTGCTGAAGCTGCATGTATGAATCGCCCCGACGAGTACACAAGCCCAATAAAGATATAACTAGTTTCATTGAAGGCCTCATATGTCTTCATGTAATAAGCAGAGATTCTTGTTTCACATATACTCAGTACCTTTACCGCTCGATATTCATGAAGTGACAATGCAAACAACAAGTTTGTGTGTTAGGTCCTAAGGGAGCAATGTAAATATGCAAATAAGTTGTAGGTGTTAGATGCAGCGATGTAACAGCGCAAAAGATTACGTATATATTAGGCAACAGGTTTAGAATCGCATACATCTCAGTGGTCTATCAGGATCGTCACAAACAACTTCCTTGCCAACCAGCCCTTGCACAGAGGGAAGGAATGGCTGGCACGGTGCTCGAAGTGACGTCCCACTATTTGCAAACATAGAGAGGTTTCTTACTTAGGCAACAGTTTGCACAATATATTTTTTAGATGCAAGACTGTACTCGTCCACATTGATCATACTGATGTCTTTTGTTGTTACTTTGTGCTGTGAATTACTAGGCATTTAGTCACCATGATCTTTAAAAGCTAACTTCAGTGTTTTTTCTCATACTGCTGACAACTGTGTTGTTACATAAATTGGGCAAAAAAGCAACACAGAAAGACTGTCACAATAAATACACCAACATGGGTATTCTCCTGCAAACAAAAGTCGGCACTGGTCCTGTCATTACCCGTCTTCCTTCTCTCTTTGCTTTGTTTGTGCTGAAACAGCCAAACACCTGATGAGTTAGATGAGAAATATTAACGCATCAAAACTATAAGTGCTTGCATCAGCAACTACACAACAGCGTGATAACCGCACCCCTGCCACACAGCAGCGAAACATATTTTGAACATGCTGGCAGTGTATTATTTTATAAAAAGCAACTCTGGCAGATTACAAAATCTAACATTGTGCATGCAAGTTTTCTTCAAAGTCAGGCGTACAATGTAGGTGCTGACCGGTACATTATTAGTTACAAGCAAAAGCGTCTTGCAGGTGCACATGCAGATTGCACGAACACCTCTCTCTCTCTCTACACTAGGCCCACACATTATATCTTTTAACAAGCACATGCCACTGTTTAGGGGCATAATAACGCTCTACCGTGAACGTATGCTAATCAACCCACTTAGGCGGTTGGCTAGGTGAATCGAGCCAAGTTACAAATTGTATCGCCCGCAAACGTAAACAAAATGCTGCTTTGCATCAAATGGCACTGCAGGCTTCGTTTAATCAACAACGTAGCAAGCGCCGTGTGCGTCTTCCTCACTACATTGCACATATGAAAAAATTGATCACCATACACATGCATGTTGCCGCAGTTGTCTCGAATTAGCTCCAGTAAGGCCGCGCCGATGCGCCATGGCTCTGCTGGCGTTAGCGTTGTCAAAGCGAATCGGCAACCGCACTCACAAAGGCGCATAAGGTTGCCGTTTCACGACGCCTCGTTCGAGTGCAGCAACACACACTTGCAATGAGTGGTATACTTGGTCTACATAAAAAAGTGTCCCCCTTACCTTTAGTTTCTTTCACACTGTCCTGAGGGAAGCAACCACAGGCGTCAGCCGTCAGCTCGGAGTCCTTCGAGCGCCCGCCCAACCCGCCGATTCCTTGGACGACTCGCACTTGATCCGTACTCGAACAACCGCGGGAATAGGGCCCAATCTTAGCACATCACACGAACGAGGAACGGCGCTTCCTTGCGTAAATTTAACATTTCGTGCTCTCGTGTGTAGCAGCGCGAACGCATGAGAGACGCACCCAAACGGCATGCCCCCGGAAACAAAGACAAACAACATGTGGCTTTAGCTGTGAATGGATTTGGCTTGGATATCTGTGTGAGGAAAAAAAAGACATCTGTCGCTGCTCTAAACTGAAAAAAAAAGTATGTTATCTGGCAAAATAACTTTAAAAGTGATAAACGGTTATTCAAAAAACAAGGTACAACTTATGAATATTTTCGCAGGTCTTTGTTTTGTTTTAGCAGACGACAGCCTCCTACTGCTTCTACGACAGATGTAGTGCGGTTTCACGTTTGGTGCGTGTCGCCGACGCAAAGCTCTACAGTAGTGATATCAAAGTTATCAATTCTCAATGAATCATAGGATGGCTACAAAGCAGTAACATTTTGACATAGTGCAGTACGCAATCTTTCAAGGTATGACATTTCTTTGATTTGAAGCAAATGGAAGCAAGCGGGCCGGCGCAATCAGCTGATGTCGCCACTACGCGAGGCATGGTCGTGCGCAATAGCGTCGCGCCACGCGCTCAATTTGTCATCAAGCGATAGAGCTACTAAGTGGAATACAGCTAGATGCAGAGATTAATGGCGTATCACTCTAATTCCCTGTGGTGGCCGACTCAATCGCAAGAGAGCCCCGGGAAACAACCTTCAGCTGCTCAAGCTTGTGTGTGGGTGTAAAAATACTTGATTTAATCCGCGGCGGGGCAGCAATTTATAGCTGAACGACATGCGAAAAGCATGTGACGTATATACAATCACAAAACATATGCACACAACAATAGATACGATCGCATATCGTACATAAATATGCCAACACATAGCATGTAAAAAGCAAATTTATATACATAACTTAAACTTACGTCCAGTGTTCAGCGCGAATAGCTCAGCAAGGTAACGCACTCAGTTCATGTACGCGAGCACACCTAAGTGGTGCAGGTTCAAGTCCCGCCAAGTCTAAATTTTCTTTTGATTTTTTTTCAACGTTTTTATTGTACTACTATTTTTTTCTAATGCCTTAGGTTCTAAAACAAAATAAAAGCAATATTGCGTTCAAGTACGTATGTGGAACTGTGTTTTTTGCGCAACAGTTATTAGTATTTTTATTTTCAATATTAATTTTTCATTTATTTCATAATATAACAAAATTAAGGACTAAGGGGAACATTGGGTCTGCTTGACTGTGAAGGGACTCGAGAACTGAGAAAACTCAAACCAAAAAATTTATATGAGAAAAAACTGAGCATTCCACAGCCGGACCAGTTTCTTGAAGGGTAGGCCCTAGGTATGCACAAGACTTGCTATATGACTCACCTCAAGCTGTGGCAGCTGAGGGAAGGCAATATCACCAAGAAGCAGTTCCAAAATATATTTTGGTTGATGTTTTTTTATTCATCCAGAATAAGGGCTGCACAATTGTGATCGAGCCAAACCAAGAATTGCGGGCACGAAGCCATGAGACAGAAAATGAATATTGTTGATTGTTTGAAAAATTGCCCTTAATAAAAGGAAGAGTTATGGAGTGCTACGTAGCTTAACTCGCAGTAGGAATATTATATATAGATATAGATAGTTTAAAATGGGCAATATTGCACACACAGACATTGGTTAAAGTTCTTTGCAGCACAGTTGAAGCATCTATGTAGAACTGAAGCATCAAGAGAAGCTCATGCGTCCTCACTTTATTGCGCTTTACATAGCTTGTATGTGTCCATGCAGCCATGATATATTTTAAAGCATTTGTTTAACCTATAATCTTCTTATTCATTGAAGCTGGCCCATACGTTGTGTCTTATGTAGCACTACAATTGAAGCGTAATCTGCATGGTGGTCTGAAACAATGCTTTTGAAAGTCTCAAAACGACCCAGCTCTATACACGACCAACCGAGCATCAATGATAAGCACCATTATGTGTCCGTACATATCAGTTGTGCTCTCATACTTAATTATTTTTCTGACCACTCCCTCTGCTCCTACCTCGTTGCTGTCATGAAGCTGTGGCAAGTTGTGTATAGCTGTATTTATATTGTAGGAGCACATACTATCAATAAAAAATTATTTTAGGCTACATGCAATTAGTTTTCATAGATTTTCATTTCTTTTGTCAGTGCTCAGGAAAGCTAAGCTCATGGTCGATATTTTAAAATGACATTTCTCTTTGCCAATGTTAATGAGAACAGTTTCATTATTATTCACAAGTTCATTCACATTGAATTTAGTTTTCATTATTATTGTTTCTACCAAAAAACGAGCCCTTGAAGTTATGCTTTTTTTGCTTGATTTGTTTTCGTGTGACAGCATGCAAGTAAAATGACAGTTATTGTCATTCCTTGTGAACGACACATTTTCCGTGTGACAGACTTTAACACCTGGGCATCTGCAGAAGTTGTATTCATTCTGAAAAAGGGTGAACAGCGGTGACTGACAACACAGACTAGCCTGCGTTATTCTTTTGTACTATATATGTCACTGTGCATTCATTTATAACTTTAGAGCTCGGATTTCCTGCTCAAAATGTGACAACTGTAGAGTTTCCGCATTTTTGCAACAATCCACATGCTTTTCATACACTTTTGCACATTTTCGTAAGCACCTTACAAAATCTGTATCTTTCCGTAAGACCTTACATTCTGCATTTTCCTTTTGAAAGCTTCTGTACACTCCATACACTTTCCTTATCCTTCCATATCTTCTATAATGAACTCTCCGTATGCTCCATAAGTTTCCTTATCTTTCCATATTTTCCATAAAACTCACTCCATCCACGCCATAAAAATTCCTTATCCTTCCATATACTCCATAAAAAGCTTTCCATATATGCCATTTATTTTCCTTATCGTTCTGTATACTCCATAAAAGCTTTCCGTATACGCCATACAATTTCCTTATCCTTCTATATACTCCATAAGAAGCTTTCCGTAAATGCCATACAACTTCCGTATATTTCCATAAAACTCCATATTTTTTCCATAGGTAGCATAAGGAAATGTTACGGAGTCCATATATTTTCCGTAAGATTTCATACGGAACGTTTCAGTAGGGTGGGACCAAAAATTCAACAAGCTACAAGGTACACTAGGTTGGAAAGGGACATCAGCCTTGCTGAGGGCCCTCATAGACCCAAGTACGACCAAGACTGAAACTTGTAAGGCGACACAAAAGATTGCACACAATTCAAAGGCACAGACCGGGAACTGCTAGAACACATAAAGCTGCACTGCCGCTGAAGATTGGTGGGTCCCGCTGACGAGTAGCACCGGGGCAGGTCGACGGGGCAGCCGATGGTGCTGGCTGTGCTGGGATGGGCTGGTTGGCGACTGCGTCAGTCATGTTGTACGGTAGTCTTTCGGCCAACTTGCGAGAGCGGAGCTCCAGGTCTGCTTAGGGATCTCAGCAGCCTCCACCAAATGCGATGATGTTTATTAGAACAGGGGAGTCGCAACGAGGTCGCGACGTAAAATGGGCGAACAGCAAGTCTGGCAAAGGCGGCACAGGTTCTCGCGCAATCAGAGCACGGGCTTTTTGTTGTCTTCCGAAGGCACATACGCGTTGGTGCGTATGCTCCACTACATTATTATTATTATTATTATTATTATTATTATTATTATTATTATTATTATTATTATTATTATTATTCGGCAGATCCCACGTACCGGAGAATCGACGGTATGCGAAGCTTGTGGAGGGAAAGTGACCGTGTTGTAATTTTTTTATTGAGCGACACGTCATGAAAACGCTAAATAGATTTACATATGCTGCATGCGCAGACATACGTTGAATAGTTGCAGATGTTTATATAACCAGTTGTTTTCACTTGCGCAACGATGTCAACTGGAACATGCGTAGTAGCAACACCGGAAGGTGATATAAGCACTGATGCTTGCGAGGATGCTGGTCCTGGACACTGCTACTTGAATCAGCTTCAGCGCATGGCAACTAACCACAATTCATGTTAACCCGACGTCACGGCTTAACATAGGAGTACTTATGTGATAGTTACAAAATTGCATAGGCAGCACTGCAGGTATTACTGACGTTTCATGAAGATTAGCGTCTATTTGAAAAGTATTTCTTAGATTTGGCGTAGCCATGTGGTAAAATGCTTCAGTGTCACGCGGAATGCTTGGGCTAATATTTAGCTGGGACCCTGACATTTATTCCTTGCATTCGTCGGATCGACGCTACCGATGTCGGGTATTTCTTAACGGTCACGCGCTAAAATTATCAATGTGTGTTCTCGTCGTTCCTAAGTAGATACCAAGTGTCAATCACTTGTGGCACATATCCCCGTATCAGCGGCAAATACCCGCCCATGCATATTTGGCATTGTCTGGCAAAAAGTGTTCGACAACGTACGCGACGGGATATTGACATTATTCATGTCCTCACTAGTGCGTCATATCCGTGAAACCATCTTATCCTCCCATGCTAATTTAGGTTCATGCCAAGTGAAGGGGCCACCACGAGAGCACCTAAACGTAAGTGGCTAGATAGATAGATAGATAGATAGATAGATAGATAGATAGATAGATAGATAGATAGATAGATAGATAGATAGATAGATAGATGCGGTGATTGTAACCGAAGTTCGCTAAGAAATGCTTTGCATCTAAATAATAATAGTAATAATAATATTATTATTATTAATAATAATAATAATAATAATAATACGCAAAGTTTACGTGGCAAAAGAACAAAATGATTCTGAATCAAGCCATTCTAGAGATCTTTGGAAGTTTTGAACATGTGCTGTCCGCTGGTGCACGTGCACTCTTATGTTGTACGTACACCAGAGAACACCAGAAAGAAGGTACGTCATGTGTTGTACGTGCAATGAAATCGAACATTACAGGAACTTGTATCATTTAGACTCTATGGGAATGTGGCGCCCACAGGTGGCATTGAAATTAGAACCTGAGGATGAGCATCGAAGCTCAGTAACTTCTACGCCACCTTCGCAGGTATTAGATAGATGTACGAAATGACACTCTTTAGAGGATATCCGAATGGATTTCAATTGAAGATCAATTTAGCAATAGAATTTGCTACAAATATTGTAAATCTATTATTTTAAGGGTAGGCAAATAATATTGCCAACTTTTCCGGAAACAAAACGTCCGATAATCATAAACTCCGAATGCAATCTCAGCTTGCATTTCAGGAACGGTGCTCGTAACACACGCTGCCCAGAATGTGGCGTAGCCTAGCAGACCGATGATTACGGAACTTCAAGTAATCGTACTAAACTGTGCCCACGTGGAGCTGAATTCGTGCAGGGAGATTTTTATGAATGCTCTTGATGAGCGGCGTGGTAGATGCGGCGTGTAAGCGTGGATCTATGATTGAAGAGCTTCGAAACTCTGCGCCATGTTTAATTGCACCAATAAGCCGGAAATGATGTCGCTGAGATTATCGTGGTTGTGATGCGTCATGCGCAAATGTATGTATTCACTTGTAAAAAAAATTCTGGAGAATCAACTAGTTGAACTCGATATCAATAAATATGGCGCAAGGCTTTTCGACAGCTGGATACAATATCTAGCTTACATTGTGATCCAGTAGCAATGCTTAACCATCATTCCTTTAGTATTAGCAAGCAGTAAGCAGTAATTTTGTTATAAATGGTTGTTGAGCTAGTGTGAAATTCGTCATATTGTAAGTTTAGTGAAACTTTGACAACTCTGGGAGGCCCTTACACATTCACGCACTATTCAACTAAAGAAGCACACACGCAGCGCTCTTTCTGTGGTTTGTGTTTCTTGAGTTTAATTGTGTGGATGTGTGAGTGTTTTGAGACATCTGGAAGCTGCACCAAATTAGCTTACACTATAAGTGAACAATAAAAATATGGTGTCTCTCATAGTCATATGGTTGTTTTGGGACGTTGAACCCCACATATAGCTCAACAAAATTATGTTTCTGGGAATTTCAGTCAATGCTTACGAGTTTGAGGTGGTGAGAAACCATGTTAGAAGTACGAAGCCTTCGGAGATAAGCAGCGGAGTATCAAATAGCAGAGATCAAGAACAACATGCAAGGTTATGGCTTTCACCTTCCTCTCTCGGCGTACAACTCTCGATGTTTCTGCCATCTCGTGCCTTTGCTACACGTATCGACTGCGCTGCTTGTAAAGAGTGCACCACCACAATAATGGTGAGCTTAAGAGAAAGCCCTAAATATCCTTAAATGCACGAAGCACTTTCTGTAAATTTTTTCTTGAAAGTCCAGTCACTACCCCATGTTAAAAAACGAGAGGTTGGTACTCCTTTTCTTCGCACATGCGATGCATTCTCCTCGCCCCTTAGTTCCTGAAAACACGTGAACAAAGGCAGCACTATGCGCTAGAGCCTATAAAAATTGCGTGCTTGTCGTCTACACGTAGTTATCACCGCTTACACATTTTTAATCACACAAAATGGAGTGTGATCGGATGATAGTGCACAATATCCTTGCGACACAAGAAAGCACGGATAGGTGGCTGCTAGCCGGAAGTAGACAAATTACATTGGATATGTTTTGTATATGGACCGATAGAGAGCATGTACAATATAGACGTCACAGGAGCTACTGCCTTTGTCACAGAAGTGCGCAAGAAGAAAAAGAAGTATCAGGAGAAAATATAGCGCTTGTTCTTTGTATTTTGAGTGCCTGGTGAGTGGATTTATATTAGGCTAAAAGATGTTAGTTCTGAGCTGTCATTAATGCGTATATCTGCGTAAGTGCCACCAATGTAGAAAAAAATGCTAAATTAAGCTACTTTGGTTAGCTGCACTTTTCAAATCTATTTAAAGAGCCACTAACCATGTTTCACAAATTTGAGATGAAAAGCGCTATAGGCCCCACACACTGCTCAAAGCCTTTGACCTTCGCCTTTGTGGGCACGCAAAAAATATACGCGTTCTCGCGTAGCACATCGGGGCCACAATCCGCCCTCAGATGCAGGGTGCGAGACGTGCGCTTCGCGTTCTATTTTCATTGAGGCTGCCTCAAGGTTGCTTTATTATCCGCTAGGCTGTGTATTTTGGCGCTGCAGTCATATTATAAAGCTCGACTGGACTATAGTGCCTAAAGAGAGAGAGAAAGAGATAAATAGAGAAGAAAGACAGAGAGACTAACCAAGCTTCGCTCGGTTAGCTACCCCACACTTGAGGTGGGAGAAAGAAGGAATTGTAGAAAGGAAGGAGATAGAAAAGAAGAGCAGTAAGAAAGAGAGAGGTGAACAGTCAGCTCGAGACTACACAGCATGGTGTCACACTGTATTTTCACAAGTGGTCGTGATGTCTGGTGGTGCTTAAGCAGTTCAAGAGGGCTATCGTGGCTTTGCGCGTATAGTAAATTGTCGGCAAATGTCCCAGTATCTTTTCTTCTGTAAGCGGCCGTGAATTCAGCTGACAGAGCTTGGCTTCCATGATACATCCTTCAGACTGGTATGCCGAGCAATGGCATAGATTTTGCTCAAGTGTTTCCTCACAGGCGCAGATGTTGCGTGCCGAAGTGCTCGTCATTCTAAGGAGACGGGAGTACGCATTCGTGAATTCCATGCCCAACCTCATGCGACACAGTAAAGTTTCAGTGCATCGTGAGAGCCCGGATGGCAAACGAAGTTGCAAGTTCGGGTCAATTGAATACAGGTGCGTGTTTTAGAAACCCGGCGTATCCCGTTGTAGGAGAGTTATACGGCGAGCAAGTGGTTGTAGTCACCTTGCAGCGTCCGTTGTCAAGAGTGGTATGGACGTACGCAGGTCTTGGTCAAGAGTTGATCGAGCAGCTTCATCCGCGCAGTCATTGGCGACAATTCCGCAATGACTCGGCAACTACTGAAATACAATATCGTGACCTTCTTTGAGCGCTTAGTGGTAGTCGTGCGTTATCTGATATACTGATTGTTCGTGTAAGCCGTGCTGCATTACAAACCGTAGTGTCTGTAAGACTGACCTCGAGTCGCAAAAGATGGCTCATTAATTAGGTTGCTGCCGAAGATTGTACTTTACTGCACCTTGAAGCGCTGCGAGCTCTGCTGCTGTCGACGTCATGTTGTGAGAAAACTTGTAGTGAAGCAACACATTATCACATGGAACCACGACTGCTCCTGTAGAGCTGTTAGAATTAGGGGAGCCATCGGTGTAAACATGTATGCGGTCGAAGCATCTTTCGTCCAAGAGACGCAAAGTCAATCGCTTCAGGGATAGTGGTGACATGCGTGCTTTCTTAACGATTCCAGGCACTGATAAGTGCATAATACTGATAAGCCCAGGTTTACGAAGACTCCATAACGCAGCTGCTAGATGTATCGCAAGTTTGAATCCAGGCGGTTTGTCCTGACGTTTTGACACAATACCGCAGAACGGCAGAACAAAAAATGGGGTCTCCGCGCTGTCAAACACGCTAAATGGTGTGACGGTAGCCATGATGAATACCGAATTTCCGTTCTCCGGGCCTCGACAATGATGTGCGTCGTGACCAGCTGTTCTTCTGCGATAATATTAGTTGCCACTGTCGATGAGCATCTTGGAAGGCCAATATATGTTCAAAGTGCTTGGGCTTGTACGCTCTGTAGTGCACGGATAGTTTTGCACGTGTTGGGCAGGACAGGAAGGCTGTACCAGAGAATTCCGAGAAAGAGGGCTGTATAAAGCTGCAACATGGAGTGAAAGGATGGGCCGCGTGATTTTACGGCGATGAACTTGAATACATTCTCAATGCCAATGAGCTGTTTTTTTTTAGGTATGCGACACGCGGGCTCCAGGTTAGGTCACAATCTACGATGACGCCTAAGAATCTATCACTGCTCCTATATGCGATTGATCTGCCACCGATGCACAATGAGTAATAAGACATCGCTTTGCGTGTAAACGCCACCGCGGTGCATTTGTCTGTGGTGATAGTCAATCCTTGCTGGCGAAGGTATGCCAATGTCATTGTTGCCACTTTCTGTATCCTTGCGCGCACTTGAGGCCGTGCCATGCCGGACACCCAAATGCAGATTTAATCAGCGTAGAGAGAGATATAGGCCGTCTGTGGCAGCATTTCGGTGAGCCCCACCCTATTGAAAATCCTGGGTTGGTGGATACGGGAATCATTGTTCGATATGTTGGAAATATTAGTGGATATGGTGGAAATATTAGTAGATATTGTGGAAACTGTAATGGGCCTAATGGCTGATGACGGCGAGAGGGGAAAACATGATGGCATATGGTGGTGGTGTTGGCGAGCCAATGGTGGTGATGGTGGAAAACGCCGGCTTATGACGGCTAGAGAGGAAACAATAGTGGCAGATGGTGGTGGTGGTAGCGAACCTATGATGGTGATGATGAAAAATGCCGGCTGATGGTGGCGAGGCAAAACATGCTTTGTGGAAGGCTTGATGTGCAAGGTGGATGACGGTGGCATGATGAACAAGCACATGACAGTATGTGAAATCACTTATTTCTAGTGTTTCTTTCTTGTATGCGCAGATATATATGTTTATGGTGAAAACAAACTAACGATGCTTATTGCGCTTTCTAGAACGTTTATTTTTTTATTCCATTGATGTCAACAATGCTTCAATTTTTGTGGAGCGTAGAATATGCGGCCGTAAATATGTTTACATTTAGCGCACGTACTTACATGAATTTGACATGTGCGATGTGTTTTTTTTGGTTGTTGTGATGTTTAGAAGACTAGATGTGTCACAGTGAACATGGACAATAAATGTTTTTTATCGGCGCACAGTTGTCGAGAAATAAATGAGCTCCAGTTCGCAACTACCCCTTTCAGTGTTAGAGCAGAACACAGCGTTAACTTGATGTTACCACGCCAGAAACGCAACCCTGGCAATTCTTGCTCACTCTATTGCTTGAGCCGTACTTATAAGTTAACAAAGTGCGTGCGAATACGTATAAACTTTCACTTTGAACATGCGTCGAGAGGAGCCGCAGCGAATTTGACTTTCACGCTTCTGTTCTACCATGATAGTTTTCACCAAAGGCTATTCTTATCGACCGAGCTCGTACAAGTGTTATCGGTGCTTCCGAGTTTCAGAATGCACAATTTTGACGAGTACAAATGACAATACAGCACAGCAGTGGCAACATTTACCATAAATAAGCCTTTATTATTGTGTACGGTGTCCGCGCAAGAAGCGACAAATACTGGCTGCGAAGCGCTTTCAGCACTTCTACCAAATCAAGGCAGACTGAAAACGGAATCAAGGCAGACTCGGGAAGCAAGGAAGACTCGAAACGATTAACCCGAAAAGTTACCCAATGTACAAACATGCCTGAGGTGGACAAGCATCTCGTACACCTCTGGAACGCCAACCTGGGTCTATTAAGAAAACGGAAGCGGTAGAAACACAACAGCAAACTGAGACTTAGGATTGCTGTAGTCACAAGGGAAGCCGAAGAGCGTGCAACTGAGTTGTCAAGGCGCAACTGGGACCCAAATTGAAACAAGCTACAAGGTACACTAGGTTGAAAAAGAATATGGGCTTTGCTGAGGGACCTCATAGACCCAACTACGACCAAGGCTGAAACTTGTAAGACGACCCAAAATATTGCACACTGATTCGAAGGCACAGACCGTGAACTGCTAGAACACATCAAGCAGCGTTATATGGCGGTACAACGAATACTGACTCCAGCCTGGCATACACTTGTAAAGCTAATTCCGCTCTAGACAAACCCAATACCACAGACGAAGTTTGACATGCTATGCTGTCGGCAACAAAAAACACTGCGCCAGGAAAGGATGGCATCAGCAACGCTATGATACGAAACCTCGATGACAAATCTATCACAAGGTTTACAGAATTTCAACAAACACTGAAAACAGGGTACCATGGTTTCCGCATGTTTCCGAACAACTGGAAACATGCGGAAATAATAATTATTCCAAAGGAAGAAGTATACAAAATAATCGTGCTTCAAAGGCTGGAGACCTACCTGGAAGACAATGAACTCATGCCGCATACCATGTTTGGTTTCCATAATTGCCTCTCAACACAGGACGTCCTCCTACAAATCAAGGAGGATGTGCTTACCGATGTCCGAAAATATGGCGAAAGCGTTCTACTTGCACTGCATATTAAGGCTGCTTTTGACAAAGTCAGGAAGGCCCCGCCGTGGTGGTCTAGTGGCTAAGGTACTCGGCTGCTGACCCACAGGTGGCGGGTTCGAATCCCGGCAGCGGCGGCTGCATTTCCAATGGAGGCGGAAATGTTGTAGGTCCGTGTGCTCAAATTTGGGTGCACGTCAAAGAACCCCAGGTGGTCAAAATTTCCGGAGCCCTCCACTATGGCGTCTCTCATAATCATATGGTGGTTTTGGGACGTTAAACCCCACATATCAATCAATCAATGTCAGGAGGAGGAGGAGGAATAAATGAGGTAGGACAGGGAGGTTGGCCAGTTCTCAGACCGGCTGGCTACCCTGTACTGGGGAAGGAGGTAAGGGGGATAAAGGATGAGAGAAAAGAGACGTTCGAAAAAAAGAGAGAGAGAAGATCATCAGACGATCCACGACGCTGTTTACAGTCTGTCTCTAAGACAACTTGCCCACAGAAAGCGCAACAACGCTCTCAATGCCTTGCGCGCAGAGGACGGTCTCGGCCAGTGTCCTAATACCCTTTCTTCCGAGAATTGGCGATTGTCTATTCTATCTAAAGCTTTTGACAGTTTTTTTCTTGGCACGCTGAAGCGGGGACACTCGCAGAGAAAATGGGAGAAAGTCTCTGCGCAGCCACAGTTGTCACATGTCGCGCTTCTGGCCATTTCAATTCGAAACGAATAAGCATTCGTAAAGGCCACCCCGATCCACAGACGGCACAAAAGTGTCTCCTCTGCTCTGGTTATTCCTGATAGAAGACGGAGCTGTAGGTGTGGGTCCAAATTATGAAGGCGGACGTTGGTGAATGCCGGTGAATTCCACTGAGCGAGTGTCAGTTCTCGTGCAAGTGATCGACGCCTTGCAGCGGCGTCCGTTCTTGATAATGGTATGGCTACACAAGGGGCAACATCACGAGCAGTTCGGGCTGCTTCATCTGCACGGTCGTTTCCATCAATGCTGCAGTGGCCTGGTATCCATTGATACGCTATGTCATGTTGTTTCTCTATAGCCCGGTGATGAAGCAGTCGTATTTCAGCAATTACCTGTTCGTTTGGTCCATGACGATATGGCGAGGCAATGCCCTGGAGAGCTGCTTTGGAGTCGGAGAATATTGACCAAGTCTGTTGCGGTTATTCAACTAGAAACTCCAGAGCAGCACGAATGGCGGCGAGTTCTGCCGCCATGGATGTTGTCAGATGTGAGATTCTGAACTTTATCCTAATGAATTTCTCCGAAATTACCACTGCGCCTGTTCAACTTGTTGAAGTGACCGACCCATTCATGTAAATGTGAATGCGTCCACTGTGTTTCTCATGCAGAAAAAGTAATGTTGTTTGTTTTAGGGCCAAATTTGACAAATTTTTCTTCTTTTGCATTAAGGGGATGGTTATCAGGGCTTCCTGTTGATGTAGACACCACAATGGTAACGACGGTCTTGCTGCGTGCGTGAAGTTCGTGGAAGTCACCGTGCAATGTGGGGCAATAATAGAGCAGAACGCACAGCATGGCCTGAAGGTTGGAAGGGAGGCGAGGCGAGGCGATTGAATCTGGGTGGCATGTCTTATTTGCGTTCTTAAAGCATCGACACGAATGTAGGTCGTGATAGGGTGTTCATGAGCGATTGCGACAGTCGCTGCTGAGGATGCGCATCTCGGCAGCCCGAGGCATATTCTCAGTGCTTGAGCTTGTAAGGACTGGAGGACGTGTACGTTTGTTATGCGGGCCTTGCCAAGCACAGGTAGGCTGTAGCGCATGAAGCCAAGAAAAAGTGCAGCATACAGTTGAAGCATGGCTCGTACCGATGCACCCCATGATTTTCCCGCAAGAAACTATAGGACGTGGGTGATCATGGTCAGTTCCTTCTTCATGTAAGCCATATGAGGGCTCCAAGACAAATCATGATCTATTATTACTCCCAGGAAATGGTGAGTGTGATGAGTGAAGAAAACGACAACGACGGAAGTGCGGGGCAAGGCGCGTGTAATGTGCGCGTGAGTGTCAGCGAATCAGCTGATGACCTGTGGTGGCCCATAGAGGTGGCGTGCCACGATTGGGCCACGGGCGACCATCACGTGGCAGTGGGCTTTGTGGCTGGGGACGAGCAAGAGCAGCGGCAGACGGGAGACAGCGGGCCGAGGCGTCGGACGCAGGCGATCCAGGTTCCGGCCAGGGAACGCGGCCGTCCACGCTACTGCCGTCCAACTACCAGCTGGGGCGGCTTTGCCGGCACGAGTACTGCATCTCGGGGCGCGGCCTGGCCTGCCGTTCTCTTCCTTGCCGAGGGATTCGCGGATCTCGGCGAGGCGTCTCCACGGTCAGCCGTTCGACACAGCGATGAACGTGGCGTGGCTAATGGTCACAGTTGCGTCGAGCATCGCGTCTCGGCGCACGCTCTTCGCTGGATGGGCAGGCCATGCCCCGCATGGAGCATCGCGTCTCTGATGCGGGTTGACTGCTCCGTGGCCGCACCCATGCCATCAAGCGCCGGTGTCACCAGAGCGTCGCACTTCGGCAAGGGACGAGCGAGATGTTCTGCCGGGCGAGACGCGGGAGTGCGCACAGAGGAGCACGGAGCCGAGCGAGGTTCAGGGTGGCCGAGGATCCAGGTGCCAGGGGAGTTCTGGCTGAATCGAGGATCGCCGAGCGGTACCGAGCCGTACCGAGCGACGCGCCAGACTCGGACGTGGGCCGCGAGCTCATGAGCTGCAGTGTGCACCCGAGGGTACCTGGCGGTGCCCTGGCCAAGAAGAAGGAACATGCGGAAAAGAGAGCTCGAGGGGTGAGGCCACGAAGGCAGAGGAAGCGGTGCGCTGCTCGAGAGGACAAGTTCCTGGCAGCGTTCCTGAGCCGGACGTGAGACCCGTACGTGTCGGCCAGGTCGAGCTCCGGTGTGTGTGTTCAAGGTCCAAGGCCGAGACCTGCCGAACGGCTCCTGCCTGGGTGCAGTGGCCGCGAGCAGGTTCGTGGGCGAGGCCTACCGGGTGTGGTCCTCGTGAGCCATGGCCTGATCCTGGACCTCCGGAGTTGCGACCCTGACTGCTGGGTTGGCCGTGACGTCTGACTCAACGGCGCTGCACACGGTAGCGTATCCGTGCGCCGTCAGCCGTTCCACCCATGCCATGAAATAAAAAGTTCATGTTAATCCTTCCTCGTCCGCTATCAACAAACATAGTGACGAACGTCCTTAACCATCACAGTGAGTCTTTTGATAGCTGATTGTGTGTCCATTAATTCTGATGCGGTATGGCGTCATTGCCTTGCGCCTAAACGACAATGTCAATGTAAACGACAATGTATTAGGGCTGTGCTGAAGGGGCTCAGCAAATTAGGTTGTGGAAAGTGAATACACAACTACATAAAAGCTTTTTTCACTAACAGAACCGCCACAATTGGTATAGGAAGCATCCACACTTATACGCTTAATACGCCCACAAAAGGAACGGCCCGAGGTTCTGTGATATCTTCGATGCTGTTCGACTTCATTGGGATCAGCTTAGCTCGAAATCTCGAAAACATTAAAGGACTCGGACATGCCATCTACGCAGACAATATTACAATCTGCGTGACAAGAGAATCTCTAGGACACAAACAAGATTTACTGCAACGCGCAGCTGATACAGTTCATGACTACGCGCTTCAATGCGGCCTCGTCTGCTCTCCGCAGAAATAAGAAGGCGTGAGTGTCTACAGACGAGGATACGATCTGCAAAACTCCATAGACGTTTATATACAAAGCAACTGTCGTATAGCCCACACCTTCAGACAGCTTTCAAACACTACAGCGCATATTACAAGATGATCACCAGAATCTCTAACAGAAGACGGGGTATGAAGGAGGAGGACGTTTGTAGGCATGTAAATGCCCTCGTGGTAATTAAAATTGTATACAGTGTCCCCTACCAAACACCACTTCCACAGAAAAAAAAACATATGGAGGCAATCCTTAGAAAAGCCTACAAGTACGCCCTTGGTCTACCTGTGAGCCCCTCGACAGAGAAATTCCTTGAACTCGGGATAAACAACACAGTGCAAGAACACATCGAGGTGCATCTTCTTGCGCAGAAAATGAAACTACTGTTTACTGCTACGGGCAGCTACACGTTGCAGACATTGAGCATGCGCGATGCTTGCGAAGAAATCAATAACACGGCGAGCATACCAAAAGACATTCGCCAGATAATTGAAGTCAGCCCAATATCTCGAAACATGCAGTCAAAAATCCATAAGGCTCGAAGAAGAACCAGATCAGAAGCACAAGAAAAAGTTTTAAGGCGAGAACCGACGTAATGTACGTTGACGCGACCACATACAGAAAGCACTCCGGGACAGTTGTAAGTGTTGTTGATAACGAACTTAGGGAAGTCAACAGGGCTTCGATCAAAAGCAACAACATCCTCGAGGCTGAGGAAGTAGGGATCGCGCACGCCATCACACACCAGAGCGAATAGTCTACTATAGAAATTGTTACTCGCAAGAAGTGTGTCGGACGGTACAGCAGTGGACGCATATGCAGTGCTGGCATCCGCATATTCAAGGGAATAAAAATCCACTTCTCGAGCTGCTCCATTACGTGGACACCAGGCCATGAAACTGTGACAAGGAACCAGCGGACCGACGCCATTGCCCGAGCATACGCCGGCCGGGGGGTTCAAAATGACGAGGAACCAGCCACAGTTACTAGACGCTATGGAGCAATTTTAGAACACCAGAGAGCCCTGAGAAGGATATACCCCCCTCACCACAAAGTCCCCAGCAGAGAGCAGTCGGTTGCCTGTAGACAGCTGCAGACTAATACGTACCCCAATATCTGAGTCTTCTGAGTAAAATTTATCCGGGAATATACGCCAACAAATGTCCGCTATGCAGAGAACACCGGACAGATTACCACGTGACATGGGCCTGTCAACACACACAGGTAGCGCCAAGAAACTGTACACCAACACCGGAGCAGTGGGCGGCTGCACTGTCCTGTTCTTAGCCTGAAGAACAGCTCAAGCTGATTGACAGAGCTTGCAAGGTGGCAAAGGCCACAGGGGCCCAGGACTGAGGGCTCAACCTTCACCGGGAAAAATATTTGTAATAAAGCTTTGCATTCATTCTCGTCCGTTCTTGAACAACGAAAACTCGTAGCGTACGCGCTAAAAGCGGACTGAGACGCTGCGTGCCTT
Organism: Rhipicephalus microplus; assembly: GCF_043290135.1. Classification (NCBI taxonomy): domain Eukaryota; kingdom Metazoa; phylum Arthropoda; class Arachnida; order Ixodida; family Ixodidae; genus Rhipicephalus; species Rhipicephalus microplus. The sequence continues at coordinate 105,110,954 of NC_134708.1, forward strand.
CATGCCCGATCGGAGTCTTCCGTATTTTCTTGGCCACTAGCAGCGATTGAAATTTTGTAGCAGAAAACACGGTGGGCCCTGCGTTCGCCCAGGTTTCTCTCTTGCTGAGGGCAGCAATGTTTCTTCATGAGTTGCCCCTTATGCAAAGTGGCCGACTGTAATGATGAAGAGCGTCAACGGGTTCAAAATGCAGCAGCGTCTTTTGGTGTCTCGGCTCTAAAAAGACGCTGCTGGGATGCCGATGAGTGCAGACGCGTGCACATCGAGCTCCGTATGTTCTTGTCCTTTCTGTATGGTTCAACCCTTGAATCGTCCAGAAATTGCCACAGGCGTGTAGGGGAGACGCTCCGGTATCGGTGGACTCCAGTTTCACTGAAATCGGACCATTTTTCTTGTTTTTACGGCCACTTCTTTGTTCGCCCATGTGGAGCCTTCGCTACCTCTAGCGTCCAGTAGAGGAGCGGCGGCGACGACGCCGAGAGACGCTCGCCCGAAGACGACAACCACGGCGTTGCCGCGGTTGCTGACGGCTATGGACTCGACTGGGGAGTCGCAAACAGCGTCCGTACGACAATCCGAACCAGGTTTGGGTGAAGAAGTCATGGACTTTGCCGCGCGAAACCGGGATGAAGCAGCACTGCCTGGGAACTGCAACGCGGCGTCCACGCACGCCGCCGCAGATTTTTCCGCCCCAACGGAGACCGACCGCACAGAGGAGGGATGGCAAATATCCCAATCGCTCAGAGCGAAGAAGAAACAGGCGAAGGAGCGGAAATTTCAACAAGGAGGGGACTTCTCCGCAGGCAGCAGACCTACGACGGACAACCAGCCAAAGCGCCGGGGTTGACCTACAAGACGGAGGCCCCCAGCACTACCCAAGGACGATCTGAAAGTAGTCTTCCGACCTCACCAGGGACAGCCTCTGAAGAATGTGACCACCCAAGCGATCTCCGACGCTATAGTGGAGGCTTGCCAAGGAAAAGTCAGGTGGGATCAGTTTATTCTCCGCATCCGACCGGGGTCCAACATTGCGCTAGCGTCGACTCCAGACACGACCGTCGCGATGGCGATGAGAGGCGTCACGTCTTTGAATATCAACGGAAGACCACACCCGGTCAACGTCTACGTTACGGCAGGTGAAGGAACCAAAAAAGGTGTTATTCACGGTATAGAGCCGCACACCCCGTCTGAGACCATCAAAGCGAGCATCCGTTTTCGCACCCAGAGCGTGACGCTGGTCGACGCTCGGATGTTGGGAGACTCTCAGAGTGCCGTCTTGACTTTCTTCGGGGACATTCTACCAAGATATGTTTACTACAGAGGAGGTGAGAAGGAGTGTATTCCTTTTCGTAACACCGTCCAATTCTGCCGAGCGTGTGGGGCGGTTGGCCACCGCACCGACGTGTGTCCGCAGCCAGACTCACCCGTGTGCCATACCTGTAGAATGAGCAACCCCGAAGTAAACCATAATTGCACTCCGACATGCGCAATTTGCACGGGAAACCATATCACTGGAGACCGCAGTTGTCTGAAACGCCTCAAGCCTATTCGCAAGCAAGCAGCGAAACCACCCAAAAAACCACACAAGCCAGCCCCTCGCTGGTTTCAGTCGGAGGAAGAGGAATCAGAATGGGAGTACGGACGAGGCGGGACCCGAAAGAGCCGTTCCAGAACCCGCACGCCGTCAAAAAACCGTGCCGTGGAGACAGGACAACCAGGACAGCGGCATCCAAAGTCGACTTCGACGCCGAGAGCAATCTCCCAGGACAATCCGAACGCGCAAGCCCTTCCGAGAAGCAAGCCGCCGGGGGCGGGTCCTGCACATAGCAACCCACAGGCGGACGCGGTAAGCTATGCGCAAGTCGTATCTCCCAATACCAAACATAAACCCGTTACACCAACGATCACAGAACACCCAGAATACAAGCGGGTAGTAGCTGAAAACAGACAACTTAGAACAGAACTACAGGAGGTTAAGTCTCGAATGGCGCGCCTGGAGTCACTACTAAACCAGTCGAGCAACACACAAAGCCCGGCGAGCACACCTGTTGTCTCGCAGCCCGTTGCGCAGCCCGTGGAAACGCAACCACCACAAACACCGCCGATAGCGTTCCTAGTTCAACAAATTCAACTTGTTGTTGCCAAACTAGGCCAGATGGAACGCACCATAAGCGACTTGAGTCAGGCGCAGAATCCTCGCAAGAGATCTTGTCAGAGCCCGGGTGCCCCCACCAGACAACCTAAAGAAAGTGGAATAACAGATTCCGAGAATACCAATCATGGCTAGACACCGTAACAATAAAAAGACCGAGCAAACGGAAATATGGCAGTGGAACTGCTGCTCATTGAGAACAAAACTTGAAAATTTCAAACAATTTATTGGAGCATCTCCAATCCCTCCTGATATAATCTGCCTTCAGGAAGTAGGCAAATTTCAGATAAATCTGAGAGGGTACATAAGACATGTTAACGCAAAGTACCCACAAGTGGCGACATTTAGCAAAAAAGATATCGCATTGAGTGTCAGCTACGTGAGCAATGAGACAGTGCAACACCAGATAATAACAGTGTGGCCCAAAAAACGTGGAGGACCAAAAACAGTGGGGGTCAATATATATAGCCCACCTAAGGAGAGACGAGCCGACTTTGAGAACATTATAGCACATGCGATGGGTTTATTGAAAGAGAAAGACAGGTTAGTTATCATGGGGGATTTTAATGCGCCATACAGAAATTGGGGATATAAGCAGGACAGCCCTAAGGGCAAACTCCTTGTAGACCTTGTTGAACGGTATGATCTCTGCGAACTTACACAACCAGACCTACCGACACGGGTCGGGAATAGCTTAACAAAAGACACGTCACCGGACTTAACGTTTACAAATTCTGAAGGAAACGTCTTATGGGCGCACCTCGGAGAAAACTTGGGAAGCGACCACTACATTCTCGGAATAACTATTAATGCCGCCACGACAAGAAGAATGGGGAAAGCGACAATATCTGATTGGAACAAATTTAGGGAGAACGTAGGAGACCAAGGGGAAATAATAGATATAGGTAACTGGGTGACACAGATAAAGGAGGCACACAGGAAAGTGACAAAGGAAATAGAAACAAGCGTGGAAATCTCAGCAGTCGACAAGCACCTGCTACATTTGTGGGACGCGCGGAGAAGCCTCACAAAGCGATGGCGGAAGCAAAAGCTTAATCACAAATTGAAGATAAGGTTAGCTCAGTTGTCACAGGAAGCCAATGACTACGCACGCCAACTAAATAACAGTAACTGGAGGCAATTTAGTAACTCACTTAGAGAGACGTTAGGAACCAAAAAGACCTGGCACATCCTGAGGAGTATGATCGATCCAGGGGCAACAAAAACAATGACGAACAGGGCTTTAGGAATTCTGGAGAATGAATTTAAAGGTAACGATGACGCACTTATCTACGAAGTCAAGAAATTATATGTCGGACAAGACGCATGTGGAGTGGTACATGGCAAATATGCAGGAAAAGAACAACCAGAGTTAGACGCTCCCATAACATTTGAAGAGGTTTATGCGGCGGCCCAGTCTTTCAAAAAGAATACCGCCCCAGGACGAGACAAAATAACAAACTCTATGCTTAGAAATTTGAGTGATGCAGCCCTTCGACGAATCACGGATTTCTTTAATGAAAAGGTATGGGTAGATGGAGGAAACCTTCCAGTAGAATGGAAGGACTCAAACATCATGTTAATACCAAAACCAGGGAAACCAAGAGATATTAAGAACCTCCGACCAATCTCCCTTACCTCATGCTTGGGTAAGCTTTTTGAAAAAACAATATTGACTAGATTGACAGACTATGTAGAGAGAGAGGGTCTGCTACCGGTGAATATGTTCGGTTTCCGACCACATGTATCGGCCCAGGATGTTTTCCTGCTGTTGCAAAATGACGTCATGAACCCAAACAGAGGTGCAAGCGACGAATTCGTACTAGCACTAGATATCAAGAAAGCATTCGATACAATATCACACAAGGTGATAATGGAAGGCCTCGAATCGATTAACTGCGGCCAACGAATATATGAGTATGTCCGGTCATTTCTGACAAGCAGGAAAGCTACCATTTCTTTAGGCTCGGTTACATCTGAAACCTTCGATTACCCAAATAGAGGCACCTCCCAGGGAGCCATGCTATCCCCGATACTATTTAATATCGGCCTGAGAAAGCTCGCATGTGAGCTGGAAAATATAAAAGGTCTAGGAGCAGCTCTTTACGCAGACGATGTCACCTTATGGACAAAGGGTGGCTCTGATGCGGACAAAGAAAACGCCCTCCAGGAGGCAGTAGATAAAATACAAGCTTTCGTGACAGCTGCAGGAATGCAATGCTCGCCGGAAAAAACTGAAATGGTTAGAATTAGGGCAAGATACGCAAAGAAAAAGGACTTAATACCGGTAGCAGTACTGCTCGATGGGAGACAAATCAGGGAGGCAGATGTAATACGCGTGCTTGGCATGTGGATACAAGGAAATTCGGGAACGTCACACGCACTACAAAGGCTACGGGGAACCACGGCGAATGTGGCCCGGATGATCAGGCGGATAGCAAATAGCGAAATGGGACTAGAGGAGAAAGAAACCATTGCACTCGTTCATGCATTTGTGATCAGCCGAGTTACGTACGCGCTACCGTACCAGACAATGACAAACCAGGAGACAAAGCAAATAAACACAATAATAAGGAAAGCATTCAAAGCAGCATTGGGGATTCCGGAAAATGCCAAAACCGAGAGGGTAGAGAAATGGGGCATATACAATACCTTTGAGGAGTATTCGAATGCGGTGTTTTCATCTCAAAAGGAAAGGCTCAATTCAAGCTATCATGGGAGAAGAATTCTGGAAAAGATGGGATATACATTGCGACCGTTATATTGTGACGAGGAAATGGTGCTAACAGATGCGGAAAAACGCACACATTTAACTGTAGCGCCTATTCCCAGAAATATGCATCCGACGTATCACGCAGGAAGGAGGAAAGCGAGAGCAGACTCCTTACGCAAAGCATTTCAGAATAGCTCAGAAGCCGTCTTTACAGACGTAAGTAAAGCGAGCAGAGGGTCACATGTAGTGGCAATTGTAGCACAAAATCACACCACAATGGCGTCGGTTAAAACTTGTTTCACACGAGTGGCAGAGGCGGCAGCAATAGCCATAGCCATATCCAACGCAGAAATCAGGGGAGAATCAGTGGTTGTGCTCCCCGATTCACAGGCGGCATGCCGAATGTTTCTCCGAGGAACGCTACCTAAAATAGCGTATAAATTTTTAAATAAACCCATAACAGGAGACCATCACATTATATGGTGTCCTGCTCACGAAGGTTTGGAGGGGAACGTCGTGGCAGACCGTATAGCTCGAGGCATCACCAACCGAGCGACGGCAGACCACGACGTTGAACCTCTTTCCAATTCGCGTGACATCCTCCTCCAACAAAGGAAGCAACGAAAGGAATATGGGCTTCCACATAAGGACTTGGATAGCCAGCAAAGCAGGGATTGGAGACGCATACAAACCAATAGCTTTCCCAATTTGTACCATCTAAGTAGAATATATCCCGCAAGATATAAAGACACCTGTCCGTGGTGTTCACAAGTACCAACACTCAGCCACATAACATGGCAGTGCACCCAGAGGCCCACACACATCGACAGCCCACACATCACGAAGCAACCACACATGTTTCACAGGCAGTGGGAGGCATGGCTTGCGAACGAGGACAAGCAGAGCCAAATAGCTTTGCTTGACCAGGTCCAGCGAGCCGCTCGTGCCAGCGGAGCCCTGGACTGAGGGCCTGACCAAACTGACTGCATTTCAAATTTTTTATTATTATTATTATTTTTTTTCTCTGAATAAAGTTTCTTCCTCCTCCTCCTCCTCCTCCTCCTCAACGGGTTCGAGCACTGGCAAGGCGCGCAAGGCAGGGGAAGATCACAATAGAACAGCCGGCCTAGTGCACAGGCGCTGTGCCAATTTTACAGCAAAAGCTGTTATGAGATCACCACTCGGGTCACTCGAAGTTGTCCGCAGCCGCCACCGCAGCCGCCACCACGACCGCCGCCACCACCTGTGTCCGTAACCACATTGCGCGTAATTAAAACAAAAAAACCTTGCACCAATGACAAAGTGGGGCGCGAGCTCTGGTCCGCTTGGTGCCAGCTCAGTTTTCTACCACTGAGCAACACCACTGCTTGGGGCTTGCTGGCGAACTTGCCTTAGGCAACGCTTGATGTCGGGAAAGCAACCGTGTTGATACGACTTATAAAGCGTTTTAAAACGATGGAGGAACAACCAGTGGTCGCACAATGTGACTAGTGTAACGAGTGGGTCGTCCAGTGCTCCAACCCACAACAAGAACTTCTTCTTGTTCCCCTATTACCTGGGCGCATTCGCGCTTGCGCCACCGTCCCTCTGCTCACCGCTTGACCAGTTATTATGAAGAAGGCAAACGTTCTTCCCAAATAATGGCTACGATGCCATGGTGGCCAGATGAATACCACACTACATGCAACAAGAGAGCACTATGAAGCAGGAATGTACTTGGCAGCTGCGACAAGACTCCGAAGCGATGAAAGCCTTATGCCAGTGACGATATGTTCGTAAATATAGGATTCGAACGCTTGGTTTAAACGCGAGTTTCTGTCACTGTAGTGCGAACATGCATCTTGTGTTTGTGAGTGTCCGTGGTTTAACTCTAACCTCTCTGCACTGAGAAGCAACATAAAAATGGCACTTTTGAGGACTATTGAGGACTATTCAACGACAGGAACCTAGAATTTGCTCCCGGAAGTGTCTCTGCATATTCAAGAATTTCCGAAAACTTCGTAATCAATGTTGAATTGTTTTTGTTGTAGTTGTTTTCCTTTTAGAGGCGAAGCTCCTTATTGCGTGGCTTGGGCGTTCCTCGTAGTACGTAACCACCAGTGGCACATACCCGAAATAGGTATAACATTTGACCTCCAAGGTGGTGTCGGTGAGAGATTTCTTCTGTGCGTTGTTTAACAATAAAAAATAGTGCTCAATATGCATGCCAATGGGTGCTAATGGGGGATGAGAGACAGGAGCATTCGGCTTTCAGTCAACGCGCACGCTGCGATTCCCAATAGCAGCTATTGGCATGTACATTGAGCACTATCGGACAAGAAAGGGTTGCTACATTATACTCGCTGGGTGTAACCTCCTTAGTTTTAGAAAGGTTTAGCGAGCGTTGAGCCGCAGTGCCATGAATACAATGAACTAGTATATACCATGAATGAATTCAAGGTGGTTAAAGAGGGGAAGCAGATACGAAGCGCAAGCCGTAAGAAATTAAAAGCTGAATCCTCCTGTCTCTCATTTCACATTAGCAGCCATTGGCATGTACATTGAGCACGATCTGAGAAGATAGGGTTGCTACGTTATACTCGCTGGGTGTAACCTCCTTGGTTTTAGAAAGATTTAGCGAGCATTGGGCCGCATAGCCATGAATACAGTGAACTAGTATATACCATGAACTCGAGGTGGTTAAAGGTGGGAAGTAAAACCGAAGCGCAAGCCTTAAGAAAGTGCATGTGCCACCTCCCGTTTAGTCCTTGAAATGTCCGCTGGATGGCGGTGCTTCTATATGAAGAATATATGATCAAAAGATGCGAGATGGGTGTACTTGGAGTGCTGAATAGACAGACGAACAGACACACAGACAAATGCATGGATGGACGCTTGAACGGACGCAAGCGCGGATGCATGGACGAACGCCGGGACGGACGCACGAACAGACGCACGCACTGACGGGTGGATGGACGCATGGACGGTTACACAGACGTACGCAGGAACGGACGGAAGCAAGAACGAATGGACGGAAGAATGCTTCGCCCCACTCCCCATCATTCACTCCGTGGATATGTTGCCATTTTTTTACCACTCCAGCAATAGCCTCATTGAGGCTGCCGTAGGTAATTAAAAGAACAATTATAAAGAAACCTAGAAGCAATCTAGACACGTCTTGATAAAGCTTAAAACAACCTAAAATCAATCAAATTAGTCTTCAGAATCGGCCAGCTTCGCTACTTTTTGCCTTGCATGGCTTAGTGCTAGCGGTGCTAATTTTTTTCTTGTTTCAAGAGAAAGAGAGAGATATCAAAATTAAGGTAAATAGGTATACGTAACATACTGTACTGTTTTTTCTAGACTAGAAGCTTTTCAATTATTTTCCTTTTTTCTTTACATAACAAGGAAAAAACAGACTTTCCACTTAGCACTCATTTGTTAATTCATAGCAAGGGTATCTTTTGTAGCGACACACCTTAAGAGAATACACGCAGCCTTACTCGCCAGCTATCAGCTGACAAAGAAATTGCTAACGGCATGAGCTGTTTGAGTCCGTGCAATTAGGTAAAAAAAATTGACGTCTCGATCTCCCTATCTCACACAAGAAGTCGTACTCTTTTCTGTAGGCAATGCATAAACAAGTATCGCGACACGAGCCCTGATTCTAAGCAACCAATTAGTGCACGTGTCTAATCAGCCGAGATTTGAAGGTGAAGTACGCAATAATATTCACAGCCGCGGCTAATACAAAATGGCGTAAGAAGCTGCCAGATACTGTCATCAACTTGGCGAGAAGTCTTCTGCATTCTTTCCGCTCGTGTTTCCGCCCATGAAGGAGTGATCGAAGAGCTCGCTGTCTTCGAAGATATATTCTAATAATCATTCCTTTTCTAGCTTTTATTCCACACGAGTTTTTTTTTGTTCACCTTTCAACAGTTTTCATTACTACCTAGGCGTTTTGAAAACGATCATTACGACTGTTGGTCTTCACCGAGGTAATTAGAATGCTCCACATACGTACTAATGCTGTAACACTGGCGCCCAAGCACTTCTGCAAAAAAAAAACGAGCGGGGTGTTTTTGTCTGCCTTTTGTCGAACTACCATGAAAACGAACCACGCAGCCAACTCCTTTTCCAGGGCACACCACTACACGGCGTTGATTAGATGTCAACAACTTAATTTCGAAGCATCTCCGTCTAAAGAACCTAATTATTCTCTTCCAAGTACTTTGTTTACGTTTCCATTTCACTCTTTTGTTGCGTGTTCCTTAGTTTGCGAGATAGTGATCGATCGAAGAGGCAGCTGCTAAGCGTTGTTTGGCCAAATCAGAAGCTGGTAAATATGTGTCAGGAAGTCTGTATACACATGTGCGTATTACATCTGCAGGGGACAAGGATAATGCACGTCTTTCTCATCGTTATGGTGGCACAATTGGCGTGTTCATAAGTTCTAGAAGAAAAATGTCCTGCCATCAGCCAACTTTACCCTTACTCCTCGTTATCGCTACTCTGATGAGAACATCGGGTGCTGTCTCGGTCGAACAACCGAAGGCAAGTATGCGGGACTTTGTTGAAACACCTACTCCGGCAAAAGTCAACGTCGCCGTCGTCTCTTTCGACAGGATCTGGAGGCAGGTTGATAACTCACTAGCACGACACCTGCCGTGGCCAAGAACGACTTGGATTTTTAAAAAAGGTGGTCTGGACACATTTCTCCTGGAGAAAAGTGCAGCCGACAGGTTGACCGTGGCGATAGTTTCGAGTCCGCGAGATGACTGGCGTGATATTAATGAAGATTTATTCAAGACGCTGGGGATGAAATTCGTGCGTTGGATCGTCACACGTGATAACTTTTCGTTTTCCTTCACTGGGGATCCCGTTTTCGTACTGCCCACTTGTATAGATAGCCGACCACTAGGAAACTGCACCAGTCCCAAAGATGTCTGTTCTGATTCTGATGAAAATCCGTTGCACTACGAAAATAGGCCGCACGAAGAGCTAAGACTCTTAAAACATTCTACAAAAAAGACGCCTTTGACGGGCAAGCTGATGAAAATTGGGTGCGTGCGTTCAAAAAAGTTAAAAGAATACGACATTTGCAAGTATTATTCATACATATTTGACATGCTCAAAGCAAAGAACGTCTCTCTGGTATACCAATCGGCTTCTAATTGGACGAAAGCAGTTCACGACCTGTACTGTGAAAACATCGACTTGGCTGCTCTCCGATTTCCTTTCAACGATGGGGTACTCGCACTGGCGACGTACAGCGAGATGCACATGGTGTCCGAAACGTTCTATACACTGACGGGTGAGGGAAAAGCCCCGTCACTCTTCGAAACCACACTCCGGTCCGCGTCTACTATCGCAGCGACGGCTGCGTCTCTCACACTTTCCAGCGGTCTCATAGTCCTCATGGGTGGCCCTCCTTTATGCGACAAAGCTCAATCGGCAACCCTGTTTCTTTTCGCCGTCCTCTTAGCGACATCCACGCCGTTTCCAAAGCCGCGCAGATGGGCAAGATCCCAAAATGTTTTTTGCATAATTTGGACCCTGGCAATGGTGCCTCTGTCTCAGTATTTTCGATGCGTTCTGACGTCCCTGCTCACAGTGGGGCGTCCAGCCAGCAACCTGGACACACTGGAGGAACTGGAAGACGCCCTGGATGCGGGTATTGTGGCTCCTTGCGTTCCAACCCTGTCGGCCCCTTTGACAACGCTGATGGATATTGACCAACCGACTGGGTTGGGGAAAAAGCTCCACGCGACACTCGTAACACACCGGGACAAGCTCGTAAAGGACAACGTGAGCTCTTGTATCGACTGCGCCATGAAGGCCGATGGCTTGTGCTATCTACCTCGCTTGCCACCGCATTTACCTGTGCTGACCCATGTCACTGCATTCGACGAGAACTTCGTAACACGGCCTGCAAGTATGTACATTCGCAAGACATTCCCGCTGAAGGACGCTTTCAGGGCCTTCCTGCAGCGGGTGAGGGAAGCAGACCTGCTCTCTTCCCCACAGTGCAAGTTTAGAGAAATCTGTACACGCTTCTCCAGTGCGGAGATAGCTTCCACCACGGAGAAACCAGTGTTCGAGTTGCGCGGTTTCTTGGTGTTTTACGCAGTACTGCTTTTAGGTTCAGTAGGCGTCTTGTTCGCCGAAGTGCTGGTCGAGCATTTCTCTAAGCCATCGTTTCGTCGTCATCGCAGGAGGCCTTGGCATTAGCCGTTAAGTGCATTCAATCCACAAAGCATTTTACTGTTAAAGGGACTATCTAAGTGCATGGCAGCCTCTTGATGCCATACACTCGGCTGTTTCTATTAACAGTTAACTAATGCGGACACATAAAACATCAATTATCTGTGGTATTAATTAGAATAAATTGCCATGTTTCTAAAGTGAGACAACTTCGCTTTTGCAACCTCACAAAACAGACTTCAAATATTTGCAAGGAGCACATAAATAAGAGTTGCAGTGCTAAGATCATGCAGTGTTCTGCTGCTGAAAAGCAATCCATGAAGCATGTAGCTGCTGGTGGTGAGGGGGGCTTTTAGGATAACAGTTTTCGTAACATGAGGTGACTGCATCCTGTAGAAAGCCGTTCAGTCTGTGGCTCTTAAGGACTGTGCAAGATCATTGCTTTCCATTTCTTAAAATAACTGTAATCACGTACCACGCCATGTTCAGCGCTTGTAGCTGGCGGGCTTTCGTTAAGATAAGGCCCCATTACGAAGGATCGCGGCGCTCCGCTAAGCCATCGAGAACCGCAGTCTGAACGAATATTTGTTCAATGCAGTCCCAATGCGTCACCGACAGATCGTTTTCATCGTCACCCTCACCGCCAACAGCCACACGCTTTGAGCACTACTTACGCAGGTGAACATTTCAGTATGAGGCGGTCTATACACAATATTGCCGTGTACTTTAGGCTTTTATAATCCACTTCAAGTCATCGATAATCTTTAGTAACTTGCAAGGTACTAAGCAAGTATTTTCGATCCTAATCCCTCGCCTAGGTGTTAGATGGTTCATTGCTTCAACAGAGCATTTATTAATCAGCACGATTTATCCTAATCAGTGGTGATGGTTTCCCGCTACAGTAAGTATGGGCTGTAGTACTTTATTGCCGGCATTGTTGCGAAGCGATAAGCCAATGCACGTGCTTGAAACTAACTATCCAGAAAAAGCTTATTCTGGCTATGTAATTTTGGCAGGCATAGGTATTGTGCAAACGGGCATCAAATGTACACGGTGAAAAGCACCCTAACTTCACTTTTCTATTGGTGTTACCACCATGCGAGGTGACAAGTAACCAACCAGGCTTAACCAGCTGATGTGTTAATGAGCTTTAGATTTGAACATAAACTAAATTGGATCAATCTGTTAGATTAGGCGTTTCTGACTACTTAAGCTCCTTGTCATACGCACAAAACTCGGGAAAAGAAACCATTTATTTACCTGTCATTAACACGTGCAATTTTTTCTCGTATGTCTCTTGAAGCTCTTTCCCAATGTGGTTGTCCTTCCAGCGGAGGAGGACGGATGGCCGTGGCACGGGCGTCAAAATGGTTTCTTTCCATACGGGCTGCTTAATCGGTTAGGAAGATGTCGGCGGTGTGCGCCATAACCACAGTCATCTCTCTGTCTGTGATAATGCGGATGTACGGCTCAGGATGCAAAACATTTATAAAGGGTCAGGCAAGGGCCGGAGGGAGAAGGACAAGTTTCGACTTTATAAAAGATATGGCGGCAGACTTTCTGTTATTGCAATGGGGCTCGGAAGTGGCGGGGACCGTACTCAAGCTAACCTAGTTCACGCGCTTTAACAGTCAGCGCAACAAGCGCTGATTCAGCCGACACTACATGCCAACGTATTTGAAGAGATAAGGGTGTTATTCTGGTCATTGGTAAATACCAAAAGTGGTGAATCCTGACTAGACCAGAGGGCTCCTATGACCTTTCTGATTTGTTTGAAATGGCACCTTTACAAAATTCCACAAGATTGCGTAACTTGAGAGTCCTGATTAGCATTGAAGGCCTTAATTTTCTTCGCGTCGTGCACCACCCAGAATATGCCTCTGGACATGCTCAAGATGAGGCTCTCCTAGAATAAGGCTCTCCTGGACATAATTTTGCCCGGGATATCCTCGATCAGACACCCCTGAAGTGGCCGGGGGAGGGGGTCCCCCGCAATCACTGGCCACGCCCACGCTGATACTAGAAAACCATGACTCTCAGCCCGCTCACAGGCCTCCTGGATGCCCTGTGAACTCGCTTGAAGAGTTCGAAGCTTTGAAGAGCCACTCTACAGCCTTGTTCTGCGCAGATCTTCGTGCTACGTAACGCCGGTCACTGCCAGAGAATGTGAGCGAGTGTGCAAATATCCGCCCCACAGCTTAGGACATTCTGCATTATTCCTTCACCGATGTGGCTGAACGCGCTACGAGACGGCGCCGAACGTGTCTGCAGCATCCGAAGAGTTGACGACTGTGGTCTAATGAATGCAAGAGTTGGTACCTCCGTCTTGACCGCGGTATTAAGTAGCTTGCTCCTGTTGCACATTTGCTAGCGAACGTTACCATCGTTCACTTAAAAAGAGTTGTATGTTATGTTTGTCTAAGCTCTGCTCTTCCTTTGTGGATGTGCGTCCTTCGATTGCGACCTTGGATTACCGATATTTCACCAATTGATTGTAGTGTTCGCTACTGTACTGCGTGTCTCACCTGCTTCGCCACCATTAAATATTCTTGTGAACTTATCTAACTTATGACGCCTCCTTTTTCTCTTCTTTCGCAACCTCGACAGCGACATCCAGTATACAAACGGTGTTTGTACCATTGTGTCACTGCGGGCTATGTCACGGCGCTTTTTACATCTCTCTGTTATATCTCGTAATCCTAAGATATTGTGCTTGTGGTCCACAGAACTGTAAAAACTACAATAAGCGTAACCTGTTCTTATACCTGCATGTTCTTGCAAAATATGCAACTCACTTTGCGAAAAAGGGTCAAGTGAACACCACAAAATCTCCAAATCAATAAGTAGTAATAGTGAATTTGTATTTTGTCGAGCCTTTTTTCTTCCGATATCATGGTAACCTGGATCATAGAAGGATATACGCCCCAGAAATTGAGTAATACCACAGTTCAACAATAATGGAGTAAAAATGAATAAAAATGAACACATGCCACATAAGTTGTACAAATACCACTACTGACCCCAGTTTCAGTAAAAATGAAAACTTTCAATGAAACGGGTAATTTCCACCGCATGGCTCATTTCAAGACTATTATTTTCATAAACTGGTGTGTAACATAACAGTTGGGTAAATGCCACTATTTCCCACTGGCCCCACATAAACGAATAAGCAAACAGTCGAAGCTTTGTAAACTTATGCACAATAGTGTTATTGTTAAGACACTATATATAAAACTATGGCAGAAGTTTTACGCTCAACTGCGTAAAAAAGGGTGTTTATTATTGATAAGAAGTAGCGAAAGGACTCTAAAAACATCGCAAGGCGTTGGTGTAACTAAAGTAAGGCGATCAGCTTCGCAGAAAAAAAAAGCACAGCAGAAACGACGGATAGCGCGTCGCCATGTGGACTATCATAAAAACAAAGAGCACCGCCCAAACACTCCGTACAGTTGGCTCACCAGTAAAGCTGGCACTTCAAGCCACCGTGTCTTTCGCGAGCTGGAGTCTATAAAACTGTGTTCTGGTCTATGTGTTCTAATTGTGAAGCATTTCTTAGCGAACTTCAGCGACTTTGAGCGTATCTATCTATCTATCTATCTATCTATCTATCTATCTATCTATCTATCTATCTATCTATCCGCCTACAACTTTTAGCTCTCCTGGCTGTTTTGGTAATAGTATCAATAATCGATACCAAACTTGTTATGGCATAACATAACTGTATGAAGAACATATATGTATAGTCATAACATGAAAATCATGATATGTATGTCCTGAATGTCATGATTTACAATTCATGATCCTGCAGCTCCGGCGGTGGTCTCGTTCACATGGCATGTTGCAAAACAGGTAAGGCATGAGTGCATGGCGAAAGCAAGTGACGGACCCTAACATAAAAATCAGTGCATGCGTGTCATGTAACAACATGACTACATGCTGCGCTCATGATGAGCTCGCAGCTGTTTCGCTAGCGTCACATATAACAATTTTGGTATTTCAACATTTCGACGTGACGCGGTGGGCGTTCTCGCCGGCTTTCATTTCGTCGCATCACGGTGGCGTTGCCACGCCAGATGCCGGTCCTGCCTTACACTCGCAGGCGCGTACCACACTGCGTTGCTTTGACACATGCATGTTTCAGCGAATCCGGCATCCCTCCGTCACGAAAAGAGGGAGACGCAGTGCTGTCTAGGTAACACATAGGCGCGAAATGCAGCATGTCGCATTTCGCGCTGGTTGCCGTCGGGCCGCGCCGTCGGACGCTGTTTACGCCTGGCGTCAGACTATAGAGTGCTCGCGTTTTGCAAACGTAGCGTCCCTGTGCCCAGCGTGCGCGTGCGTCAACGCTACCTTGAATTATATTGGGCTCTTCATGATGAGCTCGTGGCTGTTTCTCTCGCGCTCCATATACCGAATTTGGTGTTATGTGAGGTCAATGGATGACGAAATATATGACTGGTGCAGATATGATAATCATGGCACGCATGTCATGTAAGAACATGACAACATACCGTGCTCATAGCGTGCTTGCCACTTCGATAGCTTTGAATATACTAAATTTGGTATCACGTGACGTGAGTTGATCTCGTGACGTGACGTGATGAGGATTTATCTCGACCTGAGGTCTACCGTAGTGTCTCTTTTTATGTTAATTTGTACTTATATCAAAACATTTAAACGATGCGTTTATGAAAACTTGACATTCGTGATGTAAGCGTAATGAATAAGAACAACTGGGGCATTTTATAGGTAGCTATTTTCCATACAGCGTGCATAACGTCGGTATACATAGCCACGTATGCTCCAAAACCTGGGGAGAAACTATTGCAAGCTCCGTTTATCCCGAGGTAGCGTATACACTAAGATCGCTTCTTCATTTTAATTTGGGTGAACTCATCTATCGCCATATTTTGGCATTCCTAAGCCATATACAGTTTCGCCAAGTCTAAGTGTTGCGGAATGGGTGCCTTCGTTCTATTCTCATTCCATTCCAGGGAATTAAAGTTTGTCTCAATTCAGTTCATCTGAATTCCTTGGAATCAAACAAACTGACCCATTCCCACTCCGGGAATTGCGGGACCGTCCAAATCTATTCCTTCAATTTCTCAATGTAGAAAATACAACTTGATAGTTTATTTCAGTTAAAAATGAACAATA
Source organism: Rhipicephalus microplus (assembly GCF_043290135.1). Lineage (NCBI taxonomy): Eukaryota > Metazoa > Arthropoda > Arachnida > Ixodida > Ixodidae > Rhipicephalus > Rhipicephalus microplus. The sequence goes on from NC_134708.1 coordinate 105,127,159, forward strand.
CCATGAGTATAGTATCTTGGGTTGCATTATGGGCTAAAAACATGAGTAAAAAACGTTACCATTATTAAGGGTTAGCAATTTTGGGGCATATCTCACACAGTAAAGCCGCTATATTAATTGCCATAGGGCTGAACCGTTCTCCCGCTACATATAGTATTTTCATGGTCAGCAAGTTTAACGAATGGTGATATTTTTATTCTCTTTGCTTAAATTCGTTAATGCTAAACTGATGACATAGCTATTTTCATGCTTACAAATGTAGTCCTAAACAAGAAAGTAATCTTCAGGAAGATTAAGCAGTTTTGCCCCACGTCTTTATTGGTCGTGAATATTAGGAAACCGAAATTTGGTTATTAGGGAACAGAACGCTCTGGATTTGCTGGTATTAGATGGAACAGTGCACCACCGCTAATGAAACTTGTGCCTTTGCATCCAATGCGGAACACCTTCAGGGCCGCATTGCTCCTCAGCGCTCACGCTTGTCAAGCGTACCTCGCAAGCATGGATGGGATGAGGACAACTGTATGTTCACTTGTGCGCAGGTACGCACTGCCTTTCTTGTCGTGAAGGTTATTTATGATTGTGGGGCTTTAAACTGTCCTTGAGCTAACCAACGTGCGAGCATAATCTGTTCTTTCCTTCAGTATCTTTTTGAATAATTCATTTTTGGTAGGCTAACGTATGCCACTGTTTCTTTTTTACGAATTGAAAAATTGTTCACACTTTCATATCACGCCCACTCTGAGCTTTTCTATCTACAGGTGGACTTGGAGAAAGCTTTGTGGCCTTGGACTTTGATAGAGCATAAGTAGTCAGGCCTACATATCTAATTTGAGCATTATATCACGGTAGCATCCATTAAAAGTGTAGAAACGTACTCCTCAATGTCCTCTTTGCTTGGTAATGAGAACACAGGTAAATGCGCAAGGGTAGGAAACAAACCAAGTAACAAAAAATAGATAACGATAATAATGAATTGATCCCACTCCAGAGAACTGGGTGTTCGGTATCACCGGCCGTCACCTCTATATTTAGGAACGTCCGATCTCCTGGGCTTAATCTCTCGAACGCCAGGTTTTTCAGACACGTTCAGCAATCCACCACTATTTCTTTGCTCACCATATTTACCTTATAAAAAGTGCTGAAGCGTCCTCGACATTTTAAGTGCTTGAAAAAGGTCGCAAGCACCACGAGAAGCTAAAAAAAGTTTACTTTGGTTTCATTCATCGAAGTTTTGCAACAAAAAATTCAGAGCTAAGTGATCAATCTACCGTTTACATTCAAAATCCGAATTGTCACTGGATACCTCCTTGAACGGTTGGCTCTGAAAAAAGTGTGATTAGACAATTGCTGTCTACCAAAATTCATGTTGCGCTTCACAAACGTGAGCTGCTCAAGTTTGAACCACTGGACGCAGGAGCTTGTGTGGTTGTGCATTAGAGTAGTACTTATCTAGCTGCCATGGCTGTTGTTACGTGAGCTTTCTTGCTTTAGGTGGCTTCCGTAAGTACAGCTTTCAAAAGCTTATTCTCTCTCTTTGTGAGGTCGTCTATATTTTTCAAGGCAAATAGAAACTATTTTTGCTTTTCTGAGCTTTTCAGAAGGTTTTATATGATAAGCAAAATGTTTCAGGTTGATAGCATGCTTAGTTTATTTAAAAAAATTGGACGTATATGTCTCATTGGTCTATTCAGGTCCCTTGAAAAGTGGGACAACACTGTCTCATTGTCTGTTGAAGGTACTTTCCCGATTTCACATGCGCGCCTACTTAGTGAAAGGCACCAAAACAAGTGGGACAGAGCGGCACCTTGCAAGCTGCACATGTGAACTTTGTGTGTTCCTCATTTCCAGTTTCTGAATGCCATCTGTACCTTCTTCGTAAGATTCCTTTTGTGGATTGTGGTTGCCTTCTGTGAATATGATTTTATCCGAGACTCCAACCATCTTCTGATCATTTTTATGTCCCTGCTTGTTTTTTCGGAATGGTGCAGTCCTAGTGTAGTGCCTGAAATTATGCACGTTTATCAGTTGTCGTACTAACACAGGACGAAACGACATGTAGCCTTGTCGTTGTTGGCGTTGTGCTGAATGAATGTGTTGACGACAGTTGCGTCAAAGAGAAAATAAAAGATGTGGTACCATGACTTCTGGGAGCATCTGTTAGAAGTGTAGGCATTTCGCTTTCGGTCAAACCTGTCATCAGCTCGCATCCCCAAGTTGTAGTCTACCGCGGCTATCGGGTAGGTTGCAGCCACCGAAGAGACATTTGTAACGTTTCGTGGTACTTCCACAGTTTTTGTTGGATCATGAAAGTTTGACAACAGTTGGACATCTTTGGTGCCGTGCCACTGATAAGCTGTAATTTCACTTTTGGTGTGCCAGATGTACTCTCTTTTCTGAAGCTTATTGTTTTGTTTTTAGTTCTACAGGTAAATTCTTTCTGTTTGTGCGAACAGTACCTCAAGCAAGGATGCTCCTCTCGGCGAGAGTTTCCATCAGCTTGGTACACGACATGCTCTCCAAGGTTTTGCTTCGCTGGTTGTGATGCATTCTTAAACTTCAAGCAAATAGCCTATCTTTGAGTCTGCCCTGCACCAAACTTTATATCCGCGCTTTATGGGCTTCATCAGAAGGTACTGCTTTATGCTGGACCTTCCTTTGAAAGCGATCATGCTTTCATAAATGGCCTGATCGGATGATGACAAGTACTCCTCCTCGATGCTTCTGTTCAGCTTATTGATGAGAGAATGCAGTTTCGCAAGCCTATCATAACCATCCTCTCCTTTAATTTTTTCTTTACTGTGGTCCGTCACTTGAAGGGCATTCATCATGCACTGGAAATGCTTGAACGAAATCGCTTTGGCGATTTTTTCAGAGTTGAAAAGTGAACTGTGGCTCCAATAATGGTAAACGTGGTGCCGTGGGGAAACACTCATCAGCACAAGAAAACCAAAATAAGCTCTTAACTTATCATCTGTGAGCACAGCCCTCTTCCTCGTGTACTCTTCAGCACCAGCACGGTTTGTATGCTCTCATATCACATTAATCACCTCGTCATCAAAATACAAGCCAAAGTTATCTACAGCGAGTGGCACCACCTTTTTTGTGAAATAGGGGTCCCATGATATTGGGCCCGGGCTCCCGAAAGGAATGTTTGGTTTATTTTCATTCCACCCTTCACCCATTTCTTTTTCAACAGCAGCTGCTTTTTGATGCACCAGGTTTATCTTCGTCTTCATCGAGACTCGAGTATTGCGGCGCGACCTCCAGCACCAAGTCATCTTCATTGTTTTCCGCCTCCTCCCCACTTGTTTCAGATTCGTCCAGCAATCTGAAGAATAGCTCGAGTGCCTCTTCGTGGGAAAGCGGGTCCACTGCAAATAATAAAGTGAGAAATGTATCTGAAAAAAAAAGAGTGTCAGTTAAGCTTTACAAAATGCCCCTAAATTTTTGAAGCATGCTGGCACTGACCGGTACATCTAGCCTCCACTCACTCCAATTTCCAAAAAATTGGCACCGAAGCGTGCGGAAACATCCGCCGAATAGGGCAAAAGAAAGAAAATTTTACCATTCGCCCAGAACTTTCGCAAATACAGTCCAATAAGAGCAAAAATTTTGAACTCCGTAATCAAAACAAAGCACATTTCAATTTATCGGATCTACAACAACATCTATGTACCCGCATAAAACTGCCGCAAAAAACTTCATCAGTGATTGATAATCGATGGCAGCACATTTCTTTGGCGCCAAGTTCATCCAATGGTAACTGCGACAGCGTTTTTTAATAGTAAAAAGTACGATGTTTTTGTTATATTCTTTTTCAAAGGGTTAATACAACTCACAACTTGTAGAAGCGTTTTTGCGAACATGCGTCTGAGTTAGCCGACGGTGATATCAACTAGCACAAAAACGTGAATGGTGCGAAGACAGAAGATCGCTGGGGATCTGCTGGCTGTGGTGCCGCCGAAGGCGAAAAAAATCACGAGGCGTAAAAAGGGCCGTGGGGGGCGGCATTCTGCTGCCGTGGGTCAGCACGACCGCGGTTTCGCGAAAAATTGAGACTAACTTCAGAGGGGATCCGTCAAGATATGAACAGAATTGTAGTAGGCACGTTGCTTATAAACGTATTGTGCTTTAATCACCCAGTCAATTTAAAGGCTGCTTTATTGTTAAATTTGTGGCTCTGAGTTACTAATGTTTGAAGTTTGAAAAACAGCCGATAGAGGAAAACTTGCTCTATTTTATATAAAAAATAGAATTCCGTTCCCATTCTATTCCTCCAAGCATTGTCCCCATTCCAGGGTTGCGAAAATGTGGAATGACTCCAGAACATTCCAGTTTCAGAGTAGCAATTCCATACCACTGCTGAGTATGCCGTGGTGGTGGCGTCGCTAAGGTACTCGGCTGCTGACAAAAATGTCACGGGTTCGATCGCAGCTGTGGCGGTCCCATTTTTTATGGAGTTTAAATGGTAGAGGCTTGTACACTCTGCGATGTCATTGGACGTTCAAGAACACCAGATGGCCAAAATTAACGGAGCCCTCGACTACGACATCTCTAATAATGTTGTGGTGATTTTGAGACGTTGAACCTGAGATATTATAAAAAAGAAAACCACAGCATATCCACGGACTGAATGATCATGACTGGGGCGAAGCGTCTGTCCGTCCGATCGTGCATCCATCCGTCCGTCCAACCGAGGGTTGATCTGCCCCCTCCGTGCGTCTGTCCGTATCACGTCCATCCGTCTAGTGAACCCTCCAAGTACCGTCATCTCGCTACTTTTCGTCTTATATTCTTTATATACAAGTATAGTCATCTAGCGCACATTCCAAGAACTAAACGAGAAGTCGCCACCTACTACATACATCTAGGACGCACGACCCACAACTCAAGGATCTTCGCCCCTAAAAATCTATCCCCAATAAAGTAATATTATCTCCTGTGGCACATGCCCGCTGCCTCGAGTATGTGCCATCGGCGGATACAAAGGATAACGTTAGATGAACGGGTGAGCCACCGGTGGTTACAAACAATAACGGGAGACGGACGGGTGACGTCATAAGGAGCTTCGCCCCTAAAACACCTTGGCTGTAACCCACGCACGCCTGTGGCCTTTCTTGATGCTTCAATTGGCGAAGATAAATGCGCCAACTGCAATGTTAAACACGTTAACAATCGTTCTCTGCCAGGTTTTCATTGATATTTTGTACATTATATCCGTTTATTTATTGAATACGTCGCCACAATTATTAAGGTAAACTTATGTTGCCGCCCGCCCGTGGCCGATCATTTTCTGTGTTTAGCGTAGCTAATGGTGCAATTCACTGGCCTCTACTATTACTGAGAATTGTCATAGAAAAATGTAAGTGCCTTTATTCATCATAACAATCACTATAGCAGTTCTCATGGTTTCTCCTCTCCATGGTTGATTGTCATAATGGGGATAGCGATGGGGAGGTCTGTGTGCAATTAATGGGTAGTCCGAGGCTCTAATAGAGTCGTGGTGTCATACATACGCACAAACCGAGTGGAGTTGATATGCGTTCAGGTTTATTGCAACTCAGAAGTGGGTCTTGACTGTTTGGCTGGTGCGTTGGCCTTCCGGCTTCGAAACCAGTAGGCTCAATTGGTGAATGAGTCGTAGCGTGAAACGAGCGTTGGAGCTGTCCGTGCTTAGACACAGCTGGTGGTTTCTACATGGGTGCTCGGTTGACTGAGCATGGTTGGTTGGTTGGCTAGCATACCGGGCCTTCTCAAGGCACATGTTCACTGTGGCTTGTCTCTGAGAATCATTACTCTCGAGAGGTTCATCATAAAGGAACGGCTTCTGAAGACTTAGCACAACAGATATCTAGAAAGTCCCGTAAGAAAGAGAAGTGTGAACGCTTCCTTTCTGTGTTTCTTTTATAAGATTTGGCGATTTGGCTCAGCTACATACACTTTCTGACGGTGCGGGTGGTCAGGTTTCCCTTTCCTTATATACACTTTTTTGTGAATAGCCTTGTGACCTGTGTCTTTATTGTGGATGCGTGACTAGCTGTAGTGTACCGAACCAATTACTTTTTCAGAAATCACGGTAGTTTTACAGGAGAGTTTCGTGGCTTGAGAACTTCGTCCGTTTTACGAGCTTAGGGACTTGCGGGTATGCGCCGCAGACATAGAGCAAATTCGTCTGGACGTACAGTTAGGGCAGGAAAACCTCAGCAAAACACCTACACCAGCATGCGAACTCTACCAGGACGCCGTTGAGAAACTCCATGACAGTCTAAGGAGGCACCTCCTGGTGTTCACGGACGCATCCGTTCGGGACAGCCCCCGTTTGGTTGCGGCTGCCTGCGTTATACCATCGACTGGGACAACCGTCCGGTGCCGACTTCCCTTTCACGCCAGTTCCACTGCAGCCGAATTGGCCGGCCTTCACTTAGCAGCCGACCACCCCTCACTGCAACGTTATTTCAACTGCCTGCTGCGATTCCGACCTGGCTGCACAGCGCTGCGTACTGGTGAGCCACTATCATCTTCGGGGTTTTCCTACGAAAACGGTAAAAGACATCTTGTTGCCCGCGAGCTCGAACACGCTAGCCCTCCAAGCCTTCCTAGAGTTCTGTGCATCTGCGGACCTCGCCCCCTTATAGACAAACGCTTTCGCTTCGTTCCATTGTCTGTATTGACAAGAGGTCCTCTTGCCATGTCTTCGACTTTTCCTTTCTATTCTCTCTTCTTTCTATCGTTTTCGATTCCCCGTTCTCCCATTCCTAAAAGCCCTGACCCGTGCCCCCGCGTCGGTATATAGAAAATAGCACTCTTGTTATCTCTTCGTTTTTCATTTATCTCTCTCTCTCTCTCTCACAAATGCTAGTATTTCCCACTGGTCAACTAATGATTAAGGAAACATGAATTCGGTGATACACACCACTAAACATTTCTTGGCACAACTACCGGAAGTAATTAACAAACAACCAGCAATTGAAAAACATTTGTCATTTTTGCCCAGTGTTGAATGCCTATGCCACGTGCTTGAGCTTCGTTTTCTCGAAGGGCATGGGTTGTGATTTTCTCACTAAACATAACCTACTAGAAAACTTTTCACGGATTATTACAGTGAACTTGTGGGTGAATTTTAAGAAATCCGTACTCATGCCGTACGGATTTCAAGTACTCATGCCGTACAGCAGCATGAGTACTTGCCGTACTCATGCTGCTTCTGCGCATCTCCTGAGGTGCACGTGGCTCCTTTTTCGTCTCTGGCACGGCCGCTTTGCCTCGGTGGCGTTGCATGCACAAACCGTGTTGCACCGCCGCCAATAGGTGGTAAATTTGGAGGGGGCACGCATCGGGTACGTCCGTGCCGCTGTGAGAAAAACTTTCTTGAATGGATCTCGAAATTGTATCCAGGGCCGCAGATTCAATTTGCTACTCTGAAACATTCTTTGAACGTGTGCAGACGAACCCTTTGCTAAGGTGGCCATTTCGTGATTTCACAGTGCTCCCGTCAAACTCACGCCAGTATTCGCACAACCTTCAGTAACTTCCATGGTTCTACTAAAGTGTCCTTTGCCCTATCATTTGCTTACGTCTAAAGTGACTGCTATAATAAACTCTTGTCTGACAAATCAATTTGGGAGCACTGAAAAAGCAGGGATCCTGATCAAATTTTTTACCGTTGCACAGATCGCAATGTGGCGGGTCCGACTTGTAGGCGCATGGTCTAGGAGTGAGCTGCATCATTATTAGCTACCACTGCCTTCGGCTCTGTGCCTTGCTGGGTTCAGCGGACGGAACGCATCACATCATTTTGAACCACGTCTCCGGGTCTGGGACCACCTGACCAGCATGGTGTCGTCAACGTATACTGCATGAAATGGTGATAGAAACAGCAGCAATGTTCATGTAACCTACAGTGTACCTGGAGCACCACAAGAGCATGAATGGTGATCAAATTGTTTTAGGGGCGAAACAGAGAAGTATACTGCAAACTGGTAACAACATTTCAGGTGAGTACAACTGTCTGGTGTAACAAAATCACTTCAGTGGCGTGTACAAACAAGAGAACATAGCCAGGATGTAGCACTCAGCACTTACAATCTTCTCACAGATCACGAATCACTCAAGAAAACAAAGAAAAAAGAAACGCAAAAAACAGTAAATTAGAACAAATTCACATATTACGTGCGACGAGAAGCAGTTTTCTCCCCCGAGTTAAAAAGGCAGTAAAGGAAGTTCAATATTCTCGTTCCGCACTCCAAAAAAACGTGTATGCCACCTTCTGATAAATGCTTCTTCACCCTGAGTTTCTATCTGTTCGATAAGGTACCGAACCATCATCATTCTAATCTTCTGTAACGCTTTGTATGCAGATCGTGGGGGTCGTCACCGTGCTTCGGCCATACAGCGGCGACGCCACAAGACGAACATTGTGACGTACAGTACGAGTTGTTCAAATAAGCCCCCTCTGCGCTGTTGGCTCGAAGGAATTGACACTCCGAATTGATGACGCACGACGTGCCACACGCCTTTGGCTGCTATGCAATCAAACATCGTGTGGCGGATCGTTTCTCTTTTCCCCCAGTTGGGGCAGTGGTCATAGGGAACGACGCCCCACTTTAACTGTCTCTTACGAGTGGGCAACGCGTCCCATCGCCGCAGCCAATCAAATTCTCTAACTATTTCCGGTACGTGGTTGTTTCCTCCATCTCTGTTTTTCCTCGTCAGTAGCCGAGCGACTGAATAACGTTTTGATAATGCGTGCGGGTGCGAGCTTTGCAAAGTATTCTTCAGTGGCGTTGCCATTGACCGAACGCTTGAGGCCCTCTGCTACCTTATAAAAGGCATGTGAGTGTTCTGCTTGAAGTCCCCGGTGCCTTTGCTACGTGAATGCGGCTCCAAGTGTTCCGGTCCAATATAGCAATAAGCCACAAATTGTTTCATTGTCCTGAAACAATTTGTGAACTGTTTTAGCTGCAAGTGCCTTTGTGAATGTCGCAACATCTGGCAGACTGAGTCCTCCACAACTTTTTGGGAGCTTCAAGAACTTTTGTTGAACTTTTGGTGTCTTCCCGTCCCATAAGAAGGCTCCAACCAATGACGCAAGGCGGCTCGCAAAAAGTTTGGGTATGAGTGCAATGTGCCCGATATAAAAAGCATATGCGAATGCTTTGGTTTTCACCACCGTCACTTTGGCGTCAAGTAACAAATTGAAGCCAGTGGCATACGCGAAGACCTGCGTGGCTCGATGTACGGCGTCCTCCCAATTTCTTTTTGCCACCTCCCCGTCTTGAAAGTATACCCCCAGGACTTTTAGGGCATCCACGTATTGAATACCACCCGGCAAAGAGCCGTGGAACCTACCGAAACAAAGGGCTTTGCTTTTCTCCACATTCAGGAAAGCACCCGATATACTCTTCGAACAGCTCCAAGAAAGCGCGGTAACTGGCTTGGTTTCGCACGAGCACAGAGATGTCATCCGCATAAGCGGTGATGCTAACTGACTCCAGACCTGTCGTTGGAAAGCCCTGAATATTAGGGCCCTTTGCCACTTTCCTAAGGAGAGGATCTGTGGAAAGAACAAAGAGCACCGGTGCGATTGGGCATCCTTAGCGAACACCTTTTGTTACTGGAAAGCTTGCTGTCTCCACGCCGTAGATGAGAAGTCGGCTGGTCATGTTGGTGTATAGAAGCTTTCTACAGCGAACATACTGCTCAGGCAAAACAAACATTCTAAGTACGCAGTATAGGTAGTCATGTTCGACCTGTCAAAAGCCTTAGCTTGATCCAATGACACGAAAGCACCGGTAACGTTTTTGGCATTGGCATAGTGGAACAAATCTCTTATCAGAGTAAGTGTTTCAAAAATTGACTTACTCGGCACTGCACACGTTTGCATGGGTGACACTATATCGGGCAGAAAAGGTTTTAGCCTCAAGCCAAGGATCGTAGCTACAAGTTTGTAGTCCGTGTTAAGGAGGGTAATCGGCCTCCATGACCGTGGATTGTCAGGATCCATGCCCTCCTTAGGCAGCAAGACTACACGGCCCTCGCTGAAAGACCTCGGCTTTTGCCCATCAACAATGAACCTGTTAACCATGTCAGTAAGTGCGTCGCCTAGGACGTCGAAGAAAGTTATATAAAACCCCGTCAGTATGCTGTCTCGACCTGGAGCCATGGTAGTTGTCAATTTCCTCTGGGCTTGCCAAACTTCATCTTTCGTCTCCTCAGCGCAGCGTATATCAGACGCCTCAGGACACAGCGTGGGCAAGCTTTCGCAAAATTCTGTGGTTCTTTGATGCTGGTTGCTGTCTTTGGAGCGATGATCTGCAGAGCAGAGCCCTTCAGAATGCGCCCTAAAGGCCTCCTTGACTGATTTGATATCTGTGACGATGCTCCCACACTCTGTTCGTGCTGCACCGATAATACTGGGCTGGTGTTTCCTTACCCCTACTCGCAGTGCGTATGCCAAGTCACCTAGTTCATCCGTAGGCAGGTGCAGTTCCTCTGCGCGTTTAAAAGCCCCGGACCTTGCCATCAACAAGAGGTCGTATTGAGCCTTTTTGGCCCCAATGTACTCTTGAATTGTGCCGGTCAGATTACCTACGCGCTCAACGATTTGAATACGCCTCAATGTTTCATTCATTTTTGATGTTAGACGTGCATGGCGCATTTTCCCGGCCTCCTGCGCAATCACACGCCATCTGGCCTTCAAGAGATCCCATGCTGTCGGCGTAATTCGCGGCGTGTCTTACAAAGACGCATAGATATTCATGCGCATTTCAGATACTGAAACTTCGTCATTTAAAATTGGTGAATCCATTCGCCACAACTCTGAGCAATGCCATCCCAGCTGAGCCTTCAAGGTGAACAGCACTAGCATGTGGTCGCTGAGCTTACGTTGCCCAGGCGCTAAAGAAATGACATCACATGTCTCTAAATTTTCAACGAGCTCGTTAGGGATATAGGCTCTGTGAATTCTGCTCTGAGACGTACCCTGAACGCGCGTGGCTCCAAAGGTGTTCACGTGAAGCGTTGTCCATGCATTGAGCAGCTTCAACTCTCTACATAATTTGTGCAACTCTTTCGAATGGTATGTGCTTCGTCCTTGACTAGGCCCTCGGACATCTCGAATTGAATTAAAAACACAGTTGAAATCACCTAACAACACGCACGGTGCTGAATTTGGCTGGAATGACCTGGCACCTCTACAAAAGTCATTGGCAAGAGACCTATCCACGGCGCGTAAAAGTTGGTGAATCGAATTTTCTGGTCGTTTATTCACATGTCCACCACAATAACACGGCCTTCTGCATCGAAGAGGCAATGCACACCCTACCTGAACCTTGGATTGAGAAACACGACACCGGTGCCGTGCGACTGCGTCTGCGTTAGGGAGAAGAATGCTTCAACAGAAAATCTAGTACGAAAGGTCATGATGTCGCGCCATGTTCGAAAGTTGGTCTCTTGCAGAAAAAGCACGTTGACCCCTAGCGAGCGCAGAAGGTTCAATATCTCCTGTTGTTTTACAAGATCTTTGAAACCACAAACATTGAAAGTCAAGAAAGATAGCCTATCCATTTAAAATAAACTTAGGGGGAAACGAAACAATCGTTTTCTTCCTCTTTTTTTTAACAGCGATGCGTAAGGGGACGGCACGGCCTCTGTGTCAAGCGGCAGTGGATGAAGTCAACGTAATGATACTCGAAGGACTGGCGCTGAGATGTACTCACGCGCACAGACAGAACGGACCCAGTAAGCAACACCAATAATAACAGAAATAGTACACGCAGCATGCAACGTAACTCACATGATGCAACAACTATGACAGGGCATAGCCACCACAGCATAGAGCTCACAAATTGGCACATGAAGGTTCCATCATGAATTACAGTAACATATGGAATACTAAACAGTTTGAATGCATCAGAGAAAACAAATGCAAAGTGGTTGTACGGCTGGGAAGCAAGCATTGCAATGGTAAAGACAACAGGAAGCGGAAAGAATAGATGTGGGCAGTACAAATTAAAAAACATTGAGTTTTCACCCGCATCGGGCGATGGATCTTGGTTTGGCGAATCCACTCGGGGCTTTTTGGATGTTCCGGAGGTGGTGACATCACTTCCACTGCTTGAACTACCAGGCTTGGTGCGGCGCTGAGAGTTTGTGGCTCTAGACAACTCGCCCGGAGAACACGTATTTTCAGGAGACAAAGATACCGATCGTGAGGCTTGCGAAAATCTGTCACTCCTTAATTTCTGTGATGGTGACCGGCTCCTACGATGTCTGGATGTCTAGTCGGACGCTTTTTCTTGGGCCTGTACAGTGTGTGTGCGAGGCGTGTTAGGTTTCCTTGAAGACGTGGTCTTTACTTCTTTCGTTGGCGTCGCTTTCCCGCTACCTTCCAGGCCCACAGGTGGCCGTGCATGGAGCTCGTCACTAGCACTTTTTGCCTTAGAAGGTTGAAGCGATCTTCTCGGTTGGCCAGCGCTCCGAGATCCTTGGGACGCTTCCTCCAGCTGAGATGCGTTCGAGGATTGTTCGTTTTCTGTGGCCTTTAGTTCCTCTGATGAAGACGTACCAGACGCACTCGGTGTCTCCACAGCGTTGCTGGGATCCTGTGATGACGATGTGGGAGATGACAACGCTGCGGTGTTCCCAGTCAGCGGGGGGTCCGCTAGGTGGCGTAGGGCGGTGAGGACGTGCTCACATCAGTCTCCGCTTTATGAAACGCTTTAAGGCGGGAATTTTATTCAAGTTTACTTGAAGTGTGCGTCATCTTTTTTGTGAAGTTGCGGGGATTCTAAGGACACCAAAATCTGGGACCTGGACCAGATTCACGAGAAAAAATTAACATTGGAAGGCACGACACGCACGAACGCAGCTCACCGTATCACCGGCTTCGGTCAGCGGCGCTGGGACGCTAAACCGTGCGGGGTGCGGCGACGGGTATGTGTGCGTCGACTGGCGCAACACCACTCGACTGAATTTCTCAGACATTTTCTGACCTAGTTAGAAGTCGATGGTGAGTGCCATTTAACCTCCCTTTCGGACTTTACGCCTTGCGCAGGGGAAAACGGAGGTCGGCCCATTCCCCTGTATCTACTGAGAATGCATGCATAAGGGCACCTAGAAATTCCTCGTCTAGATGGACGTCGACAAAGACCCTCCCGGCGCATCTCTGGTGTCGGAGAATCAACCGAACGACGCGAGTAGCGTCCCGTCAAATGAGGAACGAAGTAACAACGCGCGAGGGCCGAGGCCGCGCCGCTCGATAACAAGAACGATGACGACGCGGGTCTGGCTCTTACTTTGACGGGGGGGCGGCTGGCACACCGTCCTTTCCCGCAGAAGAAAAAAGAACCATAAGCAAAGCCAGAAAGAACCCGAGAAGGGACTAGAGAAAAAAAACGAAAAGTCAGCAGCCCATCCGCCTGTCGACGCAGCACTGGACAGCCAAGTCAAGCGGGAGTTCCAGCGCAGAAAACACCAAGGTCCGACGCCCCTTCCAAAAGAAGACATAAAGGTTATCCTGAGACCACACAAGGGCCTCACAGTGAAAAATATATTCGGATCAGAGCTCTCTATGGCAGTGATACAGGCCTGCCGGAACAGCTTTGGAGGAGAAAGTTTTTTGCTGCGGGTCCACTCCGGATAGAACATCATAATATTGTCCACGCCACACGAACGAACAAGTGGCGGGCAGGCTGAGAGAAATCAACCAATTGAAAATCAGAGGACGGATTCACCCCTTCAAAGCGTACGTGGCTGACGCAGAAGACGTGCTGCGAGGCATCATTCACGGACTACCGCCCGGAACCACTCAGGCCGACCTGATGGCAAACCTATGAATACGAACACAAGGGGTGAAGATAGAGAGAGCCAGGATGCTGGGCTCTTGAAGTAAGCAATAATAACAATTACGGGTGATGTGCTCCGCAGGTGTGTCTATTTTATGGGTGCAGAGGCGATCTGTTATATATACCAGCCTACCGTACAGGTTTGCAAGATTTGTCGATCAACTGGACACCGAACCGATGTGTGCCCGACTCCGAACGCCAACGTGTGTTCCAAGTGTGGGACGTGTGATCCTACTCAAGGACACAAATGTGCCCTGAACTGCGCCATAAGCGGTGAAGAGCACGGTACAGGAGACAAATCATGCAGAAAGAAACTGAAAAATCTGGCTCCCCGAAAATCACGAGTGGAGATGCCTCGAAGGCAAACAGAGTGTACCTACGCCGAGAAGTATTTCCCGCAACTTGAGCAACACCAGCAGAACCCTCCTCGTTGGTTCAGCTCAGACCGAGAGGAAGCGACGCTCCAGAAGCGGCAGACATCTAGATCCAGCTCCAGATCACGATCAAGATCGAGATCAACATCAAAGACCCCGCATCAACGAAACATCAGCAAGACTGCGGAGGCCCCTGGCAAGCCAAACTTGAAGAAAACACCGAGCAGCAGCTGGGAAACAAGCTCCGCCCATGCCAGGAAAGAAGAAGCAGAAGCAGCAACCACTGGCCTTAGTACGGAGGACGTACAAAACAACGAACCAAACAAGGTGAGCTGGGCGTGTCCAGTGCCTCCCAATGTTCGAGTAAATGATAGCTCCCAGTATAGGAAAATTCTAGAGGAGAACAAAAGATTAACACAAGAAATTAAACAGCTTATAAATCAAATGGCTGCGGAGCGGAAATAGTATAAACTGGCCATCTCGTCAATGGAAAGCAAATTAGAAAATGCAATTAAGAAAATGCAAAACCCAGGGTCGGTCGGCAACCTCACCGAGGGCAATAAGGAGGCGCGACTAGCCAACATGAAAGATAGCGCAGAAACGAGCAAGGAAACGATAGACGAAAACTCGTTCGCTACTCAATCAGAAAGCAGTGAACTAGTAAAGCAAGCGCAGACGCAGGTTCAAGCAAACAGGGAAAGCACAGCTACTTTACATAAACTTCTAGCTGATTTTATGGCGGAAATGAAAACGTTTGTTGTAGAAGAACTGAAAATTCAGAGGCAGTATGTTAACAATGCTGTGGGAGGCTTCAGAGGGCACTAAACAAACGCTGTCTGTCCTCCCCAGTTATTGACAAATCATACAAAGTGGGCCGTGACAGCATGGATACGACCATGCAGCATGGCCAAAAATAATATAGAAAGTGTAGAACACTTAGAGATTTGGCAGTGGAACTGTCGCAATTTTCACAAGCACGTCGCAGCACTCCAAAATTACATGAACTCGGTACCAATTCAGCCAGACATAATATGCCTGCAGGAGGTTGGGCCCAAGATGGTAAAACTGCAGGGATATTATTGTTTACAAGATCCAAATTATCCACGCGTAGCCTCGCTGGTCAGCAAAAGTATTGCAGCAAAGGTTCAGCACATAGAAAGTTTGCGGATAAATCATCAGATAATCACCCTCCTTCCTCTGAAGAGAGGCAAAGTGAAAACGGTATTATTAAATATATACAGCCCCCCCAAAGACAAACACGAGGAGTTTGGTGCACTGCTTAAAGATGACGTCGGCATTGCAGGGGCGAGAAATCAACTTGTGGTATTGGGCGACTTTAACGCACCCAGCATCACCTGGGGTTATTCGAGAGATTCTCCTAAGGGAACGCGTCTCGAACACGCTGTATCCAAACCAGGATTGAGCTTAATTACTCTACCCGCAACACCTACGAGGCTGGGTAACAGCGTAAGTCGAGATACGTTTCTAGATCTGACACTCACACGTAATATTAACGACCCTATCTGGACAAACCTGGAAGAGAATCTCGGCAGCGATCACTAGATAATCAGCATTTCCCTGTCAACTTCAAAACTACGTAGGGTCATAGGAGACGCGGTGATCACTGACTGGGAAAGGTACAGACGACGCGATCCCCCACCCGACTCTGTACAGGAGTTGATTGGGTAATGGTCAGAGTACATAATCTCAGTTCACAAACAAACATCTAAACGTATCGAAAGAACAGCAGAGACTCCTGCAGTCGACAGGCACCTGCTCCACCTCTGGGAGAGCAGGCACCGTATGCTGGAAAGGTGGAAAAACCAGCGACTCAACCGGAACCTTTTCCGCAGAATCGCTGCTTTAGGAGTGGAGGCAAATCAATACGCTAACGAAATTGCAACTGAAGGATGTATCCAGTTCTGTAGTTCACTACAGGACACTCTGAGCGCTGCAAAAACATGGGTCATCCCAAGGAACATGCTTGACCCAGAAAAATCAAAATCAGCCACGAACAGAACACTACAACGAATAATGCATGATTTTCCGCGCGCAGAGGAGGAGTTAATACAAGCACCTAAGGACAGATACATAGGAGAGAATACCGATAGTTGCAGTATTGAAATGCAGTACACTGGTGCCAAAAACGAGAGACTCAACGCTCCGATCAACAAGGAAGAGTTCTTTGTGGCTGCCCAAGAAGCCAATGGAAATTCTGCCCCTGGTTCAGATCAAATCACAAATGCAATGATAAGGAACCTCAGCAATAAAGTTATAGAGGCACTGACAAACCATTTTAATGACAACTCTTGGCTCAAAGGGAAGATACCCGAGGAATGGAAAGTAGCCAAATTTATTACGATACCGAAACTCGGGAAGAAGCCATCCCTGCACGCACTTAGGCCCATATCTTTGATGTCATGCATGGGAAAGCTTTTCGAAAGGGTTATTCGTAATCGGCTCCAAAACTTTATGGAAGACAATGGCCTTTTTCCATCCACCATGTTGGGTTTCCGCAATGGCCTCTCCACACAAGACGCATTTCTCCTATTACAAGAGAAAGTTTTGAGCTATATACATACAGTAGGAGAACATCTAACTCCAGCCCTTGATTTAAAAGGAGCATTCTACAGTATCTCGCATAAAGTCATCCTAACAGAATTAAACAACATCGGATGTGGGACAAACACCTACAATTACATCAAGGCATTCCTCACAGAAAGGCAGGCTTTGATAAGCGTGGCACAAGTCACATCAGACGCTTTTGAGATGCCAAACAAAGGTACCCCTCAAGGAGCCATCCTCTCTACTCTCCTCTTTATTATCGCCATGTTAGGACTCGCGCGAGCTCTGGATGAAGTTCCGCAGTTAGGATACACTATATATGCTTATTATATCACCCTATTGGCAACGCGCGGATCTCTGGCTAACAAAGAGCAGACACTTCAAGAGGCTGCAACAGCAGTTGAAAAGAGGCCGCCTTCCGAAAAAAATAAGCAAATTCTTAGGCGGGAGATTGAAGAACAAATACAGGCTGATCTGGTGTCCAGGACACGCAGGCCTGGACGGGAATGAAAGTGCCGACGCTTGTGCTTGAGCACTCACGAACCAAGCAGAGCTTCAACAGCACAATTGATCCTTTGAAACACTCCTGCAGGAAGCTATTAAGGGGGATAATGACCCATCTAGAATGGCCCCTCGCGAAATTCTTGCTAACCAGCGAGGCGTGCGACAAAAATACAGCACCCCCCACAAATCATTAGAAGGGGAGGACACGAGACCTCCGCCGAATTCAAACGGGAGTCTTTCCGATTCTTTAATGATTACACAAAATTTTTCCAACGCTGTATGGGTATGCGTGTCCGTGGTGTGGCGGCTCGCCATCGCTCTACCACATTTCGTGGGGATGCCTAAAACGACCACCAAATTTAGATACCTTTTTAGGTCAGTACAAGCTTTGTAATACTTTCGAGCAATGGGAGGCACAGCTCGCCAACTCTGACCCAGAGGTGCAGCTTGCACTTCTGCGTCACGTCAGGCAGGCGGCGCCAGCCAGTAGAGACCCGGACTTG
The DNA here is from genome assembly GCF_043290135.1 of Rhipicephalus microplus. Lineage (NCBI taxonomy): Eukaryota > Metazoa > Arthropoda > Arachnida > Ixodida > Ixodidae > Rhipicephalus > Rhipicephalus microplus. Next base: position 105,144,952 of record NC_134708.1, read on the forward strand.
GGGCTCCACCCATCAAGCTTATGACCCCTGTCCAACACCCCTGCAAATTAAGTTTTCCCTTCCTTCCTTTCCTTCCCCAGTCAGCACAAAAACGTCGTTGTCACTCGTTGTGCATGGCGATGCGGCATCAACGCCGCTGGCGTCTTCTGTCTTGGCGTCATAAAAATCTGTGTCGGTTGCGCTGTCTTCATCCCAATAATGTGGAATCTTCTGTGGCCAAGGCTTTGTTTTGTGTAGCAAAACCACCATGTGCCTGGAGGTTCCAGTTTGGGTTGTTCTCTTCGAAGCACTCTCTCCAAGTTCTGGGCATTCTTTCAGTGACTGTGAGGTGCTCTTCGCTGCGTCCGCGTGTGACTTGGGACGGAAGCAATCTTTAGTCGCGTGGTCCCCATTACAGCACTTACACTTAATTGGACACACAATCCTCAGATGTATGGCCGAAGGTGCCACATCGTTGACAGAAGGGTGTTGTGCAAGTAGCCGCAACACGACCTTCTCTGCTTCAGCGGGCGCATACTCTGCGCATATCACAATACTCTAGCATGAAGCGGTGACCTTGAATTGATAGGAAGTTAGGGGCGGGCTAGACCATCTCGATTCGAACGATGCGGGTACCAGTGCACGTTGATTAATTCCTTTGCAAGGTAAAAAATGTGATACCCTTCACTTTTCTGTATGGCTGCAGAGCTGAAATAACTGCGTCATCTGACACGTACGGAGGGAGGCAGAACACAATGACTTGTACGCTTGGCGCCCCGACTGCTTCAACTTGTACCTTGTGACCTTGTAACTTAAATCCTTGGTTTAGCGTCAACTTGGTTGCTTGTGCAGCCGACCGAGCTGCAACCAGGAACTTCGAAGCTCCGAGGTGTTGCAGGAACAGCACCCCTTCACTCCCCATGACGTCTTCGAGTTCATGGATGATCTCGTCGATGGACGTCGTCCCTTCCGGGACGGTGAAGTTGAAGTAGTGCTCCTTGAGGGGGAGCGCCGCAGGCCTTGACGCCATCCTCGCTGGTCCCGGCAGGGGCCGACGACGATGGGATCAGGCCTAAAAAAACTGGCTGGCAAAGTGGTGAGTGGACACCCGGCAGCAACGCCACCGCAACGCCGAAGCTTCTTAGAGCGGCTCCCATTCGTCCCTCGTAGTCTGAGTAGTAGTGTGTAATCAGTCTTACTTTTTGACCTCCAAGGTGGTGCCGGTGGGAGATTTCTTCCGAGCGTTGTTGAACAATAAAAGGTAGTGCTCAATGCACATGTTAATGGCTGCTAAGGGGAAATGAGAGACAGGAGCATTCGGCCTTTAGGTAACGCGCACGCTGCGATCCCCCTTAGCAGCCATTGGCATATACATTAAGCACCATCTGACAAGAAAGGGTTGCTACAATATACTCACTAGGCGTAACCTACTTAGATTTAGAAAGGTTTAGCGAGCGTTGGGCTGCAGTGCCATGAATACAGTGGACTAGTATATGCCATGAACTCGAGGTGGTTAAAGGTGGGAAGTAGACACGAAGCGCAAGGCGTAAACAAGTGTGCGTGTGCCTCCTCTCGTTCAGTCCTTGGAATGCCCACTGGATGGTGGTGCTTCTATATGAGGAATATATGATGAAAAGATTCGAGATGGTGGTACTTGGAGTGCTGAATAGGTGGACGAACGGACACACAGATAGATGCATGGACGGATGCACGTACGGCTGCACGGACGCATGGACGCATGGACGGACACAGGAGCGGATGCATGGACGAACGCAGGGACAGACGCACAGATGGACGTGCGGGCGCACGAACAGACGCACGCACGGACGGGCGTATACGCGCTCGGGCGGCCACACAGAAGCACGCATGGACGGACGGAAGCAAGAACGAATGAACACGCGGATGTTTCGCCCCACTCTCCATTATTCACTCCGTGGATATGCTGCCATTTTTTATTGCACAGATTCATCCCAAAAGTTCAATTTCATCAATAGAGACAGTGACGTGACATTGACGGTGCTTTTGAGTCCACATTATATTTTTGTCATTTGCGAGACTGTTTAATGTTGTCCGTTTGCTCTTACTAACATCTGTAGATGTGAAAAAAAAAATACGATCCTGACTTTCATTCGGACGACTGTTACCAGTGGTCCGAACTAATTCGCAACTTTCACAGATGATGGCGTCGCCATGCGACATTTCTCGTAAATGTCGTTTGGGGGATGGCCACGCAGCCAGCACATGCCATCGTTCAGTTGGCCTCACTTAGGCGGCTCGCTGGTGCTTTATATTTCAACTACGGTTATTGTGAAGTCAGGCGGTTACTGCGAGTCGTAGTAGCAATGATTTATTCTTTATTGTTTGCTCGCTGAGCTAGAAGAATCACAAAATATACTGGATGCCGCAGTGCAGACCAACATTATTAGAATCTAGTAACGTTGGTTGGAATCCAGCAACATTCGCAAAGCTGTACACCGCAGCAGACAATGTGCCCGGCGTTCGAAACTTCTTTTCCTTCAATACACCAAGCACATGCGCTTCTCAATACGTACTGTGAAATATAGTACATGCTTGAGTTGATGACCTTCTGAGCAAAGCCTTGACAACACGGTGGCTGCAGCTGAATATACTACACAGGTCGAAGTGACGGGTACACCGGTGGCGGCTGCCGGCGCGCCGGCTGCATGATCCCCCAAACGACAGCCATGTTGGGCTTGCACTAGCACTCTCTCTAGGTGGTGAAAGTTGCGAATAAAACGCATTCTGGAACAACACAAAGAAACAAACATTGTGGCACCTGTCTTGAAACCTTACGTGGGTATAAACATTAGTTGCATGTATGCATAAATTATGGGTAATTGACAGTGAAAGAAGAAGTACTACCGAAAGAATTCAAAACAAAGGTAGTAAATTGTCAGGAATTTTGTAAATATACAGAGGCACAAATTTGTGCATCTGGTATCAAAGATTGACAACTTAGAAAATATAGTAGTCGGCCATTTACCATAGTAATTAATAGAATTTTTGAAGCCTCTGACGCATGACTGCCAGCGGAAGTCGCTGGCAGCCGTGCGCTCATTGGGTTTCTATCCATCGATTTGCTTCTGGCCTCAGCGCAGACGCTGCAGATATTTGAATCGTCCAGAAGTGGGCGTTTCGGCCACCATCGCCGACAGCGTCGATGCCGAGTAACGCTGGCGTACGAAACGCTGAGAAAACGCCGGAAAAATGCTGCTTATGTTTCGGGCTTTGTTTGTACAAGGGCTCCGCGGACGCTGGCCGTGTACTCACCACTCACTACGTGCACGAGTGCCATCCCTACCCTCGCGTGGCAGCCGACAAGCCGCCACTGCAGTTCACTGTCAATGAATTACCAAGAGGGAAATGCGGTTTCCTTCTCCATCTCCATACCGGAGACAACTACACCACCGAACGGAAACGCCAGCAATCCGGGAGTGACAGTCCATACTGAATGGACTGCGCTGACCTGAAGACTCTGGACTACCGGTTGCTTCATTGCCCGGCTGGTGACGCGAACAGACAACTGATGATCGTAGTGTACGGAGCACAGTCGCCGCGAGTACATTAAGCGTGCTCTTTCTGCGCTGCTTGACATGGGTAGTGAAAATGACTGCATAAGCGAATTTAAAGAATTCATGCCGCGTACTTTAGTAGATGGTCTGTAGACAATCTGCATGTAGAAATGCGTCTGCGGAAGAACTCTTCCCCAATGCATAAAACAACATTCATCCTAATGTACAAACTCAGTTTTTATAATATACTTTTTATGCATACCACACAATGTCAAATTGTTGTCCTAAGTAGACTCTTCCCACGCTTTTTACGATCCAATTACTGAACCATGCCACACTTTGTAGAGTGACAATTTTCTGTCAGCATTTCAGAACATATCTACTTTTCCTACTCGCACATACTATGTCTGTGCCATACTCCAAGGAGCTTCTATTTATGCTGTATGCTGATTGAAAAAAGGGGATCAGATAGAACATGTTCATTGCTATAAAGATGCTACAAAGGTGTTCGTTGCTATAAGATGTTCATTGCTTTAAAAGATAATACGTATACGATCACCTGTTTTCCTAATCATATAAACTGTGAAACATTAAACTCAGATCATGCGGCGAGTCTGGGTGAATATTGGTGAAGGACATACTTGCGAGCTTGAGTACGAGTGCCTACAGTTGGGAAAAAGTTTTTTAAATATGAGTTTGGATGAGCCTGACTAGGGAAAAGTGTGCTAAGTCTTACGGCTGGTGCACTCCCGTGACTAGCAGCGGTCGCGCGACTATTTGGTACTGGCCGCAAACAGTCGCGAATGGTCGTAAACGGTCGCAAAGCGAATTCTTTGGCTAGTCGCCTCCTGACCGATTTTTCAGTCGTGCGACTGCGGTCGCAAAGCTGCTGGAACCAATCACCGATGCTCAATTTTTGTTGTTTGTTGTTTCATTGCGCTGGTGAGAATGAATAAAAACAAGAAATTCGGCGCGCTCGGTTTGCTCCGCTCACTCAGCTGGCGGCGATCAGCGCCGGTCTGCGCCATTCTCCAGAGTTCTCACTGATAACGAGATCCGGACGTGACTCTCCACTATTGCGACTTCCGGTCGCTCACGTGCAGCCTCTGCCGGTGTGAACATCAGTCGCTTTTTGGTCGCCAATCGCAAATGGTCGCGTGCCTGCTGCTAGTCGCTGGTGTGCACCAGCCTTTAGTCCGCGTGAGAACAAAATATGTTTCTTGAGTGAGTCTTCTTTTTGGGAGCGAACGAGTAGAAATAATTTTTTTAGATGAGTTAGCTCAAGTGGAATTATTCTGTGCAATTTGTACCTTCATTCATTAGTTAGTCGGTTCATGTTTGTTTTTTTTGGAAAAGATCGAGACCAGTTCATACGCACTGTTACAAAGCTTAGACTTGGGAGACCGTTCCCAGAATTTGTGGGGGCATCAGCTCACATAAAAGCAAGCATAGGAAATTACCTGAAAGAAGTAGTTGATTCACGTTTTCTTGAAAACACGTTTTTCCCGTTTCATATTTGTGCACTTTCACGTGAAACACTATACAAATATCTCTGAGAAACAGTTCTTCCTGTTCGTCTGTATAGAACATAATACCACCTAGGCCCTGGCCAGAATGTTTAGGCCGTCTAAAAATCGATGTACCAAAAAATCGATGTATCCTTTTTTCTTTATATCTCACGCCTGTGAAAACATAAATGAAAGAAAAAGGCTCATGCGTTCCTCTGTGTCATCATTGCTTAAAAGCGAAAGCAGTTATGAGATCAGAACACAGGTTCCGTGCGGCGCCGTAGTTGTCCGGCGCTGTCATTGCCGGTGTCCACAGCAAGTATCGCAAGAAAGAAGAAAAAAACTATGTACATAAACACGCTAATCAGAGTTGAATCCGAGTCTGCTGCTTGCCCGGCCGGTATTGTGCTACTGAGCCACGCCGGTGCATGAGACTCATTTCTAAACTGGCCTTCTGCAGGCCTGACCTCGGGATAAGAATCGCGTAATATGAGTAATAAAGCATTTTAGAACACCAAAAGAACAACCAGGCGTCACACAATGTCAAGTGCATAACAACTGCGTCGTCACACGCTCTAAGCCATTGCACTAGCTTGATCTTGATCACCTATTAACTGTGACACATATTCACTTCAGGCATAATTTTTTCATTATCGTCAGCCCCTCATAAGAAATTGCACAAAATTCCTTGCAAGTGTGTATTGGGTACCACGCTTCTACGAAGACTGACGGAGGATAGCATAGTGAATGCTGGTCTACTGCACAAAAATTAGGAATATTCAGCCGTTGTGGGTACCCAGTACTCAGCAACTGTGCTTGTAGTAGTTACCCATATGTTGTTTAGAAACACTCTGAAAGGCTGCTCTTCCAGCTTTCATTGGGGCAGTGCTCTGCGTTCCGCGCAGGCCTGGCACTTTTTTCCCTGCAATAAACCGGAGACAATTCAACATGCTTCGCTTGACTGCTGGGATGCATTATATTTTTTTTTGATGCTCCCGAAAAACCTTTCAAAAAGTATCTGTCTCTTGATACCTGCGGCATTAGATTTCCCAGTTACAAATGAAGAAGGAATACCTTGCGACCTAGTTATGGTGCTGGACCTGCAAAGTATATAGCAATCTATAATGGTGGTGCGCCATGCTGATGTTATTGCAAGTCCGGTTGGGCAATACTTCTTTCAATCTATCTGTTCATTCAAGTATTAATTGACTGATATGTGAGGTTTAACGTCTCAAAACCACAATATGATTATGAGAGATGCCGTAGTGGAGGGCTCTGGAAATTTCGACCACCTGCGGTTCTTTAACGTGCACCGAAATCTGAGCACATGGGCCTACTACATTTCCGCCTCCATCGGAAATGCAGCCGCCGCATCCGGGATTCGAACCCGTGACCTGCGTGTCAGCAGCCGAGTACCTTAGCCACTAGACGACCGCGGCGGGGCTCATTCAAGTAATAAGAAAAGATTCAACAAAGTGTGCCCGAATGGCTTCATCAAGTAGAAAGCCCCCAAAAGATGATAAAAAAGGAAAAAGCCTGTGAACTTTTATTATTTTTTAACTCTTTTATTTTATTAATTTTTGTGCTTTGTTTTATGTTTATTTGTTTGTGAATGCTGTAAGTATGTACACAGGCAACAAAAAGAAAAAAAGCTTCTCCGTGGCTCAGTAGCTAACGACACGCACTCAAAAGCAAAAGGTCGGGCTTTCCAATTCTCGCGCAAGAGCCTTTTTTCTGCAATATTTTTCTTTCTTGCGTTTACATATATACAGATATGCATACATTTACGGTTAATAACGGCGCTCACCGACGCCGGCGACGAAATGCAGTCATGATTGTCCATATATTTGCTACCGAAATATTGAATGTTATTGTCCCAGCAGAAACTAAACCCCGGTATTCTTCGTGAATATCAAATATTCTACCAAAGAGCCACGCAAGGTGTCGGAACTTTTTTTCAACTAGACCATAATGGTTTCGCAAAGTTCATTGTGGTTGCAGTGCTGGTTGTCAAATCCTATAACCAGTAAATACATACTCTTATCATGCAGCTGTCACGTCGGGTTAACGACAATTGTAGTGAAGTGCCATCCACTGAAGTTCATCTAACTAGCAGTGTACAAGGTCTCCATCCTCGCTGGCACGAGTGCTACATATTAGCTTATCGCTTTTGGTGTTGCTAATACCCAAGATGCTGCAAGCATCGTTACGCAACAGCAATCATGTGACTGCCTAACATATGTCTGTGTATGTTTGTACATATATTTAGCGCCATTTTTATTGTCTCGTTCATTTAAAAATTAACAACACAGGCACCTACTCTCCGCATGCTTCATTTAACGTCGATTCCTAAGCTACGTGGCATCTGCTGAGTTTTCTGTTGATAATGCCTAATGCGGCGACACAAAAGAGACACTATCACATAAATATTAGGCAAACGTTGATTGCTGAAATAGTGGTCCAGAAACCTCGTTGTCCTACTTTCGGGCCAAAGAGAGGCTTATTTTTAATTAAAAACATGTTTTAGTGGTCCGCCTTGTGGTAGCGCACTTCAAATCGCACTAACCACGGCCATGAAAAATATATCTGCTTGCTTGGTTCAAGTACTCAACTCTAAGTGGCACCACCACCTACCAAGCCTAACCAGGGAGCCTTCATGCACGCGCCGGAGGCGGCACACACATGAAGGCTCCGTAACCCCAATGAAAGGAAAACAGAAATCATGAACCTATCGCGTCATTCTCCACACCAAGACCTGACGGTTCTTTTTTTTGCATGAACGAAGCAGGTGCCAACAAGCAGGATTTCATTACGTGTTGTCATGCGCGGAAGGTGCTTTAATTGGTGCAGCCGGTTCAATTACTAGCGATTAACTAGCAAGGCGGTTCGGTAACAATGGGACCACTTGAAATACACCAACTCGTGGAAAATACGGTTTCGTACATTTAGGATATTTATTCTATTTTCGGCACATCGCTCTTGATAATATTGACGCCTCAGACATTCCAAAACCTTGACTTTGTACTCGTACGTAAACAAGTATTTGCCTTTAGTATTGGTTCAAGTGCAATTTTTAAACGTCTAACACTCCCTGGCACCGAATATCTGCCAATACCTGAGGGAGCGCGGTACAACTAATCCGAATTTCATTGTGGAGCTTGAGTGTTCATCATCCTGTATAGCAATGCCGCATTTGAAGGAGCAGCCTAAAATTTTTTTTTATTTCCACAGGTGAGAACGAGTGATGGCAAACGTGGGGCGCAGCGGAGACGTTTTTTTTTATTGATATAATATATAAGGAGATGTTGGCGCACCATTATGGCGCCGGCTACTCCTTAGCCGTTCAGTGAAACTTGACCACGTATCTTGAAGTAAAACTGACAAAGCAGTGCATGGAAAATAGAACAGTCGGGCACAGGTATGCAAAGACACACTCGTACTCACATATTACAACATAATGATGAGAAAATGTCCGGAAGTCAATGAATGAAGTCTCTGATAATGTCCCTCGTAAATATTTGGTCCACCCAGCACAAAACAGCAGAGCATACGTCTGATCCTTATGAACATGCATTCGCTCGTGTGTACATAGTAGTCGACACGTCATTCACTTCACAACACATACATGATGGGTGTCACATGATACTGCACATAACAAGTACATGTGTCATACAAATGAAAGTTCGTTATTTCTTAATACTTGTCAGATTCCGCTGTCTTGTAAAAAACATGTTAATGCTTTTAAAGCGTCCGACTGTAAAACTCCAGTTGGCCACGGGCCCAGAAGTTTCTTCAAGCTAAACGATCTGTGGTCTTATGTCAACAGTTTGGAATTAGGACGGCGTCTCGGCGTGTCATGATATGGACAGTCTATAAGAAGGTGACATACGTCTTCATCTATAAATCCACATTCGCATTCGGAAGTTTCAGCTCCACCGATTGTGTTCAAAAAATGTTTTGTGTATGTCGTGCGCAGCCTCAATCGGTGAAATAGAGTTTCCATACTTCTATCTAATGCCAGAGTACTTTTGAATTAAATAAATGGATCGTTGTGATATGAATCGCAGCTCTTTGTACTTTGGTCAAACCAAGCAGTTTAGCTCATTTTGAAAGTTGTAGTGTTTATAATACTACGCAATTCATTTTTCGATATTGGTAAAGAAACAGTAACGTGTTTACAATGTGCTTGTCGTGCTGCTTCACCGGCAACTGCGTTTCCAGGAATGTTGCATTGGCCAGGTATCCACTGGAATTTGATGTCATGTTGCGCCTTGTTTGCTTTGGTGAGCTCTTTCAGCATTTCTCATGTCATACAATCACTTATTACTGCCTTGTTTGGACTGGAGAATGATTCTAATGCGGTCTGTGATTTACTGAAAGGTACCGATTTTGTAGTGTCTGCTGCCAAGTTTATAAAATTCAGAGCATACAGAATAGCGAAGAGCTCAGCTGTAGTAGATGACGTACGTAATCTAAACGATTCCTGAATATTGAGATATAGTATGATAAATGCCGATGTTGACGACGTTGTATTACTTGAGCCATCTGTGTAAATGTGTATGTACTCTGGATACCACATGTGTATCTGATAAAGCGCTAGTTGTTCAGCAGCTTGGATGAACATGTCTCTTTTTCTGATAATGTCATCCACTGAGAATTCAACGCTTGGTATTGCAAGCAGCCATGGAGGATAGTCCATTTCAGATCTCCAAAGTTAATTTCTTGATAATATATGTACATGAATCTGTACATGTTTATGAGCATTGCTTTTATGCTTTCGTAAAATCTCTAGTGCCAATGGGTGGTCCTTGTGTTGCGTCTGTAAGCGAAAAAAAATGGCGGCAAATTTCGATTGTCCTCATGACTAGAAATGGTGGTTGTCGAGTCTCTGCTATGACAAGGCTGCTGGAAGTCACTCGTGGAACGCCTATGCAAACGCGCAGTCCCCAAGCTAATAGTCATTGAAGTTGCTTCTATGAAGTGCGGGAAAGGCCGTGTAAGACTGTCACAGAATATGCAACTTTTTGTCATATTAAAGCATTGTGAACAGCGAGCATGGATTATACAGATCCGCCCCATGATGTTCCAGCAATTCTGCGGAGTACATTCACTAGTGTATTCACCTCGTTTTCGAGTTTCTTTATGTGAAGTGCCCATGATAGCTGCCTATCAAGTATTACTCCGAGAAACCTATGCTGTGTCGCAATCATTAGTGGTTCTCCTTCTAAACTGAAATTGAAGTTCTTCAACTTCTTACGGGTGAAGGACAATACAACTTTCTTTGCGTGTGATAGAATCATTCCTCTTTCTTTTAAAAAGTTGTTACTACTATTTATGCCGTCTTGCAATGCAATCTGAATTAACCGTATGCCCGTTCCAGATGCCCAAATGCACACATCATCTGCATATAAGGAGTATTTCAACCTGGAAGGCAGTCTTTTAGCTAAATCAGTCAGAACACTGTTGAAAAGAAAAGGGATGAGTACACTTACCTGTGGCACTCTCTGTCTGACGTCGTGTTCCGCACTTTTTCCTTCGCTCGTCTGAATGAATATTTTGCGACCTATTAAAAATTAGCTACCCACCGCAAAGACCTACCGGACAGTCCGAGTTCCAACATACTCAGCAGAGTATGAGTGTAACTGACTGTGTAAATGCCCTTTTGATGCCTAAGAACACTGCGACCATCAGAATTCCACAGGCGCGTTCATGCTCCACAGACGTTACTAAGTGCAGTATTGCATCCATTCTGCATCTCTGTTTCCTAAAACCTGTTAAGTAGTTGGAGAATAAACCAGTTTTGTTGCACCACCATTGAAGTCGCCCATCAATCATTTTTTTATAACCTTACATAGACAGCTTGTCAGGCTAATTGGGCGGAAGGATTCAAGGTTCAAGGGCGTCTCAGCCGGTTTTAAGGTCGGCATCATGCGAGCAAACTTCCAAGACTCGGGTACAATTTCTTGCATCCATAGATTATTGTAAATATCTCAGAGAATAGTTGTCCCTTTGGGTACAAGGTTCTTTAGCATGTTGTACGTAATGTCGTCCGGTCCAGAGGCCGATTTTCGACGACATGATGCTATAACACAATGCAGTTCCCTTAACGGAAATACAGGGTCTAGTTGAGGATGCTTGGCCCAAAAGCACTCTATAAATTTCTGGCTGGCTAATGCAACATAATTATCAAATAAGGCACATTGTGATGCGGTGGGCCTACTGATAAGTCGACAAAATTCATCTGCTACCACAACTTCTGGTTTGTCCAAGGCCAGAGCAGGAGCACAAAGTGGGAAGCTCTGTGATACAGGGTCACTAAATGCTCGAATTACAAGCAAAATTTTTGGAACAGTAGTGTGGGGAAAGAGCGTGCCACAGAAATCACGCCAGTGTCGTTTACCTAAATTTTCTAGTCGTCTGTGCCATACACTGTGGATTTCCTGCGCATTTTTGTATGCTTCTAAACTTCCGCTGCGTCGACATGTTCTTTCTGAACGTCGTCTGATGGCTCTTTGATGTTCATACTCTCCATCGACTGCAGCATAGTCTTTTGGAATCGGGACTTTCGTTGTAAATTTATTCGCATTGTCTTGCAGAAATTCAGTAAAGCTTTCAGCTGTCTTGAGTTCACTATTTTGGTTTGTTAGGCGGTACCGAAAAGCTTTCCAGTTCGTCAGTTTGCAGTAGCGTCTGATGTCGTCATTTCGCAAATAGGGGCGATTTATGAGAATGGGGAAATGGTCACTCCCACGTGTTTGTACATCCCTTGTTCATCCCACACCAATCACTAGATCTTGGGAACACATGGTTACATCGATGCGACTCGAGTAATAATGCCCTCGGAGAAAAGTTGTGGAGCCGTCATTTAAAATTGTCGAATTGAATTTGTCTGCGGCACACTCAACAATGTTCACACGTGCACCACATCAATCACTACCCCAGATTATGTTGTGTGCATGAGAGTCTCCACATCTAAATGTATATGAATTAGAAATATTGAAGATATTTCTTAGCTCTTACACTGAAATGCGGCTTGAAGGTTGTAGGTAAAAATTGATCACTGTTACGCACTGCTCACCAAAGTATATTTTTGCAAGCGACGAGTTCTGGGATGTCCGAATCACTTGAGTGAACTTGGTGAGAAGGTAGGTCCTTTCTGAGGCACAAATGTACTCTGCTAGGACCACTTCGACGAGATAACTTAGAAGTACTTGTTGTTGGGCTAGTTGGTTCGTCATACTGTGGGGTAATTCTAGACGCCTAAAGCACCACAGGAAGAAATAATCACAGAGAAAGAGCGTCAACTTTCAACTGATTTATTTGCATATGACTTATATAACGTAGTCGGAGGGGCGGAAATCATCATTCATTCCTGCCTCTGGATGCAAAGTATTGGAAAGTTATATTGCAAAAGGAGTTCGCGGAAGTCAGCACACTTCCTCCGAAGACAATTGGCATTGCACTGGTATATGGAGACATCTTTATAGCGCTCATTCATATGTTACTTGTCGCAGGCTTGACCCGGATTTTTGACACAATAGTGCTTCCAGAGGCAGCAGGGCTTGTACTTCTGACAGGTTGTTTGATTCTGGTTAGAGCAGACAGGATTTCCTCTAGTGCTGCGAAAAGCATTGGTAGAATCAATTGCATGACTGATGCAGAGACACGGTCTCTATTGAATGGTTCTTTTTCTGAGGCCTGTTGAGAACGACGTGACGTTTCGATGTTGTAGTTGTGGCGAACACTGGCACTGTCCGCTCTGCTTGATTGATTTATGGGGTTTAACGTCCCAAAACCACCATATGATTAGGAGAGACGCCTGTCCGCTCTGCTACTTTCCGGCTGAGGTCACGTGGGCGTTCGCAGCTTTGACGCGTAGGTTGGGTTACTTGATTGTACTTCCCGTGAGTGGTTTCTCGGGCGTGCTGTTGGCGGTTCTCTTGGCGTGTTTGTCGGCTGTTGTTGCGGTGTGCGCTGAGGTAGGTCACGTACAAGGTGAACAATCTCAAGGTTTGGAGAGGGTTCATTGGGGCATTGCTTTCTTCCATGAATAAGCTCATGCCGACGCATTTTTGCAGCAGCTTCACTTTGCGGGCAGCCTGAATATGAGGCACCGTGATAACCTGCACAGTTTGCATACTTAAGCTGAAGAACTGACTTGCACTCCTTATGATGGTGTTCTTCTGAGCACACCGGCGTGTGTTACGGCAGCTTTTCGCCATGTCTCCGAATCGCTGGCAGTTATAGCACCAAAGTGCGGCACCAAGATATTCTTCCACTGGGTGACTAGTGAATCTTAAGTACATTCTTCCTGGAATCGGGTGGTCATCTCGAAAAGTCAGAATCACTGAGTGAAGTGGACACGACGTTACTCCTCCATCTTCCTGGCGGTAGTATTTCATTTGCCGTCGCGCCGATATAACCCCTGCATCTCTCAAGTACTCTAGGGTTTGTTTGCCTGAATACTGCAGAGGAACATGTTTTACTTTCCCATCGTTATGAGTGCACGACTCTGAGATGAAATACTTAACTTCAAGGCCGCCTACATTCGAAAGCATCAGAAGACGCTTGGCTGAAGCTAAGGAAGCAACGCTGACACGGAAGCTTCCATCCCAGGTCATTCTGAATGACTGCACTTTTTCTTTAGCAGCGGGAACTACTTCGGCTGATACTCGATTGAGGTTCACTTTCCAGAAGCTAGCACCTTCAGCTGTTGGACGAAAAAAAGACTGGGATGCCCTATACTCGTTTATTCTTATACGCTACCAACGTAAATGGTTCATCTTCGTGCATGTCTTCTTCATCACTTAGGTAATAAGTTGACGTTTTATCGTCGAAAGGATTCTTGCTTGCTTGCTTGCTTGTTCCTTTCTTTTGTGGCTCTCACCCACTAAAGGGGATTGGCCAAGAAGCCGGTGGTTAATGCAAGTCAATACCTATAGATTTTCTGGATTAGGGGAATATGATTACTGTGTTTTGACTGTGAAAATAATTTGGCGCAATGTCAAAAAAAGAAAACAAAAGGGGGGGGGGAGAAATAATAGAATTTGTTGAATATCTGAAGTGGAATCGTTATATGAAATTCTCCTGAAGGTTGAATCATTGCAGTGTATCAGCTAAATAATAAATGGTAGTGTGGATAGTAAGATTCGAGAGCTGATCGCTGACTCAGCAAGGTAATCTTCTTGTGTTATATATGAATTCGCAGAGAGCCCCGCAAATGTTCCTGGCGCTGTGTCCCAATGAAGTGGCCCCAAAAGACAAAATATTGGGAGTATTAAGTGATATTTCTAATTTTCTGAAAAAGATTCTCTTCTAAGCGAAGCTTCTTGCTCTCAGCTTCATCTTCTTCCATTGCTGCTGTGCTCGCTGGAGCCATTTCGCGGTTGTGAATGAGCAAACGGGCCGGCTTTATGATGGTTGGGCGCGCCTGTAAGCCCCCTGGCTTTTCATTGTGTCCTGCAGTATCACTCATGTGGGTTAACGCACTTGAATGAGCATAAGGCTCGTGGCGATGGCTACCAACCACCGTCGGGGCCGCGTTTTAGCCAAGTCTTTTATAAAGGAAGCTCGTACCGTTAAGGCGCCAAGCCCTCAAAGTCTTCACTAGACGGCTTGTTGGCACACGACGGAGAAATAGATGGCAGCGTAATAGTCCAAGAAAAGTGCACAAATCGAACACTGCACAAAAAGAGCGACTGAACAGAGCCATTTCTTGTTCCGAAGCGGAGACTTGTTGTTGTTGTTGTTGTTGTTGTTGTTGTTGTTGTTGTTGTTTCCCTGTACGAATGGCTCGTACCCAAAGGAGGGGATTGGCCAATTATAAGGTGAATTTGCCCTATACTTTCAGCATTGCGTCATTCCTACAAAACATTTGTAACTTCATTTTGATTTGAAATGCCGATATTAGTTTGCAGACAAAAATAGAAAAAATGAGAGCGTAACTTAGCAAGAAAATCGTTTAATCGCAGTGATGTATTCCTGAACGGCGAATAAAACATCCCTGTGGCTGAAACCCAGTGTAGAGGCTCCAAATGAATAAAGATTAGGTTGTGATAATTGCAAGCCAAGTCTTTGAAGAGGTGGTGCTAGTATACTTTGCCTGAATAAATTGAAGCGGCGACAATGTAATAAAAAATAACTGATCGTTTCCTCTTGATTGCAGCAAATGCACATAGGGGAATTCAATATACCTGATTTATGAAAGTAATAATTGAGGGAAGTAACGCGGCAACGAAATTTCGTGATGACAACTTCCACCATCCTTGAATTAGACAGTTCACTGCCCCAGAGAAATAACAAGTGCTTGTACTCTGGAGAAGCCGTCAGTGCAGGGTCTGATAAATTTTGCCTGATTTTAGGTGTGCGAAATCGCGCCACCGTAATGTATACTGTATGAGGGAAAATAGGAATGATGGGTGTCGAAAGCGGTGCCTTCGCAAGAGATTCAGCTATTTCGTTTAACAAGAAACCTTTGTGCGCTGGTGTCCAGAATAAATGAATACTTCGGAGATGACAGGGAACCAATGATTCAAAAATTTTCAGTATGGGTGAGCGACCAGATGCGGACAGAAAAGAGCACACTGATAATGAATCAGTTATGACTGCTATGACTGAATTGGAAATATCTACCTTTCGCAAAGCTAACATTATTGCCACGAATTCTGCCAGAAAGACTGGAAGAAAATCTGGTAAGCTAAGTGAAAATGACCAATCAAGTACGGGGCAATATATTACAACGCCTGATTTTTCATGTGATTAAGATGCGTCCGTTGCTATAATGACATTTGTTGGCAGAGTACTTAAATGGTCCTGCAATAAACCATTTACAATGCCTGTAGGTAATAGTTAAGCGTGAGTTGGGAAGATATCATGGTAAAAATTTCTGGAGAAATTTGTTGCTCAGTTAAAGAAATCAGATCACGAACTTGTACATTTAGAGGCTCAAGTAACGATTGAACAAATACTATTTGTGCTTTGTGAAATCTGGGCCAATGCACGGAGAAGAATAGGTCAGGATTGGAAATAAAAATACTTTGTTCATGGTTAAATGGTGCTGAATATAGTCTTAAAAAGGTCTGCACAGTAAGAATGTTAAAGCGACATAATAAGGTTCGTATTCGTGCTTCAAGGTATAACACTGCTTTTGCAGTATACTTTGGAAGTCCTAAGCATAGCCGTAAAGCCTCTCTTTCCAACAGAACGAGCAGCCGAAGTTTGTAGGCTGGCACACCAGAAAAAATAACGCAGCCAAACTCTACCACAGGTCGGACATACATTATATATATAATGAAAAGTGCCTTCCTTCTCATACCTGATCTACGATTGCTCAACCTTCCCAATACGCCCATCGCGCGTACTGCTTTTGTCGCGATGTATTCAATGTGAGGGCGCCAATTTATATGTTCATTATACATAACTCTAAGATATTTCAATGATTGTACTTGTGGGATATCTTGTGGGCGGAGACTTATTGACACTGCGATAGCAAGGGCAGAGCGAAGATGAAGCCACTCAATTCTTGGCCAAGCACCCCCAGCGGGCATGTGCTACTGTCAATAGGTGAAGAAGAGCAAGAAAAAAAGTATGAGAGCGCGTACCTCTGGCTCGATTCGGCAAATAGGTGGCACCATTGTAGTGCGCCTTCGCCCGTCCACCGATGCTATACATGGTGATCTACAGTGCAGCTGCCGATACGAGGATGTCTAGAAGGACGCAGCTGTTAGTTATTAGTATTATTGTACTTTTCTTGTTAGTTGCGTAATAAAACACCATGCATCACTAGCTCGCCCAAATATTCGCTTCACTACTCATAACATTTTCCTCAAGACTGAGCGACCCAGCAGGTGCAAGTGCCATCCTTGCCACTAATCAAACTGCATGTGTAGTGACTCAGCGACACATACGCCAGAACTAATAGATGGGCGTCATCAAAGCCGAGGCTACTTTCATTACTTGTAATATAGCACCACTAGTCGATCCATGCGACAATTACTCTGTTCGTACTTTTGTAGCAAGGGTTTTCTATTGGCAGACTTGATACGACTGTTTACAAGTCAACCGCCACCTAGTGCTAAGAACGCATGCCCATGACGCCTTCTGGCGAAAAATAGTAATCCACAATTGTTGCATCGGCTTCAACTGGCGCTGACTAACACTTTCATTTCAGCAAGCTATGATTGAATGTGGAGATGTGCACCCAGGCGTACGTTTTGGCACGAGCCTACAAGAAGCCTTGGGTTTTAGAGACAGCACTGGATGGCTGAACGTACCCACGATAATAATAATGAGTAATAAATTGTTGGAGTATTGATAGCGGAAAACCACAAAAAAGGTAAAGAATAAATACTGAAAAAAATAGTCAAAAGCATTTTCTTTCTTTATTATGGCATACTTCGTTAAGGCAGACAAGGTATTTGACCAAATAATGAAATGGGGGGGCGAGGTTCTATTTTTCTTACGTCAATTTTTTGTCGAGTCTGCTTGTGCACTGTGGCCACACTGTTTTAATGGGGTGGCTCACAGCTCGTATAATTCTTTTATACGACTATTCAACTAGGCAACAAAAAGAAACAAATATACCCTTAAGAAAAGTGTCGTTCGTTGTAGTAAAAGTGGTCTAAAAACGTTGGTCGGAACCGTAATCCTTAAGCGAGCCATTCATAACCCACCGACAAATAGGGTAACTTCTTGTCGGTCTTAATTTCATTCAATTCAGCTTAAAATTACTACGGTACCGTTATGAACGCCAAAATAATGTCCGCTGGGCTTTCTGTTAGCCTAATTGTGTGTCGGTTCCATTCGTTGTACAGAAGCATTTCCAGTTAGACAAAATAGGGGGTGCAGCGAATGTATCCCATCATGTCATGGGTGTTGTAACAAACCGATAAAAGAGTACAGTCATGTAGCTGAGAATTTCACCCAGCGTATTTTGAATACAAAATCAAGGAAGATGACACGAAAATATTTTTTCTCCGCGTGTCACAGCAGATTAACTTCACAAACGTCCACAGCAGCGCCATGAACGAGATTAAAAAATACCTTAAAATAAACACTATTTTCTTTGTGCACCACAGTTATGCAAATATGAATAGGAATGTGATTCTACAGCTAATAATTAAGCCTGCCGTGAGATTTCAGATTGATTTTTAACTGCAGTTTTATCTTTGGTGGAGCCTTTCATAAACCGGGTTCATAGTAACACATGTGGGAATACAAACGGGTAGGTGTGACATACATTCAGAAATTCCACTACTCCCTGCTAGTGCACTGAAAGTGAAGGCAATAGTTGGCTCAACAAACGAGTATGTGCCGCAGAAATCTGTGTGGTCTATCGGAAGACTATCATTGTCATAAACACCAAAGTGTCACAAAATTTGGGGAAGTACAATTTGAACAACTTCCAGTAAGCATAAAGGCAAAACTTTACAAACAACTGAAATGCACGTTATCATAGTCACAACACCCTCACGTTATACCTTGTGGCTTTACTACGCTATCTAAGGCTTCACAATCCTCTGATTGTGCATATCCCTGCTCCTTAGAGACCCGGACACTGAAGTGTGGGCCAGGGAGTGGGCAGAGGCAGCCGCCGGGTACTTATGTCCGCTGGCCACTAGACCAGCACTGTATTTTCCATGCTGAACATCAGCTCTATGTATATACGGCGCCAAATGAATGCTTCACCTCCTACTTCTCCTCGTTGTAAAGCTGTGTATAAAAGTTGTATGGTCAGGATGCAATAAAACTGCAGTATGACCTCAAAGGCTATAAGGACCAATAATTCAAAATATTTAAAAGACTTTCCACACAATGAAGTGCCCTTGATGAAGAAAACGTCACTAGATGTGATCATCATTAACATCATCCTCACTGCCACTGTTCGCCTTTGGCTTTGGCTACAACCGTGAATCACGCGCTCTACCTTGGGGACTTACGGCGACGTCGTCAGCGATTCTCTGCAAGTAAACAAATTTATTTCGTTAGATTACCAACACTGAGGTGTTTCGTTGTGTTCTGTGCAGCAGGCGCCAGCTGACTAGGGAACGTCTAATGCAAACACGACCTTCAAAGAAGAGCGCAGCGACAAAACGGAAAGGTATTGTGAGTGTCCCGTGACCTCTGAGGTGTGGCCAGAGGTGTGCGAGTACTCGCGTTATTTTGACTCCGGTCAGCTGCGGAGTGACGTGGTGAAGGCGGGCAGTGGAATACACTGAGCCGCAATCTTGCTCACTCCACTGTTTCCGTATATAGTACGTGAAGGCACCTTCTCGATCACAATTTTTCCAATGTACCCTGACGCATACAGATCATATTTGGTAAAAAAAGATTGCTAACAAAACAACTTTTGCCAGAAGGCATTCGGCAAATTTGGCACATTATGATTAGTTTTTTCATATAATCGTAGCATGCACAGCTCGGATGTCTTTGTACTGATGCATCATTTAGAGTAAGCAGTGAGATTTTTCTTGATGCAGTTGAAAACGTAAACGTACGCCGGATTCTCCAAGCGGGGCGGAGGAGGGCAAAGCGTACCTCAGCGCCTCCCCCGCCACCCTGGCATATTCTGCTCCACCCGTCTTAGGGGACTAGCTCAGTGTAGCTGCCGCTCTATGGCAGCTCGGCTGAGAGATGCGAGACGTGGAGCAAAAATTAGCGGCGTGGTCGCTTCACCTCCTTCAATGAATGGCAACACTCTAAATCTAAAGGCGGGTGAGAAAGAGGGCATGAATCGAGACATTTAAAGTTAGCCGATGTGCACCGCCAGTGCAGTCGCGTCTCAGAAGTTCGCACGTCATTGAGAGCGCGGGACACGCCTTAACTAACACCCACCTCATATCTAAAACTTGGCACCATCGGGAGGTGCCTGCTTAAATTTATCAGGTAAATTTGATTGGATAATGCAGACGCTAGGTTGGTTATGAAATGAGAGACCGTTGTCCTCAGCGGCAGTGACGCAAGAGGAGCATCGCTATCGTAGTGTCCAATAATGTTTGCCAAGAGTTTTAACCTTCTTTGGGAAACAAGTAGCCACATCGTTGATGTGGTACATTCACATTGAGCGCGATCTATATTTTAAAGACTTGGCCATATTAAGCCTGTTTGGCATGTGAGGGAGGCACAACTATTTCTTTGCTATGTCAACATTGTGCAGTCGCCATGGGCGTCCACTTACGCAAGTGCGGCCAAAAGAAACTATCGGATGCATTCTTTGACAAACTTCTCACATTCTATTAACAGGCCAGCGAGAAGCGCGGGAGCAATTTCATGGCTGGAGTTTTAAACAGTGAACACGCAAATTCAGGAAAGCAGTTTTATTGGTCAACAAAGACCTAAAACGTGGTTGCTTCGTAGACACAACAGAGGCAGAACGTTACCATTATAATAAACAAGCAAGTTTAAAGAATGACATTGCCATTTATTTTACCATATAGTAAAGGTAAAGGAAAAAAATAACATGCAGCTTGGCCTAAGAGAGCGCCTCACGCTACAATTTACATACGGGACACTTTCTCTATAAAGACAGAGATCACTTTGTCGACACTGACATGTATCCGGTGAATGGACATAAGCGACAGACCATCAAGCCGCTCCTCAGCCATCCGATTCCTCAAATACGTTTTCACTCTATCAGTGTAGAGAATCTGCGTTTTGCAGAAGCTGTACTCACTGGGAGCTAACAAGTAATATGAGTAGTGAGTGAAAGTTCGGGAGCAGAAGTTTGTCACAATCAGCTAAAGCGTCCGCCGAAAAGCGGGAATTTCGTACTGTTGCAAGACTTGCTAATGTAGTTTTAAAGATTCATCATTTACCTTTCAGTGTCAGGATATTGCCACATTCTCTCCTTATGCTTGCTTATCACCTCGTACTACTGTCAGTAACACTCAGCGCAAACCATGCTGGCACTGTTCGAGAAGCTTCGGGAAGGCAGCAGACAATTTTGGTTAGATTACGCCCACTTTGTGAACAGTGAAGTTTATTCTGGAACCTCCGTCGCTGCTAGCGATTATGCTAGAGCATTTGATGGCTAGTGTATGAACGCCGACACGCCTCGCCACTTACCTCTTGATTGACGGCAGGCACTCTGTTCACCGCTATGAACGCCTGTTTCTTTAGATCCTTTTGCGTGGCCAAAAGTTCAAACCGAATAACAGTTTCTTTTTCGTGACGACCCCGTGATATCTGGTGGAGGTGCTGCTTCGTTCATGTACCGGACCCCCCCCCCCCCCCGTACGTCGAGCCGTGAAGCCAGCCCACGTTGCGAAGAAGACACTGACGGCAGCCACAAGCATCGAACAAGGTACAGGGAGCAGCATTTATCACCGGAGTATGGGCCTCTACAAGACAAGGCTCGTAAGACCAAGGCTATCACCTCGACTGCGGTAACGATGACAAATGCTGCGACATAGCCCGCGATCGTGATGCAGCAGCAAGGAGAACCACCAATTTTTCATGGGTCATCGTTTGAAGACCTGAAGACCTGGCTGCTGGAGACCTAGGATCGAGTGGCTACCCTCAACCACTAGGACACGGAAGAGAAGCTCCGTCGTGTCTGCTCTTATCCGAAAGACACCGCAAGAACCTGGTTCGAGAATAGGGAGTCTGATTTTCAAACCTGGGATCTCTTCGGTAGCACATTCCTGGACATTTTCAGGAGAATAGCCCGCAAGAAAAGAGCCACGACGTTTCTGGAGACGACAGTGCAACTTCCAAATGAAAATGTGACAATGAATGTTCGTGGAAAAAGAATACGCGACTGTCCCACCACTCTGACCCCTACATGTTGGAGGCGAAGAAAGTTCGTTTTCTCATGCGAGGGTTCAAGCAAGAACTCTTTGCCGGACTGATTCGAAACCTCCCGAAGACGGTCCTGGAATTCCTGTCAGAAGCAACATCCGTCAAGAAGAGGCTAGAAATGTGAACGCGCCAGTAAAATAGGAGAATAATAGAAGAGAACTCTTATGCTCTCGGCTCCGACGACCTTCATGAAACAATACCAGCGATCGTACGGGAAAACCTGCGTAAATTGTTGCCAGCCTCACAGCACCTAGTGGACCCTATAGCTGATGTCTTACGCTAGGCAGTCCAGCAATTTCTCGGGACACCCGAACCAGCACGGCCTGAGTCAGAAGCCGTGAGCTACGCTGCTGTAGCCCGACGCAACGACCCCCACCGCGTCCACGTTAAGACGCCGCGCCACTGCAGTTTCATCGCCAGGCACCACCACTACCACCAACGCCATATGTCATTCACCCGCTGGCCAGCCCAACGCCCCGAGTATAACCGACGTGTGGCGCGCCCTCGACCACCGACCTTTTTGCTACCACTGCGGAGAAGCTGACCAAGCATACCGCCACTGCCAGTACCACCAAATGGGGCTGCGTGGTTTCGCCATCGACGCGCCGCCTCCCCAGCGGGGTTAAAGGCCTCGTGACATTGCCGACTGCCTCGCAGCAGCGGAATTGACGCCCCGAGGCTCTTCCCGTTCACCATCACCCGGCCGCTATATGTCGCCTTACCGGCGGTCGTACACTGGCCCGTTCCGGGGCCGGTAGCCTAGCCCGTACTCAGAAAACTAAAGGAAGCGACTGATAGAGGGGCGGTTGCTGTATGGCGAACTGCCGAAGATCCTTCGCTGCCGATGACGAGGCCACGACGAAACCTCGAGAACCCGCTGCAACGTGAACGTAATCTTCATGTCGAAACATCACGGCCAGAAGACTTGATGACACAACGTCGAAGCAGCAGCACTAACCGTCGTAGCCGTGATCCGACGCCACGACTCAACTGCAACGGGAAGCGACGATCTAATGACCTCACCATTCTCGTCGACTGCCACAGTGTCGCAGCTCTCGTCGACCCTGGTGCGGACTATTTCGTCATAAGTGGCACGTTCACTGCGAAGTTGACAAAAGTTACGACCGCCTGGGAAGGCCTCGAAATGCGTACAGCAGGAAATCATCTAGTTGCACCGGCAGGAATCTATCTGCACATCTTGAGTCACCAATAACAGCCATAATTTTCCTGCAAGCTTGGTCGTACTACAGCATTACTCTAGAGATGTCATCCTTGGCATTAACTTCTTAAGCTTTCCTGGTGCTGTCAACAACTTGAGAACAAATTTGTTAACACTATCCACCGAAAAAGCACTGCCGCCGCACATGCTGTCAGAAAGGCACGCCTTAAATAAGCTGGAAGGCCAAGTCGCCATTTATCCTCGCTCCAGCGTCAGCATTTCCGTCAGCACTCAATAATCAACACACATGCAAGATGGTAAGCAAAGGCACGATATTTGTGTACATCGAAAAGATACTGGAAGCCAACAACGCTTTCGTGATCACCGATTATGCGAAATCTACTCTGACGACTCAAGACCATCAACCGTCTTTCGACGTTCATTCGGGCCTTCCGGCACATAAACCCGAACAGCTCAGAAACTTGCTTCTGGAATACAAGAACTGCTTTTCGTCGTCGTCGAGAATTCGACAGACCCCTTTTGCAAAACATCAAATCGTAACAGAAGGGAATGGCTGGCTGCTCCATCAGAGCCCGTACAGAGTTTTGACGCCAAAACGTGAGGCCGTAAAGAAACAACTGAACGAAATATTACGTGTCGACATTCTGCAGCGTTTAAACAGTACATGGGCATCACTGGTGGTGTTAGTGAAGAAAAAATATGGAACACTACGCTTATGCGTTGACTATCGGTGCCTCAACAAGGTGCCGAAGGAGGACGTATATTCTTTCCTTTGAATAGTCGGCGCCCTTCACTGACTCCACAACACGAAGTACTTTCATCGATGCACCGCAAGACAGGCTACTGGCAAATCGAATTAGACGAGCGAGACCGAGAAGAGACTGCCTTCATTACACCAGACGGCCTCTTCGAGTGCAAGGTCATGCCCTTTGGTCTTTGCTCAGCGCCTGCGACATTCCAGCGTGTTATGGACACCGTGCTCGCTGGATAGAAGTGGCAGACTTGTCTCGTGTACTTGGACGATGTCGTCGTGTTTTCCTCAAGCTTCGAGAAGCTTCTCCTGCGCCTTGAAGTTGTAATTCAAGCAATAAAAACCTCCGGACTCACTCTGAAGCCATAAAAGTGCCGCTTTGCATATGAGGAAATCTTGTTCTTGGAACATGTGATAAGCAAGTCCGGAAAACGCGCCAACCCGCAGAAGACAACAGCCATCACTGAATTTCCGCCATCCGCAGACAAAAAGGCCATGTGTTGATTTCTCGGCCTGTGCGCCTATTACAGGCCTTTCGTCAAACATTTTGTCCCCATCGCCGAGCCACTTAACCTTACACAGATCGACGTAGGGTTCAAGCGAGAAACGCCGCAGAAGGAAACATTTCAAGAACTAAAACGACGCCTGTAGACACGCCGATACTTGCGCATTTCGACGAGGATGCCGACACGGGAATCCACACGAACGCAAGCAGTGTTGGTCTTGGAGCTGTCCTGGTGCAGAAGATCGATGGGCTTGAAAAGGTAATTGGTTATGCGAGCCGTTAAAAAACCGGAAGTCAACTATTCCACAACCGAAAAAAAGTGTCATGCCATCATCTGGGCTACCTCCAAGTTTCACCCCTACCTCTTTGGTAGGCCTTTCATGGTTGCGAGCGAGCACCACGCCCTCTGTTGGCTAGCTAGCTTGAATGACCCTTCAGGTCACCTCGCATGGTGGAGTCTGCAGCTTCAGAAATCACACATAACCATCGTTTACAAGTCTGGGCGAAGGCACTCTGAAGCCGACTGCTTGGCCCACGCCCCCATCGACCCACCACCGCAGGACAACGAGAATGGCGATCGCTTCTTTGGAACCTTAGGCGTTGATTACTTTGTAGGACGACAGCGAGCCGACCCTGAGATAAAGGGCTTTGTAAGATACCTTGAGGGCAAAACTTTCGTTGTTTTAAAGGTATTGAAGCGAGGACTATAAATGTTTTTGTTGCGTAACAGCATGCTCGTCAAGAAAAACTTTTCGCCACGTGAAGCCATATACCTCATCGTGGTACCTTCCTCGTTACGTCCAGAAGTTTTGGATGTTCTACACGACGACCCGACGGTTGCGCACGTGTTTCATGTACACTCACGAAAATAAAAGAAAACTAAACTACTGCTGGACACGCCTTTCCGCTGACGTCACTCGTTACCTGAAGACATGCTGGAACTGCCAACGACGAAAGACACCACCGACTAGGCCAGCCGGACTTCTCCAGCCAATTGAGCCACCTCATGACCGTTCCAGCAAATTGGCCTAGACTTACTAGCGCTGTTCCCGACGTCGAATTCCGGGAACAAATTAATCATCCTAGCTACCGACTACCTTAATCACTACGCCGAGACAAGTGCCCTGCCCAAAATCAGTGCCGTCGAAGTAGCAAAGCTCGTCGAGAGCATCATCCTGCGTCACGGAATCCCGCAAGTCCGCATTACTGATAGAGGTATGACTTTTACGGTTGCACTAACTCTGGCGATCCCGACGTACAGCCAGACAAACCACCGCTAGACCACCGCCTACCATCCACAGACGAATGGCGTCACATAGCGTCTTAATTACACTATTGCCGATATGCTAGCTTTGTACGTCAACGTCGAGCTTAAGACGTGGGGTGAAATCCTTCCGTATGGGACCTTCGCGTGAATACTGTCGTCCAAGAAACGACGCAGGTGACGCCGTACAAGTTGGTCTATGGAAGGAGCCCGGCAAGGACGCTCGATGCTATGCTACCAAATGTCGCTGACAAAGAGAACCTCTACTTCACCACCTGCCTTCAGCATGCGGAAGAAGCTCGTCAACTCGCTCGCTTCCGTATCAAGAATCAGGAGCTGACTGACAGCCACCGTGGCAATCTTCGACGAAGCTTCATGGAGTACCAGCCAGGGGACCGTTTCTGGGTATGGACGCCGATACGCCAACGTGGGCTCAGTGAAAAACTTCTGCGACGGTACTTCGAACCGTACAGAGTAGTTTGACGTCTCAGTCCACTCGACTACAAGGTTGTTCCCAACAGTATTACGAACTTTCCACGGCGCGCTGGTCGACCTAAAGTTGTCCTTGTCCTGCTTCTCAAGCTATTTCATGCGCAAACCTGATGACTGTATTTTGTTGTTGTTGTTGTGCTTTAATGCTCGTACCGTATTTTTTATTATTGTACTTCCGTCTTTTTCTTGAAGCCTCGGGACGATGCCTTTTTCAGAGGGGGCAATGCCACATTCTCATCTCATGTTTTGTTATCACTCCGTTTTACTGTCAGTAATTCTCAGCGCAAACCACGCTGTCACAGTTCGAGAAGCTTCGGGGTGGCAGATCATTTTGTGAAGATTACGCCCATCTTGTCAACAGTGTAGTTGATTCCGGTACTTACGTCACCACGAGCGATAATTTTAGAATATTCTACGGAAACTGTATAAATGCTTACGCACTTCACCGCTTGTCAGTTGATTTAGGGTCAATACTTTGTTTGTCGTCATCCGTACCAGTGTCTTGCTTTCGTTTTGCGTGGCCACAAGTCCGGCCCGAATAAACAGTTTATTCTTCGACCCGGAGTCGGATCCTTTCGTTCATGTCACAACCCCGTGACATTGTGAAGTGTTGTCACATTTCACAAGTAAAAATTGAACGTGGGCTGCTCAGTTTATGGTTTGCCTTTGGAGGCGTGCTTTGGCAACACAAATTGCTGACTTTGCAGTGCTTTGATGGTATGCAAAGCGCCATTTGAGGGAAGCTTTCAGGTCAACTATGTTGTGATGAGATTCTTCTGGACATTTGGTTTACACAGCAATTGTCACGTCATTAACAACATCATCCGGAAGAAAGATGGCGAGGCTGTTTTCTGTTTCCCTCAATTTCTAACAACAGACAAACGCAAGACACACAACACGCATTAATGAGAACAAAACACCCTACAACCTATATAAAAAACTCTAAGCAGTTGCGTAAACAAGGCTCACTCAAACTTAACCGAAACAGTCTCACCGGTGAGTGCTACTACTAGTGAAACGTTGGGGACGTACACAGAGAGCAGACACGAACACAAGGATGAAGTCGGCGGAGGAACTCGGTGAGGACGAAGGCGACGCTTCCGTGTATGAGCCGATGGGGCGGGTAGGTGAAGAAGACAGGGCCGACGAAGTGAGGCAGTCTTCTACCCAGACGCCCGGGCTAGGGACAACAACAAAGCACTCGGGCCTGCACTAGATTGTGGACCTAGTAGCTGCGGTAGCTTACTGCTGGCTCCGAGGACCGATGAAGTTTGCTGTCAAGTGAAGCCTGCCACACCGACTCTTGATCTCTACCAGGCACTCAGGACAAACCACGACTGTGACGCTGGTGAACTTGCTCCACGCTGTCTTCTGACCGAACGAACACCACCTCATCAACTGCCTCGCATTCCTCGTAATGACTCTTCAGCTTCCCCTTCTCAATATTTTCTCGCACCACTGCCCACTTATCTCGTCCTAATTAGTGATGCTGACGTATTATGGCGCCCAGCTATTGGCCCTGGAACTGCAGTGGTGAATTCCTATTGGGCCACTTGTACATTGATACCTTTCACCACGTAGTCTCGTGCCCGACATTACTTTGACGTCGTCGTCTTCATTTCGGCAACTTCAGAGGCGTACACTTCAAACGCGCACCAAACACCGCATATGTACGGAATGAACAAAGCTTGCCTGTAGTATTCTTTCACAGAACTTTAATAGAAGTTTGCCTGGTATCTCAGTATTTGCACCACTCGTGGAATCTCAAGCTTCACTCCGAACTCTGCCTCTCCGTTTTCACATAGCGAAAATATTTTGTAGAATTTAGCTTCCGCGTTAGTTTCTATCTCTTCTAGATAGTCAGCACGAAGTCAACTTTCTCTAAGGTTATGCTCTTGTCAATATATGTGCTTTGCAGATACAGAACCATGTAGTGTCTGAGGCGCAGAAGTGTCTCACCAAGTGCGAGGCTTATCAGAAAGTTGAGCCAACAGATTTGCTGATGGAGGCATTGAGTGGTGGACACTGTTGCTTTGTCAGTAAAGGTGTCCATAAACTTTTCAAGTTATCGAACTGCCTCCAAAAACGTTTCTGTAAACAATACAACTGATTCGTGATGTTCCACCGACCTTGTTTCGCAATATTGGCACAGCCGGCCGAACGACATTCTACACGCTTATAGATGTTTTTTTTTTCAGAGCTGCTGTCCTTTTAGGTGACACGCAAAAGAAAGTGCACACTTGACTAATCGTGCCGAAGATCTGTCATATATTTTGGACACCTTAGGCGTCCCTCAACCAAATATTACGGGAGTGTGACGAGCGATGCGTCAACAAAGCCATGGGGAAGTCATTTTTTAATTTCTTATAAGTGCCTGCACACATTAAAGTCAACAACAGTCTTCTCTCCTTTTTTACCCTGCCCCGACTCTTATCCTCGCCGCTGAGTCACCAAGCCATCCGATCGGTGGAAACTTCTGACACCGAACACCTTAAGATTGTCCGACGGCTGTCAATACAGGCCGAAGACTGTTGCCATTACTCCCTTTCTCTTCCTTATTCTTGTCTATCCCCACGAAGTGTAAATAAACCTCCGTCTGTCCTGCAAGAGTACATATCATCACTACTAAGGATCAATCTGATGACGAGGCCCAGATACCAGTCGAGACCGGCTGGACCTGGTCCCAACAAACTGTAGACAGAGATGGGATCCTCCTAACCACAGAGCCCCAACTCCCCGTAAGATCGCGAGAAGTGGACAAATCGAAGTGGCACCAAATGACTTCACAGACAAGTTTTGTCAGAAGGATATGGCTTTTGCCGCGCAGCTTGCGCTGTGCTACACGTTCACAAATCTTGTAAAAGTTTCCCTGACTTCGCAGCCCAGGCCCCAGCACACGGTGATCGAGGCAGGTAAGGTCAATCATTGAGGCGCCCGTTAGTGATGTTTGTCGTTTAAAGGATAGCGTAGCTCACTCGACCAGAAAGACGTATTTGATGATGCAGCGTGATCACTCGGACTGTTGAAAAGTGTCATTAGATCACGCCCTGGGAGCAATCACAAGTTTTTCAAAGCGTCGTCACGGAGACATGTGATCACCTCCTACTGCAAAGGAGAAGAAACAGTCAGCGATGTCGTAGATGAAGTTAATCGTCAAGCCAGTGGATATGAAAGGAGCATTGCATTGGCCAGCGTAACAAGGCCTCGATCTGAAGTGGAGCTTGTGGTGAACATACGATCTGCTTTCATTACGAATGTGACGTATAAACTCCTACTTGTTCTTTCTGGAGTAAATACGACGACTAATTCCCTGCTTGTTCTTTCTGAAATCAACAATTGCCGCAGATCTGCTTCTGTAAGTAATAAGTACAGAACGTCGAGCGAAGTGCCTT
The DNA here is from genome assembly GCF_043290135.1 of Rhipicephalus microplus. Classification (NCBI taxonomy): domain Eukaryota; kingdom Metazoa; phylum Arthropoda; class Arachnida; order Ixodida; family Ixodidae; genus Rhipicephalus; species Rhipicephalus microplus. Next base: position 105,174,353 of record NC_134708.1, read on the forward strand.
TGCACGGCGGTCGAACCAAACCAACACATGCTCCAGCTACGTTAGCTTCCATCGCCTAGCAGTGTCAATTTGATCAAATGCATTTAACGAGTGCCGATACTGTAGAACTAAAGCTCTAGAACAAGAAGAGAACCATTAACATCGGTAATGTCGGAGCAGCTCGCCTGTCCCAAGGCAACGCGGCGATCTATTTCTTCCGTCGCTCTCGCAGAACCTTGTTGTGGCCAGAGGTTTTTGGAGGTGTTAAGCATCTCTAAACGTTTCAGGTGCCATATGTTCAAAGAACGTCGTTATTTTCTAAAGAAAACGTAAATGTGAACAACGCACTACGACACGCAAAACGACGTAAATAACCACGGTGGTCGCCTGCGTACTGCCAAGGCCGCTTGATAAAAAAAATTGGCCCCGTATCTGCATGTTAAACCGCAAATGCCGTCGAACGATGATAGCCTTGCGTCTGGAAAGAGTGAAAGAAACGTTTATTTGATGTTCTGCGCAAGACAATCGGTGAATGGTGTTCGGTATGCGTTGCGTTACAGTGCCTCGATTGTGCAGCAGAGATAACGAGCGCACTGAGTCACGTAACACGTGAGACATGAGTGCTATCTGGCAGTTATCTTGGAAAACGAAGCGTGAGTCCTGCTCACCCGTCTCGAGGGCGATAAGGTGTAGAACTCAAGGTGACGGGCAGGTGCCACCACCGTGTCGTCTTAGCAAAGCATTATAAACACTTGCATTTTCGTGCAAGCGTTGCATTGTGAGCGCAGCGTGATAAACATTATGTTTTTTAGAATTACTTATGTATGCCTTTTCTAGTATAAAGACACACTTACAGAATATTGACGTGTTTTTATGGTGGCTCAAATAGGCGCAATAATTGCTTTTATTTGACAATCGCAAAAGTGTAAGCGCTCAATTTCGAGCAATATTTGCGGGTGCTGTGGATGGGGTCGGCCACTTGGAGTATCATTACTGAGGACTAACAAACAAATGTACAGCCAGACAGACAGGCAGACCAAAATTTTTGCGTCGAATGTCGCCAGAACGACTATCTTTTTAAAAACAAGGTGTGGCCTGTTGCATCGCATCGCCGTCAATTGGCGAACGCGTCTGGGTAGAGTTTCAACTGCTTTTTTGAGGAGGGCGCTGGCGCTGCACCCGTCGAAGCAGATGGCACTTCGTGTGTCAGTGTGTATGGGTGAGGATTTGTGTGTGTCCGCGTGCTTTTCTGTGTGCTTTCTCATGCTTATTTTGTGTACGATCGTGTGTGGAGGGCAGTTAGTCGCATGTTTCCTGTGATCGAGTATGATTCCTTGGTGCGCGCGTGTGGTGCAGACGGTTTTTAGTGGTGTTACGCCATTAAGCTGCTGTGTGCAGCTGAGCAGCTCCAATAGTGGTGTTATGCCATTAAGCTGCTCTGTGCAGCTGAGCAGCTCAAGCGCGAAAAAAGATGCTACACTGAAGCACAACGCATTCCCTTGTGATCCACAGCTGTATGAAGCGTAAAGAAATGCGTATTCTTTGTAACAGAGCACTTATTTCTTTTCACGAACGAGCGCTCAAGCAGACGAGCGCCACTGCCTACAATTTATGGCATCAAACCACCGTTTCAAATGTTCCTTCACGGGCGCTCGCAACAAAACAATACAACAAGCATCGATAGGCCCATACCTTCTACACATGCCACCACCATGCAGCACAAATGAAGAGAAAGTGAGGCATCAAAACGGGTTGTCATTTGGGGGTGACCATCTTTGCAGACAAACCGGCGAGACGAAACCCTTTCCCCTGGCTGCCACCCTGGTACGTGGTACGCGCAGTACAATTACTTAGAATGTTCGCGAAACTCGGAAGGATCCACACTAGAGGTGTCGAAGATTCGGACGGGTGGTGAACATCGGCCAAGAAGTTGTGGTGTTTTAGCGGTGTGAGTGAGTCGTGTAGTGCAGTCAGCAGATGTTAAAGAATCGAATTATGACGCCACTGGAGTACTTTGTTGAGTGTTGCCGAGACGACGACCAGCGCCGGAGTTCTTTTTCAGGGTTTTTTTGAAGATAAATTTTCAAAGCACGTTTTCAGAATTGTGCATTACGCGCGTTTGATAAATACTTGGGGCTGCTAAGTGTTCTTGGCCAGTTTTTAATGCGTGAGATTACATTTCTGGTGCAGTAAGTTTGTTCCCGTTGTTTTAAATACATTTTAACTGGTTTTGTGAGTTGTACTTTGTAGCTGCCGAGTGTTCAAGATTTTTTGATACTTTTGCTGAGAATAACTTATTGCGTCATAGCTCTTGCTTTTTAACTTGGTCTTTGGACCACAACCGGCTTTTTTAATGCACTAAAAGGAGCAACATATAAATTGCGCGTGCTTTGGTGGTGCTTTTCGGTGGGCCACTACGTCAGCCCTTGTAATCTGCCCAGCGATTGCCTCCCCATGAACGGAATCGGTGTCCTTTTTCAGTTCAGGTGAGTCAAACAGGCGGCATTATTGGAGACTATTGAAGTCTATACTCCATGAATGATTGGCCCTCTTAGGGTGAACTGTTCGCATATGTGGTACATTAGGTAATCGTATTATTGATTCAGAATTGAACCCAACAACGATACGCGTATTTACGGCCTACTGAGCCTTTCTCCAGGGAGAAATCGTGTCGCCAGAGTGGGCGCGAGGTGTACTAGGCGCGTCCTGCCACTGCGGTAGCACACAACATGCCGCACCTTGTTTTAAATGCGAAGCATTGTTCAGCCAACTTCGGCGATATTGCGTGTATCTATATCTATCTATCTATCTATCTATCTATCCATCTATATATATATATATATATATATATATATATATATATATATATATATATATATATATATATATATATATATATATATATATATATATATATATGTATATATATATATCTATATATAAATATATATATCTTTTTTCTATCTATCTATCTATCTATCTATCAATCTATCTAGCCGCCAACGACTTTTACCTTTCTTGGACGTCTCGATGTTGGGATCTATAGCAAAATCAATATGGCATAACATGACTGTATGACGAGCATATGTCACTAGTCATAACATAGAAATCGTAATATTTAAGTCAAGACTGTAATGATTTACATGTAACAGTCTTGCTGCTCTATCTATCTATACCCTCCACTGCTTCTTTGTCAAAGGAGATGCTAATTAATAGAATCAGTACTACTTAGCAGCGAGAAAAGCAGCTTCCTACTTTCAGGCTATTTATCTATTTATCTATCTATTTATCTATCTAGCCGCCAAGTACTTTTAGTTTTCCTGGCCGTTTCGGTAATGGTGTCGATCCCATACTTGGCATGCTATAACATGACTGTTTGAAGAACTTATTTGACAGGTTATGACATGAAAATCATGACATGGATGTCATGAATGTCCAGACTTACATTTTATGGTCCTGCAGCTCTTGCAGTGGTTTCCATCACACGTCGTGTTGCAAAACAGGTATGGTATAACATGATTGCAAGGCGAACACAAGCGACAGACCCTAACTTGAAAATCATGACTTGCGTGTCGTGTAGCATGACTCCATGCCACGCACATGATGTGCTCGTGGCCGTTTTGCTAGCGTCACATCTACCAAATTGGGTGGTACGGAACGTGAATGGATGACAAAGGTATGATAGTGGTAGAAACAAGATAAACATGAGATGCTTGTTATGTAACAGGACTACATGCCACACTGATGTTGCGCTCATGGCCATTTTGCTTGCTTCACATATGCCTTATTCGGTATGACGTGACGTCAATGGATGACGAAGTTATGAGACTGGTGCAAACATAATAATCGTGAGATGAGTGCCATTTGACAACTTGATATATGCCGCAGCACTACTCATGCACTCGCGGCCGTTTCGCTAGCTTCACATTTGCCAAATTCGGTATTACGCGACGCCAATGGATGACAAAGGTATGTGACTGGTGGAAAATGATAATCATGAGATGCGTGCTAAGTGAGAACATGACTACATGCCACAGTGAAGGCACGAACACATTTCATCATGACGTGGTGTGCGTGCCCGCTGGCGTTCATTTCGTCGCGTCACGCCGGCGTTGCCATGCCACGTGCCGGTCCTGCTATATACTCGCAGGGGCGCGCTGCATTGCGTTGCTTTGACGCATGCGCGTTTCAGCGCGTCTGGCGTTCCTCCGCCACAAAAAGAGGGAGACGTGGTGTTGTGTGGGTAACGCATCGGGGCCAAATGCAGCATGTCGCAGTTCACGCCGATTGCCGTCGGGCCATGCTGACGGACGCTGGTCGCGCTTGGAGTCAGACTACAGATTGCTCATGTTTTGCTACGGTAGCGTCGCTGTGCCTAGCGTACGCGCGCGTCAACGCTACATTGGAGTATAGCCCTTTTTCAAAAACGCCTTTCTGGGTGCCGCCATAGTCCTCTTTGGGCTGCGCGAATTGGCGTGACCCCTCAAAAATGCACTGACAAGGCTGCGCCCTTAGCCTGTGTATTCCCGCGCGCAGCCCATTATGGTGGTCTCTTTTTCCCTCCTGTGAAAAGGTGTATATAGGGCCCTTCATGATGCGCTCGTGGCCGTTTCCCTAGCTCCACATTTACCAAATTTGCTGTTACGTGACGTCAACTAATGACGAAATATATGACTGGTGCAAACATGATAATCTTGACACGCGTTTCATGTTAGAACTTGACAGCATACCACGTTAATAGCGTGCTCACGGCCGTTTCGCTAGCTCCTCATATAATAAATTTGCTGTCACGTGACAGGAATAAATGACGAAGGTAAACGACACATTTAAACATGATAATCACGACATGGAAGTCATGTACGACATAATTTACCTCCATCTCGTAACGTTGCGCTGATTTTAGAGTGAGATATCAACATTTCTCATTCGTGCTTCGAATATCCTCGATTCTTACTGAACGTGCGATTTGCTTTTTTTTTCTTTTTTAAGCAGCAGCCGTGGTACTACTTTCGCCAAGAGTGATGGGCAAGTTCACCAACTATGTCGCTTTTGTAGGCGTGCAATAGACGAATAAGTGGAGAGCCACATAAACACTCATAGACCGGGTAGCAGTCCCAAATCTACAAATTATTTACACTGTTTGGGCAGCGGACAGAGGCACCGGAAAAAGGGTCATAGGGTCCGCATAGGGGCTAGTGGGGTCGGATGCGTTCATGGGTCGTTGTAGCCATCGCAATCGTAACTAATGTTCCCTTTTCCAAGCTCTCCATGTATAGAGTGCCTTTGGCTGCCTCCCTCTGCGGAAGGTCTTTGGCAATATGTATAGACAATGTGGTCGAAGGCTTGTGATTCACTGGAATGTCTTCTATCTTGTGCGGGAAATGAAATCCCTGACGCCACAGACATATGAGTTAGTGCTGTTTCTGTTTCGGTGTCGAGTCACGGGACGAACTTAGAATTTCTCGGCGAGCATTATCATGCTTTCAGAATAAAGGTTCCTTGGTAGCTGATAGTGGTTATTTCCTTAAATAGCGTTTTCTTTTTTCTGTTTGAACACACACGCCATTGCTTGTACTTGTGGCTCTATACTCTGGCGGGCGTGATATACTGACTAGACGAATGTCGGGAGAGAGGAGGGAGAACTTTGGGCCCCTACTTGCCAACGTGTCTGACAGCTGCTGCCACACGATGACACTGATGGGCACTCGAAAGTTGTTTCACTTTCCATATTACACGTCTTGTGGAACGAAACGTATTCAGTATGGTCGATATCGTAAAGTACACGTGTTCTTGAATGCTTCACTTGAACCGTACGCAAGTAATCGTAATGCATAGCCTTCAGTGCGATTTAGGTGAAGACCAAGGAGACACGCAGAAGAGAGATGAGTGCTGTGTTTTGTGTGTCTCTTTAGTCTTCGCCTAAATTGCGCTAAAGCCTATTTATTTATGCACCAATTCGCCCCAGTCAAAGTGCTATTGTAATCATGATGCTTACGCAGAACTATTGCGACCTTCTGTTGAAGTGCTCATTATGCCGTGAGCAAGGTTCTTATATCACATTTTCTCTGGATCAAAAGCGCATTCGAGCCAGAGTTTATGCAGTGCCATTGAAAGACTTGTAAGCATTGCAATAAAGATGGATGGTGCTTGTAAATCTGAGCTGGAGCTTCCTTTTTGCGCAGATTGAATCCGACGGCCGGTGAGAGTGATTTGATAGATTCACCCCATGAAAGAGGAGTGTTATGGTTCCGCTCTTGTGGTAAGGGGGAAACCATCGCTTGCCGCGGAACAGGTGGAAACCGGCGGCAGTCTTCACCGCGGAGAAGAGGAGCATTTCAGAGTGCCGTGCTCAGCCAACATGCTGGCAGCCGCGCAAAGTGACCAAGCCTGTCCAATTAACGATCACCTTTCGAGGTGTAACGAGCTGCTTTTCGACATCGGCATAGAGCTTCGAGAACAACGTGGAGGCTCGTTGTCCTTGGTGAGCTATCAGCCGTTCGAAGCCAGCGTAATTCAATCTCCCAAAAGAGATCTGTGCAGGACAAATAATTTCCTTCGGTGGCTGCTTAGAAGCCACGTCTGCATTGCCGGCCTCGAACTCAAATATAAATGGGCAACGGCACACATCCGGACTGTTCTAGAAGAACTGCCCGAAAACTCTCGCCTGAAGAAGCTTAGGGTGGAGTTTCCTTATGAAGACAGCCTGCAGACTCAATTTGCGATACTATTACCCAGGCTTCGCTCCCTCGAAGAACTGCATTGCTATAAGTCTCCGAGCACGGACGCTCTTGTGGCCGCAGTGTCGGCTCATCTGCGAACTACTACTCGCCTTACCTCCCTCGTTTTCCACGCTTGCTTCGAGAACAGCCAACCACCGAAGATATTTGTCGACGCGCTGGCCACAAACTCGACACTAAAGTCGCTTGAGCTTTGGGCAAACTGGATGACAACCGAGCTTCCAGGGTGCCTCAGCGAATATTTGAGGAATAACAGATTTGTGACAGATCTGACAATTTTTGGCGAAGCTATGGATCACGAAGAGCTGTTGCTAGACGAGTCCCTCATCGGGAACTGTGCTCTCTCGGCGCTTCACATTTGTAGAGTTTGTGGCGGCGAAAGAACTGCGAAGTTCTTGGCCAACATACTCGCAGGTTGTCCCGCACTGAAGACTGAAGAAAGTCTCCCTCGGCGGTGTGCGGGACGAGTATGCCGATATCCCTGAGTCAACATTGACGCGCTGCGCGCAGGCACTGGCAGATAATCAAACCCTAGAGGAGCTAGCGGTACAGTACTCCTTGTGGCACCCCAACAACTAGATCGCTTTCTTCACGGTCTTGCCAAAAAATGATCATCTTAAAAAGCTAGAAGTCTCTAATCACGGGCATCAAGAGTATGAAAGGCTACTTTCAGTGCTCCAAGCACTGACGCAGACGAAGTTATCACGACGTGTTTCCTTTGGGAGTTACGTGCATGGAACCGTGGCAGTGGACCTTAGGCATGTTAGGTTCTTTTCAAGCATCCATATTTACGTAGAGGTGAACGTTAAAGTCCGTGCTTTACAACGACCCCCCGTGTTTGATCACTTTGGGTGCCTTTCATTGTGAATATTCGAGCCCGATGAACGACTGTTCTTTTCACTCGCCAAGTACATCCGGGCAACTAGAACGCTCAAGGAACTACACCTTCTCGTGACTAACGAAGCGGAAGCCGTAACCTACTCGTGTTGGAATCTCTTCTTCGAATCTCTTTCAGCGAATACCAGCATCGCATATGTCTAATTTGACAACAGTGACAATTTTGCTTATAATAACCACCTTGCTGTCCTATCGCGCTGAGCAGAAGCATCACTCGCGTATTCTATACACAGAGTGGGTCGCAGTGGAACCCAAATGACTTCGTTTTGCCCCTGTCGGAGGCAACAGACGGAAATTATAATCTCCTCGACGTCCAGCTGTACAGCACCACCGAAGTGGGCGCCGATGCAAGAAGCTGCTTGTTCAGAATCCGAGAAAGGACGCGAAAGAACTGCCTTTTGGTTGAACGTGCTGCTGCCTTCAAAGAAACTACTCCTCTCGATTGGTAGGTCTGTTTCAAACTTTGTTCTTTAAAAGAAATTAGTTTGGTCTAAAAAAATTTGAGCCTACGATTCGAAAGAGTGTGATGCGTTGAAGGGGTGTTGACAGCCCTTTTAAAGGTGTCTTACAATGCCATACAAATCTCGTGTCTACAAAGACGGTTCTAAAAAATTTTGCGGCTCACGAATTGCTAGTGAGATATTACATTTTGATAAGAAAGCCAGCGTCCTCTGGGGAATTTACTTACAATCACACTCTTTAGACGTCAGGGTACACAAATACTGGTGATTTAATGCAGCTGTCTGGCTAGGTATGATGTCGTTGAGCGCAAACACTTCTAAAATTGCTGCTTTCGCATGCCCAAAGCATCCAAAATGACTGCTTGTGCACCACTGATAAAGAGATGGAGCTGAGCAGACATGGAAATATCCCAATATCACTCGTAAGCATGTGCCGAGAAGGCGGTACGGTGTTGTGCGGACAGGTTACAGGCGCCCAGCTGGTGCAGCGGCGGCAGGGTGCGGGGTCGTTTTATTTCTCTTTTTTTCGTCCTCACGCTTGTGGCTGAACAGTTCTGCGTAAGTTGATGCCGGCTCTTGGCGATAGGCTGGCGCGACAAAGACGGCAGCCCTTCCCCTTTTTTCTGTTTTTTTTTTCTTCTTGCGCCTGCTCTTACCGGCTGTATGCGTTACTTCACGGCTATTTTTTTATTGCTGGGCAACCTATAGACACGATTTTAGTCAGTACGCCGGAGCGCGCCGCCTATATACCGTTCGTTATCCGGCACTTGACTGAGAGTGTATTTGGTAGGCTCCTGGGGGCTTGGCTTTTCATTTGACGGAAAAAAACAACTAGAGAAATTTTCTGTCAACACCCCTTTAAAGCGATCGAAAGACTTTACTACGGTTGTTCTGGCCGAACAGCCAGAGATGTCAAAACTAACTTAATACTGAATAGAAACCTTGCCAATTATGCCTAAGTGAGCACAATGACAATGTCTTGCCACCGAATCATTCAATAATATATACGTGCGGCAGTAAAACTGTCATTTGAAAGCCTCTGAGGTCTGAACCCAGGGAAGACTTTGAGATTAAACGGAAACGGGAACACCTTTTCTGGATAGCTTCGTGACTACAGGCTGAATACCCACACACAAAATATTTCTTCTCGTTAAATTGTTGGCATCTATTATCAAAATCACACCGTCTCATAAATTGATTACAACGAAAGCGAGAAGTTCGTTTTATCAGTCGTGCAAGTGCGCTTCTTGGTTGTGAGCCCAAAAGAATAAAAAAGGACAATGAAGATAGACAACCAAGCCCACATTGCTGCGCTCGTCATTGAATTTTCGCTGTATTCAATTAATATTTCCTTCCAGTTGTTTATTCCGATTGCCATACCGCCACGAGCGTTTGTTCATGAGTTTGTCGGTATCTGAAGCTTAAGTGTTATATTATTAATTTTTCCAACCCTCTTAAATCAGTACGTTCGTTCACTTGTGCTCAGTTACTGGAAGATGGTTAGCTTCACTCAGAGAAAATTGCGTATTGCAAGAGTGTGTAAAAGCAGCTTACCTCATTGAATTTTTCGACCAGCACATTCATTAGTTTTCTAATTACAACTGTTTGCAGTGTATGCGTAGATTCATCCCTCGCCACATTTATTCTCAGCCATCAGCTCATTTAAATATGGCGGCTCCGAAGTACCATTCCTTCCCAAAAGCATTGTCTTTTTTTTCGTCACTGTGACATGTATATTCAATTTCAATTGGTTGGAATTCATATCAAATGGAGTATTATACACATCGTCTTCAGCTGAAGCTACACATTTGCAGCTGAAGCTGTATATTCATACCTGAGTGCCCTCATAAAGATTCAACACTGTATGTGCGCCTACGCACTATGCCTAAATACAAATGAAACATCACAGAGCTCTATAGCTTTTGTTTTGTCAGTCGTGGGCTCTGGTATTGAGTCGATAGTTCGACGAAATCCCGTATGATTGTGATAAAACATGAGCGAATAGAAAAAAGGACACTGACCAAAATGCAAAACGATTTTATAAGTTTTTGTGAAGGGCAGTTTCACAATCCCGGAAACAGCTCTTTTACTGTAACAAGATATATTTTTATTTATTTAGTTACGTCACGATACTGCAGGCCAGCAGGGCGCAGGCAGGAGTGGCTTTACAAAATTAAGGAGAACAGTACAGAAAATACTTAATTAACTATACTAGCACCGCATGTAATGCATCAGTTTTGCTATAAAGTGATGTTTAAACAAAGAAATAAAAGATAGCACCAATACAATACAACACTCTCACAATAACTTATATAACAGACTCAGCGATTTGATGAAAAATGTTGTTCAAGGGCTTCATCAAAATTGTCTGACTGGGTGACAAACTTGGGCAGACTATAAAATCCGAAACACTGCAGAGGAAAAAAAACCTGTGTTTTAATGCCTCTGCTTTGGCAAAAATGTGTTGAAGAGTGTGTTTGTGAGTATTGTGCATAGTTCTGGGTGTAGTGGCTGTCAAATATTAGGGTGCAGACACACTATGCTAGACGAATTAAATATTACGCAGAAACTTAAGTACACTGGCTTTTCTGTGGACAGCTAGTGGGGGGATATTATAAGCTTTCATAGCTAGGTCGAGTTGGTGAATGTAGACTTTTGTATTTATTAAATATAAATCTGATGGCTTTCTTTTGTAGCGCTCCTAAGCTTTGTATATCCTTTTTCGCGTACGGATCTCATGCCACAGATAAATACTCCAATTTAGATATGATAATAGCATTATATGCTCAAAGTTTAACATTCAAAGTGGCATTTGTGAGCTTCCTTTAAAAAAACACAATTTCGGGAAAGCAGAAGTGCAAATTGACGAATTGTGTGCCTGCCACGTCATGTCACTTAAAATGGTGATCCCCAAGTACTTAAATTGTGTTACATATTTAACGGTAGAGCCGCGGATAGTGTAGGTAAATACACTGGCGTTTGTTTTTTGAGGTATATTCTGAGCACTGTTTTATCAACGTTTCTTTCCATGTCCTACTTTGTGCACCAAGCTTCGATGTCGCGAAGAGTTTGCTGTAAAAGGTTATGGTCTTCAGAGCAGGCTATTTCTGAAAATACAACACAGTCAACAGCGAAAAGTTGGATAGACATTGAGCTAGAAATTTTTCACATTAAGTCGTTTACACATATAAGAAATAACACTGGCCCCAACACACTTCCCTGCAGCACACCAGAACTAACATTAGACATCCTAGATACACTTGATTTAACTTCCACAAACTGCTTTCTGTTGGTTAAATAAGCTACAATTCATTAATTAAAATAAAGTGTCAATCTGATATTATGCAAATTAAGAAGTAATTTACTGTGCGGAGCCTTATCAAACGCCTTATGAAAATCAAGCAGTAGCATATCAATCTGCCCCGATCAATCCAGTGCTGCGATAACGTCGTGGAATGTTGTTACTAAGTACGTTGCCGTGGAAAATCTCTTCCGGAATCTATGTTGGCAGAGACACAAGACGTTATTATCTATTAAAAAGCATTAAATATTGTGCGCCCATATGCTCAAGTAACTTGCAACTCATTGAAGTTTAAGAGATTGGTTGAAAGTTAGAAACAATTGATTTATCTCCTTTCTTGTGGATGGGCTCAACACGAGCAATCTTTCAGTCATCCGGAACTTTACAACTGCCTAAAGTTGTGTCAATTAACTCTGCCAAATTATCGCTTATTTAAGCAGAATAGCGCTTTGAAAAGTTATTTGGAATTTGATCTGGTCCTGCACTTTCTTTGTTGCTAATTTTTCTTAGTAAAATCAAAACACCTTCGCTTGTGACAACAGGAATGCCCACATCTTTAAGAATAAGCGAGGAAATGTGCAGAAAGCAACTGCGCGTGTAAACACACCACCTTGAGATTCGCGCACCAAACACTGTGACGCCACACATTTCGGGGGGTTCTACTGGGTCCAACGTAGCTTTTAATTAATATAATTGCCATACATTATTATTTGTGGGGGCTTGAGTACGCATACGAAGTATCAGAAAATTTCTTCGAGCCAATGTCGCTCAAATAAAAAATTACGTTGTAGTATTTTTTACGTTACTCGTGGAGACTACAAGTTAAGCCTGAATTAAATCCGCTAATAATCAACTTACGACAGTGAACCTTATACCATTACAGCTCTCGGAGTCTAGTTAGTCTTTCTGAAACAACTGATTGTTTCTCTTTAGTGTCTCTTTATATTAGAAGCCCAAAATTTACGTAGTGAAACCGAAACGTCATGATTTAGTTTGTGTTTTTTTAATTCTGACTGTGGTTTTAGTTTTTTTTTTTTACTTTGAATGGGGCCCTTCACAAAATATTTGTAGCAGAAACTGATACTAGCAAAGAAAACAGGAGGAGACAGGGTAGGGTGTCTTTTTTTTTCTTGCTTGTTCAGTTGCGCCACAAATATTTTATTAAGCCTTGCACCAACTCTCTAAACGTCACAGTGCCCCGCCGCAGTGGTCTAGTGGCTAAGGTACTCTGCTGCTGACCCGCAGGTCGCGGGATCAAATCCCGGCTGTGGCGGCTGTATTTTCGATGGAGGCGGAAACGTTGTAGGCCCGTATGCTCAGATCTGGGTGCACGTTAAAGAAGTGCAGGTGGTCGAAATTTCTAGAGCCTTCCACTAGGCGTTTCTCATAATCATATGGTGGTTTTGGGACTTTAAACCCCACATATCCAACAAACAACGTCACACTAATGGGGCCCTTGGTTCTCTTGCCTTGGGCTCCAATATATATATATATATATATATATATATATATATATATATATATATATATATATACTTTGGTACATCTTTTCCTAGCTAATTGTTTCTTTCATCCACGTCATCTGAAACAGGTGCACCGCCAACGCATTAGAGAAAACCTCTCGACATCCGGCGCGAGTCAAGGAGCTCGCCGAGAAGCATGGCATCGCCCCACGCGACGTGGCCAGGATGGTGAGAAGTCGCCTGAGGAGCGTCGATGGGCTGCACGACTTCATGCGACTCACTGGCGTTGTCAAGAAACGTGTGGTGTGCTCTCTGTTGGTCGACACGCAATTCCATGATCTAAATACTTACTGCTGGCGTGTTGTTAGGCAATACCTCAGCTTTGACGACGTGAGACGCTCCTCTGTAGCCGCGACTGACAGCACCATGTCTATATGACATGCAAGCTGATACAAAGGAAACACGTTCATCGAACTGTAGATTTTCTCTTAGAAGATCATCATTACTGCAGGGTTTTATCGCAACAGTTTGCGCTGCAGTCGTTCGTACTTCTGGTATTTCATTTGGAAACTCATCTTGCAAAGACGTCGCATACGCCTCTTACGTCTCAGGTTTTGTTAATTTTTTGCATGTGGTATACTTCTTAATTGTAGGTAGGACTTTTAAGGTGTGATCGCCCGCACACGGAAGGTCAATTTTCCGTTAGTTGGCTTACTGTGCAACCCTTCTGGCCCGCCCCACCCAATTACGCAGAATTAAAAAGCTTCAGCTTGCATCTACAACTTCTTGTCTACATTTAAACACGGACAAACAAAATCTAAATAATAATGTCGAAGATTTTTGTTTCGCGCCTTTTCAGCCTATTTTAGCGTGGCTTCCATCCCAACCAAAGTTACTACCAGGGTTGCCTGCAAACCACGTTTTCTAGCTTTGACCAAACTGAAAACCACGCTCATTGATGCATGGTGAAGGATGTAACTGCATTGCCAGAGCAGCGACATCAGGGCCCTAGTGTGGCGAAAAGGACAATCGCAATGACGTTGAAGGCGCAGATACTTCCATGTTGGCGTCAAGTACAAGCTCAACATTTAGAGTGGGCTACAATGCGGAGCAGTCACGTCCTTCCCGTTTCATCCATAAAGGTGTTAAGCAAACTTTCGGGAGCCTTAAGCTTAACAGCTTTGGGGAGCCATAAGCGGTAACAATATCCTGTCCATAGTACGTATTTCAACCGGTCAATGCAGGCCTTTTATTTTGTCATGCTACACGAAAAGTTTGAATTCTATCAAGTGCATTGCATTTATCCTCCATTCAAATTGCCTTGTGACTAGTGAAGGTTTCACATATGGCTGCATTCCGTGCGAAGGGTGGTATCCTTTAAGCCACGCGCGTGAAACGTTTTCGAACTTGCTATTCACCCACTGCGTGGTCTTACGAGAATACGCACTGCGATATTCTACAAGGTATTCTGATATTACTGCGTTATTAAATCGCAGTGGAAGCCTGCATACAGGATGCATGCGTTTGTAAAGCATGAAAGATCTTTTCGCTGCATTACCAAGGTGATCAAGTTATTTCCCCGGTATATCAGCGCAGAAGCGCAGCTATGTCATGGAACACCTGCTTGCAATACAATCTCCCGTATTTCGATGATCATTCGAACCCGTCATTTTAAATGCGAAGCATTTCTTGGCGAACTTAGGCAAGTTTGAGTGTATCTATCTATCTATATCTTAATATCAATGTTTCTATCTATCTATCTGGCCGCTCACGTTTGGGTGCTCTCGTAGTCACCCCATTTACTTGGCATGCACCAAAAATAGCACGAGAGGATAAGATAGTTTGACGCATACGACATGCTTGTCAAGACATGAATAATGTCACAATCCCGTCGCGTACGTTGTCAAACACTTCCCGCCAGACAGTGGCACGTACCCACGGGCGGGTATGTGCCGCTGTTATGCGGGTATGTGCCACAGGTGATCGAAGCTTGGTATCTGCTCAGTTGATTGATTTGTGGGGTTTAACGTCCCAAAACCACCATATGATTATGAGAGACGCCGTAGTGGAGGGCTCCGGAAATTTAGACCACCTGGGGTTCTTTAACGTGCGCCCAAATCTGAGCACACGGGCCTACAACATTTCCACCTCCATCGGAAATGCAGCCGCCACAGCCGGGAATCGAACCCGCGACCTGCGGGTCAGCAGCCGAGTACCTTAGCCACTAGACCACCGCGGCGGGGGTATCTGCTCAGTAACGAGGAGAACACGCATGGGCAATTTTAACGCGCGAGTGTTAAGAAATACCCGACGTCAGTAGCGTCGACACAATGAGTCCCAGCTGGAATCAAACCCATGCATTCTGGGTGCAAATGAAGCATTTTACCACAAAGCTACGCCAGGTCTCGGAACTACTTCTCAAATAGACGCTAATCTTCGTGATACGTTAATGGTGGTTTCAGTGCTGCCTACCCAATCCTATAAACACTACATATGTACTATTTTGATACAGCTGTCACGTCGGGTCAACGTCAGATGTGGTTAGTTGCCATGCGCTGAAGTTGATTTATGTAGCAGTGTGCAGGGCAAGCATTTTCGCGAGCACCAGTGCTTTAAATCAGCTTCTAGTGTTCGCTTATACGCATGTTCCAGTTGGCATCTTTGCGAGTGTGCAAGCAACTGGCTATAAAAACATCTGCAAGTCTTCAACATATGTCTGTGTGTGCAATATTTGTACATTAATTTGGGGTGATTTCATGACGTGTCACTCAATAAAAAATTGCAACAAGGTCACCTTAGTTCCGCATGCTTCGCATAACGTGGATTCCCAGGTACGTGGGATCTGCCGAATTTTTTAATGATTTCTTTTATTTGCATCTTTATCAATTTCGCCGACACGGATATGATGATTATTCGGTCATAACCAATGGCGCTGACGACGACACTACAGGAATTTTCGCGAAATGAGCTTTTTAACGCTATCGCTTTCGTACCTCTATTTCAATATCATCGCAATAAAGTTCTTTGACCGCAGTAGCAACGATTTTAGTAGCACTAGTAGCAACTAGTTTTTGCCGTCTCCCCGATTCCTCATATGAAGTAAACATGACCCCACGCATCGTATGTTTCACTCGCGAGCACCCTACCACACGTAACCAGTGCGTGAGCGCGTGGCTTTCTGATACCGAGCACTCTACCTATTAAGAAAGGGGGGCGCAACTTCGCTTAGCCCTGCTACAGTGTAGCCCTGCGCCCGCTCTCCCCGAAAGCCACGCGGCGACGCGCTGCAACGGGTACGCGTGGTCAGTTCGAAAAAGGGGCCCTGAAACACTTTTTCGGATAGCCATGAAGTGCATTCACCAGAAGAGCTTATTTCCTCACAAATTCTACGCCGCAAAAATTTTAAAAATCCGTACAGTGCGAGTGGAGTCGCAAAGGTTTGTCGCATGCTGCAATTTCATTCTCTCTTTTGTCGTCCCGACGAAAGCGCCGACAGCTAAGCAGGGAGGAATGGCAGGACCACAGGAAAACGTGGCAGGTGCCTCGTGGCCTTGAGCACTCTTTCGTTTTTTCTTCGAAGGCACACGGCTTCTCAGTGCACTTACGCGCGCACGCGTAGACAAGTAGCGGCATTTCGCGGCAATTTCTGTAACGAGTGAGTGCGCCATGTTCAAATAAGCCAATGGCTGATGGGCTTAGTGCGAGTGATTTTGGGGCTCATTCTGTGATTTGTCAAGAGAAGGTAACGAGCGAGCGCGCCATATTCAAAGAGGCCAATGACTCATAGATGGGCTTCCTACGAGTGATTTTAGGCTTATTCCGTGATTTGTCGACAGAAGAGAAAGCAATTTTTAGCTGAATATGATAATTTATTGTGAGTTTCAGGCTGTGTGCTGCGTTATAATATTTCGCTGGCGTGTTGTCGGGAGCCTCTTATACCAATCGCCAGCGTTTTCTGACCATGCTCAACAGTCTCGGAGGGCCCCTTTAAAAGCACGCCAACGCTGCCGAGGAATGCTGTGAAAGCAGAGATTAAGTGAGCCGGCCCAGCGTTTGCTCTGTTTATGTTCTTGGGAGAATGAATGGATATCAATGGGAACCGGCTTTCCGCGTTCGTACGGCGTTTTGTCATCACGTCACCGTTCGCGGTAACATACACCATGTCTGCACTTACAGCTGCTATATGGCCCAGTTTTAGGTTGTATTTGCGCTGTCGGAAGTGTACACGTT
Organism: Rhipicephalus microplus; assembly: GCF_043290135.1. Classification (NCBI taxonomy): domain Eukaryota; kingdom Metazoa; phylum Arthropoda; class Arachnida; order Ixodida; family Ixodidae; genus Rhipicephalus; species Rhipicephalus microplus. Next base: position 105,191,421 of record NC_134708.1, read on the forward strand.
TTCAAGTTTTCATGACAGGGGGCCACCATATTGAAATGCCGCCGTTCAACGAATGGTCAAGTTTGGTGAAATCACCATCTAGGGCTGCGCGTACTTGAACCGGCGCGTTATCTGTAGGGGTGGGATCCGTGCTAAAACGTCTGTTCGCAAATTTTTCGCTTGCATAGATTGTTTTATGTGATATCGTCGCACCAACTGACCGATCCATAGATGTCTGAACTGTTCGCACTAGCTACACAAGAATGAACTCCGCTGCTGCGAATGGTGGTGCTTCGTCGTCGGTACTATTAGCTGCAAGCGTTGGAGCTTCAGCGATTTGCGCACAGACAAAATCACACTTACTTAGAGCAGCAGTGTGCTTGGCTGGGGACGTTGTTGTCCTCAGCTGCCACTTCACATTAGCTACAAGCTTCTGCTCATGCCTGAAATATAGCGAATAAGTTCATGCGATATGACTTTGTTAGGTATCATTATATCATCGTTATTTGCACATTTTTGCTGAATACGGCAGCTAAAGCGGCCGGTTGGGTGGTCTCTACAAGTGTGGCTCCATCTTTCGGTATCCATAATGCAGCTCATCAACGTTGTTCTCGTCGGTTTTCTCGCCGCCAACGAAGTATCGTGAACAGAGGAGTGATGATGGGAACACGCGAAGGTGCTCTCGATTTCCTGACGCCACCCACTGTTACCGCAATTCAGGCGACGACGGAACGCGATGCAGCGCGAACGAACTACACCGACGCTCCTCGCGTGGCGTACTATGCAGAAGACACGATGTCATCCAAATTGTTTGTTTTGCACTGATCGTTGGCGTACACGTACACGACATAGTGATGGCCAGATGATCTGGTCTTCGATTACACACACTTTCCTCCCACAGCAGTTACTTTTTGTCGAAGAGAGGCGCCTTTTTCATGCACTACATCCAAGGGCGTCATGTGTTCTGATACGGCATGTGCAGCCCAAGCACGATGGCAACACTGAGAACAAACTCTCGACCCGTGCAGCTCACTGTCAAGTTCGAGAGTGCTCCTGTCGAAAGGTGTATAAGGAAACTCTTTTAAGCAGGAATTTCTAAGCCCTTGTCGCTGTGGTGGTGCGAGGGCTTGTAGGAATTCTCTCAGCCCAGCATGTCTAGAGGTGTGCTCTCACTCTCTTCTCCATTAGAGCCGCCCCGAGTGTAATGGAGCTGTTTTTATACAGTCCTCGCGAAACGACGTCGGAAGCCAACCCCACAGATCGCGTTGTGCCGCACGCACTTGGTATTGTAAACTAGCTATTCCCGGTAAGTTTCTCGTGCCAAATATTTTTCCCGGTTGTTAAAAGCTGTGAAGGAAATGCAGGTACGTGTGAATACTGTCTAGTTTTTTCGGCACTCTTGTACAGGGCAAAAGAAGACTCCTACGCAGCACAACCAAAAATCATACGTTTTTAAGAGACCACCACATTAACGTTGATGGAGGCGAAAATGCTTGAAGCCCGCGTGTTTAGATTTATGTGGATATTGGAAAACCCTGTGAGTTCCAAATATCCTACGCCGTACCTTAATATCGTATCACGGTCTCACTAGGTTACACCACATTATTTATTAATGTTACTTCAGACACATCAGTGAACGCAGATGACCTGGTTGCGCAAACATGCGCGTGGAATTCACACTTTTAAGCGACGACACATGCGCACCATTACAAACTGCCACCGTTTACGGGGTCAATCTTTAATCTTTAGTTAACAGGAATATGGATGTAATTCTGATGCACTATTACCAAGTGCGTCTCATTACTCAATTTAAAGCTTGAAAGCGGATCGTTCTTGCTACTCACTTAGTCGAATTATGTTCGTGTCGTCTTTGTGCATGGCGGCCGATTGGCCGAGTGTTCCCCGAAAGTTTCTAATATTTACAATAATAAATCATTCATAGAACTGGTAGTTCTAAATGCAATATTTATCTACTTACTCACTTTTCTACGTTAGAGAACACACAGACAAAAAAGTAAGGTTTTTATTTTTAAACTCGTTGATGCTCCCCTGAGCCACAGATACCAGTTGATCCGTATTTTATATTTCCCTTTCGTCTCCTATGAGCATTATACTTTCTAATTTTTGTGATCTCACCTGTCCACTGAAGACTGCACTCGGACTCTTGTTGGCTTGGTATTCTGCATACATGCAAGAACTCAGCGTGGTGTGGTGCCGCTTGGGCTCATGTTTTCTATACTTAAGCTTCTGCGTTAGACTTTATGAGCACGTGATATTTGTTGTTTGAACGTCACGTTTGTCTATTTTCAACAGTTTGGATTGTTACTAATATAAAGTTTATATGATATTTTATGACATGATTATTATTATTATTTATATGAACAATAGTTTTGTTATAATAATTAATATTAGCCGACTCTGCTTCGACGTTGCATTTATTGATGGTCCGTGCATATTGAAATTGACATCATGGGTACACCGGTTACAAGAGCACCTTTTTTTTTAAACGTCACCTGATAAGAGGTATCATAGCTTTTTTCATACAATTTCGAAGGCATAGTTGCTGTGCTATTAAACCTGCACGAGTATGACTGAAAGACAGGACATGGGCAGTCTTACAACTTAACGGTAACAGTTGAAAGATAGTTTATACACATTGAACAAGTGGTGAATCAAGTTAATTTAAAAATAATTCACCTACGTCATAAACTCACATAAAAATACGAGAAAGCAATCAAGACATAACGATCATTCGCTGAAGTCGCTGGATTGAAACCAGGTTACGGCTGCTACATTTTCCATGTAGGCGAAAATGCTATAGGCCTCTGTGCTCAGATTTGGGTGCACGTTAAAAAACCCCAGGTGGTCAAAAGTACCGGAGTCCTCCACTACGGTGTCTTTCATAATCTTATAGTGGTTTCGGGACGTTCAACTTTGTATATAAATAAAATCAATTACCGAACATTTGATTATGCATACACTTGTAATAAATACCACTGTTACATAGGCGTCTTGTTTTCAAGTGAGCTCAATTCATCACAAATACACTCTGCAGATACAAGTTTTCAACAACTAAACAATTAATTGTAAGCCCGCGTGCAGCACGTCTTTCACTCATTTTTCTCCACGTGTAATAGCACAGTTCATAAGCCTTTCAAAAGAACATAAGAAACTAGCCCGAATAAGTGCCTTATTACATATAATTGTTCATTTATTGAGCCTAAATGCGAGATACGAAAACATGACTGAAATAGCGTTCAGAATGCATAGATCAATACAGTATGCTCTACCAAAACGTGCACTTCACTGGTGGATTCATGGGGGTTCCTGATGAGCACCCAAAAGCCCTCGAGAACTCCGGCATGTTCATGAGAGGCACTAGGCAACGTGACCGGTATGGTGCGTAGCGTCGCCCTGATGTTCTGTATGTACTGCACCATTTCACACAATGGCTGACGAAGAACAGTTGGTCGGGTGACATGTCGAGTCCAGCCAGCGTTTCATTCTTTTCTTGTGGCGACAAGGCAGCGAAGGCCGCGTATGCAATCACTGTGCCCACCAGGTCGGCTATGTTCTCTGAGTCCAATATGTCGTTCAACGTGTCATGCTGGCGGCTCAAGGACAGCTGCAAATGACAGTCGTTGTATGCGTCATTTCACATTCCAAAAAATATGAACTATACGTTAGGGCGACAAACAACAATATTACAATCAGCTTAAGTTTACTTGACAAAATAATGAGACACTTACCCCTCCGACACTTCGAATGAACGAAAACAAACAAAAAAAGGCATCAGTAAGAGCTTTTTTAAGGAATATATGCTTCATTGCTGCAACAGGGCCGAGTTAGTCTTACAATTTATCTAATTAAATAGAGGCACCTCTCGTAATCGTAAACATTTTACTCGAGTGGTCGAGTCTTGTGTGAATAAATAGATGTTACGAGTGCCTCCTTTCAAAACAAGCACGCTATTTCTGGCCACCAAGTACTTAAAAAAATTTGGTCTTGTAAATTTAAAAAAATCCTGCTATACTTTTTGAACATGTTCAGGAAACGCTCCTTGTCGGCACCTGAGGCTTCCGAGAACACGCTGACCAAATATTATAGCGCAGCATGCGGCCTGCAACTCACAATGAGTTATCAAAATAATATCAAATTACTTTCTGTTCTCTTGACAAACGACGCTCAAGGCTTAAAATCATTTCGTCACAGGCCAAATATCAGCCATTTGCTGATTTGGGCATGGCGCACTCGGTCGCTACTAGGGCCATTGTGGGAGGCCGTGACTTGTCACAGGGAGCACGCCTGATCTCACTGAAGGGCCCCGCATTCGAAAAAATGCTCAATATAATCAGGCGCACGTAAAGAATTTCCTTCCACCGTGTCATCCCTCGCCGCTTAGCTTCGAGTGCTTTTGTTGAAACGAGAAGACATGGAATGCAACGGTAACGAGAGAAAAATCTTTGTAACTTCATACCGAGTAGATTAAAAAAAAAACATTTTTTTTGGTGTTGAATTAATGATACGATAAGCTGCTTCAGCTAATTCATTCCATGGCTATTTTTAAAACTGTTACGTGCCTTCTTAAAGGGACACTAAAAAGCAAAATGAGTTTTCGCGTATTGGCGAAGTGCAGTTTCACAATCCTCAAAACGCCACTCTTACCACGAGACGACGCTTTCTAAGCAGGAAAACGAGAAAAAGAAATTTTGGGTAGAGAGCGACGCCTTCTGGAGATTTCCGCTATGAACATCATGATGTAACAGGTTTTGTGACGTGTGCCGGGTGAAACATAGCTTCTAATTGATAAAAATAAAGTATACAGCTGTCAGCACGTTTAACTCGAACGCTCCGACGCGTAGCCGCGGCTCACTTGGACGGAGGTCCACGCCGCTAAGCATTGAAAATCATAGTGACACATATCATTTATGAATTACCGACTTTGTCATAGACACGTTTGTGGAAAAGAAGAAGAATAAGAACGTTTTTGCTGTTCTGGCTCCGGAGAAGACGTTAACTCCTGGCTTACTGTGTTGTTACAGCCTCGATGTTTCTGCTGGAGTTTCTGGGTGCATGCACCTTGGCTCCCAGGTGTTAACCGTCACTCCTAGCAACAGAAAAAAGCAGCCGCCGCCTGCGAAGACTACCCACTGAATCAGGTCTCTTGTCATCGAGACTCGAAAGAATCACGACTCCAACGACAAGCCAAGCGAGTCAGATAACCGATGCGCATATTGTTCTTATCCGGCATGTTTTACATGCGCTCCAGACACCGAGGTCGTTCCATGAAGATATTTTTGAGGATGTGAACGACTGGCTCGACCACTTTGATCGAGTTGCGAACATCAATGAATGACGTGATGGTAGCAAAGCTCGGAAGAGTTTACTTTGCATTGGAAGATTCCTCGAAAAGGTGGTATGAGAACCAAGAGGGGTTCTTAGCGAAGTGGCAGGAGTTCAGCCAACAGTTGCGCGACCGATATCACAAAACTGAAAGAAAGGAAAGAGATGAGCATGCCATCGCATGTAGGAACCAGAGGCCGAACGAGAGAATATCGATGTTTGTCGAGAAGATGCTTCGGCTGTTCTGGCGCGCCGACCCTGACATTTCCGAGCAAAAATAAGCTTGGTATTTGATGCGTGAAGTGAAAGAGCAGCTTTTTCTCGGACTAGTTTGTAATTGATGGACACCTGCGGCCCAGTTCATCAGCGAGGCAACCACGATGGAGCTCACTCTCCAGCAGTGGTCGTGACAGTGACTCGACCGGGTCTGATAGTGAGAGACAGGCACTCGCAGCCTTGATACGAAATATTGTGCCGGGTGGCCTACGTCAGCGCCAGTCACTAATACACCAACCACCTTACGGACCTTGAAGACGTGATTAGAAACGAGATCAGACAGGTGGTCACCCCACTCGCACCACCAATGCATGAGGCTCCCATCCTAACATATGCGGCGGCGCTGCGATATCCAGTGCAACAAGCCACAGGTCTCTCTATCCGTACGATTGAATGTGATTCTCGTCATTTGCAGACATCTCTTCCGGTCCACCACCTAGTTCAAGGTTTCCGAGCGCACCAACATATATGCCGCCCAGCTCACGACCAAGTGCTATCAAGGCAAGCGTGTGGCCTTAACCGTCCACTGTGTTACCACTAGGCGAAGCGGGTCACGTGTGTCGTCACAGCCAGTACCGCCTACTTGGTCTGCGCAGTTTCCACCCTGATGCTAGATGCCCATGCTACGGCGAGCGCCCTCGCAAAATGGAGGCCTATCTTACTGGCCAACGAATGCCTTCGTCTGTTTAGCACAACCAGCCGCGGACTCCACCGTCTCGCCGGCGTACCTCACCCAGCATGCCCTCACCACCTTCCGCTTCTTTCAGTAACCGTCCTCCGTGTTACCGATGGGAATGCTAGGAGCCACGGCTTCTGAGGGTGGAACCGCAGTCTTACGAACCTTCAAAAAACCTGCCCCCTCTCGACGCAACGACCCGACGATGAGCGTTACGGTCTATTGTTATTTTTTGACAGTAATAAGATTGTTCCTGCCAATATCGCTGTCCTAGTTGATTATCACATCGTCACCACAATCGCCGACACTGGTGCCGACTACTCTGTTACGGGCGCCAGACTGGCATCTCAGTTGAGGAAAGTTACGACACCGTGGCAAGGGCCCCAGTTGCGCATGGCAGATGGCCATCTGGTGATGCCGACAGCAATGTGCACTGCACGTGTCGATATCCGTGCATAGAATTTCATGGGGTCTTTTCTCGTGTTGCCTGTGTGCTCCCGGTCACTAATCCTGGCAATGGACTTACTTCTAAAATACGGCGCATTCAGTGACCTCCATGAGTTGCTTGTGTCATTTCACGACTATTTCTGTGCTGGAACTGAGAACAATTCGTTCCCGAAGACAGCGTTCCGCATTGGCGACGGTTCTGTGACTCTGCCCCCTCGACGCAGCCTTTTCTTAACTGCGAAATTGGGACAGGATGTATCGAACGTTGTAATCGGGGAGGCGAATTTGTCTTACCTATTTTATGACAAATCTTCATGGCCAGAGGCATCATTCAGCCTTGCAGCAGATAGGCTGGCACACTTGTCACAAACTTTGGCGTGCAATATTGTCATCTTGCACAGCACAACGCCCTTGCATACATTGAATAAATTGCCTTTGCCTGGCGTTTTTCAGTATTAACAGCAATTTCGTCATGTCACCACTCTGCCGAGGCGTTCATGAACACTCTGACATAAACCAGGGTCTGCCTTCAGCACAATGAGAAAGCATTTTGCGTTTATTCGGCTCTTTTCGAGACTGCTTCACTACAACGTCGAACGTTACCAGATGCTGCATGTCCTGCATCAAATTGTCGTCGAACCCATCGAAAGAGCCACTCGACAGCATGACTATCCTTTATCTAAAGAAGAAAAAGACGCTATATGGAACCATGTTCACCAGATGCTTAAAGATGGCCTCATATAGCGATCGACGAGTGCCTGGGCTTCTCGAGTTGTGTTGGTAAAAAAAAAGATGGTACGTTGTGCTTTTGCGTCGATTATCGCAAATTGAACAAAGTCACTAAGAAAGACGTGTATCCCTTGCCCCGAATCAACAACTCCTTGGACCGTGTACGCATTTGTTGGTAGTTTTCCTGCGGGGATTCACGTAGTACCTATATGGCTGACCTCAATGGCTCCAAGTATTTGCGTAGTGGCTACTAGCAAACCGCGAAAAGCCATCTTTTATCACTCCTGATGGCCTCTACGAGCTTAAGCTCCTGCCTTTGAGTCCATGCTCAGCGCCAGCAACAACCCCAAGGATGTTGGACACAGTTCACTCGGGGCTCAAGTAGAAATATTGTCTTGTTTAACCTGAGGACGTGGTGCTTTTCGAAGACACGTTTGAGCAGCACATCCAGCGTCTTCAGACGGTTCTTCATGCAATTCGAAGATCTGGGCTTTCTCTAAAACCTGAAAAGGCCCATTTTGGGTACGAAGAACTGCAATTTCTTGTTCCAATAGCACTTTGACTTGGGTGAGTTGGAACATAATTGGATAAACAAATGCTCGTTTGTGTTCTGTGTGCCTTTTTTGTCTTCGTCTGATTTGCACTGAAGCTTATCCAATTATGTAATTCCTTGGCCATGTCGTTAGTAATGTCGGCATGCGCCCCGATTCTGAGAAACAGTGCCGTTGCCGCATTTCGCGTGTCAAAAAAATAAGCGTGACCTACGGCAATTTTTGGGGCTGTGTGCGTAATACAGGCACTTCGTTAAAAATTTTTAATGATCCATGAACCTCTGATTGAACTAACGAAAGAAGGTATTCCGTTTGTTTGGAGTACAGATCAGCGCCATGCCTTCGACGCCCTCTGAAACCTTCTGCAGATGCCAACCATATTGAGTCATTTTGACGAGACTGCAGACAAGGAGATGCACACTGTCGACAGCAACGTCGGTCTAAATGCTGTACTGGTTCTTTGGCCTAAAATAGCGTAGACTGAGTGATTGCATATGCAAGCATAACGTAGTCACATGCTGAAAGAAACTGATTGATTGATATGTGGGTTTCAACGTCCCGAAACCACCAAAACCTGAGAAACTATTGTGCAACATAAAAAGAATCCTTAGCTCTTTTCTGGGCCCTAACAAAGTTTTGACTTCACTTGTACGGCCGCCTATTCAGGGTAGTCAGCGACCATCATTTATGGTGCTGGCTCGCAAGTCTCAAAGACCCCTCAGGACGTCTAGTGCCATGGAACCTTCGACTTCAAGAATTTTATCTCACCAACGTATACAAGCTTGGTCCGAAACACACCGTCACCGACTGCCTTTCACGTGCGCCAGTCAAAATTAAAACATTAACCATGAAGAAAGCGACGTTTTTTTTTCTGCCGTGTCTGTCGTTTTTTCTGCCATTTTTTTTTCTGCCTCTGAAACAGCTTGGCGGCATTAAGCTCAGTTCACTCATTGAATACCTAGAAGGGCGCGAATTTAACTTTCATCGTAGTTTCGCCTGCTCACTTGCGTCCATTTTGTTTTCGGCATAAAGTCCTTCACAAGAACAACTTTCACTATACTTTAGCTACATACCTACTAGTTGTACAATCCACGCTTCACGATAAAATAACCAGACACCTGGGTTACACTCGCACGTTGGAACAAATTCACCATTCCTACTATTGGCCAAGTTTCGCGGAAAGAGTGAAGCACTACATTCGATCATGTCGCAACTTGCAACGGCGTAAGACTCCTCCTCTATAACCAGCAGAACTCCACGCCCAACAGCGACACCGAAGGCACCATTTCATCCGGTCGGCATGGAGTTTCTGGGATCATTGCCCATGTTTTCGTCTGGAAACCAATGGGTTGTCTCTACAGATTGCTTAACCCGATACTGCGAAACGAAGGCACTACCAAAAGCTGCCGCAGTCGACGTCACCCACTTTTTTTGTTAATAGCATTGTCCTCTGTCTTTGTCCTCCAGCTGTTGTCATCAAAGAACGTGGCGCAGCTTTCACCACAGAGATCCAACACAAAGTTTTCAGCCTAATCGGCCCGGAACACCCCCCAACAACGACATATCACCTAACAACTGGTCTCGCTGATCGACTAAAAAGGACCGTTGCGGACATATTGTCAATGTATGTAGCCCTTCAATACAAGAACAGGGACGATATGTTACCTTACGTTACATTTGCTCATAACAATGCACTCCAAAAAAGTACAGGTTTCACGCTCTTTTGGCTTGTGCATGGTCGAGAAGCACTGCCAAGCTTACTGTCTTGTTTAACCAGCGAATATATGCTTGCTGCAGTTAACGATAGGTGGAGCGGGCGTGGGTTTCAATGGTAAGTTCGTCTGTCTAGTCTGCCTGACCGGCACGTCGAGTGCACTCACTTGGCATCGAGTTCTCGCTACGTTTCGCTCGTGGCTATGTTATTGCGCACACCCACGGCGTTAATTGTCGTATCCTTATCTCGATAATGAACAATGTGAGCGACAGCTCACGCAGCTTTCGAGTTTGAATTTGCAGCTGTTGCTCAAAATAAATATGTATAAAAAGCTGTACAAACACACGTTATTGGCGTTTGTAAACGTTGTGCAATAAATAATTATGAAATTCGATGGTGTCGTTCATGTTCTGATTGACTAAATTTCAGACAGCGTAAGCGAAAAGCAAGCCACGGCCAAAGCGCTGCTAGAAAAAGCGAAAAAATCAGGCTCAGAAATGCTTCTTTGTTGACGTGGCTCTTGCATTTAATAAATGAGCTTTCACAACACTACTTGTGAATGGTTAAAGCGAACTAGTCAACTCTGCTTCCATCTACAACACAGAATTGAAAATTGCCTAACAAGTTGCAATGAAGCTTTGGCCCCAAGTAGATCAAAAGATCCGCAGCAATTTTAGGGTAGCCATGCAAGCTTTGCCAACGAAGTGATCTCCAGACAGATTCTAGAAATGCTAAAGAGGAAAGTAATCAAGCCGCACACGATTATTTGGTTTCCGGCTTACATAGGAGAAATGAATGGTACTCCCGCGAACATAACCAAATCTGCCCACAATGCTGCCCAAGGAATTGTCAATCATGCAGCCACAAGGTGAGAGGATGTATAAGATTCGGAAAGCAAGGATAGCCTTCTCACGTACAACAAGACAACGAAACATTTCTATCTAGGACACAAAGCCATCCCCCTCCACACACTAAAATAAACAGAGCTCAGGCCTTTAAGCTGAGGCTCTCACAGACAAGAAGGTATCAAAACGCGATGTCAATGAAGAATATTTATACAGAGTTCGCTGTTCATACAACATGCAATAAATGCTATGACACGAATGATCTTGCTCATATGCTTTGGCGTTGCTCCGGGTTACGCAGTGACAAGAAAAATACTGAAGAGCAATGGGACGCATATTTACCCAGTCCTGCATTAGAGGAAAAATTACGGGCAGTCTAACGGGCCTGCAAAAAGGCTGAAAACTAGGTCTTTCGGTCGCATCGGCAGCGGCCCACTTCGGGTTAGGACACTAGCGCGACCTACTTGACATTATTTCAGGAAGTTCTTTGATCCATCTATCACTCTGTCAATTCTCTAGGTTCTACACAGCATGTACACCTTTCTTCTTCCTTGAATCTCGCTTCATAACCACGCCTCTTTCTGCATTATTGAGAATTAAGGCGCAAAATCCCTAATTCGGAGACGAGAAAAGACAGGTGAGTGCCTGCTCACAAGTGAAATTTTACTGAAGCAAACGAAATGAGTAAGCAATCACTGGCAAGCTCGAGATGAAATATATTATCAGTAAAAAGGCAGATACTAAAAATGCGAAGGTCTTGCACATTGCAGGAATCACTTTCATGCCAAAAAACCAGGGAGTAGCTGCTCATGACACGTTTATTTTCCTTTTGAGACAAGTGTTACTAGCTGGCTCAACATAATTTTTGAAAATGAAGTCAGTCAACCTTCTTTGGCCCTACGCGACAGGCACGCACTGCGTTTTTGTTAGAAGTACGGCGGCTTTGTTCTAACCCTGAATAAAGCATTCGTTTTGTCCTGAAATCTTCCTGTCTGCCTTTTTCGGAGGAATTGATGCATCTCAAGCGAAATTAAAAATCACGACTACGTGAAGCTCTGGGTATTGCCTATGTCAGTAACCGTAAGTTACCCGGGCGTTGCCCCATAATATGAAAATTGAGCGACAGGAATTGTGGATGGAAATGTAGATTCGATTATTTATTTGCCTGCTTAATGCTACTCTATCCTATTTTAATATTGGCGAGTCCCAAATTCTGTTTTCTATTCGTTATTGCTGCTTAGTAGTTTGTGAACTGGAGATCCAACAATTCTTCGAGTGGATCTTCACAAAAGTTGGCAACGACAAGCTCTATGGACGTTGCTCTGGTGGTGGTTGGTTGTTCGCAGTCATATCAAACGCATGGTAAGTTATACTGAGCCGTCATACAGGGCAAAAGGCAGTCGTTGTTTATAATGTCCACATAAAAGCCCCCGTTAAGGTAAAAGCTTTGTGCGTGTAACGAATTTATATTGCTCCATGAAGATTATAGTTGATGCTTGTCTGCTGCAACCCTTTTTATTCACATGAACACATATGTTGTGACTACAACTGCAGTTTTCTTTACACCGTGAAAGGGGACAGTGAGAGACGATGACAATGCTATGTCCTAAGGTGCATGTCCACATTGAAGTCACCACCTAGCATAAATGATTTGTTCGTGTAGGTGCTTTTTAATGTACCGCCACTATATTATTGTAAAACGTTTTTGTGTCTCACATGTGTTTCCACTACAGCAATGGTTCAATACCATAATCCTAACGGAAGAAAATTAAGGCTAGTTGCTACGTATCATCGCCATTAAAACATCTGACCTGCATAGAATACGAGGCAGAGTGAAAACTGGAAGCTGAAAGCGTGGCCTTTCTGGAACACGTTACTAATATCATCTGGCATTTAACGTGCCAATGCCACAGTGTGATGATGAGGCATATCGTAGGGAAGGACTCTAGAAATCTCGGCCGTGCAGTATTCCTTACCTTGCAGTGTCACAGTAAAGGGGCTCTAGCAGTGCAGGGGCTCTAACGTTGGGCTTCTATCGAAGAGCAACAGCGGCGGGTATGCAACCCTGGAGCCTATCAAGTGCCCGTTTTTTTACATTTCTGGGACAGCTAATGTAATTACCTTTGCAGAGATATATCTAACATGCCCTGAAACATAAACATGGGGAAGTAGGGAAGCACCAACAACACCAGTATACGTCATTCTGCACAGAAACGATGCGCTTGCCATGCACCTGTAGGGCATTAGCGTACTACGCGGAAGCTGCTGATGATGAAATATGGCTGAGCACTTGGTAGTTGGTGGGCATCCTGGATAAACGCGTTTTTAGCAGTACAGGGATGGACTGGACACACCACAAAAAAAGGGCGCTCGGTTTTTATGGTGTGTCAAGTGCATTCCTGTACGGTTAAGAGCACATTTATGCAGGATGCGACTCCAGCTAGCCCCTCTAGAGCTGCTCTTAATTAATCCGCACACTCGTTTGCAAGGTTGATATAAGACATATCGACACAATGCCCTCACTGACCGGTCACACATACACACATGCATGTGTGTGTGTGTGTGTGTGTGTGTGTATGTGTGTGTGATGACGTGGCGAAAAGTGCACTTACGACAGATTTGTGTGATCGCCTCAAGCACAGAGCCCTTCTAGTGTATTCTTGTCGGTCTTTCGTGGGCCAGTATTGCCGCTTTATTCCTTCCACGTCAAAAGCATGCATGAGCTCATGAGCTATTATCTGCAATGTAAGGAAAAAACATTTCACGAACGAAAGTTTCAGCATGTGCGACACACGTAGAAATCAATCTCAGGCGAATCACCTAGAAAGCCTCTGCTATGCATCGTTTTTCGCCATTGAGCAAAATGTTACAGCCGGATTGTCGCTATAATGTAAGTTTTTTTTTTTATATATGTGAGGTTCAACGTCTCAAAACCACTATTATGAAAGACGCCGTAGTGGAGGGCTCCAGAAATTTCGACCACATGGGGTTCTTTAACGTGCACCCAAATCTGAGCACACGGGCCTACAACATTTGGTCCTTTATCGTAAATGCAGCCGCTGCAGCCAGGATTTGATCCCGCGACGTGCAGGTCAGCAGCCGAGTACCTTAGCCACTAGCCCACCACGGCGGAGCAAGATAGTGTAAGTTGAGTGGCTGGCTAGCCTAATAGGTACATACTATAAATTGACACGTGTACAGTTTTCTATGGTCTGGCGCAACCTCGGCCTTGAATGTGCAGCACATACGTTACTTTTTTGAAGCAAGTGTAAGCAGTGGTTACGGGCGTATTCCTGCAAGGAGGAACACTGCATTCAAGATGGACCTTACGCGATTACCACCACCACAATTGTTGGGCGACTGGTAATACAACACCATCGTAGTTATTGGTTCTCTACGGCTTCCGCTGCTCCGCACCACGTCGTTGCTAAATGTAAGTGAATGCAGCACATTTTTAAATTGCTAGTAAGCTACATTGAAGTCACCTGGTATAGAAATGACATATCTTCTTATTAGCCAGCAGAAATTGTCTGATAAAGAATATTCTCTATTTCTGCCTTCCTGCTTTTACATAAACAGTGAGGTACTTGTGGAGAGTGCCTGCTCCCCATGTTTAAGTGGGTATGCGGCACTCGTGATGAAGGGAAGGGTCTGCATAGCCTAAGCGACAGGCATGTCGTGTTATTTATTGCTTTCTGGGCTAGTCTATCTTGTTTGATGGACGCTCGTGTAATCTTTCTCTAATCTTGGTGCACAGTTAGTTAGGAAGGCGACCATAATAATATAGCACGAAAACATAGGCGGCTCTACAGTCTGACATACAGGGAGATAAAAACTACACTTTTTTCGGAAAACAATGCTCAGAATTTAAAAACACCTGCGTGCATTTTCTGTGAATTATTTGTGTTGGCTCAAGGCACTTGAAGTCATAAAACTCTCCTGAGTGTTGTTTCAGGCGGTACGTTATTGTAAGTGAAATGAACAAGAGCTTCTTTTGGGAGAAGTGGTGGCTTGGATCAGACCCGCATAGCTGACAAACAAGTTCTCAATGTTGTAGTATTCTAGGCCTTCACTAACTGCAGGAAGGCGACCTAAAATGTGTTGTTGCAGCGGTGAGCGATACGCATTACCAACAGTCTCATGCCTGATGGAAATTGACGTGTGCTATTTGCACAAATCCTGCGTACCTTGTGGGGCTAAAAATTGTGAAGGGGGTTGTTGTATCCTGTACATGGTTCCTGCAGTTTCGGTTTCAGCGTTAAGGTGTCCTCGTGCTTGTGTTTTAATTGTGAAACGCCAATTAATGAAGGAGGTACAGTTGGCCCAAAAACTTTGCGCACCATGCGAGCTTTTGCCAAACTGCCTGTCCACGCCACCTAGCGGTGCGTCATCTACCATCGACCAGAGTTCTGGGCCGGAAACGGGTCTTTTTCTTATTTACTGGCCTTTCAGTTTTCTACTGCCACTGCTTAGCGCATTATTAGTTCGCTGTTTTCACGGGTATCGCTTATATGCAGTATGACCATCACTTTGGTGTTTTCATGGGAGGATCAAAACTATCACGGCGTGTCTAAAACGGTGTTCTGTTGGCAAGGTGTCAATTTCTGATAAAATTTCGACTGATAACAGTTATGCTCATAGACTGCTGTCCAGGCAGAACTCGTACAAGCACATGCCAAAAGCGCTTCGCGTTGAAAAAAGCGAAAGGTGTAAATTATTTGTACCCTGTCAGAAAAGAGACAGGCCGTCGATTAGGATAGGGATGCTTTCAGGGCGCCGCGGTGCTACCGATCGCCGCTGACGTAGCGGAAGTGCCGCGAAGAGGCTTTGGGTCATGTGCTCACGTGGTCCGTAAATTTTTGTGGTTGACTGTACGTTGAGTAACATATTGAGTGGTCACTCTGGCCAGAAGAGGTGGTTCTACACTGCTTCACGCCGGCCGTAAGATGGCAACACATCACTTGCTGCTTTGAAGGAAACGCACGTACGATTTGTCAGTACCTTTCCTAGTGCATTATATGCATACGTGTCTTTAAAGCTGCGATTGTGGCTTTCTTATTCATGCCCCGCCGCGGTGGTCTAGTGGCTAAGGTACTCAGCTACTGACCCGCAGGTCGCGGGTTCAAATCCCGGCTGCGGCGGCTGCATTCCCGATGGAGGCGGAAATGTTGTAGGCCCGTGTGCTCAGATTTGGGTGCACGTTAAAGAACCCCAGGTGGTCGAAATTTCAGGAGCCCTCCACTACAGCGTCTATCATAATCATATGGTGGTTTTGGGACGTTAAATCCCACAAATCAATCAATCAATCAAATAATCAATCAATCGGCTTTCTTATTCGTCTTTATAGCCTCGCGTGCACTTGGACGGGCAGGGTCTGGCATGAATCGTATGCGAGAAAAGCGCATATGGTGTCGACGCAACGGAAACGTTGCTAAGCTCCATGTTCATGACCAGGACAACAGCAGAAAGACGCGATAAAAGATGTGCAATAACGTGCCAAGCGTGCTTCGTGGCCTTCGCTTGTTTCGTCTGCCTCTCAGCTTGGCTGAGAGGCAGACGAAACAGATATCATTTTTTATTGAAACCTTAAGCTAACATTGCTCGCATTGCGCTGTTTGGCGCTTAGAGCATTTTTGGGGCTCTTGACTTCGCGTATTATTTTTGTGGATTGCTTCACACACACAAAAAAAAATACTATTTAGAATGCTGCACCGCATGTTGGCGAGAAAATCGTTTCTTCGCGCAATAAAATGAGTTGCCGCTCGCGTTTATTAGGTATTCTTTTTGCCGGTACATGTGTTCGAGTTCACTGTATCAGTGAGATTTTGTGAAAAGGGATGTTATGCTTACAATCGTTATATGAGGCGTTTGCCAATTGCCTAAAGATCTGAAGAGTTCACTAAAAGAGAATTGGTGAATCTAGAAAAAAAATGTTTGCTAGCTAGATCAATAGGGTCTAATTTTTGAGTGAACACGCCTCCTTAACAGTTCACATAGCACCTAAGATCATTGCCTTGTTTTTACTATGGGAACTACTTGTGACTGTTTTTTTTTGTGAAAAAAAATGATGTGAAGTTCGCATGAGAAAATTTGTGCCAATGAGGCAAAGACAAGGTAATCAACAATTTTTCTTTCTTTGTTCGGTAAATGCTGCAGTCAAGTGCTGCAGCAACTATTGCCATGCTGCGTTGTGCACTGCATGTTTAGTTGTATTCAACTACACGTACAATGCACCGCATTTTTTTTTTCATGTGAAAACATTGCACCGCCTTTAAATTTACATTATAACCCCTTCAACAGTATCGCGTCACAGGACTTAACGCACATAGACCGCTTACCGTAGACCTTAGGCAGATTTCGAGAAGCGCCTAAGGTGTGATCAGACACTGTCACTCAACTTTGAAATCTGATACGTTTATAATATATTCTGGTACAGGGTGATCACGCTGTTTCCTCGCCACTCTAGATTTCTAAAGAACAAGTGAACCTGCGCAGGAACTACAGCAGAAGACTAACGAACCATCTAGTGCGCGCTTTACATTGTTTCCATGCTCTCCTACCTTGTCGATAGCACAATAATCCATCTGACCTACGTAAAAAATTACGCAGCGAGAGGAATCTGATGAACAACATTTTCGGC
This sequence comes from Rhipicephalus microplus, assembly GCF_043290135.1. Lineage (NCBI taxonomy): Eukaryota > Metazoa > Arthropoda > Arachnida > Ixodida > Ixodidae > Rhipicephalus > Rhipicephalus microplus. The sequence goes on from NC_134708.1 coordinate 105,208,621, forward strand.
AGGAACAATCTATATACTTTGTTCTTTGTGCTTCTTTAGGCAACCTTTATTATACGGTTCATCGAGTCGCATAGCCACAAGTCCCGTAAAAAGCTTTACTAGAAGGCGTTAACCACCAGATAAAAAGTCTTTTCTGCTTTCTTGCACATCCGAACTGTAGTATTGCGGTTTCTTGCGAATGCTACTGCGAAGATGCGTTATGGAAGGAAGAGGTGAGCGCGTATGAGGATAGGCATGAACAGCGGCGATGTCCATGTATGGGCTTGCAGAAATAGTCCTTTGAACCTTTAGGGAAAGTTAGAAATTTTGGCTATAGGCAAAGATGATTACGAAATGTTGTTATCCTTAGATAACAATTACATAGACACACTCAGCGGTCGTCCCTGCCATGTTTCATATTAGATCCAAATCAAAAAAACTGCGCCGCGCCACCAATTCTCCGCATGCTATTGAATGTGTGCGAGCACTACCGATGAACGCTGCAGAAGCCTGCGTGAAACGAGCCAGTCATCTCTGCAGAGCGAATGACGTTTGAGATGACGTCGTTTCCTGTCGGAGAACTGCCGTCGACCACATTTTATCAAGAGGAGGAAACATACTGCACCAACATAAACACAACCCTCCAACACGCCACCAATAGCCGATTTGGGGAAGGTGGCAGCTACCTGCCTATACGTGCACTGACCTAGAGAAGGTTCTTGCCACTGGTCATGCTCGACATATATATCGAGAGAAAATTCCTAGTCGTCCCTCGTTCGTAATCTGCCTTCACTGTTCACTACGCATTGAAGCCCCACTAAAATTGCCTCGCTCGCTGGAGCGGCTCTATACGCACACTGATGATGTTATTTTCTAGAATTACGCTATTGGTCAGATCTTAAGCAAGTAAGCCACTTGCCTTACTTCGTGCAAAATTCAACTTGTTGCTATCAGATTCATGACATTGTTATTGCAGCTGCAATTTTCATGTGTTGACTGCCTACATCATCCTCAGAAGCAGCGTGAAATGTTGCTGAATTTTTTATGCACACAAAAAAGTTTCTTTTATTTTATATCAAACGCTCTGCTTCGAAACATTTCTCTACATAGCAAAAAAGGAAATCTAGTGAATTATGCGCCATTTCCGCCATATTAGATTAACAGTAGTGAGCTGACTTTCAATGAACTTGCGTAGTTACAAAATGTTTGATATTTAATCAAGGTTCGGTTACTACACAGTAAGAACGGTATATGAAGAACACGTATATAAAAAAATATGTGGACTACTTTCCTACTTAATTTTTGGCATTTGATAGCGACCTCTACAATACTTGTTTTTTTTAAGTTGGTATGACTAGGTTTTATTCTACGATTGGGAAACATTTTCACACTTGAGAAACAAGATGTATTTGATGTAGGTTTGGGAAAAGTTTAAATGGAGCCATTTATAGTATTTTATGTAAAACAATGATGCGTGTTTCTACTAGCGCAAATCATTTTAGGATGTTTCTCGCATGCATTCTACTTTGCTTCTAATCTGTAAGTATTACATATTTCCACATTGTCATCGCATAGAACTGCGCTTGCAGGGCGAATAAATATTACGAACTTTAGGAATGAATAAGGAAGACATAACTAGCACTTACCATTCCGAGGCTACCATAGTTCAGTGCGAGTGGCCCGTATGAATACATGAGTGGGCTTTGCATAATAGCTGTAGGTATTGTAATAGAGTTTTCTGTTCTTGAATAATAGGCGTTGATTTCAGAATCGTTATACAGTGGATAAGTCGGGTCGATCCAAATATCATGAGACGAGAGAGACAGAGCTTTTATCCACGTGGGAAAGAGTCGATCCAGTGGCGCGTCCGGATATTGTTCTGCGGCAGGGGATATACAAGATATCTTTGCGAAAAAACTTCAGGAATTGCCTATACACGTTACGCACCGAATCCTGCTATTGATTTTCGAGCGCATAAAAGATTAAACCAAAATATTGAGGGATGAAAGTTTTAATACCAAAAGAATCAAGGCTACGTAATTACCGTTGCTCAGGGGAATCTTGAATGGCTCCAGACACAGTTTCAATGAGAGCCCAACTTTTCTGAACCGATTAAGTCTCTGCCTCACGGAGTGACTATGAACGACTGGTTCTTGAAGGGAAAAAAAAGAAGCTAATTTCTGTCTACCATGTCTACCGACAAGACTAAGCTACGTGTAGGGTAGGAGTGAAGGGGATAAAAAAAATATGAGTAGAAAAATATTCGTAAAAGTATACAGAAGAGGGAGCACTCGCCGCACAGGAGCGATTGAGAAAAGAGAGCAGATATAGGAACGATGAGGTGCATGGTTGAAGGAGTCCGTAGGCAGGACACCGATCAGCAAGAGCTACAAGGCGGTAACTAACGTGTTAAAGACGGTGGTCTTTCTTCGGGTACTTCGACATAAAAATTTTGATCTGTCTGTCTACTTGTTTGTCTCTTTGTCCATCGAAATGATATCCGAAACAACCACAGTCCAACCTCATGCGCAACGCCCACCAATATTGCTGAAGTTTCAGTGTTCATACTTGTGCAATTATCAATCAAAAAGCAAATATTGAGCATATCTGAGACACAATAACACAAAAATATACTGTTTGTGTTTCTTTTCACTACAAAAGGCATACATAAGCCATTTAACGACCGTAGTGTATATGACGCTGCGCTGACAATGCAACGCTATGCACAAAATATCAATTGCTTTAAACGCAATTCTAAGATGATACGGTAGTGGCACCTGCTAGTCGCTTTGCGTCCGAGACAGGGGCGCACGCCTTCCTTCGTTTTCAAAGATAACTGCCAGATAGCGCTCAAGTCTCACGTGCCACGATGTGCTCGTTCGCCTTCGGTGCACGCTCGAGGCACTGTAACGCAGCACCTCGAGAATACAATTCAGCAATTTTCTCGCGCAGAACATCAAATAAAGTGCTTGTTCATTCTCTCCAGACGCAAAACTATCGTCTTTCGACGACATTTGCAGTGAAACATGCATATACGCGGAATGTTTACACCATCACCACCTAGGAGATCGCGGATGGCGGGCCGATCGGCGAGAGCTGCTCTGACAGCGGACGTCGTAACCGTTCAACTAGAAATCCACCGAGCGAGTGTTGGTCTTAGACACATCGCTGCGTCTCGGCCTCAGCGGGTCTAGGCATGGATCCGTCTTTCCTTTCCCGTCACATTTCGGATGCTATATATTGTTACGGAAAAGAAGAGACGCCGTAACGACGAGGCTGGAGATTAGATATATTCAAAACCAGCGCTAATGGCGTGCCCGGTTCACCAGCGATCGAGCGGAGACAACTCTTCGCCTTTCTCGTCAGGCACACACGCGCGTCGCCCCCTGGATTATCAATATACATCCATGTAGCATAACCCCCGGCGGCGCAAGCGCCGTCTCGGCGCATTTAGATGTCAACGTCACAAGGAGAGTTGTAGGGCTTCAAGCGCGCAACATGTACAATATTGGTAGCCTGTGGGGCACATGAAGGCAACGGGGTGGCAGGACCAATTTCATATGTTACAGGAGTAACCACACGAAGGACTCGGTATGGGCCTGTGTAGCGAGTAAGCAGTTTTTCTGACAAGCCAACTTGACGGGTCGGAGACCAGAGCAGTACCAAAGAACCGGCCGGAAAGTGTACGTCGTGGTGTCGTTGGTCATACAAACGCCGTTGCTTCTCTTGAGAGGTCAGAAGGCGAGTACGGGTGATTTCGCGTGCGTGAGCGGCCCGAGTGATAGCGTCCATGGCATATTCACTGGTCGGTACTCCAGGGGACTGTATGACGGTGTCTAGAGGCAATGTTGGATCTCGGCCAAACAGCAGAAAAAATGGAGAGTAACCATCAGTGTATTGGCGTGAGGAATTGTAGGCAAATGTGACGTACGGCAACGCGAGATCCCAGTCGGTGTGGTTGGTAGAAACATACTTAGCGAGCATGTCTGTAAGAGTTCAATTTAGACGCTCTCTGAGTCCATTGGTTTGCGCGTGGTATGACGTAGTCAGCTTGTGTCTCGTTTTACAGGACTGCAAGATGTCGGCTATGACCTTCGACAAAAAGGTGCGGCCACGGTCTGCAAGCAGCTGCCGTGGGGCTCCGTGTTGCAAAATCACGTCCTTGAGGAGGAAGTCGGCGACATCTGTGGCGCAGCTTGTTGGGAGAGCTCGTGCGATGGCATAACGCGTGGCGTAGCCGGTGGCCACGGCTATCTCCTTGTTACTCGAGGAAGACAAGGGGAAAAGACCAAGTAGGTGCAAAACAACGCGGAAAAACGGTTCTGACGGAATATCAAGTGCTTGAAGGCGTCCGGCGGGAAGTGTCGATAGCGTTTTGCGGCGCTGACATTTCTCACAAGAAGCAACGTATCTTCTGACTGAGCGTGCAAGCCCTGGCCAGTAGAAGCGTCGGCGTATTCGGTCGTAAGTGCGTGACACACCAAGGTGACCAGCAGTCGGAAAGTCATGAAGTTCATGTAGAACTTCCGAGCGAAGGTGTTTCGGAATGACAAGCAGCAAAGCCGGTCCATCCGGCTCAAAACTTTGGCGGTATAATACATCATCGTGGAGCACGAATGAGCGATCGGACTGACTGGAAGATGGTGATTCAAGGCGCTCAATGATAGCACGCAAGGACGCATCATGGCGCTGCTCGTCACCGATGCATGTCATTTGCGAAAGGGAAAAGACGCAAGGCTCGGTGTCGGTGTCATGCATAGTGCTTGACTCAGCGACTGGGTAGCGCGACAGGCAGTCTGCGTCCTGATGTAGGCGTCCAGACTTGTACGTCACCGTAAAGGTATACTCTTGGAGTCGCAGAGCCCAGCGCCCGAGCCGGCCAGTAGGATCCTTCAGTGACGTAAGCCAACATAGCGCATGATGGTCAGTTATCACAGAGAAATTAGTGCCATATAAATATGGGCGGAACTTTGAGACTGCCCAAACAAGAGCAAGACATTCACACTCCGTAATAGAATAGTTGCGCTCAGCAGCTGTGAGGAGGCGGCTCGCGTAGGCGACAACTCGGTCGTGTCCCCGTTGGCGCTGGGCTAACCCGGCTCCGATTCCGCGACCACTAGCGCCGGTTCGAACTTCCGTCTGAGCGAATGGGTCAAAGTGAGCCAATAGGGGTGGAGTCGTCAATAGCGTGATTAGGTGAGAAAAAGCAGCAGCCTGGTCGGTACCCCACGTATATGTGACGTCTTTCTTTAGAAGCTCTATGAGGGGTCGAGCGATGGTTGCGAAATCTTTCACAAACCTTCTAAAATAGGAGGAAATTCCTACAAAACTCCGGACGTCTTTGGCTGACTGGGGTACAAGAAAACTGGTGACTGCACGAATTTTCTCGGGGTCCGGCTGCACACCAGAGGCGTCGACAAGCTGGCCCCACACTGTTATCTGCCGGCGTCCGAAGCGGCACTTCGACGAGTTCAATTGGAGGCCTGCAGTGCGCAATATGTCGAGAATAGCTGACAAACGCTGAAGGTGGGTCTCAAATGTTGGGGCGATAAGGAACGGCGGCGTTGAGGTGACGGCGAACGAGCAGTGGAGTGGCTGTTGGTGATGTCCGAAGAAGGGTACACACGACTGGGCGAATACCGACGGGAGTCCTCGTATGGTCTATTAGAAGAAAATTGGGTCCAGTTTGAGGGCGTCCAAGTGCTGCGGCAGTAGCGGGAGATATGGCCAACTCGGTGGCAGCGGAAGCAGATCGTCTTGTCGTCTGCAGTGCTCCATTCCGCCGGATTGCGGGATCGCGGAATAAAGTGTAAATCATGGCGTGGTGCATTTGTTGTCATTGGTCTGGAGATGGGTCGGGAGACAGAGCAGGCCACAGGAAAAGCAAGCTTTGCAATTTCCTGCCTCACGACGGCTTGAATAACGGAGACCGGCGGAGGCGTTTGTGCAGCGCCACGGTCGAGCGGATGTGGAGGAAATGGTGCCGGACTTGACGCCTCAAGCTCCCGTCGAACTATTCGTGTCACGCTGTCCTGCATGGGTGGTGTGGCACCGAGATCGGTGCTAGTGGATGTAACAGCCGTGTTTGGTAGTCGCGTAAATTGAGGCAGAACACGGCGGCTTTTGGCCATTTTGAAGCGACGGCATTCCTTGATAGTAATATCTACGGTCGTGACGTTATTGTAGACGAGCAAATTGAAGGCGTCGTCCGCGATGCCCTCAAGTATGTGGCCCACCTTGTCAATCTCTGTCATTTGCTCGTCGACTTTTCGGCACAATGCGAGCACATCCTGTATGTACGAGACATACGACTCTGTTGACTGCACACGAGGGGCGAGTTCTTTTCGCGCTTCCATTTGGAGACCGGACGGGTCCCCAAAAATGTCGCGTAGTCGCTCCTTGAAGGTATCCCAGCTAGTAAGCTCGGTCTCATGGGCGTCGAACCAGACCCGTGGGGTGCCGTCCAAGTAAAATATTACGTTCGCGAGCATCATGGTAGGGTCCCATCGGTGTGTGTGGCTAACACGCTCGTACATACGCAGCCAGTAGTCGACGTCGAGCCCAGGTTGTGCGGAGAATGTACCGGGATCACGGGGGGTGGGCATCGTCAGTTATGTAGTGGCTGGAGCTACAGATGGGGACGCTGACAGGCTGTTGCCATTGGTAGCCATGGCCGGAGACTGAACGGTGCGGCCACTGCGAAGCTTCGTGGTGAAGACGGGGAATGTTCCACCTCCACCAAATATGTTGCGGAAAAGAAGAGACGCCGTAACGACGAGGCTGGGGATTAGTTATATTCAAAACCAGTGGTAATGGCGTGCCCGGTGCACCAGCGATCGAGCGGACGCAACTCTTCGTCTTCCTCGTCAGGCACACACGCGCATCGCCCCCTAGAATATCAATATACATGCATGTAACAATATGAACGTATACTGGGGTTTCACGTTCACGAGTGTGCGCTGAATGTGCCGAAAATCAAGCAGGAGCCTTTCTAGCAGATTACGTTGTTTTTTGAGCAGAACCACTGCCAATATTGATCATACGGCCATGCTTCTTACAGCTCTCTGCAAGAGTTTGGCGTTGCACTTTCATCCTCCTGATGTCGTTCTAGTGTTCGTTTATTCTTTCCGGGAAACACTTGCTCTCGCCTATGTAGCTGGCGGGACACCTCGAAAATGACGCCTTGTAGACTACACCTTGTTGTTGCTTCTTAGCGGGTTGGTCTCTTGGCTTCCGTAGCAAATGAACCAGCGTCGAAGCAAGTTTTGTAAATTACCATAGCCCCCGCTTTCCCGAGTAACCTTATTCATTGATGCCCAGTACATATGGGATGACGACGCACTGCGGTTCTATCTATCTATCTATCTATCTATCTATCTATCTATCTATCTATCTATCTATCTATCTATCTATCTATCTATCTATCTATCTATGGATCTATCTATCTGTCTATCTATCTATCTATCTATCTATCTATCTATCTATCTATCTATCTATCTATCTATCTATCTATCTATCTGCCCACCCACGTCATAAATGTCTGTCGCGTCTGTGATCAAACCATTTTCTCTAGGCAAATGTGGCCCATACATGTGTACCCCGGTCCGCGGTAGCTGGGCATGCGCCACAGGTCTGTTTATACCTACCTGAGAACGGTAAGAACGGACATTACTAATTAAAATGCCAAAGTGTAAAGGCAAATTTACGATTGCGGTGTTCACCAGACCAATGCGAAAATAATTATCAGGGTGACAGCAGAAGTGGAAGCCAACTATTCTGCGGGGCGATCTAGTAGTCTGCTACACAGGCATGCCAGGTCTCAAAACTCTTTTTAAAAAAAAGAACATATCTAGGCGTAATATTCGCAAAACGTCAATTGTGCTTGCAGTGGTGGCTATCTAATTTTATGAACATTACATATATACATCTATGATACTGGTGTCACGTAAGCTTAACGTCAATTGTATACCTAAACACCCCCCCCCCCCACTGAGGCTAGTCTACGTAGTGCTACTGAGGGCTACAATCTTCGCAAGCACAATCACTACGTACTAGCTTAGCACTTCTGATGTTTGTAATACCCATGTTACCGTTGGCATCGTTACGCAACTGTAAGGAACTCATTAAGTAAAATACAGCTGTGCAACTTTACAACTTATGTGTCAGCGTAGAGCATTTGTACATATCTCGCGCGTCATTTGGTAACCTTTCGGTCAATAAAGAAATGTGCCACCTTCTCTCCACATACTTCACATATTATCGATTGCCATGGTGCGTCTGCCATTTCCTGCTTTAGCACGTCAGCGATAATGCACATCAGCAGTGGTGGTGATGGCGCACAACTGCGACACCAAAATTTAAGGGTTTGATTTTATAACATATTCAGCTTTTAAAATCAACATACTGATAAGACACCATCCGGGCGGGCATCATTAATAATAATCACTATAGAACTCAGCGTATACGTGATCTATCGATAACTTAATTGTTGAATCTGTACGTCAGCCGTGGCGGCTGAATTTCAATAAGGCGGAAGGCAAGGGGCCCATGTGCTTAAATTTAGGTGCACAATAAATTGCCCTAGGAGGTGCTAGACGTCCCTTAGTTATTTTTGTAAGATGAAACAGATAAATAGCTTGCGGACGCAGCACAATCACCTGAGAAACAGAAATCCCGCTATTAGTCTTGCTACCGCTTCTTCACGGATAAACAAAGTGAACTGTTATCTTCCAGTTGCTGCTGAAAATCGCCACTGATCGGAAAAATAGGCTAGAAGTCAAGCATTACTGCTTACAGAAAGTATGCTAAATGACAGAAGTTTACAAGGGGAGTGGGTCTATTTTAGATGCTCGCTCGGTGCACTAGGTTTATAGATTACCGAAAATCTATAGGTGCATTATTGAAAGAGCGAAGCGCCGATAATCGGTAGAGAAGCGTAAAGTACTGTTTTATTTTACAACGCAGCTGTGAGGTGGCAGTTCCTGCGGAGTGTAGTGGAGGCTGGAAAACGATGATAGTGAGAGAGTACGAGAAGGTAATAGTGGCAGTGGCGAGATGACACGTTCCACGGCGGCCACCTGTGTTGCCGCACTAGTTCGTGCCGTAGTGTGCCATCGCGCGGTATCCGATGACGTCATCGCAAAGGTAAGTGAGGAGGCCATATGTGGAATAAAAACGCTGCATGGGACGGAGGTCTGCCTATAGGAATCCTAAGCCATTTTCGGTGGCGCTGCAATTTTCGATAGGCACCGCCACATCTCGGAGAAAAATGGAAATTGGGGATGTACGTCACGCGTTTTGCCTTCTTTCTGCCGCGCAATACCGCTCACTTCCATGCACGTGCTGGGCTATCGCGCTTCAATTGGAGCGCCGCGCGTCGCTTGAAAAGGTCTCCTAGCTGGACAGGCAAGTCCAAAAGCAAACATAACCGAATGAAAAACGTTTTAATCCCGTTTACGTTGTGGAGCACACGACAACGACGCCCGGCTTAAGGTGAAATGCATTTCCGAAATCCACGAAATTACCGTGTACGATTGGTCCAGGTAAGCTTCCTTGCGTCATACGTTAGATATACCCAACAGCCTACATACAGTGCGAAATGAAGCCACGCACGTGATTGATGTTGTGTGTTGTCGACAATGAAAAGCATTATTGTTATTTCAATGTTCAAGCCGGTCAGTAGCAGACGCGTACTGTTCTGAATGAACTTTTGAGGTGTGCGAAAAGGAAACAAACATGACACGAACATAGCAGAAAAGACACAGAGTAACAGAAAAATGCTAAAGAGCCTGACAAGATTACAGTCATGACCTCGGCGCCGCTGGAGCATCACCCGCTAACTTAGTGGCGTGGCAGCTAGCTGAGCTTTAAGCGTTCGAATCAAGTTGAACTGCGTCCCTCGTTCTTTTCCTTTCTTTTTTCGATTCTCACGTCGTACTTGCACTCCCGTTTTATGATAATATTGAGTGTACAGGTCCATAAGGCCTGTGGCGTGAAGGTGACTCAACGTGAGAAGTGACGAATTTCAGCACGGTATGATATCGGGTGTTCGACGAGCACAAGCAATTAGCGCAAACGTAAACGCACACTGGAAGCACTCTGTAAAGCGTAAGATGCATACACGCGAAGCGCGTGAAAAAAAAACGCACACGTATGTCACACCAGTCCCGTTAATTAGGGAGGCGATCGCCGGGCTAATTCCGAAGGCTGAAGTATTGGCCCCCCGAACCGCACCACGAAAGCGTGGACAATTTAGAAGTGGTCCTTTTTGGCGCGCCAGCAGACGCCGGCCGTGGCCCAAAGAACAAGTCCGAGCCGAGAGTTGATAAACAAAACAAATATTATATTCTCAAAATGGCAGATCGAAAACAACACACAAGAATGCACACTCCACAATAGTTACATACAATACGTCACCAATCAAACAACGTACTACACAGTACAATCAGCCACACTCAAAACAACGGATACAGACAACGATACGCACTACAATGCAGTCGCATGCATTGAACCACCAAGACACTTAAAGACTAAAGAGATAGAAAACCTATTCAGTCCAAAGTCCTTGGAACAAAAGTCTGAATGATACTCTTCCGAGAATCACTCACTCAAAGTCCAGCGTTGTTGTCCTTCCGCGCCCTCGAAGTTTCTCTTCCAGGAACCCTCGCCGAAGTTTCTCTTCCAGGAAACCTCCCGTCTTCAATAGGCCACTCTCCAAGCTTCAAACTTCTTCGCCCGAACACGTCGGCTTCACACACGCAGCTGTTGCCACGCGTCCTCGCTCGATAGCGGTAGACTCACGCTCTTGCCTGTAGCTCGAGCCTTCACCCCTCAGGTGGAAATCCTCTTCATCTCCTGCTTCGTCCCAACGGACAAACCTTCGCCGACTACACGGCGGGATCCTTTCGCACTCTGGCGCAACTTCCGTCTTCTCCTGCTCTCTCGTCTCGGCCGCTCGATTAAATACCTTCCGCGCCACATTCTAGAAAGTTCTTGTCATTTCGTCGGCGCGATACGCAGCGAAGGCTGGGGAGAGGCGCGAGACTGTACGGGGGCCATCCCCGACAGATGAGTCAACCCGGCATACACGCCCATTTCCTTCTGGAACGTTCCAGTGCTTGCCCGGCCGCCGCTGTGGGGTGAGGAGGTTCATCGGCGAAGCCACGCTTCCGAGAGGAGAGGCGTCGCGCGCCCGGGGAGTCTTGGATGCTTGTTTTCTCTTTTCTTTTTTTTTTCGTTGACCTCGCCGCGTCTCTCTGGGCGCGTTATCGCAAGCATTTGGCGGCGCGCCCGTTTTTAGCGCTCGTTCTGTGACACTGCCCCCCACTTTAAGAATATTATCTCATAATATTCAAAACCACACAAACGAGCGCGAACAGTCACCACACACTCTGAAAGACTGTAACACAAACCGTCGCTCATGACACTTCACATTCGCAATAGATCGCTCCATACAATCTTACATTGTAGTTCAATTACACAACACATGAAATATAACCACAGGCACATGACTACAACACTTCATCACACATTTCAAGCAATACAAATGCATAAAGTTCTCTCATTACCACAATTATACAACACTATACATCACATCACAGCACAGACACTTCGACACTTGTGACACAGGATAACACAACATTAACACAACATATGGCACTCAGCCCTGCCAAACATATTCTGATTCGACCTCAGCACCTATCCTGTGTATTTCGAGCTGCGCATGCGTCCTTTCTTGTGGTGCTCACTCGATTTCTTCTTGTTTTTCCTTGTTCTTTTTCGGCGAGCCTTCCCAAACGACGGGGTCTGAGGCGGCGTCTCAGCCATCGTTGTCACTTCTGACACTGTTAACGGGTGATAACGCTCAACCGATCCTTTCACCCGCTTGTTCACGTCCCGACATTTGGCCTGGCTGGCCAACTCCGTCTTCTTTGCACTGTCGGTCGGTTGAGGTCGTGCTGACGTAAGTCCAGTTGCCCGGCCCGTGAACTCGTTCAACACGATCATCTCATCATTCATAGTCCCTTGCACCGCGGCTTCACCTTGGGCTCGAGTGATATCCGTCACGGGATGCTCCTCCACTGTATCTCGCGGCCGCTGGGTTGGCGAGGGCTCTATCTTCGGGTCTTCCCCCAAACGTTCTGGATCATTCGGCCCTCGCGCCCCGTCGATGTTTCCGATGACAAGGTCATACAGGGGGGTCGTCATGCATAAAGCAGTAACCTTCCCGCTGAAGTACGGGGTTTCAACCTCAATCTCTGCTTCGGGAAGCATCCGAACTGTACGGTCAATTAAGCAAACCGGTTTCGTTTTTCCGGTCAACTCATTTTCCCGTACCGAATTTCTCCGCACGATAACCGTGGAGCTACCGGTATCTCTTAGAACTGTAATCTTCTTCCCCGCAACCTTTCCAGGCAGCGTTGGCATTCCCTTCGTAACACCGGTTGGCCGTTTTGACATTACAGCTCCCACAACAGGAATTTTCTCCCCATTCTTCAACTCTACGAATCCATCGGTGACGGCATTATTATCAGATTTCGGTGCCACTTGCACACAGGATACCTGGTGAGTTTGACTCACTCCGTTCCGACAAGCGTCTGCTTTGTGCCCAGTCTGACCACACTTGAAACATTTTACTGCCGTAGGGCTCGTAAAGATCGTTTGACAGTTTTTCGCGCGATGACCTACTCGGTTGCACAGAAAACATCGCGAAATGCTCTCTGGTGCACGCTTCTTTTCTTCGGGAGCCAATTTCTTCGAATCATCGGGACAATCCTTCTTGACCTTGGCCAAATTAGTTCCACCTTGCGCTTCCAAGAATTGATCAGCCAATTCAAGCATTCCTTCAAGTGACTCAGCCTTCCTCTCTTTCAAATAAAGCGACAGGCTTGAGTGGCAACTAGTAAGAAATTGTTCTCTAATTAGGAGCTCTTTAAGTTCATCGTACTCCTGCGCTGTCCCTGAAAGTTCAATCCATCTGTCGAAATAATGGCAAAGTCGGGCGGCATACTGCGTAGCCGTCTCACCATCAGCTGGCTTTCCTGTCCGAAATCTGTCCCGGAATCCTTCTACAGTAAATCTAAATCGCTTCAGCAAAGCAGCTTTCACCTTTGCATAGTTGGCTGCATCGGTCGGCGTCAGCCTACCGTACACACTGAGCGCTTCACCACTTAAGCAAGTACTCAAAGCAGTTGCCCATTGATGTTCCGGCCAATTCTGGCTCTTTGCAATCGTCTCAAATCTGTGAAGGTACGCGTCAAGGTCGTCCTTCCTCTCATCAAACGCTACGAGCAGCTTGCTTGGGTTCAAGCGGAAGCCATGATCTTCCCGTTCGCTGCTTTCAACTCTAGGTTGGACGGGAGTTTCACTTCGCTGTTGCAAACGGAGCCGCTCGACTTCCATCTCGTGCTGCCGCTGCCGTTCCCTTTCAGCCATCTCCGCTTCTCTTTCTTCCTTCAGCTGTCGCTCCCTCGCTTCTCTTTCTTCTCTCGCCCGTTCGGCTGCCAACTTCTCTCTCTCCAGCTCCAACTTCAATTGTTGCTCTCTTTCTTCCTTCGCCCTCTCAGCTGCCAACCTCTCTCGTTCCAACTCAGCTGTTTTTTCTTCCTTGGCTCTCTCAGCTGCCAACCTCTCTCGTTCCAACTCAGCTTCTTTTTCCACTTTGGCTCTTTCGACCGCCAGCCTTTCTTTTTCCAGCTCAGCTGCCTTTTCTTCTTTGGCCCTCTCTTTTTCTTCTTTTTCCTTCTGGGTGACCCACTTCCGTAGTTCGGCGCCAGAAAGACCCATCTTCTCGCCAAGAGTGACTAACTTTTCGAGATCCATTTTGTCTCGCAACTCGCAAATAAAACCTTGCCGCGTGCAAAAAGTATCTGCCTAAATCAGTCTATCGGAACACTCCCCTGCACTCGTTAACGAGAACACTGAACAACACACAAAATCGTTCCGATAGCACTATCAACAACTCGAGGCTCTTTCTCACTACTTTGGACACACTGTGCACCAAAAGGTCCTGTGTCGCGGACGCCAGATTAATTGTCACACCAGTCCCGTTAATTAGGGAGGCGATCGCCGGGCTAATTCTGAAGGCTGAAGTATTGGCCCCCCGAACCGCACCACGAAAGCGTGGACAATTTAGAAGTGGTCCTTTTTGGCGCGCCAGCAGACGCCGGCCGTGGCCCAAAGAACAAGTCCGAGCCGAGAGTTGATAAACAAAACAAATATTATATTCTCAAAATGGCAGATCGAAAACAACACACAAGAATGCACACTCCACAATAGTTACATACAATACGTCACCAATCAAACAACGTACTACACAGTACAATCAGCCACACTCAAAACAACGGATACAGACAACGATACGCACTACAATGCAGTCGCATGCATTGAACCACCAAGACACTTAAAGACTAAAGAGATAGAAAACCTATTCAGTCCAAAGTCCTTGGAACAAAAGTCTGAATGATACTCTTCCGAGAATCACTCACTCAAAGTCCAGCGTTGTTGTCGTTCCGCGCCCTCGAAGTTTCTCTTCCAGGAACCCTCGCCGAAGTTTCTCTTCCAGGAAACCTCCCGTCTTCAATAGGCCACTCTCCAAGCTTCAAACTTCTTCGCCCGAACACGTCGGCTTCACACACGCAGCTGTTGCCACGCGTCCTCGCTCGATAGCGGTAGACTCACGCTCTTGCCTGTAGCTCGAGCCTTCACCCCTATGGTGGAAATCCTCTTCATCTCCTGCTTCGTCCCAACGGACAAACCTTCGCCGACTACACGGCGGGATCCCTTCGCACTCTGGCGCAACTTCCGTCTTCTCCTGCTCTCTCATCTCGGCCGCTCGATTAAATACCTTCCGCGCCACATTCTAGAAAGTTCTTGTCATTTCGTCGGCGCGATACGCAGCGAAGGCTGGGGAGAGGCGCGAGACTGTACGGGGGCCGTCCCCGACAGATGAGTCAACCCGGCATACACGCCCATTTCCTTCTGGAACGTTCCAGTGCTTGCCCGGCCGCCGCTGTGGGGTGAGGAGGTTCATTGGCGATGCCACGCTTCCGAGAGGAGAGGCGTCGCGCGCCCGGGGAGTCTTGGATGCTTGTTTTCTCTTTTCTTTTTTTTTCGTTGACCTCGCCGCGTCTCTCTGGGCGCGTTATCGCAAGCATTTGGCGGCGCGCCCGTTTTAAGCGCTCGTTCTGTGACAACGTATTAGGGGGCGATTCGCTTCAACGGCTCGAATAGAAACCACCCTAATGATGCGAGAGAAATAATCAAACCAGCAAGGCAATCTGAAAGTTGGCCGAAAATGCACAGACGTTCGTTCCGGCGCGATGACGCAGCCTTCCCTACGCGTGACTTGCAGGCGGCAAACCTTTTAAAATGTGCGCAGTTCATTTGAAAGCAACCAACAACACAACGCTAACCAGGGCATGACTTATGTGATTGTCAACATCTAACAACGACACCTACGTCTCACAAACACAAGGAATGAAGACACAAAGTTGTTCCAAATACAAATTTAACAGGACTTTCACAAAGCGATCTATCATTACTGCAGTCTTTTCATGAACACGCCGTGTTACATACTGATTCGGCCAGTCGAAACAAATCATTTCAAGCAAATTGGGCCAATCAGAACAGAAGGCGAGACAGAGTCAGAACCTACGTTATTTTTTGTACTGTTTCCATCCACGCTTCCTTTTTTTCTTTCCCATACTACTTGTCCGGCAACCGATAGTTTTACAGGTGGGTCGCGTGTTATTGTATGCGCTCTCGTGATAAAGAACAATACTTTGGACCTCGCTGACACTTCCATGTTGTCGTTCTACCATCACGGCAAAGTAACGTAAAACAGCGAGCCTCTAGTTACACGTTCCCCGCACCGACTCTACAACGCGTGCCGCACGCGTTCCCGCTGCGGTGAAACACACTGAATCACCTGCACCCTCTGCAGCGCATATCCCCAATTTGTAGAAGGTTGCCGCCAGGGCCGCAGCGCAGCGTTTTTATCAATCCGCCAACTGGAGCTTTCAGTCCTTATGGCGGCTGTTGTGGAAAGCGCGCACGCGCTGCCTTCCCCGGCTTCCCGGTTTGCAACGCAGTCGTGCCTCAACTTATCGCATAATCAAAACACTTACATTGATGCAGTTTGAATTTGAATTAAGGATTACTGCAATTTTTTCACCAGCACCACAAATGAAGATCATGGGCTCTTGGAGGGTTGAATGACGTCCTTTCGGAGAATTTATTCCACTTGTTCTTTCATTACTAAAACGCGTTATGGCGCTGAGACGCGGGAGTTGCTTCAGCTGATAGGTCAGCTTATTCAACCCTATTGATGCTAAGCTCCGCTAACAGCCTTTTGTTGGATCTTCGACGACAGCAAGCACAGGACCACGTTTATAGGGGACACATCACGGAGGCAGTTGCCCTGTAATGAACTTTGTCAGATGGTACTATGTAAACGGCTACTGTATCGCCTAACTTCTCTCAGTAGACCCTGAGCTTTTTTCTTTTTCGCAAAGCCGGTAATTGCCACTTTGTTTCACTTCATCCAGGCTGAGTAGACACGAGGCTGGGAACGGCCTCGGCAGGGTTCCCTCGGAAGGCCGATCTATGCCACATCACTTAAACTATGTGAAGGGTAACGTGTGCCACAAAAATAATTCATTTTGTAGAATATACTTGCGTTACAAAAGAATTCGGACAAAGCTTTTAGCACTGATGTCAGTGTAAGGTACGTGAAAATTCAAGAATACTGACTGTAAACTTGTTCAACGAAGCCGGGTTCCAATCGACGCCCAGGACTTCCTACATAGGGCTTTAAGTAGTTCAATGTGTTGATGGCATCACTTCGAGTACTGGAGCTAATCCAGCTTCCAGACCTGATGGCATTCTTGAAGGCATTGACGATTTGGGACACCATGATTTTCGCTTGGTCTACTGCCGCCAGAGGAACCTCTTGAAAAAGAATAATATTGAGGTACTTGTAAATAAAACTGCATGAGGCCTAATAATAAAAATGTTGATAGCAAAATGCAGCCTTCAAGCAATAAGACAGCTCATTTCTAGCGTAATCGAACCCTAGCGCTCTTATGCAATGTTGTGTTCAGACAATGTAACATGGCTGTCGTGCCAGCCGATAGCTGGTTCACCAATGGCTAAGACATTCACTTCTTCAGAGTAAGAATCTATTCTATTTCAAAAATGTCATTGCGAGGTACTACAGAACAACAGCTGCTAAGGGCACTTCTATGGGACACGGTGCCTTCAGATCACAACATGCAGTTATTTAATGTAATAGTTGCAGGTAACACTAGAAATACAAGAAAAAACTTGCTTGTGACATGTCAAACTTACAAAAGGACTATCTAAAAACTGAATGAACTCAGTTTATTTATTTGTTATAGTAGTATCTAGGAACTGAACTAAATTTTTGACAAAATGCTTGCCCAAATGACCCATGTTTTTCCAAGCATAATTAATGGTTCGTCTGACATTGAGCGCATACGGTTTGTGTGTTCAACCAGTCAACGCGAGAGTTACGCCGAGATGCTGTAACTTTTCCCGAAGCGGTATTGCGTTTAGCGTGCGCGCTTCATCTCTGTTTGGTTTCCTGTTAAATTTGCAAATCGCCAGCCACGCAGTCTATCTGTCGTGATCTTCCACTGCGCACTAACGTAGAAAACATATCACCCCTGTGTTACCTCTCTCCTTAAATAGTCTCGATAAATTTTTGGACTCGCTGTCTCTCCAACTTCATTTTTCCAACAGCAACATACCAAAGCCACTTAGAAAAAATTAGCATGCTGTCCAGGGATTGTAAGGATGATCCTTGACGCCACTTGGAAAAACTTCGTCAGGATTCAGATATAAAGTAAAATTGACAGGATAACGGCGTATTTATACTTAAACGCCAACTCTGGCGGTTTTTCGAGATCAATTAGTCCTCATGAAATTCGCAGCGTACGTTTCTTTTGCCAATCTCCGTCATTTGAGCCAAGTTACAGGTTCTAAAGATGCGCTGATTGTTTGCAAATGAGTTTTCAAGAGTGCCTCAAACGCCCACCCAGCTTGCAAGAATTTTTGTCAACACTCTCTGCATGCCGTGATGTCTGCCATGTCAGCGAAAGTGGTGGAACCGACGGCATAACTATTTCGGCCGCTATATACAGCGCTTATTCTGCTGGCCACAAGGCGACGGTGGTGGTGTTTGGGCCGGAAAAGCTTCCTTTCTTCCTCTGTGGTGTTCTGCCTGCGCTTCACGGGTCTGGCTTTCACAGTTTTCATACTACGCGCCACCAGGACCAGTTTACGAACTCAAGTTCTAAGCACACAGTACTTCATACGTAGACAGTGCGCTTGGTTGGGTTTTTATTTCGGCATTGTGCCTTTTTAGTTATTAAAAATTATTTTCGAAATTCTGGAACATTCCAGCAGTTGGGCTAGGGACAAGAGTGTCTCAGAAACATATAAACACTATTACCTTGATATGGTCGAAAAATCACCGGAGTTGGCCTTCAAGCTGTTCGCCTACAACAAACGACAGACGCCTAATGTAGGTAGGAATACTTATGCAGAACAATATACAGTTTTATTAGGCAGAATAGGAGGGGGATTGTTTTGGCGCCTTCTTGAACTATTGTGCTATATCCCACGCAAAACTACATTAGCCATATTGCCTATTTCAGATTTGGCAACAATACTTAGAAGCGCTACACTAGCCCCGCCGCGGTGGTCTAGTTGCTAAGGTAATCGGCTGCTGAACGGCATGTCACGGGTTCACATCCCAGCTGCAGCGGCTGCATTTCTGATGGAGGCGGAAATGTTGTAGGCCCGTGTGCTCAGATGTGGGTGCACGTTAAAGAACCCCGGGTGGCCGAAATTTCCGGAGCCCTCCACTACGGCGTCTCTCATAATGTGGTGGTTGGGGGACGTTAAAATCCACAAATAAAACAATCATTCAGTCAATCAAGCAATCAATCAAGCCCTGAACTATGGCATTATTTGAGTGAACACTGAATACTGAGCAAACAATTTGTTTGCACGTTAACACTATAAATTACGCATGAAGTCATCAACATATACCGAAAATAAGCATAATAAAAACACAGAAAATTACTCTCTGTATTCTGAGGGAACTAGAAGGAAACCTTGCACGTGCAGTACACTTTAAAAATAGACGTTTTTTTTAACACACTGTTACCAAGCTTCATTGTACAAGGTTCCAAAACATTTTGCATTCAATTGAAGAAAACAGAAAGCCAAGATCTGAAAGGTATAATAATATACCCTTTTCGTAAAAGGGCGCACAAGCGCCCATTACGCGAACTGCTCCTTGCCGCTATGTATTGCGTGCCGGAGCAGACGACACCAGTAGCGTTTCGTGCAGACGCAGAAGCAGCTCAGCGTTTGGGGTACACGTAAGAAGGCGGGACTTTCTCGCGCGCTCAGAAACGTGAAGCCACAACGCGTAAATTAAAAAGAAATTACGAATATCATACTGGTTGAGCTGCGTTCTGTCTGTAATAGTTCTATGAAAAAGGTAACAGAGGAGTTCTTATATTTCGCGTTGAAAATACGGGGGCTACAGTGGAACTAATTTCACGGGTAGGAGGATGCACGTACGAAGCGCGCGTACACACCGCCTGCCCTATACATGCCGGCTTCTATCCCAGAACCTTTTGAAAATTCGAAACTGACGAAAGGCTCACCGTCAGGTGGCGTATTTATGAAAACGGTCTATTGCTGTATTACTACTCATTCGAGTAAACTTGCATGTAAACCCAATGGGTACTTTCAAAACGTGTTTCCTAAGTCAGTAACACGTTTCATCCCTATCATCATTATTTTTTTCTTGCCCAAGCATGACATTTATGATATAAAAACTAAGAACTGAATCTCTATCTCCCTTTGACAACCTCTCTAAGATGATTTTGAAGCGATAGGCGGAGTATGCTGGAATGTTCCTTGTTACTATTTATACCAATTTTTCACTCTTTGAAAAGCGTACCGCAAATATGGAGGGTTGCCAAAGTTGTGCTCGCACAAAGGAATGGGGATCCGGCTTTAAAATAAAGGCTAGACAAGTTTATGCTGGCCTTGTTGAACGTGAGGCCACTGTAAAGCCACGCCATGGACGCTATCCACTATGAACTGCTGCAGAGAACCAGGTTGATATGCATGCTTGAGACGTGGAACAGCCGCTTGCAGACAGATACAAAATAAAAATTTTGGCATAACTTTCGAACACTAGCACTACGTACGCGCCGATCAGCGCCACTGTGTCTGCAACCATGAGCCACTAGTCCAAGCTAAAGCCGCTTTTTTTATACCTTCTGGAAGGCTACATTTGAACCTTCACACCTATCTTAAGGTAACGTAAAGCGCACAACACAACGGTCGTACCTGATTTGAAGAAGGGGCTCATGATCGCCAGATTCATGACTCTCATGATGTGTTTGTAGCAAACTTCTATAGCCGGCCGGCCCTGAAGAAACATATAAGGCTCGGTGAGTAGCACCAGCTGCCTGTAGATGCTCCAGGCGACCAGGTATTGAAGCCCTTCTTCGCCGACGAACTCACTCTGGAAGAGATTCACGAGGATTTTGGTAGCTTGTGGCCAGTGCAGAATATAATCGTGACCGGTGTACGTGCCGTTGGTGTACTTCGAGATATAGGTGGCCCATTGATCTAGTACGGGTGGAAACGCAGCAGTGGGTAAAAATGGGATTAAGGCTGAATACAGAGCGTTCATTTGAAATTAGGTATATTTTCATAAAAATGTTACGCAATAAGGATTCTGGATTTATCGCATACTAACTTCAAGTCGAGAAAAAAATGCTTCACCGCATCTCAAATGGCAGTGAAGCCAATAACTACAATACCTCGATAATAATTAACGCGATTGCGATAAACAACTTGTTTCACAAATATCTGGTGTTGGCTTCGTTTTGAGCGAGAAAACTTGATACAATTTAATAGAACAATAGAAATCTTCTCTTTAAGCGATTATTGCACAGGCCATTTTGCATTACAAGCAGGCATTTCACCCCGAAGTCACACCAATTAAAGTTTACACTGGAACATATGCAATGCTAAGGAAATCAGACCACCAGCGTACCAACCACCAGTGGCGTTTCACAAACATTGCGCGTGCATAGCGTCTTTTTCCAAAGAAGTTTCGAGACCTGGCTTGACTGTGTTGTACAATACCCGACTGCCTCACAGAATGCTAGGCAACGATTCCTGTAGTGACCCGGACATTTAAGCTTTGCATTAGGTAGGCCAACACTGCCGATGTCAGTATTTCTTGGCGCTCTCGCATTTGTTTTTCTTAGCAACCCTAAAGACCAATGTCTGTTCTCACTGTTCCAGAATAGATATACGCTAATCACCTGGGGCACATATCCGCAAATCGAGACCCGTGGAAAGAGGGTATGTGCCGCATGGTCTGTAGGAAAGGGTTAGATGACGATGGCGATGACATTCTGATGAATATATATATATATATGTACCACCAGCGCGTAAAGTAGCGTTGCGCATTCAAAAACATGCATGCACAAGCACCATATTAGCGAAAATGTTTATTATAGTGCTAATGTTATATCTGTGCTTTCTGTAGCGCTCTTATATATGTACTCAGCCGCACATATCTACCGCTATATTTATTTACTTAGCATTACTTACGAACCCCATAACAAAAAAAGGGTAAGGACGCCTACATCATAATGCAATACATAATAAACTGCATTTATGCTTGCATTGGAAATGTCCGCAGAGAAAAGAACAATCGCAAATTACCATACAACAAAGTTCTTAGGAAAAAAGGCTGTGGATAGAAATCAACAAATCTATAAATACAAGAAGACAAAAAAGGTACGCAGCATAACAATGAGTTTGCGTAAGGGTAACACCATACACATCAAGCTAATTGTATTATTGCATCATCATATCTTATTTCATTGATACACAAGACAAATGTATACTGCTATAGCTTAGCAACTAATGATAATCCGTTCTTCGATCCCAGGAAAATAAGCCGACAAAGGCTACCAATGCTATTCGCGCCAGTGCACCATAGCTTGCCCTTTGTTTCCCCGAAACCAACGCATGTTCTCTAAGGAGGGTGTCGACGATACATCGTACCAATAGCTACGCTTTGACGATGTGTCGTCGCCAAAGCGTAGTGTATGTGAACATCCATACGAACGACGAAGCATATATGAACATCCTAGAAGAAATCTATCAACGGCTACCACCGTGCTTCATAAAGAAAGCGACAGAATACTAATCAAAGAGGATGTAAGGGGGATACAATCTTCCCAATTCTATTTACCGCATGCTTGCAGGAAGTATTCAGAGGTCTAGAATGGGAACAGCTAGGTATAAGAGTTAATGGAGAGTACCTTAGTAACCTGCGCTTCACCGATGACAGTGCATTGCTGAGTAACACAGGGGGCGAACTGCAACTCATGATTACGGAGTTAGACGAGGAGACTAGAAAGGTGGGTCTTAAAATTAATCTGCAGAAAACGAAAGTAATGTACAACAACCTCGGAAGAGAGCAGCGCTTCGGAATAGGTAGATAGTGCACTTGAAGTTGTAAAAGACTATGTCTACTTAGGACAGGTAATAACCACGGAGCCGAACCACGAGATCGAAGTAACTAGAAGAATAAGAATGGCGTGGAGCACATTTGACAGGAACTCTCAAATCAGGACAGGTAGATTGCCAGTATCCTTCGAGAGAAACGTATATAACAGCTGCCCCTTGCCGGTACTTAGCTACGGAGCTACGGAGCTAAATACCGGCAAAGACACGGAGCAGAGACGTGGAGACTTACAAAGAGGGTTCAGCCTAAATTGAGGATGTCGCAGCGAGCAATGGAAAGGAAATTGGTAGGTGTAAGCTTAATAGACAAGAAGACAGCAGAGTGGATCAGGGAACAAACCGGGGTTAAGGATATCATAGTTGAAATCAAGAAGAGGAAATGGAGATGGGCCGGGCATGAAGCGCGTAGACAGGATAACCGCTGGTCATTAAGGGCAACTAACTGGATTCCCAGAGAAGTCAAGCGGGTTAGGGGGAGAGAGAAGGTTAGGTGGGCAGATGAGATTAAGAAGTTTCTGGGTGTAAAGTGGCAGCAGCAAACACAGGACCAAGTTGACTGGTGGAACATCGGATAGGCCTTTGTCCTGCAGTGGACGTAGTCAGCCTAATAATGATGATGATGATGATGATACTGATGATGATGATGATGATGATGAAAAGTCGACATGACTGAAAAAATTGCGACATACGCGCATATGCGCAATCTGAACAAGGACGTCAAGCGCAGAAAGACAAGCACGAAAGTAAAGAGAAAGAAAGAAAAGAAAGCATCTAGAATGTGCTGATACGCAGCCGTTTCTTCCCATTACATCGTCTCTCACGATTCGTAGAACGGGTCCAGAATTTTTTCGCTCAGGAGAAAAAGTAATTCCCAATATGTTTTATTAGGTGACACATTCATGGAATCAGTCGAGGCAAAATTTTACAACACAGTTTCACTTGTTGATATAACGAGAAATTCTTACCTCACTTACCTACCTGACGTGACATATGGAGCTGTGTGTTGACCGAGATCGGAAATGTGAATGTCCACCGCGCGTTCAGCTTTGGAGAGTATGGGATCTGCAATCTGTTCAACTACATAAAGGATAGAATGAATGAAGATACATATATAAATATAAATATATATTGCACACAGCTCCATTTTCTTTACAGGCATATTGCCATCACGCTTAAAACAATTAACAGGGCACTCTTCTAGTTAGCATCATCATTTCCAATCTAGCTCGCCTCAACAATTCTCTGGGAACCCTTATTTGCATTTCTGTACCCGACCGCGCAATCCTAAAAGGTCTCCCTAAAAACCTTTTCAAGTAGTCACCATAGTGTATCGCCTCACGAATCAATCGCTGCAAATTTTTTTACGGTGCGTCAAGAGCCGAGTTAAAGAGGTGTGCCCTACTCTTCAAACGTTTTTAATGCAAAACATTTGATACACGTATCACGTCTTGTGCCGCCAGCTCGCGTCTCGTGCCAACTGTACCCCTCCTCCCCTCTCTCTCGCCTCTTAAGGCCGACGCAGGCAGCGTCTTCCAGTAAAAACTGGCTCCTCGCACTGCACAACTGTTCCCTGACCGCCCTGTATATGCAGGCCACGGAGGAAGAAGTAAAATATACCCTATAGAAAAGAATCTGGCGCTAGCGTCTACGCGGCCTCCTTCAGTGAAGCTTGTACCCTCAATGAGAACTACAGTAAATACAGGCTCGGGATCTGCTTCGGATGAATCACGTTTTTGAGACTTGCGATGCTTGTTTGCCGAGTGCAAAACGAAGCAATATGAAGTTATATTTATATGAAGCTTGCTTCATTCTTTTGTACGTAAGTGTTATTGCAAATCATTTTTGTGGTTGTGCGGTAGAAGTGAAACCTGCACATATATAACTGATTTCATTGATTGATATGTTGGGTTTAACGTCCCAAACCCACCATATGATTATGAGAGAGCCGTAGTAGAGGGATTCGGAAATTTCGACCACCTGGCGTTCTTAAACGTGCACCCTAATCTGAGCACACGGGACTACAACATTTGTGCCTCCATCGGAAATGCAGCCGCCGCAGCCGGGATTTAATCCCGTGACCTGCAGGTCAGCAGCCGATTACCTTAGCCACTAGACCACCGCGGCGGGGCTGCACATATACAACTACCAGGGTATATATTGCACCATCAGGGCGTTCCAGATTTAGCGTAAAGATATGATTTTTTTACAACATCGGAAAACAAACATTCTTGTTCTGCCCTCGAAAGCACGCATTATATATTAATGGAAATAACGGTTTTAAGAGTTCAGGAGAGCTCGTCCACAGTAATCCTCTCGTTGCCTGTCACGAGATAACATCTCATTACAGAGAAGAGTCATGTACATTTCCCTTTCCTTCTTATAAGCCCCATAGATCACAAGCAAGCACGCTCCGCATGCTCCAGGCGGGGTCTTACCCTCCAGGGGCTTTCTGAGCATGCTTCGACCGGAAGTTAATCCACTTTGTCCAGATTGTGCTGATAATTGTTCTCTAAGTCACATGTTCCGCCACTGCCCTGCGTTACAGGACCTTAACCGAAAAGTGGACTGGACGACGGCAATCGCAAACCCCAGACAAGATGTCCAGCTTCGGGCTGTCCAGAGGGCCTGTGAACGCGCTGATTGATATGTGCGGTTTAACGTCCCAAAACCAGCATATTATTATGAGTGGAGGGCTCCGGGAATTTTCAACACCCGGGGTTCTTTAACCTGCACCCAAATCTGCGCAGACGGGCCTACGGCATTTTCGCCTTCATCGAAAATGCAGCCGCCGAATCCGGGCGTGAATGCACTGAGACGCATGGCTTCTTTGTTCCGACATGGGACTCGGCGACGGCTGGGTGGAAACCTATTTAATTGGCCCATTTCCTGGCCTCTCGGGACAAAAATAAAATTTTTGTCTGTCTGTCTGTAAGTGAGAAACACTTGACGTTCCGTCTGCTGCCAGTGGTCTGCCACCAAGCACCTCTCGTTTTGTTGTGGAGTCGAGTTAGAGGAGCGTGGCGGTGCTTTTACTTTCCTTTGCTGTCGTTATGCAGTTGATTTAAACAAGTTTCGCCAAGACGCACTTACAAAAAAAAGTCAACTAGATGTAATATTCTCCACTGGCGTGTGACGCTACATTTATGCGCAGCGGTAAGTGGACGACATTTCGCTTAAACTGTCAAATATGACTCGTAAAGCTTTGAATCTGCAGTAAATCTCAGACCTAGTGGTCGTCAGCCTCTTGTAAGATGATGATGATGATGATGATGATGATTATCACGATGATGATGTTGTTGTTGATGATGATGATGGTGACGATGATGATGATCCTCTTGCATTGACGGCACTCGCCCACAGAGGGGGATCACCCGAGCACCAGACGGCAGGATCTTTGGGTTAGTTGGTTTTTTTATTTCAAAGCATCCAATCGAGTTTTAGTACGACACAACACAAATTGTAAATGTTGCAGGAAAATGTTACACGAGCTAGCGGTCAGACAGTCAGTCTCTTTGAACACCAAAAGCACTGTTTCAGTGCTTTGTACCGCACCCCACAACCCACGCTGCAGAAGAACGAAACTGAAACTGTGGAAAAGGAGGCGTAGTTAGTTCAATAGCTAGCGCGATCCAATCTGAAGCGTGTACATTCTATAATTTTCTTGGGGGTACTAGGACACCTCGATCCGTGCGCCGCCGGAGGAGCGGGCATCGAGGCACTCTATGGGGTACAAGATCGAATCGCCAGATTCCGCTCTAAGTATTATCGTATGAAACTCTGTTTAGAAATATTTCTTTCTCCGTAACATAGGCACTAGATTGCGCGTTTAAATTCAGTCAAGGGTGCCTTTACTGAGCTTTCGTTTCACTTGATACTCTGCTTGAGTCGAGTAGATGTGATTGAAGCAACAGTAGAGAGAATAAAACATTTTTGGTTATAAATAAATCACTATGGTGGTAGTGGTCAGAGCTGGACAGGGTCGTCTCCCACTTGACTATTGTAGGATTCATAAGTGGCCGACATACTGGGAATGTTTTGGCACTCCCGGACTATACGAAATAAAGTGACCGTCCTAGAACAGATTTTACACTGCGGATTGTACATAAAAAAGTCTATGTTCGACAATACCTAGTAATTTGGGAAATGATAACTGTAACCGTTTCCGCATGACGTGCAATGCCTTATATAATTTAGGGTCAGGTGGAGGTAGAGTTCGTCTACTCAGGCTGATGTGTTGCAGGATGTCAGTACAGAAAATGAGGGGCTGGGGTTCGTCCCGATGAGGAAGACGTTGTGTTGTGGATGAAGCAGCGGAGGCCCGGTGTGAGAGACCGCATTGAGGTATGTGCCAGTTAATTGCCTCCAACTCTTGTGTGCCCTGGTACCCATAGCAGTTGTAACGACTGACCTTCTTGACGACGGGCCACAGCCTGTTGCAGAATTGAATGTGCTAACCGGCCGACTTGACCTCTGTCGAAATTGCGATACGCCGCCTAAGAATCCGTGTGGACGTACGTGGCTTTTGGGTTACGCATGGCTAAGGCTATACCGGCCTCTTTCATGGATGTGATATCTATCTTGGTAGCTGAGATGCTGTCCACGACCCGTCCTCTGTTAACCATGGCTGTCGTGGCATGGTTGTGCAGGGGTTCGGCGGCATCCACAAAGACAGCGTCTTCACAATTCGACCATTCGTCACATATTGTGGCTCTGGCCTCTCCTCTGTTTTTTGTGATAAACGGAATGCATATTGCGTGGCCAAGGCTGAAAATGCACACCTTCTTTTTATTCTTGTGGTCGTGATAGTTGACCGGCAACCTGGATTGGCGGATTTATGCCGAGATCGTCTAGCGTGGCGCGACCTGCCTTGGCATGTGTGAGCCAAATCATTTGGTTTGTGCGATGACCTTTGAAAAGCTCTGACGCTGTATTATATATGCTCATCACAAGAAATCTGTCATTTATGGCCGATGGGGGTAGATTGAGGGCTTTTCGATATGAAAGTCGTAGTAGTTGGTCTAATTTGAGCTCATCTTTCTTCATGATGTGCAGGTATGGAAAGGCACGGAAAGGTAGGTACGGAAATCCACAGGTGACGCGAGTGATCATAAAGGCTTGTAAAAGACGCAATATGTCCACGCTTCCTTCATGCCTCTGTGTCGAATGGCGATTCTCTGCAACACCCGACATCACTCGTTGAAGGCAACACTTGACCTTCATTCAATAAATGATAATAAAGGTGAAATAACAGTTACGCTTTCCCAAAACATACCCAATTACGCAACATTCACGCTATGCCCCGAACAGTCTGCGACGCATTTTCTCGACTTTCCTTCGTGGAAAGACACGGGCAGCTTTTTCTCTCTCTTCTCTTTTCTCGAATATTGTGCTAAGCAGGGGCCCCATTCTCGATGGTTACATCTAGTGGATCATTCGCTTCAGCTCTATTTGGCTGTAACTCGGCTAAAAGCGAATCTCCTGTTTCCGGTTCGTCTTCCACAATGTCATTTTTACGGCACTCGGCTTTCACAACTTTCGACACAAACGAGAAAGACGCAATGAGTCTTTATTTCACGAATAAAGGCAATCACAAGGGACGACATGGCACAGAGTGCCTTTTTTCAACAAAATAATGGGAGGACACACACTTAGCACGGCGCACTGAACTACCAATACGTCTTGAGATAATTTTTTGTGTATCGAGTATTTGTGCACGAAGCTCATTGACGGCCCACGGTGTCACCCTGTGAAAAGAAGCGCATATGATCCCAACAACCCACAACTGACTTCTGTCGGCCGTCAGACAGACGGCGCTAGGAGCGCCGAAACGAGCCAGAACGGGCCTCCATCATGAACGAGGAAGTGTGTTCGTGCAGAGAACGCTTCCTTTTTTTAGACTATTATCAGCTTCAACTCTGAACGAAACGAAAAAAAAAAAGGATCCTTTCGAATATTGCAGGGAACTTCAGGAATGGTTAAATTGTTCTGTGCCGACCGATACACAGCGGTCAAAGTGCGCCATCAGTCTCTGCAATAGGTGACCAGTAAAAGAGCGAGGGATTGTGGGATCCACCGTCTCCTATCGGCTTACGGTTCGAGAAAATTACACGATCGCGAACCGCTTCGCCGCAAGCCTCAGATTATTCGGGATTCACGCGCGCGGCCACCCGTTTATCTTTGTCCTGATAAACCATGGTCGGTTGTTGTGGCGCTGGCTGCTCCTACTCCAGAGTGAAAGGCAAACGCAGGTATCATTCCGGTGGATGGAAGAAAAAAAATTGAGGTGGGCCATGGCTGGGAAGAGAGACACAGCGACAGGTAGCCTTTTAGTACGGAACGTTGAAGCTAGAGTGTGCGAAAACAATTTTATCACAGGTACGTGTGTATTCCACGCTGAAAAAAGCTTACGCATGAATTTGGTACGAATATTAAATTCAGAAATAAATTGTCGCTCAGGTGCGCCTAGCGAAAATATTAATGGTACGCGTGGGCGAAATGTACAGCGGTGAGCACTGTTAGGGTGAAGACGCGAGTGCGTGGCCGACGGCACTGTCAGCGCCCCGTCACGGTCATCACTGGAAACGTTGCGCATGCGCATCACGACCTCCGCAAAATGATTGTTCCACCGCGTGCATGACGTCATGAATGCACTTGTTCGTCGTCTGCTAGCCGCATTATTGTTTTCTAAGTCCATGCATCTTGCATTTTAAGATTTCTTTAAACATCTGTGCTTGAACAGAACAAGACAAAAAAAAAACTTGTATATCAATGGGGGCGTGTATATTCGTTCCCTTCAAAATTGTTGTGCATGCAACGCCGTATATAAAACAACCAAACATCTTTTGCAGCCGTTCCTTCTGTCGCCAGATCATATTATGGCTAGGGTTCCTGATGATGAACGGTGCTCAATTGTCGATCTTTCCCTGAAAGGTTATTCACAGCGGTATATTGGCGCCTTAGTTAGTATGCCCCTGAAGACTGTGAACAGGATAATTCAAGCCTACAAGTATGAAGGTCGCATTCAGGATGCACCCCGCGTGCCCCGCCCTAAAGCTACCACAGACGATGATGACGCCCTCATACTTGCAGCTGCTGTTTGTGACCCTTGCTCGCCAGCCCCAGCAATACGCGAGGACTTGGATTTGGACGTTTCGGACACCACTGTTCGACGTCGCCGGCGTACTGCGGGCCTTCGCGGTCGCGTCACAGCGCAGAAGCCACTACTAACGGTGGCACACAAGGACGCACGACGGCAGTTCGCTGAGTTGCACGAAGCTTGGACATCAGAAGAGTGGGGTCGCGTCATCTTTTCGGATGAGTCGATGTTTTCGACGCGACAAGACCAAAGATTGCGTGTTTGGAGACTACCAGGCACACGGTGAGGCAAACTTCTTGCTTTGAAAAGCAATTATTTTAGTTAACGTCAAAATGCCACGCAGGAACGACCCAGACAACGTGCAAGGTGTTTCTGCCAGTGGAAGATCGAGTGTGAGCGTGCTGTTTCAAGATATGGTTTAGGGCCCCTGCAACGTATACGTGGACACTTATCGTCGGAACAATACTGCAACGATTTGAACAATGTGCTGTTGCCATATGCGAGCTGTTTATTCCCAGAAGGTGATCACCTGTTCCAACAGGACCGGTGACCGTTACACACGGCGCGGGCTGTCAAGGAGTTTTAGGCGGAGCAGCACATGCAGCTACTGGAATGGCTACGGAAAGGAGCAGACCTGAATGTGATAGAAAACGTGTGGGACCGTCTGAAAGCTTCTTTGGCAAGGAAGCCCCTTTATTCTGCCACTCCGGACCAGTTGTTGGCGCAAGTCAGCAACGAGTGGAAAAGGCTGAAAGCCGATCGGGAATATGTTCGGTCATTTTACGACTCATTACCGTCCAGAATAGCTGCAGTCGTTGCTGTAAGTGGTCACATGACTGGCTATTAGATTTGCCCATGTTTTTATATTTGTTCTCATGGTCTTGTTTATCTTAAATTGCAAAAGTGCAATTTTCTTGAATAAAAAGTTTAATAATTATCCCTCTTACACTCACCTTTTTCCTTCACGCGCCAATCTTAAATCCAGATGGACCTTGAAATGCAGAAGGTATCATCTCAGCGAACGAAAAATGCGGCTAGCAGACGACGAACAAGCGTATTGATGACATGATGCGTGCTGTGGAAAGAGTGTTTCGCAAAGCACATGCTGCGCATGTGCAATGTTTTCAACGATGGCTGTTACGTGGCGCTGATTGAGCCGTTGGCCACGCGCTTGCGTGTTCACCCTAACAGTGCTCACCACTGTACCTGCCATACGAGATGAGTGCCGGCCATTGCATCAATATACATGACAAAAACGCGAAAGCTTCACTCAATAGTAAGTTAACACGAAGCGCTGGACGAGTCCATTTGCGTTTATCTTGGTCAAAGTGTGCGCCAGGATGGCACCCAAAGGAAGAATTGCGTTAAACAACCGCAGGGTTTTGATTATTCGGCGTTGTCTATGTCTGACTGTATTGTTTATGTGCCGCCGTGCTGTGCAGCTTGACCGAGATCAGTGTTCTACTAAGCATCTGGCTTTGACTAAGAAATGCGTCTTGTAGCGCGCTGAAGGCTAGAAAAAAAAATATCTCAACGCGCTCAATAAATGTTGCGCTTCATGCCGATTGACTGACGAGTTCAGCCGTAGCAGCGATCCCGAAATTAGCTCTTAGCACACTGCTACAGTCATCCCCATCCCGTGAGATCTTTAAAATGGTGACTTCTTATCTGCAGTACCGTATCATAAAAGAAAAGCTGTTTTGTGTATCGACTGATCTGGTAGCAAAACTGACAGCACCCCCGAGCAGCATAATATCATTGCAGATCATTTTAGTGCGACAAAAAAGTTTCCGGACCGTTCATGTCTTTCGTAGCTATGTCATCGTCACAGTCACGGTTTCCAAAAAAAGCACTGACATTGCACGGCGAGGTGCCTTTTTCATCGGAGCAGTACAAAAATGCGCGCGTGCCGCTGCTTACCCGTCTGGTGCGTTGAACCGGAAGCCATCGTATCCCACAATTCTTTGCCATTGCCCAATTTACCGGTCACCTATTGGTTCTGGCGCATACGGCAAGGGATCATAGCCCTTGAGATTCGTTTTCGATATTCATATAGAACAGTTTGCAGTTTACTCCTGGTACTGCCTTAAAGCCTGCAATAAGCTACATCATGAATTTAGAAAGATATAACTACAACAGCCGCAAACATTGCCAACGCATGCATTTATGGCAGATGTGTTTGGAGAGGCACGCGCACGTGGCTACCGATGGGCTGAAAAATGTGCTGCGAAAAAGCCCAAACGCCCAAATAAATGAATAAAAAATAGGGAATAATCATGTCTCAAATGGGAATTTTTCGCCGTACTTCGAAACATCACTGGAATAAGGGTGCCCCAGAAAATGAAACTCGGTGCTCTGCTTGAACTACCGTCTTGACCCGCATGACTGCGAAGCTCAGCTGAGATTCTCATAGTATTGTACGCAGAAACCGCATCGTTTTCCTTACCAAGACGGAAAGGTGTTAGATGACCAGTTTAGGCAGTGGCTCACCCCCAATTCGGACAACGCGCTGACTCAGGATCACCTCGATGAAAGTTCGTTCTTAACGGCGAAGCACGTGTTGGGGATAGGCTGTTGTATGCTGTGGTCGGCACTTGGTGGAATGCGAAAAAAAAACACTCATATATAGCGTGGCCCGCCATAGCATACGGAGCGGGCGCTCGCGTCAAGCGGCGGCGGCATTTCCAGTGGAGGCGGAAATGTAGGCCCGTGTGCTCAGATTTGGGTGCACGTTGAAGAACCCCAGGTGGTTGAAATTTCCGGAGCCCTCCACTACGGCGTCTCTCATAATCATATATTGGTTTTGGGACGTTAAACCTCATCCTCATACATCAATCATCATCATCGCTCGCGTCAAGAGAGAAAACCTTCATGCTTCTGTTCTTCGAGTTCGTTGACGACGAAATTAAGTTCGCAGTGCTTCAAATAAAGTGACGTATAGAAATGAGAAGAAGAGGAAGCAAGCCAGAGAGAAAAAAACAAAAGCAGAAAAAACAAAAAGGGGAAATAAAAAGAAAACAGACACGAAATGCTATGCAATACACACGTGAATTAGGTAGTCAAAATCTTTTGCTGAGAGGGTTATGGAAGGCTGGCTAACGCATTTATCTTTTAATCTGGCGACGTAAGGGCTTCAATTGATTATTTTGTTTACTTCTAATGATGTAGTGAGTGTATTGTGGTATAAACAAAATGTCGTTTACATCCACACGAAAGGCCATGAAGGAGAGAGAGAATGAAGAAAAGAAAAGACGCAAGAAGGACGATAGAAGATGGCATTTGAGAAGTAGGGTGAGCCTCCGCGTTTCTTTCACCTTGCTTTGATGCACCCGCCACTCGGAGTAAACATATTTTAACTCGCAATAAAGGAATAATATTATTAATAATAACAACAATAACGATAACAAGCAATATTTTACGTCCAGACACCACGATAATATTATGAAAGACATCGTATTGTTGGGCTCCGGCAATTTCGACCATCTGGTCTTTGCTAAGTTGCACTGACATAACACATTACACAAATTCGTACCATTTACCTTCGTAGGAAATGCACCCCGCCGCGGTGGCTCAGTGGTTAAGGTACTCGACTACTGACCCGCAGGTCGCGGGATTGAATCTGAATTTCCGATGGAGGCGGAAATGTTGTAGGCCCGTGTGCTCAAATTTGTGTGCACGTTGACGAACCCCGGGTGGTCGAAATTTCCGGAGCCCTTCACTACGGCGTCTCTCATAATCATGTGGTGGTTTTGGGACGTTAAACCCCACATATCACTCGATCAATTCATGTGAATGTGACCCACGAGGCCGGGATCAAACTCTCGACTTTCGGGTCACCAGCCATGCACCCTATAGCCACTAATCCACCAAGGCGGACTACAACGCAGGAGTAACATATGCACAGCCTAGATTCCAAGTTACGCACTTTGAACATCACTTGTTTTGCAAGTAGATTTTATGCATGGACCTCATTTCCTGTAGGGGAAGAGGGTGAATACTTTTACTATTGTTAAAGGCTTAAAACAATCAAATAAACTTGGTATTTGCTTGCAACATTTTTCAGCCTAGGAGAAAAACTGTGCAGCTTTGGCATGAAAAATAATTGGCTGATGCGACTTTCGCGCTCATCATATGCTTCAGTTTGATATTTTCTTGCCCATTTCTTGAGCTTGTTACATGCTGCGTTTCTCACAGAATTTTGTATGCATGCATGCATGCATACATGTATGTATGTATGTATGTATGTATGTATGTATGTATGTATGTATGTATGTATGTATGTATGTATGTATGTATGTATGTATGTATGTATGTATGTATGTATGTATGTATGTATGTATGTATGTATGTATGTATGTATGTATGTATGCATGTATGTATGTATGTATGTATGTATGTATGTATCTATGTATGTATGTATGTTTGTATGTATGTATGTATGCACGTATTATGTATGTATGTGTGTGTGTAGGTAGGTAGGTAGGTAGGTAGGTAGGTAGGTAGGTAGGTAGGTAGGTAGGTAGGTAGGTAGGTAGGTAGGTAGGTAATTGATTGATATGTGGGGTTTAACGTCCCAAAACCACCGTATGATTATGAGAGACGCCGTAGTGGAGGGCTCCGGAAATTTCGACCACCTGGGGTTCTTTAACGTGCACCCAAATCTGAGCACATGGGCCTACAACATTTCCGCCTCCATCGGAAATGCAGCCGCCGCAGCCGGGATACGAACGCGCAACCTGCGGGTCAGCAGCCGAGTACCTTAGCCACTAGACCACCGCGGCTGGGCAGGTAGGTAGGTAGGTAGGTAGGTAGGTAGGTAGGTAGGTAGGTAGGTAGGTAGGTAGGTAGGTAGGTAGGTAGATAGGTAGGTAGGTAGGTAGGTAGGTAGGTATGTAGGTAGGTAGGTAGGTAGGTAGGTAGGTAGGTAGGTAGGTAGGTAGGTAGGTAGGTAGGTAGGTAGGTAGGTAGGTAGGTAGGTATGAGAGTGTGTGTTTTTAACAAGCGGTCGGCCCTTTATATTTCCGCTATGCCGCTTGTGAAAATTTTAAAGTGGGCTGAATTTGCATGCAGCCGTGGTTTCAGATATCTTGGTTGGTATTTCTAACATACATGATGTGGAGGTATCGAACTCCCGGCTCCACTCAAGTTGAACTTGATGCTATATACGATAAATTTTCAAGATGTCTACGGAGTTTAGACATGCTTGTCGTGTCTGTGACTGTCTCAGGTTTAACTCGAACTTCTCTTCACCGACAACCAACCAAGAAGCAACTTAGCATCCTCTAGCTTAGCAGCAACGTCGAAACAACCAGATTATAGTTCAGAAACGTGAAGTTTCGCTGTTAAGCCTAGCGTTACTTGAAGCAAGCTTTGGCGTATTCTTTTTTCCCACATAGACTAAGCTGCACTCCACGATTGGTAGCGCCTATAGATGCCAAATGGCGCAGTGTGATATTGGTTCGTTGCTCCCACAAAAATTTCTATTGGGCGACTTGGTGGTTACTTTCGTTACCTTGTGGTCTATAGAGGTACGTTACACCCCTAGAAATCATTGGAAGCTTCTTGGGTTGACTGCTAGAACATAAACTGCATTAGATGCAGTGCACTTTAGGTGCCAGACTCTCGTACGCTGTTGTCGTCACTTTGCGTAGTGCAGGTAAGACCGCCAAAGCAGTGGTATTGGCACATTGCTAGATTGGATTGGATTGGAGCGCACGTTCGAGCCAAGGAAAAGTCTTGTTTCTTCGTTCTCCGAGCACTTGATGGTGATTTAAACGTAGTTCTTTTTTATATTTCTGCTAGAGCGCCTTGGTGGTGATATTAAGTGCGGTCATTACTCATACGACAAAAGAAACGAGCCAATGCGAATCACGTATAAAAACTAAGAGATAAAACACGCACTGAAAAAAATAAAAAAAAACAAAATAGGGAAAAAAAGCAAAAAATGCAACCAAGAGAAAACGGAAAGAAAAATTCTGCGAAAAACAAAAAAGAGAGTATAGGAGAAACAAGGGAGGCTAATAATATCATTTACTAGGGTAAAACGTCCCAAATCCACCTCATAGTTATGAGACATGCTGTAGTGGAAGGCTCGGGGAATTTCGACCACGTGGGGTTCTGCAACGTGCGTATATATTTAATCAAACAGGCCTCAAGCATTCGCGCCTCCATCACCAAGGAACGCTGCCGAGCCCCACTCTTCCTTTATGCTTGACACAAATATAGTGAAGCTGCCTGAATTTTTAGTTCTCTCTGTCAGCCGCCGTCAGAGCTTCCCGCGACTGTCCACCTCACCTGTATCACCTGAACATAGAATGAATTCATGGCTGGGCTGCTTTCAAACACTTTTCACACGCACACTGAATGCACTGAGTGCAAGGACTGTACCAGTGGCAAAGAAAGCACCACGTTAGTTTTGGGAGGATTATGTACGTACGTTATAATTTTAGATTTCTATGCACAAAGAAATTTGTTCAATTTTACAAACTCCACAAGTTACCAAAAATATATAAATATTTAGAGCACCTTCATCAGTTTATGAAGTCGAGTTTCAACTGCGCAATAAATTGTGAGGAGCAAAAAAAAAGGGGGCAGGAACGGAAGCGTCTCACGTTGGGCTTCGTATCTTCTTATCCTTTCAGCGAGTTCATAGTCATCGGGTGGCTTCACGCCGTACATGGCGAGAAACGATTTGTAGTCTTTTTGCGAGTGCTCCTTCTGTCGCCACTTATGATGCTCTGTGCTGTAGTCGATCTGCGATTTGAAATAAAAAGAAAACGTTTGTGAAACATTTCAAGTGGAGATTCACGGCAAAAACGATATCTTTATTTTGCAGGCATCATACTATCGAGCATCATCAGATCAGAGGCGAATGGGCAGGGTTAGAAGTATTGTTGTCGTAGCCTTTTTTTTTTTTTTTTCACGTGAAAGGTTCGAGTGCTTGATCAGGTCTTGGCTTCGGTGTGCGGGCAAAAAATCAATGTGACCTTGCGCACAGCAACAAATAACTAGCAAGGTTCTGCCAGAGTCGAATCGAGGCACTCTGCGTGTCACTGAATAAATTGTATTAGAGATTCACGCGAGAACTTGAAATTTTTTTCGTAAACTTATGCCGGTGGCTGACGAGTCACTTGACAGGTGTAATATTGTATAATGCAAGCGTAGAATTGCAGCAGGTGCCCTACCTTGCATCTCTCATAATCATATGGTGGTTTTGGGACGTTAAACCTCACATATAAATCAAGTGTCCTACTTTCTTTATGGCCTATCACGGGGGAAGGGGGGAAATACTGCCCACGCAATACTAAGCGCATAGCTAGAAGTTCATGGACTACAGAGTCAGCACATTGCGAAGGTATACGTAGGGCACACAGTACAAAAACACAGGTACTGGCTATATACTTTGCAACTGTACGCCGGCAGTAGGAACGCCAAGCCAGCCTACAACGCATTCTAAAGGCACTCCTGCAGCTTACTCGCACCATAAGGTCAGAGCAACAAATAAAGGGCTGTGTTAGCTTTTCTCTTTTAGATGTGACATCTGCAATAAGAGAATGCGCGTGCCTCAGGAAGTCGTATTTTTGTGCGCTTCTACTCACGTACATTTAAGAACGCCAGACACGAGTAGTCAACAATGCAATTTGTTTTTCACTTCAGCAGGAATAACGCGCTGTAACTAGCTGCGTCCTATACAAGGCTTCTTCATACATTCTGTGAGAGAACATGCCTTCCTCTAAATGTACCAAAAAATAGGCCAAAAAACTTCTTGTGCTTTCCTTAGTTCCCCGTAAAATGTA
The DNA here is from genome assembly GCF_043290135.1 of Rhipicephalus microplus. Classification (NCBI taxonomy): domain Eukaryota; kingdom Metazoa; phylum Arthropoda; class Arachnida; order Ixodida; family Ixodidae; genus Rhipicephalus; species Rhipicephalus microplus. The sequence continues at coordinate 105,246,094 of NC_134708.1, forward strand.
TCCGCGTTTTCGTTCGCATCAAGCAGCGTAACTTTAAAAGGCATCCTATACGTAGATATCCTACGCTTACAATGATGATTGCAATCACATTGTCACAGTACCGCTCATGTACATTTGCCTAGGTATCTCTGTAGCTCTAGATTTTGCAGTATTACCTCCGCTGAGGACTTGGCCTCAATCTAAGCCTTGCGCCTAATGCAGCGACAGTGCCCCTCTATAGAATCCTCCGTCACCATGCGACATGTGATACGTGATGAATAACGAGCCAAGCCCTAAAGTTCTACGTACTTAGAAGTAGTGGAGGATTTGGCAGATACATACTCACCAGCACAGTAAACAGCCCTGACAGGAAAACATACAAATAGCAAACACAAGGTAAACACAGCACATGCTATTGCCACTAACATCGAATATGTATATTTGCTACTCTGAAGATGCTTGGTACTGGTTACAGCGGGTAATTACGGTATGACAAGTTAATTAACCCTCTCACAAACATTATTCTTTCCTCTTAGTCACACGGGCTGCTTGGGGAACGCCGGCGAAACCGGCACTGCATAGGAAAAGGCAACTTCGCTGTAAAAAATAAAACAGTCGCCTCGATTCGCTACGTTAACGTCCTTTAGCTTCTTTCTTTTAATTTGAAAAAATGACATACATTCTTTAGACCAAGTAGCACAGCCTTACTTTGCGCGCTGAAACTGCAGCGAAAAAGAAAATGATATAATTCCATATTCTAGATTTCAAATATTTTATCGAAAACAAGTACTTTTTTAGTTCTAGGCTGCCAACTCTTTCTAATAAATCTTTTTGCGCATAGATAACATTTGTAATTGTAATTATTTTATTTCTCGAATGATTTCGCAGTTTATAGCTACCTAATTGCGGCTTTAATATATAGAGGCATGTCACATCCACCAATTGCAGTTAAGTCAACCCTTTCATAAACTAGACTGGAAAATCCCTACACACGAAATGACGGCACTCTTGGGCCAAAACTGGCACTTATGCCCCTGAACATTGCGCATCATTAACTCCCTAATTAGATACATAACGAAACTAACTGAGGCTGCTGCTGGGCCTCTCTATTACAAATGCGAATATTACTTATATTCCGTCACCGTGAGTAGTAAAGCGTAGTTGCTTAAATCAGCATGCAATGTAATGTTTTTGTGTTTGTGCACTTTCTCGCTCAGCGAGCGCAGTCGCGTTTTTATTCGTTATTCCATTTATTTTAGCTTAATTGAGACAGCGAAGGCCTTCTATTGCAATGCTGAAGGCAAAATAATGTCGGCATGATTAGGGTAGGCACCTGTACATTGTTCTACAGTGTTGGAGCATCGAATATAAAGGCTAACGTAAGATCGCCACTAAATAAATATATCCACATTTTTCATTGCATATAGCTCAGACGTGGAGTGTTCATTGGAACTCTAAGTGAGAAAGTTAGTCGTGTCCGTACCTCTATTATTCTCTTCCCAGAGATGAACTTTCTTTGCTGAAAATAAATGACCAAAACAGCCTCGATTCCGAGGTCAAGTGAGCCGCGCACCATCATTTCAACTGGGTTCACTGCCAACATTTTTGTCTGGTTCAGGAAGTCCATGTTTAGCGCTTGCATCCACTCTACAAGATCTGCCGTCTGCGATAGAATAATGTCCGAATGTTATGCAATGGTACTTGAAGGTGCAACAATTTTTGCGCAATGGCCCATGCGGGCAGGAATTAGACAATTAGGCGCTCCATAAAACATGGAGGACAGAACGCGTACACAAGACCACTGCAATTTTCTGCCGTTCTGCACCAGAGTGGTCTTTTTTATGTGCAAACTGCCTCAAAAAGCGGGACGTGCAAAAGAAAAAGATACACACACGAATTCCCCCTCCTCACAGGCCTAGGTGCGTGCATAAAAGTTTCATTCATGTAAAGACAGCCATTCTTCGAATATTTTCTTGCTAGAGGTAAACACTGAGCGAAGGCTGCTATAGGTTCATAGCTATAATTGCGCTTAAGCGGTATCACCAAAACACCAACCTCTTTATTCAGCGATTGTATTCGAAATACTTATTTCACGCGAGTGCCTTTCCCCTTGCAGTTTCTACGGCCAGACACTGATAACGGCGAGGGCAGTGAGCCTGTCATCAAGCCATCTATTCCGCCTGATGTATTGAGCCGCAAGGTTAAGCAGTCTTATTGATACAGTTGCGGCAATTTTTGTCCATCCCACTATTTCTTAATACCGTGGATGACGCCGCCATGACACATTTTTCGTAACGGCTGTTGAAGGTCACAGTATAACAAATGTGTGACCACAAACCAGTCACGCTTGACCTCAGTCTTGACCCCGTTTAAGTGGACATTAACCGTCGCCATGCCATCGCCAACGTTGGAGGACCCATCATCGGTGCCGACTTTGTGTAGAAGTTAGCTTTATTGTGGACTCCAGCAATGCCACTGAGAAAACAGGGCGCTAATCTGTGTGTGTGTTTTGTCACAGAAAAGAGGAGAGACTGAACGGAAAAACGAAAGGGAGCACACAGCCAAAATGCGAGCTGGTGGAATTCAAAAATGATTTCAACACAATAAGAAATACAAAATTATGTTTACCTATTTTTTCATGTACACTAAAGGCCCAAAGGCACTACAGAGAGCGAGTAGTAGCATACAGACACAAAAATAACAGTAAAAACAAAATAAAAGAGGTTCGAAAAAAAGTAACATGGTATCGATATAGAAAAATTGGAGAAAAGTAATTATAAAAACAAGGTGCACTAAAGAGAAGGCCTAACAGAACAACAACCGAGGCTGGAGCTTTCTCTCCTGAACAGTTATGCAGTGGGCTAGATAACGCACCTTTTTTCCAGATGCATATCTGAGGCAACATTATGAAGTCACTCAAATAGTGAGATGATGCTTTAATTTGTGAGTGAATTCTTCGTGGCTTTTTGTGAAAACAATACCATTAGGCTGTTCATTACAATGATACAAAAACAGGTTTAATTGGGCAAACAACTGTTTTGATTAAATTAATTGTTCATACCAGCGATTATTTGGTGGGCAGGTTTGAAAGTGCAGACAGTCACGAACCGTTATCCGAGAGATTGTGAGAGAGGGACAAAAGTGAGAACAGTCTACATTACTAGAAAAAACGGTAATACGGGAAACTTTTTTTTCATTTATGCTGTAAGTTTAAAAGCAATTATTTGTTTTGAAATGGCCACTTTTGTTTTGAAGAGACTATATTTTATTTATCAGGTAAGCCAGGGGGGGGGGGGGGGGTCTTCATATTTGGGAAGCATAGTCAAGTTTAGAATGAACTAGAGTATTGTAAGCTGGAAGTTTAGCTTGAAACCTTAACTTAAAGTACTAGATTATTGTAAGCTGAAAGCTGAACCAAAACAAACGTACAGCAAGGTGGAATGAGAAATGAGTGAGAAGAAGTAAATAAATGTTACCTCCTTCTAGCGGGTCTGGCAATAATGATCAAAACAGTCGCGCTCTTGATGAACAAGTGATAGTACACCCGAATAGCATGATCAATCTAACAGTGAAGCCATGTAGATATTCACTTAAGTGAATAATGATTTAAAGTAATTGATCAGTAAATACCACAATTCGTAGATGAGCCCAGAAGAGAGCGTTTGTCAAAAGAGATTTGTGATTTGGACAGGCGGTCGTCTTGAGATTTGTCATGGTGAATATTAATCATGCAAAAACACATGCCTGTAGGTGCATTCTTCTTGCAATATGAAGTCGGACAACAACAATACCTAATGCACGCGTTCATACGCGATAACGCCACTCAATTAATATGAATTAGAAGTGAAAAGATGCGAGTTGGTTGGTGTGCATCGATCTGAACAAAAACGATACTAACTAAAACACGAAGAGAGAGAAAGAGAGTAAGAGAGCTTTTTATTGAAAAGCTGAGAATATACCCGGCATGTGTATATCGCTGACTTGCTACTCTGCGTGGGGGAAAGAATTGGTGACTGAAAGAGAAAAATAGAGAAAGAAAAAAATAATAAGGTAAAGGGGAAAGAAAAAGTAAATATACAGTTTTTTTGTCTCTTGAACGGGGACGTGTGCTGATAGGATGATTTGTACGAGTATTGAACGTGCTCCTACAGATTGTCTAGCGGGCTGATATTGTCTAAAAACGTGAATATAAGTTTCATCGCATGCGTCTGTTGCGTGAAGCCGGGGAAAGGGCCCAAGACACAATCAACTGATAAAGTTCTTGCGGTTAACAGGTGCATGCAGTGTTTATACAGTGCACTCTCATCGGCATATGCTCGTCCCTCAAACAAGATATCTTGTACAGTTTCTATGGAACCACTGTTATTACAGTATTGACTTTCTACTTGACAGAAGCAGTATCGTAAGTTGTTCTGTTAAGCACTGTTCAGCCGGAGACCATGATAGAGAGTTTCCAGGTGTCGAGGGATTCTAGATGGGAGCCTAATTTTTAGATGTAGGTTTATAGAGTGGAGGAAAGCATAATGATACGTCAAGAGGTTCCAGAGCCTCTTCTTTTCTTCGGAACCAAGCCTTTTAGTTAGCTGGGAAGCATCTGATTAAATGAAATAGGTTTGCCTGTAACTTTGCTTTTCAAGTCCTTTGTGGGCCGCTTCATCTGCTTTTTCATTGGCCAGTATACTGCAATGAGCTGGTATCTATTGAAAGGTGATTGCGTGACCTGCGGTAATAGCCAAATGGCGTAAATACGCTATATCGAATGAAATCTGGTGGTACTTGAAGCACTCCAGATACAGATATCGGTGGGGTAAATTTTGTTGTGCACTCCTCGCGGCAATATCCTTGTTATAAGTATCAGGGTGATGTTGAAAAGGAGTGGACTGAGCACTTCACTCTGGAGTACATCCTTCTCTGTTGCGTAGAACTGTGTGGCACCGTTTGGAGTGCACATATATATCTTCCGTTCATTTAAATAGCTCCCGATTCATTTACACAGTCTTCTTCCAAGGCCAAGACTGACCATGGCTGCAAGGATGGCATAGTGAAAGGCGGAAGAAAAGAACATCACCCAAAGACGGGTGCTGTCACACGAAGGAAGCACCCGTCCTGGTATGACATTTGCTAGTCATTGAGTGAATTAGCCCTTCATTTTCTTTTCAAGTGAATCTATATCTCTCTGTCATTCCTTAAAAAAGAATTTTCGGTGTGAATTGCACAAGCACATCTTTTTTCTCTTCCCCTGAGTTTTTAAAAATCTTCAAGTGAGTAAATTTTCAACAGGTGCGAAGAAAAAAGTACTAATGTATGCTGTACGCTTCCTTCATTTATAGAGCACAGCGGCTGGCTTTAAAAAAAGTTGAAAGACGCTTCCTAAATTTGCTAGTATGTTCGGTGACAACCTGCTGCCGTTTGAATTACTATACCATGTTTCTTTTCTTGTTTTTGTTTTTGCTTATATAGCGTTCGATATAGCGTGCAGCATTGGTAAAAACCACAATCTTGGGTGTTTCTGCGAACCGCTTGCTGTGGAACTGTTTGCCGCTGCGCCTGCCCTTCTCCTGTGGAAGTCATTCGCTTTAGCTGTTTCCACTCAAACCGCAAGTACTGCTTGTCGGCGAATATAAGCACTACGCATATTCTTCATGAAAGCTTCGTCGTTACTGTTAACGTTATCATGTTTGGCTCCACATTGGTGTCCGAATGCCGAAGACAAGGCGTCCAAGTTACCTAACCGACATCAGCGAAGCATTTGTTGGTCTCAATGATGACTGAGCATAGACGGACGGTGGACGGATCTTGCGAGTATGAGACGTGAAGGGCTTTCGCCTTTGTCGCGTCGAATTATCGTTGTTTACGTCCTCATTCACGGCGTAATTTTTGTCGACGTGACCACATCAAGTGTGAGGCTCACGAGAAGGCTTCATGCTCTCCTATAGTAAAGTGCCGAATGCTCTAAATTGTTGACCACTTTTTCTAAACACATAATCGTGCTCAGCTTCCACAGTTGGTTTGCTTCTGCATTGATAGGAGCCGTAGTTTTAACTTACGTGGCTTCATGCTGTGTGAGGCCCACAGGATGGCTTTCAGCTCTGCCTAAGTGGAGTACCCGATGCTCTAAATCGGTAACCCCTTTTTCTAAACACAACTGTTAAACACATTTTTCTAAACACACAGCGTCAGTGTGGAGCTTGCTTTAATCATAGACTTGGACAGCTCTCTGCTTTCTCACAGTCGAGTTTTCTAAACACGAGAACAGGAAGCAATATTAGTTCGCATTTCTAAATTAGGGACAGAATATTGCTCTCACATAGTAGAGTAACGTCGTAGCCTAAATCGTCAAACATTTGTTCTAAACACATCCACCCATCCAGATCTGAGGCACCCGTTCCTGTGTTGAGCAGCGTCGGCGTAATCGATAGAGCGAAGCAGGATGAAGCGTAGCGCTCAGGGTATACAGGTAACGATACAGTGGCAAGACGATACGTTCCGCGGTGCCACAGTGATGCATACCGTCTTGTGTCTACTGTTGTGGAATCCGCCCAAGGGCAGCCTGGAGCGGTCCCGGTTAGCGAGGCAGTGGCGCTACGCTCCGTTTGCCGCAATTGACGTGGAGCCGGCTGCGCGCCATTGTCCGGGTGAGTCACGCTACACACACTGTTGTGTTCCTAATAAACGTGTGCCGGTGTACTAAAGTCTCAATAAATTATTGCTGAACAAAGAATGGACCTTGTGGGACAACGACGTCTCCGCTAATGCGAAATGAGCTGCCCGAGCCAAGAGTCAATGCCACTTATTCCGAAATTGAGAGCTGCGTGTGCCTGAAGCACTAACATGTGTCTTAACTTATCGAAAATTCAAAACACCTGACGAGCTTCACTTGGAATTCGCATTAGGCCCTACCATAATCATGATCAATTTTTTGTATCTTTTGTTATTCGCCCCATTTTCCCAACAAGTATTTCAACGTCTATTCAACAATGCATTTACGCTTACTTCTTGCGCTGTTAGACTTGCGCTCTCTAGGCGTCATGCTTTCTATTTTTATGTTAGGTGCTCGTGCATATGTACAAACTGCATTGTTAGACGCCACACCGCACTGTCAAGGATGTGATGCGCCTTTTTTCTCTTCAAGAGAACGTCTACTAATACATTTCATTTTTTTATACCAGTTCCTCACTTTCATAAATATACGCCAATTTGCAGCAGCCACGTTTAGTTAGGCACCGCAATAAAATGACTTGCGTTTCATCGAGTCTCGCTGTTGTTATACGACGCCTACAATAGTAGCTGTGTGGAGGCTAGTTGGAACATACTGTGAGTATGTTCCACAGGAAGAGCTGCAATGTTGAGGACAAAAAAAACTGAAGTTAACACAAACAAAGTGCATCTAACAACTGAATTTTTCGAAACGAAAAAATCAAGAGGGTGGGGTGGCATACAAATGAGAGGGAACTGAAGGCAAACTATGCACAATCGTAACAGGTTTTACAGCATAGCATCCCGGTACAACTATGTGGCTTGTCTTTATTGCCCTCTCCTTTGTAGGTCACCCAACCCTGCTTGTTTTTTTTTTCAATAAATTCAGTTGTTAGATGCGCCTTCTCTGTATAATGTCCAGTTTTTTTTTTGTCGTTAGCTGCGCAGTGCTGGCTTTACCTACAAAAGTATCCCGGTTAGAGTTCATTTGTATATTAAACGTATGAGTATGTTGAACTTTAAAGCGAATTGGTTCGTTAACTGTCATTAAAATATTCATGCTCACCTCCGGACTATAGGACTCGGCGAAAGACATACAGGCTGTGTACATCCCAGCAGCCTTCTGCCAGGGAAGTTGATTGGAAGGTGGTATAAGAGGAACGATGAGGCGTATTAGGGTCAAGACGTGTACATAAGTTTCCAGCTGGAAATTAAACAAATAAAGGGCCGTAAACAGTGCATAATACATTATCGCGTTAGCTAACTGTTTGAAAACGTACATTCAGTAGTGCCCTATGCCTAGGCCGGCAAAATAACCGTAGTCTGCGCTGACTCCCTCATTATTACAATTGTCTTTATCTTTTCCGTACAAAAGGGGGGTAGGGCCCAAGAGCAAAATCTATAAAACTGTAGCTTGGTGCACCTAAGGCCTAACAAAAATGGGTTCATGTAACATACAAGGCAGAAGAAAGTGAAACGCAGTCAACGAGTGAAAATTGGAAAACGTTGTGCATACAGATGTAGCGTCACCTACAATAAATAAATAAATATATATAAATAAATAAATAAATAAATAATTATTAAATGAATAAATAAATGTATGCAACTACACAAACGGCCACAAAAAATAAGCACTCTACTTGTAAACGTACGCACAAAGAAAAGACCTATACACTGCACCTGACCAAGTATTCTTAGTTTTTTTTGTGTTAGTGTAAGTAGGCGACAGTCGTCCTTTTCATATTTGTTTGAAAATGCTGGCAGGAAAAATTGAGGGGTTTGATTTCTGTAGCCAGATCTCGTGTGGGGAACCGTCACCTTCTCGGCACTTGTAGTACAGACAGCTTTGTCTTCAAGGTTAACGTTGCTGAAGATATCAAGGACTCTAATAAGACTGGTGAAGAAAATCTGAAACAGTGCAATAGTCATGGTTCAGAATTAGTGTTAACCCGAATAACATTATGTTTAAGAAACAAGTCTCCAGTGTGCGCTCCGTAACTGATCCTGGCAATATCCCTCACAGCTTTCTCTTGTAGTACAAGTAGTCTGTTAAGGTTGCTTTTGGATGTCATACCCAAAAATAAATGACAATATAATATGCGCGATTGCAACACAGCATGATATATTGTTAACTAAAAGTGGGCAGATAAATCATAATAACATCTGGAAAGAAAGTCCAATGCCTGAATGCGATTTCTTTTCGATGTGAGTGACGTTTCCTTTCGATGTTATCGCGTAGGACTCACCAGGGCCTCGACAAACCGAAATGGTGCTCATTATTATTTTGGCCGACACCTCCTCTATTTTTTATACGCCAGCCAGACGCCCCCGATTCAACTGTTTCCTACTCTCTCCTCACGCCCTTTCCTGCTATCCGACATCACCTAGCTTTAGCGTGTGCTTTTCTGTGATGAGGGAGGGAACTCATGTAGTGCCTCACCACGGAAGTCATATGAAGTAATTTTTTTTTCATTGTATAGAGATCCGTTGGGCGGCGTCTTACGCTCCTCGTGTTCACAATGATGACGGTTACTCTGCCATCGCTCTGTAAAAGGCTCGGTGTTTTGAGCTAGCGTGACACTGTTCGTGGCGACATCCAGCCAAGCAATGTAGAACGCTTCCTGCGGCACTGTCACATGCGTTGTGTTTAAGAGCGCTCTGAGGCAGCGGCTGCATTGTTCGAGCCACAATAAAGGAGCACGAAGGAATAAATCTGATATACGTATGATACTAGAGTGTGAAACTCGTCAATCGAATCTCTGCAGGAACGTGCTTGACCGCACTAGTGATAGCCCTGCCCATCATGAAGCGTCGCATCGCCACTACTCCGTGAACTAAGGTGGACGGACGGTTCTTGTTGAGGAGCATGCGTTGGCACTGGCGTTGACAGAAATGAAGAAGGCGTTGGTTTTAGCCGACCGCACGCACTCGGACTCAAACTCGCCAAAATACTTCAAAAGCGGGATCACTCAAGACTTACACACAATGATATAAGTCAGCCGGGCTGACTGAGATGTAGACTCAAGAATATTTTTATTACTCAGACGCACTCAGACTCATATTCGTCAAGATTTTTCTCGAGTGAACTCATTTGAACTCCGATTCATCAAAGTTTTACTCTGCTCGACCGACTCTGACTGACTCGCCAAAGTATAACTCAGCCAAACTCACTGAGAATAATCCCTCAATCTGAGCGTGATTGAGTTGGAGTGAGTCGACTTCTGACTTACTTTGTGAGCTATGATCCCGACGACTATCGCACTCAGTTTGAACTGCACCTCGCGGGGGCGTGGCTGCGTTCACTGCAGTGTTGTACAGTGGCGCCACTCATGCAATATTTTCAAATGATAAGGAGAAAGTTCGATCGTCCTGCGCACCTACTTGCTTGCTGGTACCCTTTAACTTGACATTCAAGAAGCGGACATCACCATCAAACTGAACGAAGGCACGCGTGAAAGCGAGTGGGCGCAATGCCCACTCGGACTAACTGCCCAATGCTCCCCTCATAACACGAAAACGTGTCCCAATCTACGCAACTGTACTACCTGCTTGTGCGCTTGTCTACGCATTCGCGAGCTGTAGCCCAGAGCGAGAACTCTAGCACTTCACTTGTAGCAAGGAGTCATGAGGTCAGTAACAGCCTTGTACGTGAGGTACGGTCCCCTGTAAAGCTTGCTGAAGACGACTGCACACTTCACGGAGAAACAACTAGAAAAAATCACATGTGATATTCCTGCCCCACAAACTTCATAAAATTACAAGTCGTGTCTGTGATCATTCATGAATCTTAACTAGTGGTGTCAAAGTGCAAAGTTTTCAAGCTGGAAGTCATGTAAAGAATGAAATCAAAGTGCAAATTGAACCTAATATCATTGAGTACATGCAATACAATAACTTGACTTCTTAAGCACTTTTGTTTTCACTTCTTAAACAATACCCAGTAATTTTGCTCTAGAATAACTAATCAGCAGCATGCCTATGTATTTTATACCGCTACTGTTTTGCAGTATTCATTATAAAGTTATGTGGGGTGCCTGAAATCAAAGGTAGCTTGGGAATATCTTCGGGAAGCGGCTATACAGTTTTATATATTGTGCCGGGTCAAGTGTAAATAATGCAACAGAAACAAGCGAAGTACGGGAACACTCTCAGACTGTACGCCAAAGTTGTCCGGTGTAACTTTCTCACCTTCCACAAACACTTTGTGATGCGCGAATCTAAGTTAGTGGCCGTAGTGGAAGTGGCATTTTGAATATTTTTGCATTGTCGCCTCGAAGTTCTCCATTGAACATGTCTCGCATAGTTCTATATTTTGGGTGACAAATCTTCTTAGCTTTGACACTCAAACAGAAGAGCTACAACTATGTTGTGCAGGCGTTCGATAATTGCCTTGCCAATCCACACAGTATTGCAGGGTATCCGCTAAACTAATACTTGGTCAGTTTTACGCCATATTTGGCAGCTGCCAAGCGCAAAAAAACCGTGGCATTTATAGCGCATTTATCAGTGGCAAGGCCTGTAGCCAGTAAGGTTGTCACAAATTTTTCAATTGGTCACCTCGAAGGTAATATGTAAGCGCACGTAGTGGCTGTACAAATAAAACCATGAATTGAAATTGCACACTTGACGCCTTTGCGCGTTTTGAATCTCGTAAAGTATTGAACGAAACTAACGTAAAAACCACATTGAACTGGGAATAGAAGCCGACGTACGTATTCGAATGGGTCCGTGCATTTGTAGGTATTGCAGACGTAGTTGTAGAAGTCTCGGCACGGGTCAACGTTGTAGTCGATTTTAGATCGAATCCGCTGTGCCAATGCACGACAAGCAGGATCTATACATTCATTCTTGTCTGAATGCGAGGACGGAACAACATGTCCCTGTTCGGCTGTTGAGATTTGTGAGGTACTCGTTGTGTGAATTGGTGACTCTTCCGATGGCCGCTTTATCCGGGGGGTCAAAGTTTTTGGCCCATGAAGTGACGGCAGTGTGTCCGCCTGATGAGAACAAAAAGAAATGACCCCGTATCTGCATATTACACTGCAAATGTCGTCGAAAGACGATAGTATTGCGTCTAGAAAAATGAACAAAACGTTTGTTTGATGTTCTGCGCAAAAAAAATCGATGAATGGTACTGTAGAGGCGCTGAGTTAAGAGTGCCTCGAGCGTGCATCGTAGGTGAAAGAGCGCCTCATGACACGTCACACGTGAGACATGAGCGCTACCTGGCACTTGGAAAACGAAGCGAGCACGCCCTGCGCACCCGTCTCGGAGCTAATAGGGTGTATAACGCAAGGCGACAGGTAGGTTCCACCACCGTGTCATCTTAGCAAAGCGCAGGAAACACTTGGCCTTATTGTGCAATCGTTGCCTGGTCAGGGTAATGTGATAAACGCTACGGTCCCTATAATTACTTATGTATGATTTTTCTAGTAAGAGACACACATACAGAATATTGGCGTGTTGTAATGGTGCCTCAGATATGCGCAACATTTGCTTTTTAATTTACAATCAAACAAGTATGAACGATGAATCTTCAGCAATATTGGTGGGTGCTGCGAATGGGGTCGGCCGTTTGGAGTATCGTTTGGCTACTTTGGTGCCGTTAAGGGTACTGTTAAGGGCGAACCAACAGACAGACAGACAGACGGACGGACAGACGAACGAACAGTCAGCCAGACGGACGGACGGACATACGGACGGGCAGACAGGCAGACATACGGACGAACGGACGGACGGACGGACAGACAGACAGACAGACAGACCACAATTTTTGCGTCGAAGGTCCCCAAGAAAGACTATCGTCTTTAAAAGGTACATTTGTAAGCCATCTCTTGATTTCCAACATCGCTACTGTCTAAGCTCAAGGTGTCAGACTTTCGTGTTGGCAAAACTGCGCCTAACAATCACGCATAGATACAAGCGCGAATTTCGCAAGTCTACTACATTTAGAGACTGGCATCTTCAAAAAGTAACGCTAAAAAGATTTTCCAGGACGGTTTTAGAATTTTCAATTTATGACACTCTTCTTGGTATAGAAGCAAGAACATCGCTCTATAGTTTTTTTTTATTCTTGCTATCCAGAAATACTCCAGGCCGGCAGTTTTTACCTTCTCGGTCATATAGATCTGGTCAATGTCGTGTTAACTTTTTGGAAAAAAAACAATAGTCCGCTGGGGCAAGGTCAGGTGAATAGGGTGGATTCTTTGAAAAATTCACTTGTTCAATCGCCAAAAGTTCCTGTACTTCAAGAGCTCTGTGGCACGTTGTATTGTCGTGCATCAAAACCAATCGCGCGAATGAATCAGCGCGAGTCGAAACCATCGCATTATCTGCCGTGAGCGTGATGAAATTTTTAGGTACATTTTAGCATTCAGAGATTGACCTTCTGGAAAAAAGTTTATACGCACATCTTTTGAGTCCGAAAACAACGCGAGCGTTACTTTACAAGCCTCTTGTGCGTGTGAAGATTTTTTATGTCGTTTGAATTTCTTACGTGCACGCATGCCCCTGGTTGTCTCTCTGCTGCAGGTTTACGCATCGGAAATCTCATTTATCAACAGATATACCTTTTTAACCATTCTGCTTTTCTTTCTGTCTGTTGAGCTCACGCCTGAAAAAAACGTACTCAGTCCTCTGTTTGCTCTGTTTTCAGACTGAGGGGAACAAATTTGGAATAAATTTTCCTTCCTAGGCCTTGTTATAGCATCGTGCGGCTGTTACGGATGTTTAAGTTTTACGCTATGATCCCGGAACACTCATAGTAGTTTTGAGATTGCTTTTTCTGTAATTTTTATTTTTTAATAGTTCTGACGGTTACCGGAAGACTACGTATATAGGGTCGTCCGTTATCAACTCCCTACGCACACCATACCGTCGATGTCATGTAAAAGTGTTCTCTCAAAAAAGAGTGTCAATGTTTCAACGTGTTTCAATCATGTCCATGGTTACCGTGGTGGTTTTCCCAAGTTTTACACCAAACTTGATGGCTACTCTCTGCTCTACTTAGCTATGCAAGGCAAACAAACAACACAATGTGTTTTCTCAAATGACTGTAACTCACAAAATTCACATGACGCAATTCACAGCACACTTGCCACTAAAAGCAACAAATAATGACCGCTTGGTAACTCAATTGGTTTTTATGAGAGTTGCCGTTCTCAAAAGAGAGTAGACACACTGTGTACAGCATAGCACAGCCTTCTCTAGTATCATATCATCGGAGGTCCGAAAACAGAGTGAGGGTGACAACGAGAAAGAAGGAGGCGAACCCACCGGCTCCATTCTTTCCTGTCTTCGCGACACTGGTGCTTAATTATATACTAAACAATTTTAATCGACCAAGAATCTGCTTACTTATGTGCACTGAGTTAAAATAATGGTTACCAAGAGCAACTGCCCACAAAGCCTGCCATTCACGGTTAAGAATACCTTATAACGCCTCCTATGTTCCACGCTATACGAGAAAATCCGGCGAAATTCAGCTTATTTCCGGCAAACGCTATAGACGGATAAACAGACAAGGTGCACATCTACTCTAACTTCTCAGATATTGCAATACGAGCACTTAATTTACTTCTTTTTCTGACACTTTCTTTTCGGACATTTTAAGTTAGCTTACGCCGTCCTACTTAAAATAATTTGTTTTTCCTTCTGCTGCACTTGGGAACAGTGCAATGTACTTGTGGAAAATTTTCTTGAATTCCTTAAGTTTTACCTCTGATGAATTGCCACTCTGCAATCCTAATTAGCTATAGAGACAGGCGAACTACGATAGGTATTTAGGGGCCCTTTAGTTGAGCTTCTAGTTTAGTTGAGCTCCTTTAGTGGAGAAAAACTCTGAAGCTATTGTGCACAGACACATTTATTATCTGGGTCAATATGGTACATACATAGGTTTGCGCATGTAGGTGAATTTTTCTTCTGGGCAAATTATGAGCCCCAGTACATGGGAACGTTTCAAAGCTGCAGATTCATACTGCTATGATTAACGAAAACACAATATTGACACATTCTATGTGAGATAGTGTGAGATCAACGCCCTCACCGTTGTGGCGTCACTGTATGGTGACCTATTGAAGAGAACAAGGTACAGCACATATACGCTGCACAATACGGCAAGCCCCAAAGCGAGTAACCAGGAGAAGAACAGTGTGATCACGCGACTTCTCTCTCTTTTTTGGTTTTCATCGTCAGGAGGCACGCCCATGTAAAACGGCTGTTCGCTTGTCTCCTGCATTATAAAATACAAAAAAGACATTACCGTTGAAGAAACTGAGAACATTGGTTGTGTGGGATGGCTGGTTTTCATTTTTTTGTTAATAAGGTAGTGCAGTGTGAACCAGGAATAGTAATACAAAACATAGGAAGACCAGTTTCTGTTTTCGTCCCCTGTTTCCCTAGTATGTTCTGTGCTAAACCAGTATAGCAAATATACATTCCTCAGCATCATTATAGAAAAGTTCTCAGAAGCTTTTGCTGCGAATAGAGTCAGCGAACCTAGCGACTGAAAATGAGCACGTTGTTGAACCTGTTTCTCGTACTCGCAAGCGTGAAGGCAGAGACTACAAAAGGAAACGAATAAAGACGGGAACTTTAGGCAAAATGCCTATTTTTTCTTGAATCTGTTTTGAGCCCATTTACCACATAAACATAAACTAAGAGATGTGAAATAGTTTGATCACACATTTAATGTGCCTGTAAGTGCCTATTTTGACGTTTTTGCCTATATCAACTTTTGAGCGTCTAAAAACGACTTTTCGAATACGTAGAGCAAACTTTTTGCCTAAATGAGCTGTTTATATGGAGGAAAACAAGAAGCACTTAGTATGGTCATATTAACAACACGTGCACAGCGCGCTAGTTTTTTTTTTCGTTCATGTTTTTAGCTCTTGGTAAGGTTCAATCATGGTTTGACATAGGGTCGACGCGTGCATACACTGTTACATCGGCGAAAACAGATCATAATTCGGCGCACTGCCATAGCCAACGTATATGTAGACTCAGTCAATGTGCACCGACGTATGTGACGTTTGCCAATGCTCCGATAACGTCGCACTATAAACGCGCCTTCCATGAGCGGGTCTTGTACCCCGGCGAGGCAAAGCGAGGCTAGCAGCTGTTGTGCTAGTGGGTCCCCCTAATATATTTACGTCCCTTGATTCCAGAGTAGGGCAGCGTGGCGGTTGCGTGAGCGTGGCTAGAGTGTACTGTAGCGAAGCGAGGAGAGGCTAACGCTAGTGTAACCACTGCCCCGAGAAGATCCCCATTGCTAGGTTCGAGAGTAGTGCAGCTCGGCGGTCGCGTTCAGGAGGCTTCAAAGTGTAGCTGGAACTTACGCTAATCAGCCGCAACTATGATAAGCTAGCGCTGCCGACTACAGCCTACACGTAAGTTTTGTTGGCAATCATGTTCTTCATAACGGCAGCTGTTGGCAGTCTGCCGAGCAATATGGAATGAAAAAAAGCCGTAAAATATACTTCTCAGACAATGGACCAGTGAATGAATCACAGCGCTACTCCGTCGATCGAGAAACAGTCCATGAGGAAAGCAGGGGAAAAGAAATGGGAAAGGTCAACAGTGTATATGAAGGTGATGTCCTCTCTGAAGTACGCATAAGCATAAAGCTCCCAAAATTGGTTATGCAACAGCCAATTTGTTTAAATACCCCCGAATCAGTGCAAATGACATGTATATTGTGGTCATTCCTTGGGTACACAGATTCATTTTGCTATTCTTATATCGATATCTGTGAACTTGCATGCGAAAAACTCGCATGCACCTATTACACAGAATGCAGCCATATGTGAAAGCTTCACTTACACAAGCCACTTTAAACTTTATTGCTTATACTGTGTAGTAATCTACAATTTAGACTTCTCGAGTAACATCACGCAATAAGAAGTATCCACTAAGTGGTTGAAGTACGCATCAAAGACAGGATCGCTACGCTTAAAAGGAAAGCTTAATGATACGCAGTTTTTTCGGACGTGCAGCAAAGCTTCGCTCCGTCCCCAAGAGACCGGTCGCTGACAGAGCAGCCTCAAAAAAAGCTGTCTTGAAAAGAATCCCGGATTGTATTTGCTCAAAGAAGTGTCTGGAGTTTCAAGTGGCGCTGATTTTAATATTATGAATGCAATAAAGCATTAAAAGTGCTAGGTCACGAGTACGCTGCACTAACTTCAGTGGACGTCGAGCGTTCTTTTTCGCATAAGAGCAAATACAGACTGAAAGCAAGCACAATTCAAACCCAAAAACCTTGATATTATGCTAGTTTGTCACTGTTTTCATAGCCTTTCCCATAATTTCAAATTACCTCAGCTTTCACCTAAATATGTTCAAATGGTTATGCTTCTCGGTAATTATTTTCATGAAAAAAAATAAATTTAGCTTTTTCAAAGCACAGACTTTGTCTGCTGTGTTTGTTAAAAATGTAATATTTGTCCTGAGCATGCTACTGAAGTAAGTATAATTGTGCCTATATATGCCCTAATGATAGTTTTTAACGCCTATTTATGCCTAAATGGCAATTTTTAGGGCCTAATATAGGAGCCCAAAACATTCGTTTTTCGTGCCTGAAGTTCCGGTCCCTAGAAATGAGCACTGAAAAAATACTTGAAGTTGCAGATGTGGATTTAACTTTTGTGAGTGTGAATTGCATCGAATATTTGGAAGTTATAGTGGGGCACAGCCTAATAATAAATGTTATCTCCCCCCACAGCGATCACCTTCTCAACCAGGCAGAATTCGGATTAAGGTCTGTGTTTAGAAAAAGTGGGTAATCATTTAGAATACTAATTACTTTACTATGGGAGAGCTTAAAGCCGTGCCGTGGCTACCATCAACGTCTTCTGTTGTGCGACGCGAAGTTCTTACTGAACAGCGGTTGAGTTTTTACATGTTCAGGCAGATTTCATGCATTTTAGGTTTATCACTTGACCGTATGAGCTCATGTTCACTTCGCTAGTTTTTGTTCGGAAAATCTCACTTCTTTACCAATTTTATCCAACATTCTGACATCGCAGTTCTGCCAAACGTTTTATTTTAACAATGTATGACGAATTAATCATTTATAATACACGTAGTGTTTGCATTACAAGCGAAACTGGGCTTATGGTTAGAACAACGATCAGCAATGCTCTGTTGCACAAATAAACGACAAGCATGCTGCGGTACTGGGGGCAGAGCAAGTATTTATTCTTAGGTTGTAACTTACTATAGCTTCTTTTGAAAGCGAAGAACGTACATATTCGCAACGAGGTGTTCCACACCGTAAAACATGGACAGAACTGTTAAGCGATCTATGGGCTGCTAAGGCGCCGAGTGACGATGCACTAGCACAGCGCATACTACTCTACTACACTGCAGAGTTCATAAATTAATGCCAACGATCACAGTTTAGTCATCGTGGTACCGACCGGCAGCGACGCCTCGCAATGGCTTCGTCTCTATTGTTTCGTTTGGTTCTGCTCAATCCTGAGCATTCATCGCGCAGCCAGAAAGAAACTTATGCAAAGGTGGTAGAGGTCTTTTCTAGAGGTTCAGCGGCTCATTTGTGCCGCCGCCTAGACGATGTGGGGAACCTTCACCAATCGGGTTTCGCGGCCTCTAGTTCTCTCTCTCCCTCTCTCTCTCTCTCTCTCTCTTTCTCTCTCACACACACACACACACACACGCACACACACACACACACACACACACCTCCTTTATGTTTCGTGTTTGGATCTTATCCAGGTCTGCGGTGCCATTTTATCGTAGATATGACCAGCCGTCTAGCCTACAAGTACATAATAAACCTGCTTAGGGCAAAGAACACTTGCCACTTTACTGATAATGAAAAAGAATGATCGCTCTTCGCTGTCCATGTCATAATGCAATGAATCGCGAAATTTTTTGAAAAAAAAAAAATGGAAGTTACGGAATATCCGCCTCTAGCCCCAGTGTCCCCAATATCCCTTCAAGTTTTAGTATGCTTCGCCGCACAGTGAATGTTATAGTGACAAAGCCAACTTTCAAACCACGCGTTTGCTCTGGAGTGATGGTTGCTTTGTTAGTGCATTTTTGGTAACGTATTTTGAATAAAGAGTGGATACTTGTTTGGTGCAATCTGCTTATATTATTATGGCTTATAACAACAGACAGTTTGTGGCACTTGAGTAGCGTTATAAGTGGGTTCGAAATTATCAGTGTTGCAACGTTGCTTCTCCAGAATTCGATTGATAGATTGATATGTAAAGTTTGACGTCCCAGAATCATCATATGATTATGAGAGATGGTGTTGTGGAGGGCTATGGAAATTTTGACCACTTGGTGTTCTTTAACGTGCACCCAAATCAGAGCATACGGGCCTACAGCAATTTCGCCTCCATCAAAAATGCAGCTGCCGAAGCCGGGATACAATCCCGCGACCTGCGGGTCAGCAGCCGAGTACATTAGCCACTAGACTGCCTCGGCGGGGCATTCCGGAATTGAATTCACTGCAGAAACACCCCACATTTTTGGGACTAGGATAATTATTTAGAATGAAATGTAGACAACGCTTGGGAGAACGAAATTAGAATAGAATTATGCCATTTTCTTAAAATTTTCCATGTCCTCATTTATGAGTTATTTACAAACTTCCAAAATTATAAAGTCATATCTTTGACTTTCTACTTAAAGCAGTATTTTTGAAATGGCTTGGCCGATAACAAGCATGGTATGGTCATAAGTATTGCGCCTGGTATAGTTCGGTCCTTATATTGATTGCTGTTGCTGAATTTCTTTTTATTGTTTGTGTAACCAAGGTTCTACGCCGCTTCAGTATCTTACACACGTAAGTAACCTTTTCGAAAAGAAAGACATTGCATACCTGTGCGCAGCCAAACACGAAGTTTTTCTATTCCCCTTCATCTTTGTGAGCCGCACATGATAAGCATCAATGTTGTCGAGCAGTGTCGCCCAGTGTGTTGTATTCGATGAAAGAGCAGGAGGTTCCAACTGATACCAGTATATTTGAGGGGCCTTCTTCCCCATTAAACAAATGTTAGTTTTTTCCATGCTCACGACCGCTCAACAAGTGTTGTAAACTGCTTTATCTTCATGAACATACTGGTCAGTATAAAAACGCCACGTTGCTTTTTAGCGCTAACACGTTGAAGGGTAAATGAGTATAAAACATTGTCTTTCAAACATGCTGAGCATGCAAATAGTATAGGTAGCGGAATAAGTGCCCTTATGAGAATTATTTGGTTAGTTGCGTTGCACGAGATGCGCCCCGAAGTTGCTATTTCTCCACCTTGGTAACTTTTGCTGTTAGTGATTTATATGACAAAATCAGCTTTATGGGCACTCATTCTTAACTCGATAAAACTGCTACCGCGCCTTTCCTACGTTGAGGAACTGCATTAGCGGGATAGAATGGAAATGACCGGCCTTTATAGTAGTTGGGTTAGGTACATTTTTTCCATCCGAGGAAGCCAAGGCAATAGAACTGCGGCGCGTTATTTCTCAGAATGAAATCGGAATGTAATGGACCCACTGTGCAAAACTGGAATGCATACACGCCCAACCCACCAAACCATTTTCCTGGGATCTAACGAAATGACCTAAGTGTGGAGCTCTAACTTGTATGTCTCTTGAAAATTGTTAAAACGCTTTATCTTTTGACATATGCAAACAACTAAAAAGTCTTAAATGGGCAAAAACGTCCCAAATAAACAAGGGTACACCGAAAATCTAATATAAGAACTTGTTTGATATGATTAACTAATGTCTAGGGTTTTACGTCCCGAAACTGCGCTAGCATTATAATAGATGCCATAGTGGAGGGCCCCGGAAGTGTTGGCCATCTCGTATCTTTAGCGAGCACTAACATTGCAGAGTACACGAACCTCAACCGTTCCGCCTTCTTTTAAATGCCACCACTGTGGTGGGGATCAAACCCGTGACCATCGATTCCGCGGCCCTGCACCGTAACCACTGTTCAACCAAGTTTTGTTTGAGAATACTCCTGACATTGTCTATAGGGTCACTCACCAATCTGGTTTCACTTTACCGAGTTTCATGAAACCAAATGTGGCGAAATGACTGTCGCAGAATCGAAAGTCGGGCTAGTTGGATATCTATGGTATAACTGTCGTTCAATCGCATGAATAAACAAAAAGGAAGAGAGGACAAGCGCTCTCTCGCAAATAAACAATTTATTAGAAAGGGACGAATATATAAGCACGCACTCAAAAACAACGCATGCGTGTGCAGGCAAACAGTAAACCCGTGGCAAGTCAAGTACACAGAGTAAAAACAGTAAGATTATCCAGAACATAATCTAAAAATGCAAACTCTTAATGGTGCAGCAAAACCAGAAGCTGGCTGACGCATTTTTCTCCTCTTTTTTTTATGCGAAAAGGTTCCTTCATCTCACGAGTTACTCAATTGTTAGATCGACAAACCACTTCAGTATCCTGAAAAAGGGGATAACAACCGCACTCTCTGCGATGAACCGCGAGATGCGATGCCCCAAAAATTTCAAAGAATCATGCTCTCTAAGACAAACATAGATGCACCTTCCCGTCTGACCTATGTACACTTTACCACAGCTAAACGGAGTCATGTAAACAACCCCCATTGCGCAGTCCACGAACTGTTTGCTATGTTTCATGCGACATTGCGGAAATTCTCTGCGCATGCGCGAGCAAATGGACTGCAGTTTGCTTTTGGCCGAGAAAATCGCAGCGACTCTATATCTATTACCAAGTTGCTTAACTTATTGCGATGTGTTATGAAGGTAAGGAATTACTGTTATCCTCCTACCTTTTTTACTCTTATCACTACGCCCCGAGTGGTTCCCATGGAATTTTAGTTTCTTAATCATAGTGTTACACACAGAAGTGATCACATCATTAGGATACCCTGATTGTACTAGTTTTCTTACTTGACTGTCAAACCCCATTTTCATTCTGTGTTGGTAGGAATTTTTCAGAGCGAAACCCAAACTCGTTGTAACGATACTTCTCTTCACTAACTGAGAGTGGCTCGACCTATAATTGAGTGTAGGTTTTACAGATCTAGGACGATAATGCCAGCAAACATGCTGAGGTTCGAAGACCAAGTTATGATCTAGAAACTTCTGTCGCTTTAAACGTCGAAACTAAAAATAAAAATTTATTTCGTGCGCTTCAGAACAGTTATACAAGATTCACTTAAGAGAGACATCTGTGTATTGCCGATGCTCAAAGCGAACTGCAGCCTGACTTCGTGCGCGTTAACTCATATTCTGGATGCTGCCCCATTTCCTCTTCTGCGATGAAGTCCAGAACGCTCCAGGTTGCTCAAATCCGCACTATGTTTGAAAGTCGCTACAAATAAAGCCAAGCCCTACGAGGTGGAATAATGCTTTTGCGTGAACTGAGTGTTCAAGTGCCTGACAAGGGTTAGCAGTGTGCGTCGCCAAAAGTGTGATGACTTAAGAATAACGTTCAAACCGACATTTCGCCGGCAAACGCGCTAAGCTCAGGTGTCAGTTTCACGAGAAGAAACGCATGCTATAGCGTACATTTCGCCATAGCAGTACGCCGTGTGCGCTGCTCTGACATTCGTGCCACAAGCTGTTTTCAGTTGTGCTTAGCTGCGCGGTCAGGTGATGCTGAACTGTAAGTGTCAGAGTCGTAGTCGAACACTATAAGCACTTGTTAAATTGGTAAAGAGGGAGATGGCTAACATTAAATTGATGTAGGCAACAGTCAACTGATAACCAACATTATCTATCGTGAAGCTAATAGAAGAGTGAAAGACAATGCATATCTTTTTTTTTAGATTAAAAAAAAGCATCACTACAAACCGAGAGTACGGGTCGGTTTATGAATGATACCGAATAGCTGAGGCTTACGTACGTCTCATTGGTGACAGTCTTCCGTCGCTCTTCCTTTCGCACTGCCGAGCGAGTATGATCACGCGTTCTTGTTGCGCCGGAACAAACTGACGAAATTTGCCACTATTATAAGTATCAAAGTAAGAAACACTTTGAACAACAATTTTGTTTGTTTGATTGATTTATTCACAGGGTTTAACGTCCCAAAACGACGCTATGATTATGTGAGATGCCGTAGTGGAGGGCTCCGGAAATTTCGACTACCTGGGGTTCTTTAACGTGCTCCCAAATCTGAGCACGCGGGCCTACATCATTTCCGCCTCCATTAGAAATGCAGCCGCCGCAGCCGGGATTCCATCCCGCGACCTGCGGGTCAGCAGCTCAGTACCTTAGCCACTAGACTACCGCGGAGAGGCTGAAACAATAATTTTAAGAATGATATATGCAGCGGCGAAATAATTTCTTAGTCACCCCAAAACTTCTCTGCTAGAATGGCAGACTCACGTGTGGAGGTGCGTGTTTTAGGAGGAAAATTATCTATATGATAATAAAAAAGACGCTGGTGTATAAGCCATTGAATATACATCGTCAATTTTTTTAATGTTTGCCTCCGAAACAGGAACGAATTTTAATCATCATGTACACTTTGGGTTTTTTTATAGGAGATCTTGAGCGAAGATATGAAATAGCAAAGGTTAGTTAGGAGGCAAGAAAACGAGATAATTTGAGTGTGCTTCGTTGTACTAGGTCATGGTGGTTGCTTCGAGCACTGTTTTCTGCTTGCCGTGTTGTCGGAAAGGGTGAACGCCCTGTTCGTTCGTCTGGTCTTTTGCATTCACTGGAAATGTTTGGCGGCAAGTATGCGCCAACTAGACAAAACCTAATACCCGCCACGGTGGTCCAGATAGGTTACTCGAATATCGACTCGAAGGAAGAGTACTCGAATCTCGGGCGTCGTGGCCACATTTTCGATAGGAACGAATATGCTGGAGGCCCGGGTGCATACACTCAAGTGCACAGGAGAACTCCAGGGGGTCAAAATTTTGGAAGCCCTCCAATACAGTGTCTCTCATAATTATGCCGTGGTTTTGAGACATCATACCTCATCAATTGTTATTATTTCCTGATCCAAAAGTGCCTGTAAACCAGTGAAGGCAGTGACTTGCTTACTTGTACAATTACCAAAAACACGTCTGATCTCAGGACATTACCTTTGTTCGGATTGTGCCAGCATGTTGGTTTGAGCTGCTAGAAAGGTTGGTTTTATACTGAAAATACGCCGCATTGGTATTCCACCTGCGACCCTTGTGAAGTATATCAATGACTGTTTCCACGTATATAGCTTTTAGTGATTCATGCTTGTATTTTCTTCGAGCGTTACTTTCACGTCTACATGAAAACACCATTCGTTGATCATCAAGTAATAACACAATCGATAGTAGAATGCCAGCATAAAATACTGGTAATTTTCGAACAGTGCCGGTTTAAAACATTAGAAATAACACAGCGAAAGCTTAGTGGCCTGGCGTTAATAACGAAATTCTGCTAAATATTTCATGATAGCCTCCTGGTTTTCAATCCGAGTCTACAATGAATATACTCAATGTGCGACTAAGTATAATGTGAAGTGTTGTCAATTTGAGGGTGTTGGCACACATTCATAGCTTATTAATGGTACACATTCAGCGCTCCATCCTGTTTCTTCTGGTTTCTTACTTGTCGGTCTCGCGGTTTTTTCACTATGAATATGTATGATGAATTGCTGTTACTCTTTCATGCGCTATATTGACCATTTTAACAATAATTGGTCGTATAACAGCTTCTCCCGTAGTGAATTTGTTACGCGTGGAAATAGGCGTAGCCAAAAAAAAAGCGGGGGGGGGGGGGGGGAGGCGTTGAGGATTCATCTTCCCTCGGTCAAAAGTTTTCTATTAAGCATACATGCACTCGTTCAAACACGCAAGAACATCCAACATGTAAAGGTAATGCACCCACTCCCCAACTCCCATGAAATGTTTGAATACGCTAGTGCTTGTACACTTAGAAAATAGGTTCAAAAATCACATCACCATGGTTTAGGCATCCGCCTGTGAATCTTCCAGGTTGACAAGTGTTAATGATATGCTGGGCAAAGCAAGCTGCTCCCTTGGTCCGAAACGAGGTAGTGTAGTCAGATATGGTCGACTAACCAACAAGGAGGCTCTCGCTATACATGGCGACAATGATAATGATGATGCGTCTCACAAAGGTCATACCCACTTAGAGAAATTCGTCAAAAGTTTTATGAGATTGTGTGGCCTTTTCAGTATTGGATAATAAAAAATGAAAGGAAAAAATGTACGTAAGATGGAAAGACTGCAATAATGTATTTAACCCGTTAAGATCTGACAATATAGTCGTTATGTGGAACATTTAATAAACAGTTTGATATAAATACTTTTTAAAATTAAACCGTTTCTTCGATAATACCGCACGGTAAAATCTTATCCTGTGCCATTTCGGAATCTTCATAGACTGTCGCGCCACCTTTCAGAACTGAGAAGCGTTTCTCGGGGATTATCAGTAGGCAGATGGACCTCTTCTTGTCCCCATAATCACCCTTCATCCCTCTTTACTTCCGCCTTCCCTTATCCTCTGTGTAGAGTAGCAGGCTAGAGTGAACTAGCTCAGGCCAACCTCTCTGCCTTCTAATTAATTGTCAGCTCTCTCTCTCTTTCTCTTTTTCTCTCCCAGTGTTCGACTGTGCTAGCCTCAGCGTCGACGCGTTAGCAAGAAACGAACACAAACCGCTTCGTATGTTTCGTGAATAAGTGAATATACCGGACCATGCGATACGGGATCGATCTTGTACACTTTGCGTCATCGTTCACGTAGTGTCATCGTTCACGTAGTGTCATCGTTCTTTCTTTTTTGTGTTGCATCGCGAACAACCTTCAAACAAAAGCCCATTTATGTATACAGCCGTTTATGACTTCACCTCTTGCAACGGCGGTGCTGTGGTTAGCGTACTGGTCCTCATCGTGGTCCTTTAGCAACATCGGCCCTCGTTGGCACCTCTACTAAAAAGGCGTAACTTGCGTTTATTTTTCTGCCATGGGTTTATAATGTCAGAGTGGTGCATTCAGACGCAGGCATTACCAGAAAGAAAGGACATTGAAGTCTTTCTTATATATGTTGTGGGCATTCATTAGTACACCTACTCTCTTCACACATGTTCATCATTATGAGTGGTCGTCGTCTTCATCTGCTAGGGGAACTTGGCTTGCCTGGGTTGTGTGCCTCGGGTGTGGTCACTTAATCGTGTCTTCTGGGCCTATTAAAGTTGCCTTCACCGTTGCATCACGACTGGTGGAGTGTTCTCAGCGATCTTCTGTCTTCTCCCAGCCCGCTCTACCTCCTGGAACGCCGCTCAGGTCGTCGTCTGTGCCAGGTATCCGGTAACATGCCTCAGGGTGAGCCAACAGGCGCTCCTGCATCTACATCCACGGCCCTGGCTACCACAGCCTATTCATCGTGGAATATCACTGTGCACCTGCGTGATCCGCCCACGTTCGCCGGACTTCGACATCAAGATGTGGAGGATTGGTTGTACAAGCTCAATCGAGTAAGTTTGACTAACAACTGGCATGATCTTGCCAAGCTTCGCCGTGTTTCTTTCTATTCGACAGTCGTAGCGAAAACGTGGTTTTTCAACAATGAAACGGACATAATGGACTGGACACATTTCAAACAACAGCTTTGCCAAATCTTCGGCACCCCGGCGGTTCGTTCAGTCCTCACGAAAAAGACACTGGACGTTCGCAAGCAACAATGCGGTGAGTCTTACACCTCGTACATAGAAGATGTGCTTGCTCTCTGTAACCGTCTCAGCATGTCCATGTTCGAATCAGAAAGGGTTCGCGACCTATTGAAAGGGATTGGCACGGTCGCATTCGATGACTTGGTCATACGAAACCCGACCACAGTCGCTGACCTTGTTGCCACGTGCCAACGCCTAGAGGAACTTGAGTTGCAATAGTTACCGCGGGACAGACCTGAAGACACCACCCCGACCGATTCCTCATTGTGTGCTATGATCCGGGTGATAATACGGGAAGAGCTGCAATCTTTCGGCTTCTCAGTGACCCCGACTCCACCTCCCACCTCCAACACTCTTTTGAGCAACGTTATCAAAAAGGAGTTGGCGTCCATGACCGGGTCAGCGTATGTAGGCTCTCCAGTACCTCGACTCCAGCCGACGTACACACAAGTCCTCAGTGGTTCACTGCCCGTCGTAAAACCATTTTCTGCACACTCGACGCCTGTGCCCCTGGCTTCGATGACTCCAAGCGCACCTAGCCAGCCATTTCACCAACCATGGCGGCCACCTCGTCCGATCTGTTATTACTGCGGCTATCGGGGCCACATTGCACGCTTCTGTCAGAAGCGTCAGCAGGACGAGCGTCGTGAATTCGACCTCTACGGACGGGGTGATGGGACAAGGGGGGCCACTTTCCAAGCCGTCCTTATGATCCGCCGCTACGTCGCTCCCGTCGCCAACTGCGACATCCGAGACAACCCATCCTTACCGCTCTACTACACTCCACGCGCCAATACCCCTCCACCACTCCACGTCTCCATTGCGACCTGTCACGCAATTCACCAACCAACGCCCGGAAAAACTTACCTCTACAGCTTTTGGAGGAAAAGCTGCATCGAATGAAAAGACAGAAATTCCTCCACTGCGTTCATATAATACGATATCTCTTTTAATAGAAGGTGTGTACGTGGACGCTTTAATAGCCACTGGTGCTTATTTGTCTGTGATTGATCGTTCCTTGTTTCCTTGTGCTCACGTCTGCGAAAACTCAACACACCTTATGATGGACCTACACTGCTCGCTGCTCAAGGGGACACCAGTAGACCTGCCGCTATGTGCACCGAACGTGTTTTATTGCTGGTCTTCTCCAATTTGTACAATTCGCCGTGCTGAGTTCGTGTGCCCACGACCTTATATTAGGCTGGGATTTTCTGTCTACGGCGAATGCTTCCATCTCCTGTAGAGAAAGTGTTGCTCATGTGATGGAAACTGACTATGTCCTTTATGCGGATGACAAGCCCGTTCACTTGCTCGCTGCGGAAGATACCGAGCTACCGCCTGGTCATCAGCGAATAGTTATCGCCTCAAACGTGATCGATTCTGGTGACGTGTTTGTCTAACCATCTGCACGCTGTCTCGCAAGTAGTATAGCCCTTGCTTCAGGTCCAGTGTGATTCCTCAATAGCCCCGGACTTCTCGACGCTACAAACAAGACACCCGAGAAAATTATCAATCGTAAAGGCACCACAATGGCTTGTGTTACCGAATCCCAGCCTGTCTCTGTTGTCCTGCTTGTGCCAGCGTGTTCTGACCTTGCTTCTATTAGACATTCATCATGCGTTTCTGCTCTTGCTGTGACTATTAGACCTGAGTGGACCTCTTCACACACACACGAGTTTCTTGCCTTGTTACAAAATCATAAGAGATTGTTTGATGCCCATTCCTCCTTTCTGGGACAGATGTTCATTATTACGCATCGTTTCGAGACCGATGGCACTTCCATCGTACGCCGTTGACCATATCGCGTCTCTTCATTCGCGCGCGAGGTCATTGAAAAAAATGTCGCCGATATGCTACAACAGAACATCATACGTGAGTCCTGGGTCATCTCCCGTTGTTCTAGCAAGAAAGAAAAAAAGATGACTACGTATGAATTTGCATGGACTACAGGGCCCCTAATAGGATTACTCGCAAGGAGGTTAACCCTATGCCACGCATAGATGATGCTTTGGATTCACTGCAAAGTGCCGAGTACTTCTCAAGCTTAGACCTGCGTTCGGGTTATCGGCAAATACCCATGCGCGAGGACGACAAAGAAAAGACAGCGTTTTAACCCCAGATGGGCTGTACGCATTGAACGTCATGCTATTCGGCCTTTGCAATGCTCTATGAACATTCGATCGGTTGATCGACACAGTTTTAAGAGGCTTAAAATGGAAGACTTGCTTCTGCTATTTAGACGATATCGTTATTTTCTCGTCAATCTTCCCTCAGAACTTGCAATTACTGGACGAAGTTCTCACATTCCTTGCGAACGCAGGCCTTCAGCTGAACATCAAGTAGTGCCGTTTTGCGAGCAAGACAAAGTGTTAGGCCACATCGCAAGCAAGGACGGTATTCGTCTCAATCTAGACAAGACTTCCGCTGTACAACACTTCCCATGCCCCCAAAGCCATGGATTTGCGCAGTTTCCCCAGCCTTGCTTCTGATTTTGCCAATTTCTTCGAGACTCCGCCTCAATAGCTTCGCCATTGCACAAGTTGCTTGGATGAGGCGTCGCTTTTGTGCGGTCTCCTAAATGTAAATCGGCGTTTACACCCCTCAAGTGTGCACTCACATCCGAACCAGTCCTCTGTCACTTCGACGAAATCACACCTACGCTCCTGCATACAGACGCTAGTGTTTATGGCATTGGAGGTAATGTCCTACAGCGAGAGAAATCTTCACGTGAGAAGGTCGTCGCATACGCAAGCCGTGCACTGACCTCTCCCAAAAGGAATTATGCCATCACCTAATCGGAGTTTCTAGCGGTCGTATGGTCTATACAAAAGTTCTGACCTTACCTTCCCGACCGCCACATTACTGCCACGGTTACGGACCATCACGTCGCGCTGGCTCTCGACACTCAGAAACTTGTCCGGCCGCCTTGGTCACTGGATTTTTCGCTTACAAGGATATGACTTTAATAGTACATACAAGTCGGAAAAAAAACATGATGCCGACGCGCTTTGGCGTTGCCGCTCCCTTTGGAGCCACTTAAGAAGGCAATCATTGCCGCACTCGAGGAGACTGCGGCCGTCCCTTTTCCACATGTTTCGTCCTTTGCTACTCTGGACCCAACTTCTCTGAACGAATTCGGTTTGTTGTTATACCACCAACGTGCTGACCCTTACTGTCGCCGCATCATGGACCGTCTTCACAGGACTTGTCGGCCCCCTAACGCCCAGCTTTGCCGACAGCTGACGCAATTCAAGCTCGACAACTGCGTCTTGTACAGTCATATCAACCACCCTGATGGATAACGCTGAGCGCCCGTTCTACCTCGCTCTCTTCGGGCTCAAGTTTTCAAGGCATATCCCGATGACATGTCTGCTGAACACATGGGCTTCCAGAAAACGTACGACCGCGTAAGATGTCACTACTACTGGCTGGGATTGTCCACCAGCGTCGCGAAGTACATTGGATCATGCGTTCTTTGTCAGCGTTGCAAGCTCCCTACATCAACTCAGAGCGGGCAATTACGACCGCGCCCGTGTCCCCTGCAACCATTTGAGGTAGTTGGCGTTGACCTGTATGGAGCGCTTTCTATGACTGTCACGGGAAACCGATGCAGCCACCTGTCGACCATCTGTCCCGCTACGTCGAAAAAGCTCCCGTTCCTTCTGCATCCGCTTCGGAAGTTGCCGATTTTATTTTGAGCAATAATTCTTCGTGACGGTGGTCCTCGTGTAATTCTGAGTGACTATGCAAGAGTATTTTTTTAAAACTCGTCGAAGAAGTACTCAAAGCATCCCGGCACTACACACAAAACAAGCTCCAATTAGCATCTTGAGAAGAGCCCGCTGACAGAGCGTTTTCATCGCACATTATCAGTTATTAGAGCCATGTATATAGAACCGGACCACAGAAACTGGGACACCATTCTGCCATTTGTCACTTTTGCCTATATTACTTCGGTATAGCGCAGAACCGGTTAATCGCCATTCTACCTCATCCACGGTCACTTCCCCTATTCTTTCTTCAATGCTTCGTTTTTCTCTGTGCCAGATAAACCATGTTCATCCTCAAGTAAAGAATACGTGTCTCGTCTACTTCATTGCCGCCAGCTGGCCCATGTCAACACTGAAGCCAAGCAACAGGATCGCAATTTTGAATATGATGCCTCTCATCGTGTCGTGTCCTCCAGTCCTGGCGACGAAGTCCTCCTTCTTACACCCATTCCCACTCCTGGCCTAGGCGACAAGTTTCAATTACGCTTCATTGGCCCGTATACACTGTCTTGAAGCAAACGTCTTCTGTCAATTGTCGCGTGGCACCCGTTCTTCTTCCAACGGACCACCGCGGCCGGGCAGCAGAAATAGTCCACGTATCCCGCATAAAGCCTTTCACACGGCATTCCTCTTCGCTTTAAACTTCGGACAACAACTGTGGTCAGGATGACCGCTTTCATGTGGGGGGGGGGAGTAAGTGTGGGGATTTCTTAAGCACATATACTTTTTTCACACATTTTCATCATCATGAGCGGTCGTCGTCGTCATCTGGTGTGGGAAGTTGGCAAGCTTGCCTAGGTTCTGTGCCTCTCGGGTGTGTAGCCGCTTCATCGAGTCTTGTCTTCTGGGCCTAATAAAGGTTGCCTTCAGCATTGCATTACTATATATATATATATATATATATATATATATATATATATATATATATATATATATATATATATACTATATACTTTACTGTCTGTTATATCTCATTATTATTGTGTTAAAACACGGAAATACGAGCCCTTAGGTATACACTTCTCTCCCTTATATATATATATATATATATATATATATATATATATATATATATATATATATACATATATATATATATATATGTGACGTAAGAAGGCAGGGATGGCCTGTGACGTAAGAAGGCAGGGATGGTTAGGAGAAGTAGAGAAGGAAGAAGTGCAGCATGAAATAAACATGGGGTATGAGCCAGGCCACGTCACCCAGTCATCGTAGCGTCACACGAGTCGACAGGATGGAGACCTGCCTGCCCCTTCATCAGTCACTCATCATCGACGCAGTTCCCCAGAAGACGCCCTGACCATACATTGACTACCGAATCATCGCCTAGGAGGACAACGACCAGCATCATGACAGAACCATCGGCTGACCTCGACATCCCCAAGTACACCGGATCAGCGGACGACGGACCGTACAGGACTGGTTCAACCTGTTCGAACTCCACGCTACCGCTGCATCTTGGTCGGAACGGGAGATGGTTACGAACTTCAGCGACTACGTCACCGGTGAGGCATTTAAATTTTACCTTATTCACATATTCGAGAACGACGAGTCATGGCAAAAAATCAAAGAGGAGATGATTACCCGTTTTAATGACTATGACCAAGACTTACTCATTGCCAACCATCTAGAGACAACTGCACACTATCGTCAATTTCCTAAGCAGTCCTCAAGCATTCGAAAGTCCAGCGCGAATCGACAAGTGCCTCAAGACGAAGTGGCACATGAGTTTACTTTCAGAAGACCATGCGTGTTTTGGGAAAAACCTAACCATCAAGCACGCCTCCCTTCTGCACGAAAGCCGGCATATCGAAAGTCCTCACTCCAGCCTATGACGCGAGACATTGCCCACCGACCTGATGCTCGTAATTCTTCGTCTCGCATACGCGGTCCACCACGCGGTTTTCCATCACGCGGCTCTTCAAGCGCTCCTGACGCTCACCGTTTGCCTCATAGGGAAACCATGTTCACGATAGACGAGTTCACACACCGAGAAAATACCCAGTCGAGCCATGCTCCTTTCGCACGGGCTCATGCATCACCGTCCGGTGCACACACCCTCAACAGTCCAAACAAAACAGAACGCTCAGATGCATCGAACGTCGCACGCTACCAGGCGCAAGGACCACTCGCAGTGAACAGCGAAAAAGAAGCCCCTGAAGCGCTCCCTGTCATTTCTACGGCACCGCAGAATTGCCAAAATTTGCAGTTCAAACCTAGTAATGCCATGTCACATGTGGTACCCTCATGCAGTGGTCACCAATCCAAGAATCGAACAAATTCAGAAGTGCATGATACATCAAGCCTTGTACACACTTGTCTTTCGGAAGCACTCTTAATGAACCCCGTCACCGAAGCCTCTGAAGAGCATGCTAGCAATGATGGCGCATTGCCAACTATGCCCGACAAGCAAGACACCAGTTCACCATTCATCAGCTGTCTACAGGACGCGTCAAACACCGAACGAAATGAATGCCCCATTCCTGAACGGGTGCCACTACAGCCATCTCTTGAGCAGCCTCAGGAAAGCAAGCAAAGCCAAGTTCATAAACCCATGCTACAACGAGAGAAACTGCAACGAGGGCATCTACGAACGCGAAATTCAACGGAAGCGCACTCACCAATAAAAGAACATCGGAAAATAAGATCTCTAAACCAAAGGCCGATTCAAGACGTCAGGCAAGTTCGCACAAAGAAAAGTCACCAGAAACACTCCTTGCACCTGCTGTTACACCGACTGCACCACCACAAAAAACGCCGAGAAAAACGCAAAAGCACTGCTTGCACACCGCAAGCACTCAGGCACTTCGTCACAGTCGGTCAAAAAGCACGAAAGCAAGAAGCACCGGAATTGCACCATTCACGACGAAAAATACAACCCCGACGACGTACGAGCCGCCGATGCAACAATGCGTTCCAACCTTGCTTAGTCCCCAGAACAGTTCAAGCAGTATTCTCAGTATCCATGTGTAGCCCGCTCTTTCCGGAACGCAACACTCAAGCTCGTCCCCCAGAGTCGTCATAAAAATCACCGGACTGCTGCCTCGGCCTTAAAGATTTAGTGAGATTGTGAAACTCTGTCGGGACCTCAAACAGTGAATTTGGCCATTATTTTGTTTATTCTCTGCAATTTGTTGTAGCTTGTAACCGGTGCCATCTTTCGGGGGGAGGGGGAATCCTGTGACGTAAGAAGGCAGGGATGGTTAGGGGAAGTAGAGAAGGAAGAAGTGCAGCATGAAATAAACATGGGGTATGAGCCAGGCCACGTCACCCAGTCATCGTAGCGTCACATATATATATATATATATATATATATATATATATATATATATATATATATATATATATATATATGCGCGCACCTTGCAACAAAACTGCGGTGCAAAGTATGTGTGCACATGCAAACCACGCAAAACGTCGCGAGCACGTCTTCGAACTTTAGGTTAAATGTTCGTGGTAGGTTTCACTGCGACACTTTTAATGCCGTGTACATGTTGCAATGTAGTGCCTGTTCGAAACAATATATTGGTTACACAGGCACTCCCTTCAAAATACGCTTTAATAACCACAAATCTCATGTAAATATTTTCCCTCATCTACCGCTATCACGACACGTTCGCATGCCAGGCCACCCTTTCGACCAAATGAAAGCACCCGTTCTTGAATCTGGTTTCCGCTCAAGTCATGATCGCGAACTCCAAGAATCATACCTGGCATTCAAGTTTATTACTTTAGCAGATGGTATCAATAACGATGCAGGCGCATTGACGTGTCTTCCTTCTACGTAAGTTATCTCTGTCAACAGTACAACAAGCGTACGCTAAACTGCTTCTTTATCACAGCCGATTATTTTGACAGCAGAACGTTTCCTTTGAGAGTGCGCTCTAGTGAGGATGTATACAACTGAAAAAAACACAGATCTGTTTATATACATTGTCATTACTTGTCATCTGCAACGCGTATATTTTACATACCAACTATGTTTGTAAGAGAACTATGCCATTTGTAATGTCGCGATTTACACGTGTATCCCGTAAAGCCGTATCACTTCCTAGTGACTGACACAGGTTGACATCGCATAGTGCTATATAGATGTAGTTTTTATTACTGAAAACCATTTGTGTGCTGATACAGAATAGCCTTGTTCGTTGTACTAAGGGACGTGTTTTTGGGGGGCCTCAATCATTGACATATAAAATTACGTGATTTCTATGCTCTGCATTCCAAGACGAAGGCCGGTCCCACGGCCAAAACGTCGGACTTAACTGTGCTGAAACGTTCGTTGTGTGAATTACGCTTCTTTCTACACTATCAGAGCCAGCATATATATATATATATATATATATATATATATATATATATATATATATATATATATATATATATATATATATATATATATATATATATATATATATATATATATATATATATATATATATATATATATATATATATATATATATTATAACTGGCCCGCACAGCCATGCACCCTTTTCTTCCGCCTATCTGGATACGTTCTGTCGAACTAGACCAGCTAGACGAATTCTCTCAAAGAATCGGGTGGAAGAGGTGCTTTGAGAGCGCCTCTTCTGCCCCCAACCAAATAAAAAATATTCGTATGTAAAAATAAGGCATCCGACAATATATCCCTTAATGTGCAACTCAATGAAATCCCAATAAAGAGTTTTGAACAATCCCAATTATTCTTGTGCTCCCTTCAATGTTCGCGGAACAACTCATCTGCTATACACAAACTGAAAATGTGATGTCGGCCACTTTTTAGCATAATTAGTCGGGTGGTTGACCGACGACAAGGAATAAAAGAACACGCAATAATGCGACTCATTCAGGCAATTGTTATCAGTAGCATGACCCACAGTTTTTTTTTTCTTGAAAGCAGACGTGCACAATATAGATGCTTATACGTGTGATTGTCAAAAACGTTCTTAACAATGCCCCGTGGACAATCACGGAGCGTGTGCTTCAAATAGGGCTCTACAAAATTGAATCCGATTTTTTTAAAGAAGACCACACGAATCAGTTGATGTGCCTTGTCATGGTTAATGGGACAAAAAACACCATCAGCTCGTGGAAGCGAAACCCCCATTTAGAGAAGGGACAAAACAACGTATCGCGAATGATTGCAGGAAGGACTTCATCATCAATCGACTATCCAGCAACATGCATATACAGTTCCACATACACCGGCGTTCGACACAGGGGAAAGCCCACGACAAACACTCAGACGCCGAGGGCCGCTTCTTGGTCGATGCGGGGGGACTAGTGAATGGCGAATACACGGCAAGCATCATTCATAACGGCAAAACGAATCAATTGTATATCACCCTAGGACGCACACACACATACACACAACTAGCATAGAAGAATAGCGCTCACCCTTTAAAACCCGGTATCCTCAACTTACTAATCACTTACCGAAATTTCCATAACGGCAACCCTATTGCAGACCAAATTATTACAGAAATATCATCTCTACGCTCAGAGAGGGAATGGAAGCAGCTGATATGGATACCCCGCCACTGCGTAGTTAGAAGCAATGAGATCCCCAATGCCTTAGGCTGAGAATAACTTCTACGGACATCCGACCCTGGCACATGGCACCAACCGCCACGGCTGTACCATAGTCTTTAAGTACTAAGATATTTATAGCGCGAGAACAAAACGACGACACAGAGACAAGAAGGAGACAAAGGACTGTTACTGGTCACGAAGCTTCGCCGTCGCGCGATGAGGGAGCTCGATATGAAACGTAAAGTTACCGAGCAGGCGGTGCCATATTCGTTTATAGGCTATGCCTGCCATGATTTCTCTTGTATTCGGCAGAGATTGTGGATGGGGCCAGCGTGAGCTGAAAGTATGGACGTGTATTTTGCAACTCTCATTACTTTTTTAGCTAAAGCCATAGTTCAGGTATTGTTCAATTCAAGCGGCACGCCTGCGTGGCATTGTCTTCGGGTGTTGTGCACCGAAGTCCTTATAAAGGACACTACTGAAAAGGTTTGTTTTTTTTCTTCTGCATGCCAAGTGTTCATGGGATGTTCAAAAACTGGATGTGAGCCACAACTCAGCCGGAAACGAACGACTTTAACATCAATTCGAAGCATGTGCGTTGGTGCGCTTTCATTGATCGCACATCATCCGTGCGAGCAACCTCGCAATAAATTTATCGTTACCGAAAGACAAGTCACGTCTCAGGTTTAAAGCGGTTTCTCGTGTGTTCGCCGACGTTCTAGCGTAGTTTACGCTTTAGAAAACGGGATCTCGGCAGCCATCAAGTGCAAGGGGTTTCCAGCCGTAATTAACGCGTCATTACCTACTGCTTGTAAAAAAATGAGATTAAAGATTTCTGTGTCAATATGGGTTCTAACTCAGCTAAACTATACGCATCAGATGAACAGAATGCCAATAAATGCTTAGTTAACTTGCCAATCTCATCATGTCTGGAGGAAAGTTAATGCGTTTGTCATCGTTATGATAGCATTGGCCAACATGACACGCTGTTTGTACGCCAAGTGCTACCGCCAAGCAAGCTCGATGCAAGGGGAAAATCCCAAAATGATAGGTTTGAATGCTACAGTGTACGCTTACTTGCTTCGCATTCGAGTTAAAATCATTGAAGGGGAAATGAAAGCTGTTTCGACAGTGAATCACACGTATCAATAATGAAGAAAGCGTTCACTGCCATCCATTACCTGCATGCTGCTAAGACCTTTCCTGTTCAAGTATACGATGGAATCTCCCGCAGTGGGTGGAAACCTGTAATTCTCAAATTGTAGAGCCATAAAAATACAAACAATAGACGTCTTCTTAACTGCAAGCAATACAGTTCTGAGGAAAGGTGCAAACTAATGGTCATATTCAGTCGCTTTTCATGGCTTCTGTTTTTTTAAAGACCACGTTTACAATTCTATTAAGTGCAGTGGGTCTCCAATAAGGTAATGCACTGAACGCTATTGTTCGATAATCTTCGTAGCCATACTGTTCGCGATAGAGGTTAAGAATCGCAATGCAGAATCAGCAGGGCTTATAAATTTATTCGCTTTTCATCGAAGTTGTTGACCACAAAAGTCGTGTTAGACAACTCTATCGCGCTAATAAAACTTGTTGTTGGGCTAGTTGGTTATACATCATATACTTAGAAATTTGGCGCAACCTCGACTCACGCAAACACTCACACAAGCACACACACTTATACCAGAGCAACACACACGACACGCAGCGCTCATGTCGTGTGTGTTGCTCTGGTATAAGTGTGTGTGCTTGTGTGAGTGTTTGCGTGAGTCGAGGTTGCGCCAAATTTCTAAGTATACTATCGCGCTAGTCGACTGATACGAACCAAAAGCAACGAAAGTTTTCAAGACCAGAATACGACAGTCTGTCTATTATGAAAGCGTTCCATTGACGGCTATGGTCCACTGAAGTATCTGTTTTAAACAGATTACCGGTAGTTGAAACTTCACAACCAACTACGTTTTCTCGGACGTAAATGTACTCCATCACCACTGCTGCACGGACACGCCTGCAATCATACGTTAGCGAAAGCTTACAGCTCAGGTTGTTATGCGTTTAATGGTAATGCTGGTGGTGTAGTATTTTCTGTACAGCGCTTCGCAATCACGTAAGTCTTTTTATACATATTTTAGGCCCGTTGGGCAAACTAAAAGCACATTTAACAGTAATAAAGCGGTCTGCGCACGTCATCTGCTGAACCTCTGAACTGCCGGATGAATTTGAAGTTATTTACTTTTTGTATGCGCCTAGTGTTCGGTACACAAATATTGTAATAGTCCTGACCTTATTCTGTATAATTTCCACGAGAAAATAGAATGCAAATATTATACAGACGGAGCGAGGCTTTCGGAAGCGACGTACCAGAGGGGTTTCACCAACCTTCACAGCTTGTCGCACTAGTTGCGCACACGTATACTGCTTAGAGGTGCATATTTTTGAAAATCACCAAAGGTGCTCTGATCTGCTCGCGTTACATAACCTGCGGATGTATGTTGTGACAAATACTATTAATATACTGGAAAAACGGCATTAACTAAGAAAACCAACACTCTGATTTATACAGTAGTGCAGTGCCATGGCGTAGCTAAAATGAAAGGGATGAGTCAACGCATTCTCCGCAATCGAAGAAAGATGCCGCTCGCGTTGAACTTCTGTTCCGCCGCACTTCACAGCTTGTCGCACTAGTTAGTTACATGAGTTCCTTCGAAGTGTAATACATGTTTTTACATGTATTAGATGCGGCTCTGATATGACCGATGCATGCAATATTACCCGACGTATTGATTATACACAGAACCAACAACTCGGCAGGCGTACGGGTCGTTTATTGCAAAGCAGTGCCGCGGCTTGGCAAAAGCGCGAGGTAAGGGAACGCACTTTCCGCAATCCAACGCTAGGTTCCGCCAGCTGTGTGCGCCTGTTTTATGGGATCCCACACTAACGATCCCACTCATTGTTCTTTTCGCGCAGAATAAATAGTAAACTCTCACCGCTTTTCGCAGCGTGTTGCACTAGTTGGTCCTGCGAGCTGATTTCAGGTGCAATTAGAGGCTGCACCAATACATGTCGCTGCGTCGCCGCCGCTGAGCTATTCGCTCGCGGTGATCAGCGCGCTATTTGAGTGTGGTTATTTTTATTCAATAAACCTACCTTTATTTGTCACCATTTGCCACCAGTAAATACTCGGTCCGATTCTAATTCTGCCCACTTCTGTGTGTACAACAACTAATGATAACAGTAATAATAATAACAATAATAATATTATTATTAATAATAAAGCTTAGCAATAATAAAATTATATTGATACGTCGCAAATATTTCAACGGTCACTTTAAGTTTTATGACTAAACCAGAAAACTTGTTCCGTGCTCCTAATGATGTGGAAAGGTTGTCTTGGATTAAAAATAGACGTGCCATTCAAGCGACTTTCGAGCTCACAACAGTCAAGTCAAGCGATGACGGTGACAGCGCTTACGGTGGTGTTTCGAGAGGACTGTCGACATATTCGAGCTCGCCAGTCTTCTCTTTGTCAAAAAATATGCAAAATATCAGGCGGGCTTTCGCTAAGGTCTTAGTAAAGTTACAGGAATCGGGGAGGCATACACAGTGCACCATAACGGACACATCGTGTGCTATAGAGGACTGTCGGACGCACCGCCGTGGTGGTCTAGTGGCTAAGGTACTCGGCTGCTGACCCACAGGTCACGGTATCAATTCCGGCTGCGGCGGCTGCATTTTCGATGGAGGCGGAAATGTTGTAGGCCCGTATGCGCAGATTTGGGTGCAAGTTAAAGAATCCCAGGTAGTCGAAACTTCCGGGAACCTCTAATACGGGTTTCTTATAAACATATCGTGGTTTTGGGACCTTAAACCCCACAAATCAATAAATATAATCAGAGGACTATCGGACGGGGAGAATGTGGTCTCAGGTTTATCAACCACAAAGAATTCTCAGGAAACTTTTAATAGTTTTCTACTATCAACGAAAGTATACAGATCCTTGCTACCGAACTACAAAGCGATATAAACTGAAATTAGTGCAGCTGTTTAGCCTTACGTATATTCATAAGTGCGAAGAAGTAGAACAGCTATACGAAAATATCAAACTGGCATTGATTCAATGGCGCAACCAGCACACCACAACCACCGAAGACTTATATGAAAAGAGAAAGAGAGAGTGAGAATTTATTAGAAGGAAGTGAGATGGGCCTGAGCTATTTTGCTCTAGCCTACTACTCTACATACGGGATATAAAAAGAGGGGAAGAAATAGAGATGAAGGAGAGAAAGATGTGTTGCGTATGCACCAAGTACATTTATACATTTATTTATTTTTTCTTTAAACCTCCTTGGTACGTACAGTAGCCACTTAGCATAGCACCTCAACTTCGTACCTAGTGAAGTGCTTTTGATAAAGTCCGAAACAGTGATTGTAGCAGTTTTGACACTGTTTTGTCGCACACTGCTGACAAAATGTAGCTTTCACTGAGTAGCGTTCGTCCGATAGGCAACGTTGAAGTTAGCATTTTACTTTGCGTCAAGTACACTGGGCAGTCACAAAATATATGAGGTAACGTTTAGCACAATTGGTAGCGCTCAAAATTCGATATGTTCGCGTGGCCGCTTAGGTAATTGTAGTGACGAGTGAAGGCAACGCCCAAACGGTTCCGTTGCAGCACAGTAGCGTGTCTTTGGCTGATTTTAGACGGAAGAATAAAAGTCACATCAGGGTCTGTTTCCTGCAGAGGCTTGTTCCGATGATCTGATAGTGACAAATTAGTTTCTGCGCATTTGCGCATGAGTGATTTTAACAATGTGGTGGCGTCACTTCGCGAATACAGTACTTTTACGCACATGGGAGCGCTGTATACTGCCGCTCTAGCTTCGCTATCGGATAGTTCGTTGCCAGCCAGACCGCAGTGTCCAGAAACCCATTGGAGTGTAATCAAGTGACCACCTATGTGTGTTAAGGCGAATGCTTGATAATTCCTAACACGAAGGCAAGGCGTGAAATTGGCCGATTCCTAAGCAAGAATTGATGGCTTGAAGCACTTTTGTTACATTGGACAAAATCGTGCATTACCGCTGTGCTCTGCCGTTCACGAATTGTATAGTTGCCTGCATAGCAACAACCTCGACTTTGTCGAAGATTACCTGTGATTTTATTTGTACATCCGGGAAATACCGAGTTGAGGTATCAGAAGGCTGCACCAGAGGCGGAGGAAGTTGTAGATGTGCACAGAGTCGCCTTATCGGTCAGCCAAATGGGCCAAGGTGAGTTGCTTGAGGGCAACATAGTGAACGTGTGACTTATTCGAAATTTCCCGTATGTGAAGGCAAACCAGTGGTTTAGTCAATATCCATGGAGGCATTTCGGAGATTACGGCAGGTGCAAAGTCTGAAGGGATTATATGTCTGTGCATATTTGAGGCATCGTGAAACGTAAAACCTGGTTGGTGCGCTTGTAGCGAAAAAAACGCTTGCTGTGCGTTTCGAGTCAGCAGACGAAGGTGCACCTGAACAGGCTCACAGGACTTCAATGAAAAGGTTGGAACAAAACATAATGGGGAAGGGGCAGTCAGTAACGATGGTGTTGATTCTATGAATAGCAGAAGAGATATGTTGGCGGAATTCACAGAGCGGTAAAGGCTTTCCATTGCAAAAACTTTTCCCAAACGCGTAAAAATAGAAGGTAATCATCAAATCAGTTATTTACTTTTAAGGTACCCTCATGGGCATTACTTAAGGGGGCGGGCGTAACATTCTGTTACTTCAGGTCACAAGGGGACGTCATAATAATACTGCTTGGGAAAACAAGGCAAAAAACACCAGAAAAAGAAAGAAGAAAGAAAGAAAGGACAGAAACCATGAAAACTAGAAGGCAGATATACGTGAAAAGAACAGGGCTGCTATTCAACCTGCTGACTGTAGTTTCGTAACAGTAAATCTTTCAATTTAATGTAATTTCTTTCACTAACAATATCGTGCGGAAGTACATTCCAATCTGATATTACAGTTGGTAGAAATGACTTGTTCAATGCGTTAGAGGAACCATGAATGCGTTTAACACTGTGACAATTAAACAGACGTCGTCTTGATCTCCGAGTCAGCTACCGAGATACGGGAAGAATTCTGGAAAGTGACATCTCCGTTCTTTCCAATCCAACAACTCATTGCAGGGAAATCGGCATCGTGGGTTGCAGTCCGTTTTCGCATCGAACAAAAACGGAGATGCGCTTTATAGAATTCTTCCGGTATTTCGGCAGATAACTTCATAGTCTTACTGCATGGAACAGGATGATGATGACCAATTATGAGCTTACGTTGCTTCTCACAGCGGTACTAGTAAGAGGCATCGTATATAGGTTCATTTGTTGCCCCAGTTGTTTCCAGTAATTTTCAGTGGCAAGTGACCATGTCTGAAGTAACCTTTTGGACAACGAGGAAGTGCTACGGGTTTTGAGATATCTCGATGACTTTTTTGTGATCTTAAGTAGTAGCCTCTTTCAGACGAATGCTATAAAGCTATGAAGATATTTGAGACCTGTTTAGAGGACATGGAAAGGGCTTAAACTTTATCCATGAGCTTTCTAAAAATGACATTTCGCAATTTTGAGATGTATTGCTTCTAAGGCGGCAGCATATTTCCTGGAAGTAATTCTTGCAAGCGCAAGAAAACGCCCGGCCTGCGCGGAAGGCACAGCACAGTCACAGCGAGAGTTGGAAGAGCGGCCTTTCAGAGCTTTTTCTAAACACTCATTGGCTAACTGGTGCAAGCACACGTTCTTGATTCTCACTACGGCGTTATTAATAAAAATTATAGGGTAGTAGGCCGGCATTTGCTATGCTATTTTTCTTCATTATTCTGAGAAGCGTGGTATCCGCTAAACACTTGCAAGGACTTTTGTGCCAATTGTTCGTGCAGTGGCTGACGACGATGAGAAATTATGGCTGAAGTGGGTATGCGTCACAGTTAATAGGGGGCCCCGCCACGGCGGTGTAGTGTCTAAGGTACTCGGATACTGGCGCACATGTCGCGGGATCGAATCCCGGCTACGGCGGCTGCATTTCCGATGAGGTGGAAATGTAGGCCCGTGTGGTCAGATTCCGGTGCACGTTAAAGAACCCCAGGTGGTCAAAATTCTTGGAGTCCTCCACTACAGCGTCTCTCATAATCATATGATGGTTTTGTTAAACCCCACAGAACAAAACAGTTAATAGGGAAACAAAAACAAGCTTCTGTAATAGGTTGGAGCATTGGACGGCCCACTCGTTACGCTATTTGCACTGTGCGATGACTGGTTTTTCTTTCGTTCTTTTGAAACAATTTATCAGGCTTATTAACGCGATTACTTTCCCGACTTGAAGCCTACCAGTAGCCGAGGATCATGGACTCGGTTTCATGATGAAGATTCAGGCTATAAACTCGTCCTGCCATCACCCCAGACTTCCATGACACGTTGCTTGAAGTGGTGAGCACAGCGGA
This sequence comes from Rhipicephalus microplus, assembly GCF_043290135.1. Classification (NCBI taxonomy): domain Eukaryota; kingdom Metazoa; phylum Arthropoda; class Arachnida; order Ixodida; family Ixodidae; genus Rhipicephalus; species Rhipicephalus microplus. The sequence goes on from NC_134708.1 coordinate 105,289,223, forward strand.
TATCATAGGAGTTGGCCAGTATCAAATGAGCATTGTATGAATGGTTACGTGTGCAAGCAGCAGGGCGAAACATAAACTCGTCACTTGTGGTGAGCTCTGTGTAAAAGGACTAAAGTGGATGGTGCTAGATCCGGAGATCAAGAATATTAGGCTGAAACTTCTTTGGTTTCCACCTCATCTTGAATCGCGGCGTTGAAGAGGTGTTCCAAGCTTACGGTGTTGTGAATTTCATTGAGAGAGAGGCATGAGGGTGTGCAGGAATAGAACAATGGCTGACCGCGAATAGGGACGTTCCCTTGAAGCTCAAGGACACCTCTACTGTGAACTCAATACCGCGCATCATGTCTATCTACGGTCACCAATGCCTCGTACTTATTCCCGGTAGGCCTCTACTGTGTCTTTGTTGCAAGCGAGTGGGGCACGTCCATCGACAGTGCAAAACACCGAGGTCCTTGGCGTGCCATCGTTTTAGTGATTCGCCAGATGCCTGCATGTCGACTTATGCCAACAAACTCCGTTCTGGCCAAGGCGCTGATGGGCCGCATCTGGATCATCTTATGGATGCCACTGAGGTAGTTGTTGACACAGGAAAAGCAGGGGCAGGAGCAGAAGGCGGCCTAAAGAATGTTGAGCACATGTCCATGGAGACCCTCGGCACGCAAAATAACATCGCTAAACACCCCATTTTCCTCAACAGGGCGAGTTTTAGGATAACCAAATGGCTACCATGCTAACATTTCCCATGTGTGTCGTGACACTCAACGTACGTGGCTTGAGGAATATAAGGTGTCAGTGGCAGTTGTGCCACGTGCTTGAGCAGTACAACATTGATTTAGCTGCAGTGCAAGAGACTTATATTTTGGCTGCTCGTGACACAGATCTTGCACTGGAAGTTTTCCGAGACTGCGATTTATACATCAGCTAAGCACGTGGTGCTTCCGCTGGATACTTTTTATTAGTTAGAAAGCGCTTAAATCATACTTTGACGTCGCTACTTGTTGATGGGGAAGGACACCTCATTTGTTGTGACTTTTCTTTTCGTTCCCTTAACTGGAGGTTTATCCGTGTCTATGCTCCCTCCAAAGTAAATGACAGGAGTGCTTTTTTTTTCTCTCATTAACATCCCTGCTAAACACTGACGATACTTCGAAATTTTAGGGAGACTTTAATTGTGTTTGTGACGTGAGACATCACTAATTTATAACAAATTGTTATGATAAGTGCAATTTTACTGCAGAAATTATTGAATGACCACAAATAAATAGATGTGAGAGCACACGCACCTTCCTCGGTGAGGTTCACGCACTTTCAGGGCATCTTTTATTCTCGGCTCGACCGCGTGTATGTATCTCTAAGCCTTTGGTTTCACAATCAAAATTATGCTGTAAAGCCAATATTTTTTACAGACTATTGCTTGGTCACCGTTTTTTGGGGTCCTGAAAATTTTCGTGAAACACCTCTAACTTGAGATATATTGAACCTTAACGTACAATTGTGCGCAAGGAGTGTTTTGTTAAAATAGTAGGAGAATTGGCACAAGATGTCGCTTGGTGTCGACAGCTGCCACTTTTCACTCACTGGAAAATCTTCAAAAAAAGAGTTAAGTATCAGGCGATTAGTATTTCGTGTGAAATAGCTCAAAAAGAAAAAAAAGCTGGAAAATGCCATCGTTATATTTACTTCTTAAGCTCCATACGTCCCAAGCACTGGCGTTGAGAGGCAAGTCACAAGCACAGGCGTTGAAAGTCAACAGCCGGGATTCTATGGGGATGAGATAATTGTGATTTGAGCACAGATACAAAAACACAATACAGATTTACACAGAGGAGCTAGGATTTGTTCCCGTGTTACACATTTCACTGAAAAGGAACTCACTAAGAAATCCCTCGGGGATGAAAAGAGATATGCACTTTCTAAATAGATACTGAAAATTTAGTTATGGGGTTTTCTTCGCAGAGAGACATGTGAAAGAAAAGCCACGTTTGAAGATGATTACAAAAGTTTGTTCACCGTGGCTAAGCTTCAGAAGAATTTGGAGGACGAAGCTGACCACTTCACTGCCCTTGTGCCTCAGTTACAAGATGATGATAAACTCCCTGTTCATGGCCCTATAACCAGAGGAAAATTATATTTGCAATAACAACGTTGCAGAAGAAGAAAATTCGTGGCCCAGACGGCCTTAGTGGCGAATTTTTGATAGCATTTCAGGAAGTTCTGATACCTTTCCTTGAGCAACTTTTTAAAGAGGCTTATGAACATGGTGGATTCTCTCTTTTTTCTATCATGGTCATACAACAATATTCCCAAAAATTACTGATCCTGAAGCATTACAAATAGCTAACTGATATAGGCCTATATTGCTGTGTAACGCTGACTACAAAATAATTGCAAAATTTTTGACAAATCGGCTACAGACAGTGATTACTAAATGTGTAGGTGACCACCAAGCATGCGGAATTGGTGGTCGCTCTATACAGACAAACATTGATATTGCACGTTCAGTTCTTGAGTGTATTGATGGTAGCATGGACCAAGTAGCCCTCCTTCAAATAGACCTTGCAAAAGCATTTGATAAGGTACAGCATGCTTTTTTGTTTCGGCTCCTAAGACACCTGCAGTTGGGTGACGTACTATACAATGGTGTATTACATCACCTCTGTTATAAGAAGTGCACAACTAGGCTAATTGTAAATCGCACACTTTCCAATATAATACAGTTAAATTCATCTGTAAGTCAGGGATGCCCGCTGTCACCTTTGCTTTTGCAATTTATCTGGAACCATTATGTTTAAGTGTGCTTCTAAAGTATAGCATAAGAGGCTACCGATATGATGCTGAGGAAGTTAAAGTTCTAGCTTATGCAGATGGCATTGCCTTTTTTTGCGTTGATAAAGCAAGATTTCAAGAAGCAGTCAACACTACGTCTCTGTGAAGTCGCTGGCGCCAGAAGAAATTTGGATAAAAGTAGTGAATTCTTGCTAGGCATGTGGCCCAACATCCTTCTGTCTTCGCAAATATCCATTTGAATGCGACTCCATTGAAGTAACTTAGTGTGCCTCTTGATAACTATCGTAACAACGGGACACACTGGACCGCTTCGATAACTACGATCCGCCGAAAGGTGGCAACAAGGCACGGACGAGAGCTTTTCATTTTTGTGAAAGCGGAAGCGTGCAATATATTCCTTGCATCGAAGCATATTAATGTTCTGTAGGTGTTGCACTGCTCTCGTGTGCACTTTCAAGCTTTTCTTGTGATATTTGCCTGCTTTATTTGGAGCTCTTCCTGGGAACTCATGAGAAGAGACAATCCTTTTCTTCAGCTTGAAAAGGTGGCCCCAGCCTTTCTGCATTTCTTCGTGTGACAGTTGGTGTTGCAATTTTTTAGCGGTTCTTCGAAACCGTCTATGTTACCGCCTTCCTTTTATTGATGTCACAGCAGGCGCTGCAAAAGAATTGCCGTTGGGGGTATTCCTAAAAAATTGTTGATACTGCCAATTTTTTGAAAGCCATGTTTAGCTTAGAGTATATGAATACTATTGACAGAACAAATTTAAACGCTGCACTTATGAATAACCTTTTCCCAGAACCCATTTATCAAAAGCTATATTCACTTTTGTGTGGTCACGACGTATTATTCATGTACGTAGAATGTGGATATCTCCTTCAGCGAAAAATTTTTTGTTTAAACTGCACACTGCTACGCTGTCACTGAAAACGTGGCTGAATAAAAAATCAATATATGTACCCTGGATAGTGAATTATAGACTCTGCAACTAACCTGAGACGATAGAGCCTTGTTTGATTCATTGTCGTGTCGCATTTTATTTTTGAGACATTCTAAAAACAATCAGAAAATTACTTTCGATCCCAGGTTATGGTACAAGGTTCCTCCTTTTCAAAAAGAGCCTGACTGATAATACTCCATATGACCTGTTTAGGTTGTTGGAATTGTACTCACTATAAAAAAGTCGCATGATTGATAGACACGCTGAGCCACCACAGTCGATGAGATCCATCTTCCGAGAAGCAGCTGCTTAAGTGCGCAGTGTTGTTGAGACTATCAAGCCCGTTCCGGAGTGGCTTCCCCTCCTTGACGCTTGTTTGTGTTTCCCTGACTTCTGATGAAGTATGTTGTGCGTAGTTCATTGGTTCACTGGAGATGACTTCATGCAAAAAGGGAAAAAAACAAGCATAGCTCTCTAATAGAATACTGGGCTGGCACCAAGCTCAACCGGGTTCGAGCCTCCCTGTGTCTTTGGTGCTAGCTAGGTTTGCAACAAGTCACAAGCACAGGCGTAGCTCAGTAGTAGAATACTGGGCTGGCACACAGCAGATCCCGGTTTCAAGCCCCACTGTACCTTTTGTGCTAGTTTTTTTTTTTTTGCGTAATGTAGTTACGGACACTGGTGGCGGCGGCGGACAAATGCGCGTGACCCGAGTTGTGATCTCATAACAGCTTTCGCTGCAAAAGAGTTTTTACCTTTTGATTACGTCCACAGCTAGGTTGTAAAACGAGCTTTTGCCGCACATTGCCTTAGACCGGTGCTGTCAAACTCCTGCGTTCACTTGGCTCAAGGAAGTTTTATTCGCCAGATTGGATGCTTTAAAGTAGCTGTGTTCCTCTACTCGAACTTTATTGCGGTGTGCGATACCCTGCTTCTGAAATGCAAGGGCAAGAAGAGACCTGTCTCTGCCCATGTAAAAAAAAAAAGCCCGACGTGGTGCCGTATGTGCATAAAGTGTACACAATATAAAACAATGTGGCGAATCGGTACAATGTACCTGTATTTTTTTCCGTGCCACATAAACTAGCTGGGCTATGCATTTACATAATGAGACCACTTAAAAATCGTCATGCAAATTAAAGAATGTGCGACCCTACGTCCCATGCGCCATGTGCGTTGTATGCGAAATCCCACTCACTTTCGGAAAGGTTTATATTGGACGTTCTGGTAACTGTGTCAACGATCAAGCACGGAAACAGGAGTGATCTGTTGAAATTTTTTTAACGTTTCATCTGCCTATGCATTTCAAAAACTGTGCTTGTGAACCAGTGCTGTTTAACATACGAATTCTGGGAAGAAGTGGAAATACGCTGGTGAGAAAACTACTATATATTTATCACATTAAAATAGTGACGCCTCTGTTGTGCTGTGCGGTAAGGAAAAAGTGTTCTTGGAAAATTGGTTTTTATCGCACTGTCTCGTTTTTCAATGTTCCTTCCAGTCCTCGTCAATTTCGTGCTACAAAGCTTTAAACCTTCAATGACATCGTTTTAATGACAGGAGAGTTGTACGCTTAACTACGTACTTAAAGAAATGATAAGCCATTCAACCTCAACTGGAAATAGCAGCGAGAAAGACAAGAAAAACTTAAACGGGACTACCGATGATATGCCAAAGGCCATGTGAGATATATCACGCGCAGAGACACCTGTCGATGATGGAATGAAAGCAGACGTTTATAAAAATATGGGAATAGTTAAATGGAACAAACTCCCTAAGCTTTATTATACTCAGTGTTTCAAAATGATGATTGCACCAATGAGCTACAAAATGACAACATTTTACTAATATATAAGAAAAAAGACATTAAGAGTTGAATACCTCTTGACTCATCAAACTTATCTTTGTGATATGCAAAGTATATACAAAAATAAGCTCAAAAGAATCAGAGACACACTCGATTTCAATCAACCCAAAGAAAAAGCTGGTTTTAAGAAAGGCTAGTTTTCTATGGGTCTCATTATTATGATAACATCAATTCTGTTCTCGAAAAAGCTGCAGATTAAACATTCATCTTTGATTATCGTTCATAGACTGCCATAATGTATTTGACAAAGTAGAGATATTTGCTGTTTTAAAAATATAAAAATTGACAAGGAGTACCTAAATCCTAAGTTTTCATCTTAGCTCACATCCACATAGACCACACTGTTACCTGAATTCTTCGCAAGATAGCTGATGAAATTCCGATCAGAAAAAATTTAAGGCATTGAAATACTATATACTAAATATCCTTCACCGCGTGCTTCGAGGAAGTGCCGAATAGAATAGAATAAAAAGAAATGGAAATCATGGTTGGCGCGCACTAGCTTAACAATATAAGATTTGCAAACGACAGCGTGATGTTCAATAACAATGGCAATAAATTCCGAAGCATTATTGAGGAATTAAACCAAGAAAATATTAGGGTAGACCTCAAAATGACTATGGCGAAAAACAATGATAGTAGGAAATTTCTCGACAAAAAAAAACTTACGATCGAAAACCATACATCAGAGTGCATACGAGATGACGTGCTTAGGACAACTACTTACGGGAAAATTTTATCATAAAAGAATAATTCACAACAAATCTGCCATTTACGTTCAAGTGAAAATTATACAACCACTGTATACTGCGAGTTCTGACGTGTGGAGCTGAAAAATGGCGATTAGGAAGATGACTACAGCAAAAGCTGAGGATCACGCAGCTATCGAAAAAACGTAAAATATAGGAATAACACTGAGAGGTTGGAAGATGGCAGCGGGGGCTTGGGAACAGACAGGAGTTGCAGATATCCTGGCTACCATCAAGCTAAATAAAATGAACCTGACCAGGTTACGTAATACAATGGAACACAAAACTGTGGTAAGTGATTCTTAAATGAAAAGAAGATAAAAGTGAGCCCCGTGACTGTCTCTCAGGGAGGGGGGGGGGGTTGACACACACCTCAACAGTATCTCACGAGGGAAGGGGGTAACGAGGGATCAAAGGGATATAATTAAGAGGTATAAAGATGGAGAGAGCGGAGAGCGAGGCGCAGAGACAGCCACCTACGGAATTAAGGAGAAGATAGGAAAGATGGACACGGTCGCAGAAGTTCGAGGACGGGGCACCACTTGGCGAGAGCTCTTTTCGGTGTCAGGATATGGCGTAGAGCGAGCCAGTCAGCGAGAGCTGCGTTGTCGTCGGAGATCGCGTGGGCACAATCGGTCGGCACGAAATCCAGAGAGCAAGCCCCACACAACTGGTGGACAGTAAGAGCAACAGAATGGTTACTAAGGTTTGGAAAATGCAGTCGCGTAAGGCAGAAAGTTGGATGAAGAGAGGAAGTAAGGAAGTTAACCGGGAACAAAGTGAAATCAGCTCACACGGGTTACGTAAAAGTGAAGATCACTGGGAGATTCCTTCGTCCTCGAGTAGACTGCACTCAGCGTCAACTTTTTGTGGCAGCTAGGTAAAAGCTTCGTGGGCGACCTTATGCAGATGCGTTACTGCGCTAAGTAGTCCGCCCTTGTCTGCCGGGTGTTTCGGTTTCAACTTCACCATAGCATTCCCCATTATTACGTTCTCACAATGGTCAGGTGTGAGCAAAGTTAAAGGTCCTTCTTACGAACTTGCGACTAATTATTATCCGTGTGCAATAGAGTATGGTTGTTGAAACATGACGGAAAATTTTCAAAAAGTTGTGCATATGTATGTTTAATTTCCAGGATTGGTATACCCTATGAATAAAGAAATTTATGTAGTTTTGAAAATAGTAGAATTTTGGACACAATAATTTGTGATTTGCTATAGTGGCGTATGATTAGAAAAAGAGCAATTAAAAATTTTGCTTTATTCAGATGACGTCATGTGGAGAAAACGCATGATGTGTTGCATGCAAGCGCAATGAGGTGTTATGAAATATTTTAATTTAAAGTAGCGTGAAAATTGTCAAGTCCTATGCTAAAGTTTTATTTCTTGTGGGAGTCGGCTTGCTTAATTTTTTTAGAAAACATAACCACCCGTGAGTTCCGCACGTGCACACATCACAACATCAGTTTAAATTCACTCATTTGACACTGTCGACTGCGTTTTCATTTACGTGAGGTATTCCAATCCAATCATGTAGCTGTCACTGTCACCACTCTTGCTTTGTAAATGTGACATGGGTGTAATTATAAGCTTGTCGAGGTTTGGGTCGATGAGGTGCTGACTGACGCTCCCATCTTTAAGTGCATATATATACTCTATAAAGTCGACGGGAGAACGACTGCCACCGCAAATCTGGGGTAGAGCATTGAGCGCGTTGTTTTAAGATCACAGGTTTGGATCCTGCCGTGGGAAATATGTATTCTTGTCCACATTTTACACATTTACATTGCAATTTCTTATGATAATCTTCCATATACTTTCTCTGCAATAACTACCTCTTGGTAATCATAAATAAATGTTGGCTTTGCGGAACTCTTCCACGGTAATGAAAACACGTGATTGTGGTCGTGGCACATGACCACAAAACAATACGAATATCTTGTCATAGAGAACACGAGACATATCTAGCTGACGTCCTTCGTGGGAAATCATTTCGAAAACTGGTGAGTACTAGTCTCTTAAATCATTTCGAGAAATAAAAAGTTATGCCCAACGCTCTGTTTGGCTTTCGTCCGCACATATATAACAAGATATCCTGCTACACTTATAAAAACAATTACTAAGAGATTTATCAGAGCTTGAGGAAAACTCCATTGCGGCTGTTAACATTAAGGGAGGCTTTCACAACATCAGTGAAAAAGAATGCTTGAAGATCCAGAGAAATGTAATTGCGAGAATGGTATATTCCAATACGTCAAAAGTTTCTTTAGTCACAGGACTGCATTAAGAGCCCCGCCGCGGTGGTCTAGTGGTTAAGGTACTCGGCTGTTGACCCACAGGTCGCGGGATTGAATCGGGGCTGTGGAGGCTCCATTTCCGATGGAGGCTGAACTGTTATAGGCCCGTGTGCTCAGATGTGGGTGCACGTTAAATAACGCCAGCTGGTCGAAGTTTCCGGCGTCCTCCACTACAGCGTCTCTCATAATCATATGGTGGTTTTGGAACGTTAAACCCCACGTATCAATCAATCACTGTGTAGTGGAGCATACGTACTAACGCGTATGCGCCTTCCAAAGAGAACGAAAAACCCCGTGCTCTGATTGCGCGAGAACCTGTGCCGCCTTTGCCAGACTTGCCGTACGCCCATTTTCTGTCGCGACCTCGTTGCGACCCCTCTGTTCGAATAAACATCATCGCATTTGGTGGAGGCTGCTGAGATCCCTAAACAGACCTGGAGCTCCACTCTCGCAAGTTGGCCGAAAGACCACCGTACAACATGACTGACGCAGTCGCCAACCAGCCCATCCCAGCACAGCCAGCACCATAGGCTGCCAGGTCGACCTGCCCCGGCGCTACCCGTCAGTGGGACCCACCAATCTTCAGCGGCAGTGGTGAGCAAGACGTTGAAGACTGGCTCTCCTTGTACGAACGCGTAAGTGCCAGCAACAAATGGGACAACGACTCTAAGCTTGCCTATGTTATCCTTTACTTGGCTGACGTCGCTAAGCTATGGTTTACGAACCGCGAAACCGCTATCGCCAACTGGTCCACCTTTAAGACCCTCGTGACCGAAGCGTTCGGCCGACCAGAGGTACGCAAGCTCCACGCTGAGCAGCGTCTGCCCCACCGAGCCCAGCAGCCAGGCGAGACGTTTACTAATTATATTGAGGATGTGCTCGACCTCTGCAGGCGTGTTAACTGATCCATGCCCGAAGTAGAGAAAATTCGACAGATTCTCAAGCGCATCGAGGATGGCGCATTCCAGATGCTGCTGGCGAAAAGCCCGACCACGGTGGCAGTCCTCGTAAGCCTGTGCCAGAGCTTCGATGAATTGCGTTGTCAGCGTTCCATCGCCTGACAGAGTGTCCCATCACCAGATTTGATCTCGGCCGTCGCACTCGCAAATGGCAACGTTCGCCAAGGAACTCTGTCGAAACAGATTAAAGACTTCATCAGGGAGGAAGTCGCCCGACATCTCTCCCTGCTGCCGCATAGCGACGTGCCCACCACAAGCCTCCCTTCGACACTGCAGCAGGCCATACGCACTGAAATTTGCGATGCCCTCCCTACAGTTCCGGCTTCTTACCCATGCACTTCGGTGCCATCTGATGTCTCAACTGCCGGCTCCGCACCAACTGCGCCGCCTTCACCTCTCAGCTATGCAGCTGTGGTCGCGCGGCCCCCTCTGAATCCAGTCGCCTTACCGGCTCCACCTCCTCCGGCCTCGCCTCCAGTTTACAGGCCCCCAACTCGGTTATTCCGTCCATCTAATGAGTGGCGCACCCGAGACAATCGTCCAATCTGCTTCGCGTGTGGCATCGCTGGCCACATTGCGCGCTTCTGCCGCCGCCGTCCCACACCAGCGCACGCATACTTCGGAACTCCTACCTACGCACCGCAGCAGACCACAACGTCTGCATATGAACAGAGGCACTCCGAATGGGATCGCCGCCCATCGACTGCTCGTTTCCCATCACCTCGTCGCCGATCGCCATCGCCTATGCGTCGTCGACCACCTCCTGAGGAGGGAAACAAATCAGTGCAGATCCGGAGACAGGAACTGCAACTTGTGCGCAATTCCCAAGGCCTCCATTTTCGCCGCAAAATGTTCTTGATGTTGATGTTGTGGGAGTCGCCACATTAGCGTTAATTGATACCGGGGCCGCCGTTTCTGTGATGAACGCAAAATTTTGTATGAAACTGAAGAAAATGACCACATCTCTCTGTGGCATGGTGCTGTCCACGGCTAGCGCGTAACGCATTCATCCCTCGGCTGTGTGTACGGCGCACGTCGTCATTCAAGACGTTTTGCACGTCGAGCAGTTTTTTGTTCTACCATCTTGCTCTCATGACCTTATCCTGGGTTGGGATATCTTATCACGTCATGAAGCTATCATAGATTGTTCCCGTGCCGAAGTGTCCCTTGTGCCAGCATGTGAATTTGCCCCACCTTACCGCTCTCCTCTCCTCTGCAAACTCATCGCTGACGACGACATCACCTTGCCTCCGGAAGCTTCGGTCCCTATTAACCTTTCATGTGTGGCGCAACCTGACGAAACGGTGGTGTTTACGCCATCTCCGGTTTTTACTGAACGTAAGGATATCGTTCTACTATTTGCGGTTCTTACAATTGCGTCTGGTTTAACCGTAATGCTGGTTACCAACCACTACAACTACCCCATTGGCTTGCTTCGTGGTGAAACGTTAGGATATGTGCAACTTGTCGACGATATCGATGATGTTATTCTTCACGACGAAACGCCATGTCACATTGCCGCAATCACTCACGCGTCTGAGCCATCAAGTTCGTCAGCCTTCGACAACGCTATTGACGCAGACCTTCCCCTTTCGCATCGCCGCCAACTTGTTCCTCTCCTGAACAAGTTTCGTTCTTCTTTCGATTTTCAAGAACCTGCTTTGGGCCGCACCACGACTATCACTCATACTATTGACACCGGCTCACATTCGCCTCTGCGACAGCGTCCTTACTGCGTTTCCGCCGAAGAGCGCCGCGTCAATACGGAGCAAATAGATGACATGCTTAAACGTGGAGTCATACAGCCTTCTAAAAGCGCTTGGTCATCACTTGTGGTTCTGGTAAAAAAAAGATGGCACCGTACAATTTTGCGTGGACTATTGACGCTTAAACAAGATTACGAAGAAAGATGTCTACCCGCTACCGCGAATAGACGATGCTCTTGACTGTTTACAAGGCGCCGAGTACTTTACATCCTTGGATCTGCGTTCTGGGTATCGGCAGGTGCCAATGCCTGAATGTGATCGCCCTAAAACAGCCTTTGAACGCCGGATGGCCTATATGAGTTCAAAGTCATGCCACTCGGGCTCTGCAACGCGCCTGCCACATTTGAGCGCATGATCGACACCATCTTGCGTGCCCACAAGTGAAAAACTTGCTTGTGTTACCTGGACGACATCGTAGTCTTTTCATCTGATTTCCCGACACACCTTGTTCGCCTCCACGAGATTCTGACGTGTCTAACTTCTGCAGGCCAACAACTTAACTCCAAGAAGTGCCACATCGCAGCACAAAAACTAACCATCTTGGAACATGTCATCACAAGAGACGGCGTTCTTCCGGATCCCGATATGCTTCGAGCTGTCGCTGACTTCCCGTTGCCCACATCACTCAGAGCCCTAAGAAGTTTCGTCAGTCTCTGCTCCTACTTTCTTCGCTTCGTGCGCTACTTCGCGTCCATCATCGCACCTCTCACGAGTCTGGTCTCCAACAGCAAAGGTATATCTGCATGGTCACCTGCATGTGACGACGCATTTCGCCAGCTGCGCCGCCTGCTGAGCTCACCACCTAATCTTCGTCACTACGACCCCGCTGCTGCCACAGAAATTCACACCGATGCAAGTGGCATCGGTCTGGGTGCAGTTTTGGCACAACGGAAAGGCACCCAAGCCGAATACGTAGTAGCCTATGCAAGTCGCACTCTCAAGAAGGCTGAATTAAATTACTCCGTGACAGAAAAAGAGTGTTTGGCCATAATCTGGGCGTTGACGAAGTTTCGCCCGTACCTTTACGGCCGTCCTTTCGACGTGGTCACAGACCACCACGCTCTATGTTGGCTGTCCACCTTGAAAGACCCGTCCGGACGCCTGGGGCGTTGGGCACTTCGATTGCAAGAATACGACATCCGTGTCGTATATTGTTCCGGTCGCAAGAATGCGGACGCCGACGCGCTTTCGCGATCGCCATTAACACAAGATGTGGCTTCTCTGTCACCCCTTTGCCACCTTGTCACCAATCCACGCCACTGACATGCTTTCGGAGCAGCGTAAAGACCCATACCTTGCATTGTTACTCGACTACCTTACCGATCCGTCTGCTGTCCCTTCCACGAGAGCGCTATGCCGGCAAGCGGCCCACTTTTCCGTGCGAGACAACATTCTGTACCGCCGCAACTACATGCCTGGTGGTCGGAAGTGGCTTCTTGCTGTCCCAACTCATATGCGCTCTGACATCTGCATGAATTTCCACGCAGATCCCGAAAGTGCTCACGCAGGTGTCCTGAAAACCTGCGAAAGGCTGCGCCAACGATATTACTGGTGAGGAATGTATCGCTTTGTGCAGAAATACGTTCAGTCTTGGTCTTGCACCACTTGCCAACAGAACAATACACCTCCGTGGCACCTTACTGGCATGTTACAGCCGCTCTCGTGCCCGGCTCGCCCATTGGACCGCGTGGGTATCGACCTCTATGGCCCTCTCCCATATAGTCGCTCTGGAAACCGGTGGAATATTGTCGGCGTCAATCATCTGACACGATACGCTGAGACTGCAGCTCTACCGGCAGCGACCGCCCACGAAGTTGCACTCTTCATTCTGCGCAGCTTCATTCTCCGCCATGGGGCTCCACGGGAATTACTCAGTGATAGGGGTCGAGTGTTCCTGTCGGAGGTCATACAAGCTATTCTCGCTCAATTCAACATCATCCACCGGAAATCTACCGCATACCATCCACAGACGAATGGTCTCACTGAACGGTTCAACCGCACACTTGGCGACATGCTGAGGATGTACACCTCCTCCGACCACACTAACTGGGACGCTGTATTACCTTTTGTCACCTTCGCTTACAACACTGCGACGCAAGCGACTACCGGTTTTCCCCCGTTCTTTCTGTTGTACGGCCGCGAACCATCCCACCCACTCGACACTATACTCCCGTACCACCCTGATACATCGGAGTGCTCCCCATTTTCGAAAGTCGCCAGATACGCAGAAGACTACCGTCAGTTGGCTCGGTCTATGACAAGTGAGGCTCAAGGTATACAAAAGACCCGACATGACGACGTTCATCACATAGCACCTACGTTTCGTACTGGCTTTCTTGTGGGGCTTTGGGTGCCCCCGCACGTTCCTGGCTTTTCTTGTAAGCTTCTGGCCCGGTACCATGATCCATACCGTGTAATTGACGCAACCTCGCCGGTGAATTACACCATCGAGCCCCTAACGCAATCGCCAGATTTGCGCCGTCGAGGACGTGAGACCGCACACGTTGACCGTCTCAAGCCCTACTACGACCCCCTCATTGTGTCTACTCCCTAAGTCGCCAGGATGGCTACTCTTCACCCCGGGGGTATTGTTGTGGAGCATACGCACTAACGCGTATGCGCCTTCCAAAGAGAACGAAAAACCCCGTGCTCTGATTGCGCGAGAACCCGTGCCGCCTTTGCCAGAGTTGCCGTACGCCCATTTTCCGTCGCGACTTCGTTGCGGCTCCTCTGTTCGAATAAACATGATTGCAACTGCATTAACAAAGCTAGGTGATCACGAGCGCGACACCGTTCGATCGCCGGTCATTTCACCCACACTTAACGATGTTGCTGAGATAGGTGTTAAAAGACAACTCAAAGACACAGCCTCTCTCCAACATACTATAGGTAGCGCAGCGGAGAAATAATGTACACTACAACAGCAACAGGCCGCTAGCACCATCGAAGAATTCACATGGGTACAGTGGCTTGAATGGTCAGCCGAGAAGACGGAACTTGATTGCTTCACAGAGAGAAAAGCCCGAAGCACACAATTGAGTCTAAATTGGAAGCTTAGGCTGGAAAGGAATATCATTCCAAAGAAATACATCGTAATAATACTAAGAATTCACTTGCAAGCTAACAAGAGATGTCTTCAGGCACTTTAGAAACTTCAAACAGCGGTTTACAGGTTTTCCACATGATCTCACGTGTAATATACAACCGGAAAATCATGGAAGAAGAAGAAAATCTACGACATAACAAGAAAATCTTGTTATGAGCCGTATTACATACTAAATTCTGTATCATAATATCAACATGAAAGTGATGGCGTAACCAAAAATGTTTTGGGGAGGAAGGGGGGGGGGGGGGGGGTCCACGATATTTTACCTGTCGTGTGTTCGTTTCCATGTGGGCATGTATATATATGCAAGTGAAAACGAAAAAAAAATCAGGGGGCTCAAACACTCTTTCGGCTGCTCTCCCGTAGCTACGTCACTGCACAGGAGAGAAAGAAAAAGTATAATAAATATACCAAATGTCTATAAGACAGCCCTAATATAACCCCGCAATGCTTCAAACGATAATCTGTAGGACTTTGGCTCTCACAAGAAAACAATAGAATTACTTGATGCACAACAAATAGCAAAAAAAATATCACCTGCTCCAGCCTCCAATCGCCAGACTAGTCGTGATAAAACTGGAGTATTACGCATTCATAAGAAAACACCAAGAAACTAAAGGAATATGAAACAAACTTCGAAAACAGCACACCGTATTATTACATAAACAGATTACAGATTGCATAAATCTATTTCATAATATTTATATTGGTAGCACTGGTTTAAATAAAGACGTGTACATTAAAGATCCCACTTATGTATCCTCTCGCCTAGATCACTCCCGCAAAGTTCGCGAATACCGATGTCGCATAAATATTTACAAAAACTCCTTCTTCCCGAAAACCACACACGAATGAAACAACCTACCAGAATATATTGTATCCACCCCGCCACCCTCATTTCAAAATGCTCTGTCACAATTTTTGTTGAAATGAAAGATGCCAATTTCTGTCTGCATTTCTGTTTGTGTTTTACTTTTCCTTGATTGCCTCGTGTTCCCGAGAATGTGTACACACTGTATAAGCTGAGCATGCTTACTTGTTTTGTTATCGGTATTCACACCCTGTATCAATTTGAAGTTTATGTCTCCTCCCCCCTACTGTAATGCCCAAATTGGGCGCTGTAGGTACTCGAATAAATAAACAAATAAATGGTGGAATACAGTGGCAAAATATAAGAACATGACCACGTTTACCAACGCCGTGCTTTATCACACCGATATAAGTGCACAATTATAGCCCGCGCTTCTACAGATCAATTCTCAAGAACAGGAGGCGAAAAGGTCGCGATAGCCCTGACAATAAAAGAGGTGTGCCTTTGAAACGCTTCATTAACCATAGTTAGAGTCTCACAGAAAGGTTGCCGACACTAATTAAAGGAAAAAATTCGACCACACACTCTCCGCATATTGGTTGGGAGTAGATGGCACTTCCCAGTGAAATACGTCTATACTGTGACATCGGCCCCTAGAAACGAGGGCGTCACTGGCAATCGAATTGCCTTTGCAGCGGCTCAAGGCTTGTCACTTGTTTCTTGCTTCCTTCTAGCCACGCAAAATGGCCAAGAATCTACTGGATGGGTCTGCCCAGCACACAGCCTCACTCGGTGGGTAATGTTATGCCAGCCCAGCCGTAGAAGTGTTGATCAGTTAAAAACTACCCCAAACCAAATACGCATCTGCTAATATGGTTTGAATCGCCACAACGAAAGGACATGCGGAGGGAATGATTTCATAATTTCACGGCGAGTTCGCTCGCCAGCGGTGGTTGCGCAGGGTACATGCAGTGTGGTGGAATAGATGGTAAATGGTTCACTTTGGCGCTGGCTCACCACTTTGGCCCCAAGCAATACACTCCAGAGAAGAGGGCCGCTGTAACCACGCACTCGCCAGAGCATCACATTCCCGAGTATTTCTCGATGTTCTAGTGGGATTTCAAACTTGTCAAGTCATTCTTGTCACTGTGTGTAGCTGGACTGTTGCTTTGAGTTTACTCGATTTATTCTGTCAGGTCAAAGGCGGACATAAATTATAAACAATCATTTTGCGAGATGTTTTAATAATAATAATAATAATAATAATAATAATAATAATAATAATAATAATAATAATAATAATAATAATAGGTTTATTTGCCATTTTTTTGAGATACAGATGGGGGATTGTAGAAAAAAGCCATCTCTGGACAACTTGACAAGCTTACAGCCCTATGTATTTGGCAGTGCAGCAATATTACATACAAACATAATACATGATATAAAGACATATATATTCCTGTACTTTTACATAATCATACAAACACAAAGTCACACACACACGCACATATACACACAGGGGCATGCTGGTGCTTTAACATATTTCAACACACACTTTCCTCTCATTAGGCAGCGAAATCAAATCCCGTGTCTGTATTGCACATTAATCTATGCAGAAACCACATTCATCCTTTTAAAATCTTTGAAAGAGGCCGCACGAAGATCAAACTGCATCGATTTATAGCTATTTAGTAGTGTAGGTATCGTGTAGTGGAGCATTTGTTTTCCGAATGCGGTGTTGGCATTAATTACTCCTGATACAGTAGCTTGGTGCTCTTCGGTACAGTAACTTGGAGCTTTTCTATAGAGTTGGGGAAGATTACATAAGTTGTTTATGTGCCGATAGTGATTTTGTTTGTATATGTAGCTCAAACGATATTGGTACAGATTATGCGGTTTCAATTGATTATTTTATTAGGCATTATTCGGCATTACTTGTCTGGTATGACGTATGCTGTTGTTGAACATTTATACTTTTCCAAAATTTCGCTTGACTTACAGACGTTTTTTGTATAAGCTGTCTTCAGCAGTATTACATTAAGTTCTGTTAGTTAGCTGAGCTGCCACTAGAAGCCGCTCTTTCTGATTTGCTCCAAAATATCACTTTTGAATCAGCGCCCTTTTCTTGCTGTAGCAAAGCGTGAAAATTTACTGGGTGTGCTGAAATGCTCTTATTTATGCCATTAATAAGATGAGACGTGCGGGTTTATCACAATGTTTTTCCTGAGCTCAATCGTATCCTACATTATGGACGCCTGTGAAATACAATTTCGCCGTCACGCCTTATCAGGTACCTTATGTAGGCACAATATAAGCGTGGTGATTCGATTACCACAATTGCGATAGCACTCGTTCAGGCTTTATTCTTGCTTTTTAAACGAGTAAGAAAGCCATGCATTGTTTTTTTTTCATTATACCTTTGTCAATCAATGTCAAAGCACCTTACGTAAATCTTTAGTGTTTAAAAGCTTACTTTGGTATATTAGAGTTCAGCGAAAGGTGTTATACGCTGACATTCTTCATTAGGGTGGCATTCTGTTACAGACATGTAGTGTAATAGTGTGATAAGCCAGCCAGTTTCCAAAACTTATCGCAACAGACCGAATCAAAGGTGAGTAAAACCACAAGAAGGAAAAAGAAAGAAAAGTACCTTTGCTTATTCCAAGATTTTTTTTCTCTTACTTTGGAGTTTTGGTTCACTACAAAGTGTTTAGTACACACCAACTCGCCGAATACGTTATTCGGATTGCCAAGTTTCTATCGGATTGTAAAATATTGAATATATTGAGTAACTATGTCTCAGCAGTACATCCAGTTTGAATCCCCTTTCCTCAACACCGGTCAACGTAGGCCAAGCTGCGTTGCCTTCTTTGGTGACTGTGAGAACTTACGGCTACAATTAGTTCGCACCAGGAAGCTTTTCAACAGGCTGGTAACCTTTATTTCGGGCTGTGTTATGGCTCGTTCAGCCTTTTCTTCATCCGGTTCCATCTGCGACTTAAATGACGTGAGCTGTAGCTTCTTCCAAGCCAACAGTGAGAACTTATGCATATCACCCGCTCTTTCACGCGCCAGTTTTCAACAACCTGAAGCTCACGTTGCACAAAATTGCACCACCAGTTTAGTTCACTTTGTGACTTGAATAGACAAGTGAAAAGCTAGCTTTTCCCCTGTACACCACATCGCCCTCCTCCTTTCAATGCGCTTCTGTTTGTGTCCCACGTGCGGCACGCTTTCAGCTACGGTGTAATTTTTCTGAAGGCCCCGATCTGTTACGCTATGCATCTCAAACTTAACATAAAACTGAAGTGAGGGCCAGGAAATATGGAAGACGACGCAGAGGGTACACTTATGCTACCGCGTTCCAGTCGTCAAAGCTGAAGCAAAGCATTCGTGCCACACCGCAACCAGTTGCTAGGCAACGTGTACAGACGTCATCACCAAGCATAGCCGTTTTTGTTTTTTGATTGTTCACGTTGTGCAGTTTTGCACCTTCATAGAGAGCTTTTCTGTAATAGCTCCGCAATTCTGTACGCATGAAGGAGCGCCAAATGTGCTATTAAGAAAGCAAAATACTGCAAGCAACAGCACTGGTAGATTTATGGTGGTTGTATTCCACGCGTTTTCTTTGTGAAATGCGTGAACCTGTCGACAAGCCTCCGTCGTGTAGCTGCAGCTTGCCTCCCGTGTGCTGAACGTTTTGGTATCCATGCTGTTGCGTTTGGCGAGCCACCCTTTTGCCACGGCTGCCAGAACGGAAGAATAGCAGCCGCCGCATTTTGTGGAGATAAGAAGCGGCGAGAAGACGCCCTGCTGTTTCCATGTGCTGGGCGCTGCGTGGCTGAAATTACTTTACGGAGCACCGCTGTCCTTCAGGTCCACGCATAGATGCGACACGTGGCGTCTTCGTGCCCCGGTAAAAGCCACAATGCCGAGCTTCCGCCAATTACGGACGTCGGAACACCACGCTGTGCGTCTCAGACTGATGAGCCACCGACGCTTAAATCAGTACCAGATGTCCAGGTATGGCCCCTCAGAGGCGCCTAGATTGCGATTGCCGTTCTACAAAGCTTGGGTGGTCGGAGCGAGCCGCGAGATGACAAACACTTTTAACCCCACTCGCTGGAATCAAGATTCGCCGGAGGATGCAGCATCCCCGGGACCATACACCTGTTAGGTTTGTGTATGTGTGTTTGTTGGGGGCAGTGCCGGCATCATGACACTTGTGTGTGCTGCGGGGCTTGTTATTGGACAGTGCCGTATGGAGCTATTCCCCTATCTAGTGATCTGGGGAGATGAATCTGTATTCAGCCTTCACGGGCTGCTTAGTGTGGTTCACGGAGCTTGTTCAACATACAGATTTTTTCAATGTAGAGTTTTCAAGGTAGAGCTTCGGACCAGAGAGCCCATGCCATATAAATAATGTAAATAAACCCTCTTTACGAAGTTCAAACTCCTCCTGCCTGGACTTCTTGATCCCGGATATCCAGTGCCGCAAAGCGCGGTCGCAACAATGCATACACATAGACACAGGCGGGCTTTTTACTCACCGGAGCTAGCGCTTTGGAGGATTTAAACCTGGGCTTGTGGGTGAATCATCTTGATAGAGAGTAGTGCGCAAGAAAGAGTGGATGCAAGAACAAACTAAGATTGACAGACGAAGCCCAAGCTAGCAACAGTTTGTTGGCGAGAAATGTGACTTATTTAAACCAACGGATGACACTGGTCACGTATTAAGAAGCAAAGCAAACGTGAAACTAACACACACCTGTCTTTCCAATGAGTTATGCAATTCCCTTGACTTATAAAGAGATAGATTCCATGATATTGTTACGAGGCAATGGGCATGGCTCCGCCCCGTCGTAGACGCATCGATGAAGAAGAAGCGGATTCGGCGCATGAGATCCTAGCAGCCCTGGGGTGTCACACCTTGCTGTAAATATTGCAAATACACTCGTTTCTTTCTTCCGTGTATTTGTAATCTCCGTAACAAATTGGTGGAGGTGCTTGTTAACGAAGCGCCATACAACGGAGCTCCGCAGTGGTCGTCAAATTGGAGTTTCTGTGATGGAACATGGAACTGATCCCACGGCCACCTCTCCGTCGGCCTCGGCGACGCCTGCACCATCCACGGCAATGCCTCCATCGGCCCCACCCCCACCCACGTACGTGCTGACGCATCCGAAACATCCAGGAACGTTCTGCGGTACGGACGAAGTTGATGTTGACGACTGGATAGCTGACTACACTGTAAGCAAAAACTATCCGAGTTTGGGGTTTTTCCGGCTCATGACCTCTGAAAACTCTCTCGGGTTCAAAATTACTACCTCGCGTAGGAGTAAAAGATGGTACATGACATAGTTTTACCACCACCTCTCAGGCAAGTAGTAAAAGGATGTCAAAATCCAGTTTTACCACTTAGGGAGTTTTCTATCACGTGATTTTTAACCTGCGTTTCAGAGTTTATTACCACGTGACTGCAAGGTGCAGCTGCTTCGGCGACTTTTGCCCCATACCCCCCTTGTGACGCTCTCAGTGAATACTGAAGGTATGCGAAGCCCACAGATGTTTTTTTTTTGCATCGCCGTGCCTCTGGACTGACCTCGAGCCAGCGCACTTTTACTGGAACTGGAGGCAGCATAAGCACAACAAGCGAGAATAGCATTCTTTGAACGAAAAAAAAAAAGATGGGGGGGGGGGGGCTCTCAAAAGAGAAAAAAAAAGAAAGAAAACCTGCTGTGGAAAGCTGTCCTGCATATTTTCGCAAAGTGTTGCTTTTGCTCGGTGGTAGCCTTGGAGATAGACAGTGCAAGAAGCTCGGTATCTGTGTGTCTGGTTGGGCTGATGGATCTCACGTGTTTCCCACAACAACGAGCGACCGTGCTCTTCCGAGCGCCTCCGAACCTGCACGTCGCGGATATCTCACTTCCGAGCCGAATCATGAAGATCTTCCAGTGGTAACAAAATCAATCTGGTGTCATCGTTCGTGCTTGCCTGCTGGAGAAGCAATAAGCAAAATGCTTCACTCTGTCGTCGTCACCGAGCCGTGGCCACCAGTGACCAGTGGGAGTGTGTCGCCGGGGCAGGTGAAAGAAGCATCGCATATATTTTGTTCCACAGTAGGCGATGTCTGCATGAGTAAAGTGCTGCCCGAATTGCCCACCTCATGCACCAACTGTTCTCAAACATGTAGCGCGAAGCCGATACGAGGCAGACGGAAACAACAAGAGGCTGCCCGTGAGCACGAAGAAAACCCGGATGGTGGTCTTTCGTTGGAAGTGTGCATACACCGCCCCGTCCCCGTAAGATAGCGGTGACATGTTCATTTGTGTCTGAAATGACGACGAAATTCGCACAGGATATGTGTTCTGTGATCGCCAGCTGTGTTTCATCGGATAGCCGTGCTCCTCAAAAAGGCCTAGAACGCCGTCGGTAAGCAGCTTGTATGCAGGCGTGGACCGCTCTTCTACGCCCGTTGTGATGAATACGTGCTGCTACTGTGTTTGTGCACCGTCGCTGAATGAAAATCATTGAGCTACCATGCTTTGTGCGTACTTAGGTATATTTTGTGGACTTGTGCATCAGCAGTGCTAACACGCGTGGGGCAAAGAGCCCGGTGTGCCAAGCAATTATTGGATAATCAAAAAGGTGAGATTGTGTAGATTTATAATAAAAGGTTGGTGTGACATTTAGTGCCCTGCAGCCCTCCTGAAGCTTACGCTTGCACCTTCAAGCGTTGTTGTTAATCGATGCAAAAAAAGAGCTCTCCTACCGGTACTACATTGCCGGTCAAAAAGTCGTGCCTATATATATACCGGATTGTCGAAGTGTAGTCGAGCAACGCGTGCAGTCTGTGCTAGTGGTGTATTATTCTGCATTTGTTGTGTGTGCGTGTTTGTCTGTATGTGAATGTATGTGTCACCAATTCTGCCGTTCAATAAATTCAATCAATTCTGCTATCCAATAAATTTGTCGACTCTGGGCGAATGCACCCGTCATTTTTATTTTTTTTTACCACCAGAAATAACTCGCAGTAATCACCTCAAAAACCTTGTGAAGGTAGTAAAAGTTTACCCTCTCTATACTCGTTGAAAACCTCACTGGGGTAAATAATTACTGCTCTCGCTACGTTCAAAAACTCAGTTAGCACGCGAGTAAATTTTTACCTCGGTAGTAGGTGGTAAAAAAAAACCAGGAAAGGTAGTGCGCTAGAGGACAAATGGTTTAACCAGTTTTTGAGGTTATTTCAGGTCATTTTTGTTTAGTGTGTACGAACGTACCAGTGCGCTCAACCAGTATGACCCGACTCTCATGCTGGTCAACGTGCTGTTTTACCTGAAAGGCACGGCCAAAGTATGGTACGAGAACAATGAGGAGGAGATTGGCAGTTGGGACATATTCAAGGAGAAGCTTCGCGACTTATTTTGGAAGCCCATCGGTCGAAAGGCGGCTGCAAAGAAGGAGTTGCCTATACATGCTCAGACGTCCACAGAGCCGTATATCTCGTATATACAGGATGTGCTGGCTCTATGTCGTAAAGTCGACAACGACATGTCGGAGTCTGATAAGGTTGGCCACGTCCTCAAGGGGATAGCAGACGATGCATTCAACCTGCTAATGTGCCGGAACTGCGCGACCGTCGAGAATATTATTCAGGAATGCCGGCGTTCCGAACAGGCCAAAAGAAGGCGTATTTCAAGATCATTCACTCGACTGCCGAACACCGCTGCGACGTCCTCCTGTGAAGATGGACTGACCTCTCATCGGCAGTCTTCACCAGCATCTGAAGTTACGCGAATCGCCCGGCGGAAAATCGAAGTAATTACACCTATTCTTTCCACCAACGGCCACGTCGGTTCGCAAGTACCTCATGTTGGCTTGATACAGTCGATTGTGCGGGAAGAACTCAGCAATTTGGGCTTTAATGTCTGCGCCGTTGCTCAGTCTCGACCGATTGGCTTCCGTTCAAGGTCGCCACCTCGCTCCAGGTCACCGCCCCAGGAACGGTCTTTTCCACGCTCTCGCAATCCGGCTGAATGGCAAACGGTGGACGATCGGCCGATCTGCTTTAACTGCCGCCGCATAGGGCCCATCGCACGGTATTGCCGCAACCATTGGTCTTCGTCCCGAACACAGTGTAACACTGCTCGCCGCGCCGACAGCTACCACCTTTTCCAGCCTCCTACGCCGATCTCCGACAGCTACCGCCGCCTTCCACCCTTCAATGCCCCTGATACGCTGCCCAGTCGCTCGCCGTCTCCTCGACGTCATCAGTCTCGTTCGCCGCCCGGAGGTCGCCCGTCGTCCCCTTCTCCTTTACGGCGACGTCCGACCTCCCCACTCAATTCTCATCCGGGAAACTAAGTGGTGCAGCGCTTAGAGGTGAAGCTGCACCCTGGATACCGACCTCAAACCTTCTCCTTGTACTGACGACACGACGAAATTTGATCGACGTAGACGTTGACAGCCTGACTGTTTCTGCACTTATTGAAACCGGGGCGAATATTTCTGGGATGAGTGCCCGACTTAGTCGCCGCCTGAAGAAAGTTGTCACACAGGCTGCTTCTGGCATTATTCGTGTTGCCGACAGAAGAAGTCTTGCCATCACAGGAATGGGCACAGCACGCATCACAATCGCCGATCACCCCACATCTGTTCTCTTTGCAGTTATTGAGCAGTGCCCCAATGACCTGATTCTTGGATTCGATTTCTTGTCCACTCATGCCGCTCTCATCGACTGTGCAACCGGCGTTCTCCAGCTTGAACTGCCTCGACTTGGGGCTGTACCGTCCTCACCGTCACACCGCTTCTGCGCTGTTGATTATGTTCGGCTGTCACCGCAAGCCACCACGTTTGTGGCTATAGCGATATCACCAGCTCTTCCTACTAGCTCTGACTGATATCACCAGTTCTGACTAGCTGATATCACCAGCTCTGACTACATAGTGTCTCCATTAGTGAATGTGCTCTTTACGCTAAGTGTTGCTGTGCCGCATGCCATCGTGACTATCGTGGGCAACAACGTCCAGCTTCCGCTTTTACCCTTTAGTAGTTCAACCCAAGTTCTCCCGCAACGCACTTCGTTAGGCCATGTTTTCGCACTTGATGCATGTAACATCGTGGCATTAGACCCTGAAGACTGCTCGTCCCCTATTGCAGCCAGCCGAGCAAACGCACCTACCCATGAAGTCACGATGATGATTGCCCCTGATCTTCTGCCCTGTCAGCCTCCGCAACTCCACCGCGGTCTGACCACATACCGAGATATTTTCGACATCGATGACCGCCCTTTAGGTCAAACGTTCGTCGTGCGTCATCAAATACATACCGGCGATGCTAGTCCTGTTAGACGGTGACCATAGCATGTTTCACAGTCCGAACGCCAGGTCATACAACGAGAAGTCGAGAAGATTCTCTCCAAAGAAGTCACAGAGGCCTCTTCAAGTTCATGGGCGTCACCTGTTGCTTTTGTCAAAAAGAAGGATGGCAGTTGGAGATTTCGCGTTGACTGCCGTGCCTTGAACAAGATAACCCGCAAAGACGTATATCCGCTGCCATGAATTGACGACGCCCTTGACTGCCTTCATGGCGCGCAATACTTCTCATCTATAGATCTGCGTTCGGGCAATTGGGAAATTTTTGTCGACGACTTAGACCATAAAAAACTGCCTTTGTCACACCGGACGGCCTTTATCAGTGCAAGGTTCGGCCTTTTGGGTTGTGCAACACCCCGGCAACGTTCGAATGCATGATGGACTCTCTCCTCCGTGGTTATAAATGGTCCATCTGCCTTTGCTACCTCGACGATGTGATAGTTTTTTCCCCAACGTGTGAAAGCCACCTAACTCGTCTGTCGACCATTCAATCCGTTTTTCGTCGAGTGGGACTCCAGCTGAACTCGAAAAAGTGCAGTCTCGGCATACGAGAAATCACGGTCCTTGGTCATCGTGTAACTGCTGCTGGCATCCAACCATACCCTGAGAAGATTAGCGCTGTCAAGAACTTTTGTCTGCCTTCTACTACCAAAGATGTTCGTTGTTTCGTGGGGTTGTGCTCGAACTTTCTTCGTTTTATACGCAATTTCGCTACAATTGCACGACCACTCACTGATCTTCTCAAAAAGAATGCGCCCTTCTCGTGGGGCCAAGACCAAGCAGCTGCCTTTTCCACGCTGATCCAGCTGCTCACCTCACCACCAATATTGGCTCACTTCGACGACGACCGTCCGCGACGACTGAAGTTCGCACAGACGCCTATGCTCACGGCATCAGCGCCGTCCTCACTCAACACCAGGGGGCCAAACGTGTGTTATTGTGTATGCCAGCGGCCTTCTCTCTCCATCTGAGCGAAACTATTCGATAACGGAGCGCGAATGTCTTGCGTTGGTCTGGGCTGTAGCGAAATTTCGCCCCTACTTGTATGGCCGGGAGTTTTCAGTTATTACGGACCACCACGCTCTGTGTTGTTTGTCGTCGCTCAAGGACCCAACTGGTCACCTAGGTCGCTGGGCTCTACGTCTCCAGGAGTATAACTTCAACGTAACTTATAAGTCTGGCAGGTACACCAAGATGCCGATTGTCTCTCGCGTTATCCGGTGGACCCTGCTAGCCTCGCAGTCTATGAGAGCGATTCTTGTGTGCTCGCCATATTCATTTGCGCGACATCGGCACAGCGCTGCACCGAGACACAACCCTGAAGACAGTCATTGAGCGAGTATCTTCAGGACATTCCGACCCTTCGCTCCTTCAATATGTCCTCCGCAACAAAATTCTGTACCACCGCAACATGAAGCCTGATTGCCCGGAATTTTTGTTAGTTATTCCCCGACACCTGCGTGCCACCATTCTTCGACATCTGCATGACGCTCCGACGGCAGGACACCTAGGTTTTTCACGCACCTATCACCGCGTGCGGCAACCGTTCTTTTGGCCTGGCCTGTATAATTTTGTGCGCAGCTATGTCGCTGCTTGCGAGTGCTGCCAGCCTCGCAAACGTCCTGCTCTCCGTACGGCTGGCCTGCTCCAACCTATCGACATTCCCCCGCAACCATTTTTCCGCTCGAGAAGTACTGTGGTTTGGGCTAGTTGGTTCATAGTGATCACATAGAATGGGCAGCGCGAAAACTCGGGAAAAAAAGAAGGACAGTAGAGACAGAGCGCTGACTAACAACTGAAATTTTATTGCCATCACCTGTGTATATATACGTGCCTAAAATGTAATTGAGAGGAGGTTTAGAAGCAAGAAAAGAAGGCTGATTTTAACCAGCGATAAAAACTGCAAACAATAAAATCTTCAAAGAATCTCGCGCAAGCGTGATGAGTGAAACGCATCAAGTCATGATAAAGCAAATGACACGGAAAATCAAAGAGAGCCTCTAAGACAACTAATTTCAGCGTCAGACAAGGATATGGAAGGCCTGCTCACGCACCTGTCACCTGCTTTGTGAATGAAGAAAGCCTCGACAATTTCGCGCTCTATCTTATCCCTCCCCATTTTAAAAAACCCAGTACTACGAAAGTCAGGAGAGCAGCCACAACGCCTGCAATGGTCAGCCAGAAAACCACTGGTCGTATTGCATACATTATAGTCATGATCTTTCGCCCTTTCATTAAAACACCTAACAGTTTGACCAATGTACTCAAGTTCACAACTTAAAAGAAACCTATAAACCACATTAGAAATACAATCTGTGAACCTGTTCCTGTGTTTGGTTGTGCACCCTGGGTGTTTTCCTCTGTAGGCCATGCCACATAACCTCGCGAGTTTGTAGGGCGCGGACAGTACAACTTGCACGTCATGCTTCGATGCAATTCTCTTCAAGTTATGCGAGAATATGTGAACATATGAGATAACTTGCGCATGCTTCTTCTTTTTTTCTACCATCTTTCTGTTTTGTTTGATTGCGTTTCATGTTCCGTAGCAGGGTCTCACACACCGCAGAAATTAATTCAGGAGGGTAACCCGCCTGCTTCAATCTGGTGACCTGTGCATTAAAGCTAGATGAAATGACATGTACACACGACTTATTGAGGGCTGAATGCAGACAGTTCACTACAATGCTTCGCTTAACAAGCTTCGAATGGGCGCTGTCATGACGTAACAACGGTTTCTTGGATCTAGGAATATACTTCCAACAGATGTGATTATCGCCAAAAAGCAAGCCAATGTCAAGAAATTGCAACGCTCGCTTGTCAGGCTTTTCATGCGTGAATTTCAAGTCCTGACTTTCACTCTGAAACACATGCAAAACGCCATGAATGACTATGTCAAGGTCATCAACATCATTTTAAATCACTAGAAAATCACCGACATACCTAAAGATCTTGACAACCTGTGATACTGGCAATTTATCCTAAAAGCGGCAGCCAACGACCAACAAGAAAGATCACACAACACAGGAGCACAGCTGAACCAATGAATATGCCCTTTCTTTCAACATAAAACTTATAATCAAACTTCACAACTGTAGAAGAGAAATAGAACTCTAAGGGTCTAACAAAGTCATCAGCAGAAACACCTGCTTCACCTGAGAACTGAAGTTCACCATATTCTTGAACCCTATCTCGAAAAGCCTGCACCAGTCCTTCATGAGGCACAGAATAATAAAGTTCTTCAATGTCGACCGAAAACCTGTTAAAAGAGCCAGATTTCAAACCTTGTAGGTGCAGCATGAAGTCCTCAGACTTGCGGATGACAAACGGATCATCCTTCACTAAAACTTGAAGGTGCCTTTATAGGTAACGGCTGACGTGGCGTTGCCAGGTAGTATCTTCAGAAACAATGGCACGAAACGGAACGTCAGGTTTATGATTTTCACGGTAAAAAATACATCATGGAAGCCTTTTTCTTGTTTCTTTGTGCTTGCCTTGACGTTCTGTAGGTTCGATTCCTCTAGCAGTTGAAGTGCACGCCGTTTCTGTTTCGAAGCATCAAAGGGTACGTCTTTGAAGTTCTTTACCATTTGCAATTGTGACTTTTCTCGAAACAGAGTGTTTGGTAGGACAGCGAAGCTTCCTTCCTTGTCTATTTCCAGTCATGTTAACTGCAGTTTCTTCAGCGTCCTCGAAATCTTCTATTTTTGAGGGGCTGATTCATCGAACGATGGGAAGACGTGCATCATGTCAAGCACTCAACTCCATTGGAAATAACTCAATCTTTCTCTTTTCCACCGCAACAATCAGCCACTTAACGGACCAGAGAGAGGAGGCTCTGGTGTTTAAGACAGGGCTCATAACTTAATTTTGGTCCTTTTTTCAGAAGATGCTTAACGTCGTCAGGAACCACGGCATTACCAAGCACAAAAACGTTCCCTTGCCTAACACAAGAGGCCTTGCGCTCAGAAGTGAGATTCACGAGAGCACGACGCCACAAGAACTCAGCAGACACAGCCGATTGTTTCTTGAGAGCATACAGGCGACGCGATTCCTTGAAAAGCTCAGCACCAGTTATTACGAGAACACGCAACCAGTCCTGAAACATCTTCACCTGTCGCCAATATTCTGATTTCAGAATCTTGCAAAGACGCTTGCAGTGGCCGCAGGGAAGTTGGACAACGCCAAAAAGACATTGTACTTCTTTGGGAACCTGCTTCCGCTTGATGCAGTAGGACATAAACCTGGATTTGCATAGGGTTTCCGCGATGAGGTTGGCACATACGATGGCAGGATCCGAACGAAAACTATTAGACAGAAAAGGGCCCATTGTATTAGAAATTTGCTCGAGAAGTACTTTGGTTTAGGCTAGTTGGTTCTTCTGTGTATTTGTAATCCGCGTAACAATGTATATATATATATATATATATATATATATATATATATATATATATATATATATATATATATATATATATATATATATATATATATATATATATATTGCGAGCTTCAATAATTAGGCATTTTACCTCACTTTTCTTCTTTGCAACGAAAACACGTGTGTGTTAGTTTCACGTTTGCTTTGCTTCTTAACACACAACAAGTTCGGTATATATAAGATATTAATTCTCGCCAATGAACGATTATCAGTTTGCGTTTCATCTGCCTATTTGTGTTTTTTTTGTGTCCCGTCTTTTGTGTGCTTGACTCCCCGTGAAGCTACAGCGTTTCGTTGAAGCTCTTTGAACGGCATTACAACGACACGCGTGGGGTTGTCAATGGAGTGGAAGAAAAGAAACAAGAAGAACATGCAGGAAGGTTAACGAGGCACATGCGTGGTTTGCTATCCTATGCTGGGGGTATCAAAAAAGGGAGTGTAAAAATGAAAGAGAGCAGAACGGAAAGGAAAAAAAACAAAAATGATGAGCAAATGGGTAGACGCTCATGCAACGAAGGCACTACACAAAACCTAAAGACGTTCAGATAGACCCGTAGTGCTCAAAAAGTGCAAGAAAGATTTGACTGCCTTTTTAGCCGACAAAAGATGAAGACAGTGCTCCTGCAGCATCTGCACAGAGAGAGGCTGATCGTTCAATTGCAATTGTCGCCACAAGGGGCACGCTCATAAAATTTCGGAGCTCTTTTTTTGAATGTGAAGCTTTTCTTGGTGAACTTTAGCGAATTGGAGCGTATCTATCTATCTATCTATCTATCTATCTATCTATCTATCTATCTATCTATCTATCTATCTATCTATCTATCTATCTATCTATCTATCTATCTATCTATCTATCTATCTGTCTATCTATCTATCTATCTATCTATCTATCTATCTATCTATCTATCTATCTTTGCATCTACCTGTCTATACATATATCTATTTATATATGATGCAAACGTGATGATCACGACATGCGTGTCATGTAAGAACGAGAATACATACCATGATCAAGATGCGCTCGCGGCGTTTTCGCAAGCTCTACAAGTACGAAAATTAGTTTTACTTGACGCGAACGAACGATGAAGGTAAAAGACACGTCCAAACATGAAAATCATAGTACATGCGTGTGACGTGAGACATGGCTACATGCTCCAATCATAAGGTGCTCACGGCCGTTTTGCTAGCTTCACATATACCAAATTTGGTGTTACGTGACCTGAATGGATTACTAAGGTATTTGACTGATACAAACGTGATGATGAGGATATTCTTGTCATGTAGGAACATGACTACATACCACGCTCATGAGACGCTCGTGGTCGTTTCGCTAGCTTCACATATAATGATTGATATGTGGGGTTTAATGTCCCAAAACCACCATATGATTATGAGAGACGCCGTAGTGAAGGGCTCCGAAAATTTCGACCACCTGGGGTTCTTAAACGTGCCCCAAATCTGAGCACACGGGCCTACAACATTTCCGCCTCCATCGGAAATGCAGCCGCTGCAGCCGGGATGTAGCTTCACATATAACAAGTTTGGTAATACGTGACGTGAATAGACGGCGAGCACAAATTCCAGGTGCAAACATGATAATAATGACATGCAAGTCATGTACAGCATAATTTACGTTGGCTGACATGTCAACCTCCCTCAGTCTTGCTTTGTATATAATTGATTCCCACTGTACTTGGAATCTGACTTTTTTTTCGCAGTCTTTGCGTCGTCTCATGGACGATGTGTAATCAATTTGCTGCGCCCCTGGGGGACCTCAAAGACGCTGTCGTAGCCTTTAATAAGCTTGAATTTCACATTTAGAAAACAAGAGGTGTTCTATATTTGCGGCTCGAGTAAAAAAGGAACCGCTTTATTAACTGTCCATTAGACCATGGTTGCGCTGAACGTGACTGTAAAGTAGCATTCAGCGTTGAAGTAGTTTGACTTAGTAGCCTCGTTTTCGCTCACAAAGATGTGATGCGAGGCAGCAGCGCTTGCTTGCAGATGAGGGATTTGAAAGCTCCATGCAAATTCCAATGAGGCAGCTGCCATGCTTACGGTCGCGTTTAAAACCACAGCAATTCCACGGTCTATCAGTTTACAAAAGTGTAAGAACGAACAATTCAAATGTATGGTTTCTGGGATAACGAATACATAATTTTAAAAACGGCTGGGCAAGATCAAAGAGAACAGCTATACCGTGCGCACCACTCCTGAGTGCCCTATCGTAAACCAGTGTACTGTCTGCGTAACAGCGCTAATTGTGATCGCAAGGTGAAAAAAATGTTAACGTTGTTAATTTATGTCACATATTCAATTGAGATGAAATTTCTCTCGCAATAGAAATAATAGATGAAACCTTTGTATTTATTGAGGTTTTCAGCGTCTAGTTTATTTTCATGAAGTATTTCTTTTCATGAATTGTTTTCTATATCATGTTCCATTTGATGAAGTGTTTTATACGTTTGTTCCCATGAATTGCTTGTATAATGTTAAACTGTATTGAATTACTGCCATTATTATTATGAGCATATGGATGATTCATTGTTGAACTTGCTATAAAACCATGAGCATACATGCCATATGGGGAAAGGAGAAAGAGCGTTCGTCAGGCGACAAGACTTTAGCTCACACTCCTCTTTAATTTTTTTTTAAATCACGCCTTGAAAAAGGCCCAGGCAGGAAAAAGTACAAACAGACAGTACAAGTGTAGGCATAAAGAATTGTATACTAGGAGGATCAACACAAACCAATGACAAATTGAATACATGGACAAGTAAACAAACGGTGAGAAATGTGAAATAACTAAAACGAATAATAGGTATGAAAAAATATACACTAAATATATATCTAATCAATCTACAAGGGTATCAGCAAGAAAGGGTGAGTAAAGAAGGTGTCAGAAAAAAATGTAAACAGAAAGGGCTACATTTAAGGTGTGATGGATGCGATGAAATCAGTGTTGCTAAATGTACGAAGAGGCAGGCTGCTCCATTCGGCTGCTGTTCGGGGGGAAAATGACTGCATAACTATTGTGGTTTTGGCGTTGTACGACGTTAATGGGGTAGAGTGGCGATGTGTTGTTCGGCGAGCAGTGAGAAGCTAAACGTAGGTTTCATCAGAGAGACAACTTATTTTATGCAGTAGGAAAGGGTATTTAAGCCTGTGAATCATTCTTCTTAGTGGCAAGGACTGAATATTTTGCTGTGTCAATAGCATACTTAGAGAGTCACTGGAACGATAAAAAAAAAACGTAAACCTTACTGGTTTACGTTGGATTCTTCTTACTATGGCGTTGTTAGTTATATCCCGAATGATAGCTGCGTACTCAATCTTTAGATGATCAAGGGAAGTATTAGTGGTTAGACAGGTTTCGGCAGCGTCTGAGGTAGCAGTTTTTTGAAAGATGAGTCACAAAAGAGATAGATCTTGGAATTCCAACTGAAGTTATCAGTTATTATGACACCTGGCTACCCATATTCATTAGGGTCTGTAACTGGCATCAATGCAAGATTATAAGTAAAAGAAATCTTGTTAATTTCGGTAATTTTCATAAATACTCTTATGTATACTAAGCTCCATATCTGAGCGCTCGCACGTTGTTAAAATATTTTTAAGGCTAGAGTTTACGGCAATTTGATGTTGCGGGCAGGTCATTTTGTTAAAGAGTAACAGTCATCAACGTATAGCTTTATCTGAGAAGTCTCATAAATAAAGTCAGTATTGTCATTATTATATATATGAAATAATAATGGTCCCAAAACACTTCTTTGGGGAACGCCAGAAGTTACAGGAAGGTCACTTAAAGAGCAGCTATCAACTGCCTATATTTAGTGAAGTAAGCAGATTTATAATTTACTGAGTATGAGAGAACGTCCAGATGAACAAGTTTATCGAATAATTTCACGTGTTACAAGAGATCTAACACCAGCAAAAAGTGCAAAAATATGATATGAGTTTATCCAAATTGTCGACACCACTAGAAACACTATAAATTGTATTGGTTAATTAATTAGGTTACAGTGGGCAGGCCCTTTAAACACCGTGCTGCACAGGATTTAGAATAGCTCAATCATCAAGAAACCTTGAGATTTTGTTAGCGATAATGTGTTCTAAAAGATTACAACAGGTAGAGGTTAATTATGTAGGGCGGTAGTTTAGAAGTATTGATGGATAACCTTTCGTTAGGATTGGCATGACACGAGCAGATGGCCAGTCATTCGGCAGCCCAGCTGAAGAAACTCATGTACGAAAGATATTAAGAAGAAAATGCGATAGCATTTTGACATAGCTGTGAAGAAACACATTTCGTAGGTTGTCAGGTCCGGGTGATGAATAAGTTTTTATATTCAAGGACATAAAAAAGACGCCACGCACATAAACAAAGCTATATTCATCCTTTACTTGTGTGTTATTCACGCGATGGGGAATAGTCTAACCTAACAAGATGCTGATAGAATATTTATTGAAGTGATCAGCAATCTTTTTGTTTAGTGACGACAGGATTGCCGCCATGCATATATAGTAGATTGGTTTACGTGTTCCGCTGGTAATCATAAAACTTACTGGGAGCTGTTCGGACGAAGTTCGGCAAAGTAAACTGAAGGTAACGAAGATTAGCAGCTCAAACAGCCTCCTTTAGTGTAGCTTGGTATGTTACTATTACGTCACGAGAAATACCCCGTCGTCGCAGACATTGGGCTTTTATCTTCACCTGCGCTGTCACGCGACATTTCAGGTCGTAGGCTTGGAAGTTATTTTTAGTTCTGTTTGAAAAATAGTTGATCGATACAGTGAATACAAATGCACTTAATTTCATCCCAATGTTTACAGCATCATGTCCACCAAACACACTTAGACAGTCGCCAAGATTATCTAGCACGCTCTATTCATTGGTGCGTGAATACGCCTTTACAAAAACAGCCTTACAGCTACTAGGCTTGGGAAGATCGACGGTGGAGGAAAAAGTCACAAGTTCGTGATTATGAATGTCTCTTTCAACCGATGCAGCAAAATCTTGAAACGTATGGCTAATAAATATAAGGCTAAGTATTGAAGCAAGAGCAGCGTTAATTCGTGTAGGCTCAGTAGCCACTTTCTGTAGGTTGTGAATCAAAATAATGTCAGGCTAATTTTCATAAGGTACGCTCACATCAGCGCTATTCGTACCACGAATCCAGTAAATAAATAGCCCGGTAGATTGAAATCGCCCATTAATAAAACTTTTATTGCGTAAATTTTATTAATGGCTACAATCAATACACTAGAACACCTACTACAGTCCTCTAAATACACAATTTGGATTCTAGAGATTTTACGGTCCGTTGAATACTAACTACACGAGCCACACGTTTTTCTGAATGGGCGAACTGACGGTTCCAATCAGGGGAAATCTTTTCCGTTTTATTTCGCTGTGTTCTAGGAAAGGCCCTAAACTCAACCAATTTGACTTGTCCTGCTAGTAGTTCTTACAACCTTTTTTGTTTACGTTGGGACGTGTATTTGTATCAACTTCACCGCACAGCAAAAGTAAGCACATACAGCACATTTCATAAGCTATTCTGGCAGAACGCCGTGGGGACAGCAGAACAAAAAGGCCGTGGTAATCGCTCTCAAACGAAGTACAGTGATAACTAACCTTCATAAAGCAGAGAAATGAATTGTGAGCCTTATTCTGGTAGCTAGTTCGCCGTATCCACTGTGGTACCAGCTACGACCCACTTTTTTAAAAAGAAAAAATTATATTATACCTAAAACTACAATGTAGTAGTTCTTGTCGCTATTTGTATAATGAACAGGAACCTGCGATCAGATGAGATGTTTGCTATGTAAGTCTATGTGGTAGTCATTGTGAGGCAGTGCGACTGTTACCGGCATCAGTAATTGCGCTTCCCGTTGTGGCAGGTAGGCATCTTCTGCTATGTGGTTGTTTCGCAGGTTGCACACGTTATAATATTGCCGAAAAGCTATAGGATCAGCTTGCCCCGAGGCGAAACTTTATGACACCACTGCCTACATCTCAAAGTGCTTTTGTCTGTATTGATTGTAGCTCCATTACTCGTAAAAAACAGCAACAGCGTTTGCCTGTTGAACAGTTTCCATGTTGTGCCTCACTTTTCGACATCCATTTGCACACCAAACTAAAGAATGCTAGTCTTCCTTACCTTGCTTCTTAAAACATCAGTGTCGCGTATATTCACGCCTTATCACTAATGTGTGTTTTGTTCTTCGTTTTCATATATCTACGGGGGCAATCGATAAACTTCCTCTGCTACCTTTGGAGACAAAGCGTCCATCGACCCACTCAACATCAATCCAATGCCCTCAAAACAAAGTCTATTTGTCTTTTCTATTATTTCAATAAAAGAATGCATAAATTTAGATATATTTAACCATTGACTATATTTCTTTCACGGTGGCGTGCTTTTGCCGAGAGAATGTGCTGTAGCAATCTTGAGATCCTCAAATACTTGTTTCATGAAAGCTGAGTCAAAAACCCTGCGTTTCTTATAATTTCCTGCTAAATTTACGACCGTGGCAGGAATGGGGCTCTTCCTTTGTCACATTTATCTGCGTAGAAGCAGAAATAGGCTCACGTTCACGCCTTAGACATTATACGCTCTTGGATTGTAACACTAAAACGCTGTCACATTGCCCGGGGCCCAGTGAAGCATACGTCACAGGGTTGAGATTTTAGGGTTTACCATAGGTTCTTAGTGAACGTCATTTTATATATGAGAAGCCTAAAGGAACGACTACACAGTAATGTGTGATAATATTTCTGGTTATAATAGTGGAATGCTGGGCACGTTGGTGCAACGTATTGTGGATGTATATGAGCGCACAAGGTAGAAGGAAGAAAGCACTTATCAGGAAAGATGCTCAACTTACAACTACAGATTTATTAGGAAACAAATTATAGCATAAGAACCCCGAAACGTACAGGCGCAATCGACTATCACCAAAGAACGTCACACCCTTCAAAGGCGTGTTTCTCTCCTTCAAACACATAAAAAGCACACTTCTTTGTCACTTAGCATGATCGAGGAACACTGATACACGTGCTTACGTTTTCTCTAGTCTGCCCTGCTTCCGTGATTTTTTTGGTCTTTATGAGTTTGAATTTGCTCAGAATCCTGGTTCTGCCAAACTTCAGATTGCACCCCCAATCCTTGCAGTGCATAGAACAATCCGTGCCACCTGCAAGAACCTTGAAGGACAAGGCATGTTCTCTAAGTCAATCATTTATACATCGGCTCGTCTGGCCGATGTACACTTTTTCCCAGCTCACTGGTTTTTTATACACAATCTCTGAAGAACACGGTACAGACTGCGTGGTGTTTTTTTTTCTTTTTTTTCGTGCAAGCGCTCTTGTTCCTTTTTTCCTTTCCACAATTGCTCATCGTAAGACACAGTTTAGCCAGGTTGCAGCGAGCCGTGAGTTCCTGGGACAGCCTGTATATATGTCGACGACTTCCTAGTGATTTTGAGCACAGAGGATCACATGCCATTAACTACAGTAGTCAACAACATTTTGGATTGTTTTAAACAATGCACAAGTTCATTATCATCTACCCACGAACAACAAGCCAGAGACGCTTTGATGTATTGAAATGCGGAGCATTTGTTATGGCATCTTCAGCTGGTGGTAGCGGTGGCGTTTTCTGTGCACTAATGCGGTGTCGTGCGTTTGTATTGGCACCACACGTGTGGTGCGGCATGTTTGGCTGCGCTGGCCACAACACGAGTGCACGCCTCCACGGCACAGCGGAGCTCGACGCTGGAGTTGGTGCAATTCCATCAGCCCACGCGCATTGGCAGACGACGCGGTGACCTTGTGTCAATGTAGGCGCTAGTTACAGCTGGCGCTGCCGCAGAACGCGGCTAGACGGGACGGTAAACGGGCGTTAGCTAACATCGTCCGACCATACTCGCACAAGGCTACCTTTGCTTCCAGGATTCCAGTGGACACCGAAGGCGATGCGAAAATTACCGTAGCCCTCGTCGAGTTAGTACAGAGTTGATGCAGCAAAACCACCTAGAGAACAGACGCGCACCCACTGGACACGGTACGTGTAGCACGTGTTTCTCATTGTTTGATTTTCTGTTGTTTGCTCTCTTATCACTAGTACAAACAGGACGATGTTAAACTGTCGTCTGCTAAATGGCGACTCTCACATACAGCGCTCCTGCAGCGAATTGAAGTTCTGCGGTTCACAAATTCGTCTGGCCCCTCACGATGCGTGAAACTCGGGCTGTGTTTGACGTCACTTCCCTTTCATCAAGACGGTGCCAGTGCACCTCAGCCGAAGATGTCATTAGTGAAACAGTGGTGTGCTTTGGCGTCAGCGTAGGTGCCGTCTACAACCCCACTGCACACGCTATAGTGCCAGCCCAAGAAGACACCCGCAAAGCTCTCGCTCCCCTCCACCTCTCGCACCTGGCAAGGCCGACGCAGGCAGCGGCTGCTAGTTAAAAACGACTGCTCACGATGCACAACCATTTACCGGACATTCCGTACATGTAGGCACTGGATAGCTCGTTCATCACATCACATCACATCACATCACTTTAATACCTTAAAGACCCCCATGTAGGGGGTATTACATAAGGGGTGGGTTACAGGTAAATGCACACAGGTTTTCAAATGGAAATGTGCGTGGTGACCTTCTCTTTAAATGTTGATGGACTCGTGATGGCTGGAACGTCACAGGGAAGGCCATTCCAGTCCACTGCTACACGGGGGAAAAAAGAGGCAGAAAAAGTAGTAGTGCGAGCATGTGGACGGGCAATTTGAAACGCGTGGGCAGTGCGGTGAGATATGCGCGTCGGTGGGACGATGTAGGGTGCTTGATTAAGAGGGCTGTGAAAGAATTTGTGTAGCAAACAAAGACTGGTAATGCGGCGGCGCACTGAAAGATTCGAAAGACCAGTTTCACGTTTAAGGGATGATATGCTTATGTTATATGAATATGAAGAATGTATGAACCTAGTGGCGCGGTTTTGCACAGACTCTAATTCATTTATCAAGTATACCTGGTGTGGGCTCCATATGGGAGCTGCATATTCTAGTTTAGTTCGGATTAAAGATTTATAGGCGAGAAGTTTGATGTCAGGTGGGGCATGACGCAAATGACGCTTCAAAAAACCCAGAGTTCGGTTCGCTGATGATATGACGTTCGTGATATGCGTGTGCCATGAAAGATCACTGGATAAGGTGACGCCTAGGTATTTATAGGATTTAATTTGTTCAAGAGTAGAGTTAGCTATTACGTAAGAAAAATGCAAGGGATTATGCTGGCGTTGAAAAGAAACGAGTTTGCATTTAAAGGGGTTAAGCTCCATCAACCACAGGTCGCACCATTGCTGTACACGATGAAGGTCATTTTGAAGTGCAGTTTGATCAGAGGGGTTAGTAATTTTGCGGTATAGAACACAATCGTCGGCAAACATGCGGATATGAGAAGATACATGCATGGGTAAATCGTTAATATATATTAGAAACAGAAGGGGTCCGAGGACGGAACCTTGGGGGACTCCCGATGTTACCGAGAGGGAGCTAGAATGTTTATTTCTAATATCGACAAACTGGGAACGGTTAGCAAGAAATTCTGAAATCCATGCAAGAATTTTGGGGTGCAGATTCAACTGGGCAAGTTTTAGTAACAGGCGTTTGTGTGGTACCTTATCGAAAGCTTTAGCGAAGTCTAGAAAGATTGCATCAGTCTGGAAGTTACGGTCAAGATTAGCGTGCAAATCATGAGTAAATATAGCTAGTTGTGTTTCACAGGATAAGGATTTACGAAATCCATGCTGGGAAGAATGAAAGAAATTGTTAGCATCCAGAAAGTTTATTATGTGAGTGTATAT
The DNA here is from genome assembly GCF_043290135.1 of Rhipicephalus microplus. Lineage (NCBI taxonomy): Eukaryota > Metazoa > Arthropoda > Arachnida > Ixodida > Ixodidae > Rhipicephalus > Rhipicephalus microplus. The sequence continues at coordinate 105,328,187 of NC_134708.1, forward strand.
GACGTGTTCCATGATTTTGCATGAGACGCTGGTTAGTGAAATGGGGCGGTAATTTAGGGGTGACTGTTTGTTACCTGATTTGTGGACCGGAATGACCTTTCCCACTTTCCAGTCTTCTGGCAGCATTCCTGTTTTAAGCGACAATGAAAACAGCATCGACAAATACACTGCAATACTTTGTTTAGTGTTTTTTAACAGTTTAGAGTTAATGTTGTCAACGCCAGCCGATGATGAAAGTTTAAGTCTGTCGATAAGGGACGAAATTCCAGCAACAGAAAATTCCAATGGAGTCATTATCGGTAACGTCATAGTAGGTGGCGAGGGAAGTGGCGAATCGGCTTCTTTTGTGAACACAGAGCAGAACGCGATGTTAAAAACGTCGGCACAATCACCGTCGCTAACTTCCTCACCATATTGGTCAGTAAGCGTTATTTCACGCGGCGGTTGCGGGTTTATAACTTCCCAGAACTTTCTAGGGTTATTTGTTAGAATTTTAGGTAAGTCAATGCGATAAAACGTCTGTTTTGCACTTCGAATTGCAGCATAATATGCGTCTTCTGCAGCATAGTACTTCTCCCATGCGCACGCAGTACCATTACGTTTCGCAGTACGAAAGAGACGTTTTTTTTTTATTTTCCTGCCTTATTAAAAGTTTCGAAAACCATGGTTTATTTTGATTAGCAGGTAAGTTCATCTTTGGGATATATGTATTAGTTAACTCGAATATTTTGTCCCTAAAGACTAACCAGTTGCTGTTAAGAGATCTGGTAGCGAAACTGGATTCAAACTCAGGCAGGAAATCTCGCAGTTCATTATTGATTGCTTCATAATCACCTTTGTTGTACATATGAATTGTTTTGCTGGAAATGTGGCGTGTTTTAGGGATGAAGTTCAATGTAGTATGAATGACTTTATGATCACTGATTTCACGTAAGTAGGAGATAGATTCTAAGCTTTCGGGGCTGTTTGTTAGTATAAGATCTAAAATGTTTGAAGATTCACTAGTTACACGAGTTGGTTCCGACACCAGTTGCGTAAGGTTAAAGTTCAGACAAACATCGACAAATTCTCTTGCTTCGGCATTTCCTGTAATTAGTTGTGTTTCGTTTATCCAGTCAATATTCGGGAAATTAAAGTCGCCATAGAGGAGGATATGTGCGGATGGGTGTTTATTAGTAAGCGTAGACAGCACTTCATTCAGTTCGCGGGCGAAATTTGGATCAGAGCGAGGGGGCCTGTAGCATACGCCAAGTAATACTGTTTCGGGTGGGGCACGGCACAATACCCATAATATTTCAAGTTGTGAAGGAATGTTGATAAGGGAGCAAGATAGCTCTTTGGTAGTGGCGATGAGTACTCCCCCACCACGTGCGTTCTTACGGTCATGACGAAAAAGATTAAAGTGCGGCAAGTCAGCCAGAGCCTCTGTATCCGAAATGTCGTCAGTAAGCCACGTTTCGGTCAATAAAAGTATACTACTGCCAGATGATTTTAATAGATTAGACAGGGGCATGCGCTTAGGAAGAAAACTGCGGATGTTAGTATAAATTACCGAAAACGAAAGCTTAGCTTTAGTGCTTGTGCGTGGCTGTTGGCGCGCTTGCCGTCGGCGTACTGATCCCTATGTTTTTTCTTTGACAATTCCTGCTTCGTGGTCGTAAATGTATCGCTTAGAGCCGATGTGCAAAGTTTGGAAGCGCAGTGTGGCATCAGTGTGGTTCAGAATTCCATGTTGACTCATCTATGAGCAGAGCAGTTACATATGAAGAATGATAAGATCTAAGCATTCACAATGGGCCAGCTGCATTATGTGCATCCACTCAATAAAATAACTGTCCACCCACACTTGTTGCGCAATGGATAGATAGTGGGGCGACTGCGCGGTCTCCCTGCTTGAAGTGTGAAAGTTCATTTTCTTCGGTGAAAGAGATATTTTGAGATATTTTTGAGATCTTTTAATGACACAAGCACTTCTGGCGGAGCACTTACTCACAATTTTTTTCAAATAGTGAGAAATGTCTGTTTACAGTAAGAGTTGTATTAGGTGCTACAATATTGTCATGGGTTCATGGCATTGACGAAGTCGTCAGTCGGTCGGTTCAAGAGGGAACCTTAAATTTGGGTGAACCTGGGTCCGGGAAATGAAAAGTCGAACTACAGCAGTACACTGTGTGTGCATACTGATCGCGGCGAACAGCTCAAGCGTCATGTTTACATCACACATGAAACAGCCCAGGCTTAGCACTGAGGGTAATGCTGGCAGGAGCTTGATTGTACGCGCCCTCTGCGCAATATTTTCAAAACAATCTACTACAATAGCGAAGCTACTGAACAACATATCGTGGTCTGCATTGAGCGTTGCTGCATGCTTACTCGGCTATTGGTAAAATTCACTGACTATGTCTAATATACTAGACAAAAACGCCTGATTTTTTTGTTATATTCAGTACTCTAAGGGTGACCTAAATATGGGAGGGAGATGAGTTGCGAGTAAAATGCCAATACATCTAAGATAGACACTTGCGGCAGCATATGCAAAAACGTTTACACAAAATAAGCGCCAATGCCTTTCCTGAGCGGTTGATGATACCAAATTCAGTGAATTCATCGCAAGATCATAAAGTCTACTTGTGAGC